>NC_092340.1:58645833-59342916 GCF_046630445.1 Rutidosis leptorrhynchoides | reverse complement strand
GTTTGCGGATCATAAATGGTGAATGTTTGATGTTTGGTTCGTGCATACTTTGAAAAACTGACCAGAAATCTCTGCCCAGATGGTGGCGCGGCGAGCCCCATCCCCGCGCGGCGCGCGGATTGGCCTGGCCAGATTCTGCTTTGTTTGGCGCATTTCACGCGAAATGTTTGACTAGCTATCGACCTCCGATTCACATGAAACTTGTTTTAATATACTTGTATATGAATAACTAGCATAGAAAAATAGTTCGGGACCCGACCCGAACGCGTTGACTTTTTCGTTGACTTTGACCAAGTTTGACTTTTAGTCAAACTTAACCAAACTTTTATACAATCATTCTAACATGCTTTTATACTTGTTTCTTGTATGAAACTTGACAACGTGATTCACATGCTATACTTAATCGAGTCGTAACGAGCCATAGGACTAATTGAACACATTTCACCCGACCTTGTGTCGTAACCGGTTAATTGACACAACTTACTTGTTTAGGTCAAGGCTAAGCAACTTTCATGCATACGTTACTTTGTGAAGTACTTTTATACTCGTGCACTCGAGGTGAGATCATAGTCCCACCCTTTTCAACAACTTTTTATACTTTTAAATTGTGGGCTGAGAAACATATACTTTGTTACATTTTGTACTACTTACTTTTATACTTTGAACACAAGTACAAGGAAAACAAACATTCCACAGCGAGTTAGAACAAAAATCCTCAATTCGATTATCATTAGTTACACTTGCAGGATGTAAGCGAGAACTTATATTGTGTGGCCATACGGGTTTGACAAACCCTCATTACGGACGGTTCGCTACCGTCTACGGATGAAATATATTTTCGAGAAACAGTGTATGTTCTAACACTATTGTGATGGGGTTCTATGGAAGGAAACGTTAAGTCTTGATAATTGGGTGCTCGCGAACAATACTTTTGGAATGCAAACGATTTTGATAATCAACAATGGGAATACTAAATCTTGTGGTTCAAAAACAACGTTTACAAATACATCTATGATTTCACCAACGTTTTTCGTTGACAGTTTTCTATATGTTTCTCAGGTTCATACTCGGCTACTTGATACATGCTTCCGCACTCTTTGATTACTTGATTGGAGTCAACCATGCATGCATACGCTAGGGATAGCACTTTTGGATTCAAACTTTTGTCTACTTACTTACGCTATTTATAGCAACTGTGGTTTCAAACTAATTATGTCGCAAGTTATTTCATTCATACTTTATAACTTTGTAAACTTAAACTTATTGTCGATCCGTTTGTTAAACTAAACTTTGTACCTTTCAAATGAACGCGACATAATTTTGGTCAAACGAGTCTCATATAGGGACTACGACCACGCAACGGGACCTAAGTTAACGATGCCGTCAATAACGGTTTTGGTCGGGTCGTTACAGCTGGTGATTAGCGCCGCACCGGCAGTGGTGGCGGATGTGGCTGCCATTTTCTGTTTGCGAGATTCTTCTAAAACAAGCATTGAGCGAGCTTGATAGAAGGAAGGAATCGGTTTAGTGTGAGCTAGAAGAGCACCGACAGAATCATAACTGTCATTTTATCCGGCGATGAGTTGTAAAACCAATTGATCTTCAGAGACATGAGAACCCACGTTCGTGAGTTGGTCGGAGATATTTTTCAATTCTTGACAATAAGAAGAGACGTTAGAGAAATTGTCTAGGCGGATGTTTGAGAATTGTTGACGAAGATGGATTGCACGTGTGTGTTCATTGTCCTGGAAAATGCCTTTCAATCAGTTCCACGCTTGAAGAGCAGTCGAGTCGGGAGCAAGAATTGTGTGAATAAGGTCGCCTAAGATGGTGGAATAGATCCTCCGAAGTACAATATCATCTAAACGAGACCAGGATTCAGTGGGTGGAGGTGTTGTGTTTGTCGAGCCAGTGGGTGGGGTTGTTTGTGTTGTGGTTGATGATTCAGTTTCGGTGGTGGTTGGAGGGATGATATGGTCTATGACATTGAAGGCTCGGCAATGGATCTTAAACAGCTCAGACCAGGCGCCGTATTTGCTGTTCTCCATCTCGAGAGTGATGGGGATAAAGTTTTTGATACTGTTAACGATAACTGCAGGGTGAAAGCGATTAGTGTCGGCCATTGTTGGTGATGAGATAGTAACGAAGAAGAATAAGATATTAGAGATGGGATTTGGCCTGATACTGTGACGACCCGAAAAATTTCGACTAATTTTAAACCAAACTCTAGATATGATGTAATATTTTATGCAAAGTCTGTTAGGTTGAGTTTCAAAAATTTTGAACTAATCCATATTTTCAATTGACCTTCGATTGTTCTCGACGATTCACGAACAACTATTTGTAAATAGATACATATATATATATATATATATATATATATATATATATATATATATATATATATATATATGTGTGTGTGTGTGTGTGTGTGTGTGTATATACATGAATGTTAATTGTAAATATATTTATTTGAATATATATATATATATTTAGTTATATAATAAAACCCAATATTAAAATGTATTTATATATATACATATGGCGTATGGAAAATAAATGATTTCGAGCCTAATTTGTAAACGTCAGTGACACTCGGTTGACGTTTTGCTAGTTTTAATATAGATGTAATACATGTTCATGAATGATTAAGATAAAAGTTAGACTGTAAATTGATTACGAAGATTTTAGTTTTGACAAAGATATTTTTACCTTTTTAGTTTAAATTTTAGTACTCCGTACATGATAATTGGAACAGAAAATAAATAATTATAGAACCATTTTGATCAGGTTTCAAACAGTTAATGAGTGAAATAATTAAATATATTTAATCTAAAATTTGGGATTTTTAGGAACACTTTTATCTTCTAACTGTTTAGCAATGGACACGATATAACACTTCGCAAATAGAAAATATCTAAAGTGTCGGTAGAGTAAGTTCAAACAAGAAGCTGCTGTGTAATTTCCCTGCACGTTCTTAAATTCATTTTGATTAAAGTTTTATTATTATATTATATATTATTTATTATTATTAATTATTAACAATATTATATTATTACTTTAATTTACAAAATTATATCCGTGAACTTAAAAGAAGGTACAATTACTTGCATATGATTAAAAGGAGAATACTGTTTTTAATTTTATTCAATCCCACTTGAATCATATATAACAATTATTATAATATTATTAATTAAATTAAAGTAATTATATTTACGGATGTATATATATCTATAAATACATGAGAGGCAGAACCACCCTACACCCACAATCTATGTGACTATCCATCCTTTCTGTTTTGATAGTATCTCCACTCCCATTTTTTTATTTATCACCATCTAAGTGAAACATAACTTCACCGACACCACCATCATGGTATACCAATCGGCCACCAACAACCATCACAATCACTACCTCGACAACCACTTCCAATCGTGAGCTACTAATCATCCTTCATAAACCTATGAAATCCATTGCCATCATCACCAATAACCACCTGCAACTTGACCTTCTGTCTTTCTGTTTCGATTATATATCTCAAAAACCAAACCCAATTTGATCAAACACCATCATAAAACAACACTTATATTCTGCTGTTGCTATGCTTCTGTTTCAGCCGTAAAGACCACCCAAAAACTCACCTAATCCGTCACCAATACATCACTAACAACCACCACAACCTCTAATCGATCACCACAATCATCTCTCTTATCACTCTCACTAACCTCTCTCTCTCTCTCTCTCCCTCTTCGGTTTTCTGTCCAAACCACCCAGCAAAAACCCATTAAACCACCACTGTTGCAGCTGGAAGACGCCAACAAATAAAAAAAAAAACTACCTCAAAAACCGCTGCTACTTTACTCGTTTCTTACTGCAACCTGTCGCCACCAGTTTACAGCTACCATGGCTACTTCTTTGTGTTTAAACCGAAAACCACAAACACCGCTACTATATTTTTCTCTGTTTCTTCATTCACGTTTTTGTTCACAGTTTAGTTATCGATTAATCAAGAAGGATTACTATTACTATTATGGTCGATAAAGGCTGCTGCAAATCATTAGTTTCTTTTATTTTTGTAAACCGAAGTCCCCACCCATTATCTTCTGTCGATGTAATAAAATTGCAAAGCTGAATATGGATCGATTGGGCCTGAACAAAGACTTTGGGCTGCTGCAGTCCCTTAAACCCTATTACCAACCCATATTTCTAATTGCTAGTGGGCCGTGACCCAACTCAGCTTCTGACGGGCTGGAACAAATGTCTGTTTAGCTATTGGGCTGAAACGAGACCCATAAATGATAATGATGATAAGATGATGATGATAATGATGCATGATAACGAGGAAGTTTGATGACGATAGTAATCACAAACACATTAAGGATATAAGATAATGAAATGGTGATGTTTGTTAATAATGATGATAATAACCAAATGGATAACCGAGTTATATATAGATGATGATGATCATATAA
Organism: Rutidosis leptorrhynchoides; assembly: GCF_046630445.1. NCBI lineage: Eukaryota > Viridiplantae > Streptophyta > Magnoliopsida > Asterales > Asteraceae > Rutidosis > Rutidosis leptorrhynchoides. The sequence goes on along the minus strand of NC_092340.1, from coordinate 59,338,444 downwards.
CGATAATAAATAAATAATGATGATGGCTTGATGTTATGATGATGAAGAGATGATAACATGAATGAGGTTGATCATGATGATGGCTGTAGCAAAATGATAATGATGATAATTAGTATATGGTTATGATATGATGCTCGAATGATGATGATGAAACGCGTACATGAATGATGGAGATAATGATAATGATAATGGTATAAATTCAATTATTATTATTATTATTATTATTATTATTATTATTATTATTATTATTATTATTATTATTATTATTATTATTATTATTATTATTATTATTATTATTATTATTATTATTATTATTATTATTATTATTACTACTATTATTATTATTATTATTATTATTATTATTATTATTCGTAAAACTATTAGTAAAATTATTATTATTTTTATCATTATTATTAAAATTATCATTATTACTAAAATTATTACTTTTATCAAAAACTATTATTATTATATAATCCTTATTGAAACTATTAATATTAATACTAATACTATTATCATTATCTTTATAATTATTATTACTATCGAAATTATTTTAACAAAAATTTAACATATTAACATTTATGATTTACCTTTTAAATTTACAATAATAATATATAATATTGAAAACAAATATATATAAGTTAAATATTAATATAACATATATCTATATATATAGCATTTGAAATAACGAATATTTTGATAATTTAAATAAGTAATATATTATATATCTAATATATAAAAAAACTTGTTTAATTGTTATTATATGTATTAATATATATAACTGATATAGGTTCGTGAATCTGAGGTCAACCCTACACTTGTTAAATGTCGTCATATGTATTTTTACTACAAAATACAGTATGGTGAGTTTCATTTGCTCCCTTTTTAATTGCTTTTGCAATATATTTTTGGGCTGAGAATACATGCGCTGTTTTTACAAATGTTTACGAAATAGACACAAGTACTTAAAAATACATTCTACGTTGAGTTGTACCACTGGCATACTTCCCTGTAGCTTGGTAACTACTATTTACATGGGTATTGTAAACACGAATCCTGTTGATAGATCTATCGGGCCTGACAACCCCAACCGGACTGGACGACCAGTATTCAACGGTTGCACAGTACTTCGTTTTGTAGGCTACACTTGGTACGGTGTAGAGAGATTTCATAATAAAGGGAATATGCGACATTGATTAATAGTTAAGTATGGTTACCAAGTGCTCAACCACTTAGAATACTTTACATACACTTGCGAGTGTATTTTGTTTATGATTATGAAATCTTGTGGTCTATTAATATATTGAAAAGATTTTTATGATAAACCTATGAACTCACCAACCTTTTGGTTGACACTTTTAAGCATGTTTATTCTCAGGTACGAATTAAGTCTTCCACTGTGCATTTGCTCATTTGAAAGGACATTACTTGGAGTCATTCATGGCATACTTAGGTCAGCACCTCGCAATGGGACCAGATGTTGATGACTTTGTCCAGGGGGATAAGGACGGGTCCTCACAGATACCATAAAAGAGGTTAATTTCTATGTGTCTTTCATTCCATCGTATATGTGTATATATACAGAGGATTAGTATGGTATCTATGTAAACTCTAACAAACTCTTCCATATTTTATGGAGAGGATACATATCACAATAATACACATTTACTTAGTAGAATATATCCTAAATATAACATAGTTGATCGATAGATATTGTTGACTATTAAAATCTCTTCATTTTTTTTTAAAGGCAAGGCCCCAAAGTAATGTTGGTGAGGATTGAACCTGAAATCTCTTCATTCTTATTTTGAAAGATCTTCACGTGTTAATGCTTTAATCTTCAGTTATGCAATGCATGATTTCTGACAGTCTGTGTTTTTCACAATGCACCCGAGCCTGTGATACCCAGATTCAAACTCTCAAAATCAAACTTAACAATAGTTGACAAAAATACTTTTGACTCATCAGATTTTAAACAATAATTTTTCCTAACAATTTCACTGGTATACTTTTACATTGATAACATATGACAAGCGACTTAAACGACAAAAGTTTAATTTTGTTAATTAAAAAAGTAAGTTGATTAATAATTACCCCAATAAGCAAAATAACAATAATAAAACCCAATACAACATGAGTGGTGTATGAGAGAGGTGAGATGTAGACAATCTTTCCCCAATCCGAGATTAAAAACAAGTCATTACTCCACTCAAAAGTAGAGAAAATCATCTCTTTCTCTATTCGACGGATAAAGAGATTGCTTCCGAGTAGACCTCCGGCCAATAAGCAAAATAAATAAAAAAAAACAAACATTTTTAAGTGAGTTAATTAGTTATTAGTGTGATAAAAATAAGTAATTAACAGATGATTGGTAGTTCTTTTTTTGGAAAACTGGTCATTTAAGCATTATTATTTGTCTGTTCAAATAGTGCTCTTTTTTTTTGATGATACCGTGACATTTGGGAAGATGTCAAAAATCTGAATGCGGACAATTTTGTAAGCTCAGACATCTATTGGGTACATCTGATTCATGAAAGTTGCAATAATTCTATACCAGGCAAAAATTTAACAGTATGTGATAATCTATTAACAATACACATTCTCCATCTCACAAATATATTATGGGTTTGGCAATCACTTTGTAAGAGCTTATAGGAGCTTAAACTTATATGATTTTAATAAGCTTTAGATCATAAGCTTAGTTTGATAGAAAAATAAGTAGAACTTATGAAAATCATAAGCTCTAGAAAAATAAGCTCTTTAAACTAGCTTCTAAGAATAAGTAAGTTTATGAATTTAAAATTACAAAAAAACCCTTCATTATTATTTAAAATATTATGATTGTTGATCCTTTTTAATCGGTTTACAAGAATAAACTTCAGCTATGTAACATCCAGCCTTTTTCCGTTTACCTTCCGTTATACTATTTTAAAGTCCGTTATTTAATTATAACATCTTCCGTTAATACGCATTTTTAAAATATCTTGTTTAGGTAATTCACGCACTCGATTCAAACTCGAGGGACTAGACTTGCCAAATGACCAAAGATGTGACTAAGTCAAATAGTCAAACCCTCATCTCCTCCATTCATTTTCACCTCCCTCTCTAATAATTCCACCTCCTTTTTCTCTCAAACTCCCAATACAAAGAATCATCATCTAAATCATTTCAAGGAAGCAAACATCAAAACAAATTACGTATTCGGAATCCTTGCATCTTCTTCTTCGAATCCATACCAACTTTGTTGCATTTGGGTAACTTTCTAAAATCACTAGATTTTGTGTTCTTGATGTTTTCAACTTATAAAAGTGTTAATTAGTGTCTATGGCTCAAGTTTAATATAAATATGTGATTTATATGCTCGATCTTGTTATTTTAAGTAACTAGTATGAACTTGAAATTTGGTGTGTTTGATCTTATGATTTGTTTGCCTAAATATTGTTAAATGTTAAAAGTGCATGTATTAAATGTGTTACTAGCATCACTAGCTTCAATTTGATGTGTATGTTGACTTAGAAAGACTCCATAAACATAATTGCTAAATTTGTGATTTTGAGTTAGGGTTTGATAGAAGTAAAATGGGTTTTTGATGCATTGAATGCTTTGCAATGTTAATTGTAAGTGTTTAGTAGTATTGTATGCGTAATTACCTACGAAACAGCGTATTATATATGTGTATTAAGTTCCCGAATCATCTTATGCATTTTGTGAACTTGAAACCTTGATAATGAACCTTTAATGATCACTTGACGAGAATTCGGTTATTGTAAATGAGGTTTTTGTTTGATGAAAAGTATTTAGTTGTATTCCTTGTTAAATTACCTTTCCAACGATATAAGATACGTGTTTTGAATATTTACGGTTCATTAGTTATGGTTGTTTGAAGTTGGATTCGTGCATTAAGTGTTCAAACTGCCCAGTTTTGCTGATCAGATACATGGAGCGGCGCTCCAATACACTGACGGCGCTTCAAACCCGGCTGTCCAAAATTTCACTTTTTCGTTTAATTCTAACTATGCTACGCACCTCCGATTAACATGAAACTTGGCCAACATGCTTATATATGATTAAAAACCTCAGAAAAATAGTTCGGGACCCGAACCGAATGTGTTGACTTTTTCGTTGACTTTGACTTGATCAAAGTTGACTTTTATTCAAACTTAACCAAACACTTATGCAATCGTTCTAACATGCTTTTATACTTATATCTTGCATGAAATTGACAACGTGATTCACATGTCATATATAATCGAGTCGTAATGAGCCATAGGACTAATTGAACTCTTTGACCGACTTCATGCTTTACCGATATTGATACAACCTATTGTTTAGGTCAAGACTAGCATTCTTTCTTGCACACGTTTACTTGTGAAGTATATATACTTTCGTGCACTCAAAGTGAGATCATAGTCCCACTTTTACTCTTTTATACTTATACGTGGGATGAGAAAACATAAATGATTTATACTTTTATACTTTGAACACAAATATGAAAGCAAAGATACATACGAGTTAGAACAAAAATCCTCAAGTCCAATTATCATCAGTTACAATTGTAGGGTGTAAGCGTGAACTTATGTTGTGTGGCCATACGGGTTTGACGAACCCTCATCCAGATGGATGAAACGTATTTTTGGTATATAGTGTAGGTTCTAACACTATTATGCAGAGGTAAGATTCAGTTAAGCTTTGGTAATTGGGTGCTCGTGATACAAATAACATCTTTTGGGATGTATATGCTTGATATTCACTTTATACTAAATCTTTTGGTTCAAAAACATACTTTGCAAATACACCTATGATTTTTGACAGATTTTCTATGTTTTTCTCAGGTCCATGAATACTAGGTGATACATGCTTCCGCACTATACTTTTTGATACTTGCTTGGATGTCGAGTATACATGCATACGTGGAGCATCTTTTGACTTACTTTAAATGGTGTCGCATATGTTTCAATTGTACTTTAAACGTTGTAATGTAACTAGTCGTTGAACTACTTTGTAAACCTTGAAACATCCTTACTTTTGAAATGAATGCGACATATTTTTGGTCAAACGTTGTTTTAAAGACTTATGACCACGTAACGTGACCTAAGTAGACGGCGCTGTCGATGACGATTTTGTCGGGTCGCTAAAAGCTAATTTATCCAGATTAGATAATTTCATTAAAACACACTTTATACAAAAGAAAAAGGCTAATTAACATGTATAAAAGCAGCTGCAAAAATGGGGGTTAACTAGATATTTGAAGATGAAGATGAGTGACCCTAACGAAAAAGGATAATAAAATTACTAAAATACGCTCACGTGCAACGTACATGAGGTCAATTAATGGAGCTTAACTAACGTCTGTTAGATACAGGTACCAAGCATGTAACAAACTCAAACATTAGGGCATCCAGGGAAAAAAACTGAAGGCCCATCTGTGCAATATGCAACAAATATTAGGGACCGAACGCGTTTTGTCAATATATAATTTATATTTGATTAAAAATATGGAGTAATTGATAATTATCAAAATTTATCATTATTTTCAAATTAAGTTTGACTGAACTTATTTAAAAAATAAAAGATGGAGAATAGTACATGCGAACAAATTAGGAAGTTTAATACTATTTAGTATCTAGTGGACAATCATTTGAAACTATGTATATTATTATTCATATAAAACTCTAAAATGATGATGTAATCATTTCACTAATTACCTGTAAATTTGATAATAATGATGTCATTATTGGAGTATTAATTTATTTAAAAATATAATACGACATCTTTTATAAAAGGAAATACTAATCTCTCCTAAATAAAAGGTAACAAATTCTCATCCGTTATAATTTATTCTTCTTCCAATTTTATTGTTCAACAGCCATGTTTTTCTTCTTTACAATCAGTTTAATGCTCCATTCTAGCCTTGCAAATACGATTACTCGATCCAACTCAGTTTCTTGTTATCTTTTACATTCAACTTTGTTTGATTATATGTTATCAGTTTTTATTTGATGGAACCACGATTTTGTTTGATTGATCGAATCACACTTAATACACTCAAAGTTTTATTGATGTTTCTCTTAGTTGTGTTATCATGTTGAAGTTGAATATTCTTAATACACTCAACTTAATTACGATTATTCGATTCAACCAGGTTTGTTGTTAACTTTTACTTTCAATTTTGTTTGATTATATGTTATCAATTTTTATTTGATGGAACCAGGAGTTTTTTTGATTGATGGAACCATAGTTAATACACTCAAAGTTTTATTGATGTTTCTTTTAGTTGTGTTATCATATGAGAGTTGAATATTCTAAATTTAGAGCTTAATTTTATGAATAAACTTTGAGTGTATTAATGTATGACTTAGTATGTTCTTAAAGGCTTAGTATGTTCTTAAACTTTGAATGCAGTAATATGATATCTTTCTATACATCTTTGTTTATTATTCTGCAATTGATGGCATATAGGCTACCAATTAAGTAAATATTCATTTGCAGTACATAGATACAATTTGGATGATATCTTTCTATACATTTTTACCGGGACGAAATTTCTTTAACGGGTAGGTACTGTGACAACCCGGAAATTTCTGACCAAATTTAAACTTTAATCTTTATATATTCCCGACACGATAAGCAAAGTTGTAAGCTGAATCTCAAAGATTTTTTTTTAAACTGTGTTCATACATTCATTTAAACCTCGACCAAGTTTCTATGATTCACGAACCATTATATGAACAAATCTGATTATATATGTATATGTGTATATATTATAAAAGTATTAGACGTATAATACTTTACATGAACGTTGTTGTTTTAAAATATATTTAAAATAATTATCGACGAGATTAAATGATAATATTAAATGATTGAATTATTAGATACATTGAATTACGATTACGATTCTCTGTTAAGAGGTCCACTTTGAATTAGAAAACCTTTTCTTTTTAACGGTATCCGGAGTATTTGGTAAAAGTGATTTACAAAAGTGTCATTAACGAGAGTTAGTCAAAAGTTAGTAATTATTTCCGTTTAAATTTCAAAAGTGTACTTTACTTTGATTAACTAGTGTCCCTTGATAAATCAACCATTTAGTTTTTCATATTAAAAACATTGTTTGGTAGAATAACTACTAATATTTAAAAAGAGTTAAATTATATAAAACGAACTTTGAAATATAATTGGTTTTGAAAAACTAAATATTATATCATTAGATAAATATTTCGAACATATATATTATGTACAAATTTACAATTTTAAATAATATATATATATATATATATATATATATATATATATATATATATATATATATATATATATATATATATATATATATATATATATATATTAACTTAGTCATAAAACGTCCTGATTTAAAATAAAATATTTTGACAAACAACGAGTCATTGATTTATAGAAGCAAATGACCACGACGCTCAAATTTTATAAGATACATTTTCATAAAGTAAATTTTTGATAAATAAGTCAAATTCTTATTATAGGTACACGTCGCGTAACGTAAAAGGCTAGTTTTCTAAATGTACGAAAGTGCGCTCGAAAAACCGAAAGTGGTACATGAGTCGAGTGACAACGTAAGAGTCATTTTAGTAAAAATTACATTTTTACTACGCACGTAAGTATAATATAATATTTAATTAATTCTAAAGATTAAATATATTATTTATTAAAATAATATATATACCTAATAACTATGTACGTTGTAATAAGTTGAGAGTGTCGGCAAGAAAATAAAAAGTGGATACCAGCTGCCATAAGCGATCATGCGATCGCATGATAAAACCAAACACATCCCATGCGATCGCATGGGATGGCTGGATGGGTTAGATACTATAAATCGTGCGAGTTTTGGTCCAGATTATCTATCTATCTCGAGCTCTTTACACACACATACATCTATTATTATTATTATTATTATTATTATTATTATTATTATTATTATTATTATTATTATTATTATTATTATTATTATTATTATTATTATTATTACTATTATTATTAGTATTAGTGGTGTTAGGAGTGATATTATTAAGTATTATACATAAAATATTACGACGAGGTCATGAGCAAGCTATTTCGAAACGAGTTTTATGAGTAGGATAGGGCTAAGGAAATTATGGGTTATAGCTATGGAGGTGATGAGTATGGTTTATGGGTATGCTCGTGAGGTCAATTTAGTGTTTATCATCTCTGTTGCGTTTACGTACCTTTCCTGCAATATTGAATCTCAATATTGATACGTGAGTACTCGTAATTTAATTTGTACAAATAAATAGTGTATCCCTGACTAGTGCTTGAGAATATAGGATTAGGCATGCTTGTACTTTTGATATTGCCATTAGATAAGATATATTGAATTCTGAATTAGTTAGGTATGTGGTTGAGATAAGGTATAAGATATGCATGTCGTTGGAAAGCTAGCGAAAAATTAAGAACTTTTCATTTAGATATGGAATGGTTTCGATGAACGGATTAGAAGTTATAGTCAATTGAATTTTTGTATTATTATTAAAAATGATTATTATTATTATCGTCGTTATAATTTTTATCTAATTATTATTATTATTATTATTATTATTATTATTATTATTATTATTATTATTATTATTATTATTATTATTATTATTATTATTATTATTATTATCAATAAAAGGTATTATCATTAAAAATTGTTATTTTTATTATTATTACTATCGTTATTATCATTAAAGTTATAATTAGTATTATTATTATTATTATCATTAATATTATCATAATATTTATTATTATTAGTATTACTATAATTAAAACTAATATTAGTAACATCTAATTATTATGATTACTATTATTATCATTAATATGAACGCGATATAAAAGACGATTAAAAGCTAATAAACGAATCGATTATGAAATAATGAGTATAGGTATCATGATGAAATTAAAATATCGTAAGATATTGATTTAGATAAAAATATCATTATCATTATTATTATTATTAAAAGTATTATTAGTATTAAAACTATCATTACCATTTTAATAGAAATGACATTGTTATTATAAAATATCATTATTATCATTTTTAAATTAAAATTATTATTTTAAAGTTAATATTAAAAAGTATCGTAAATATTAAAGTTATCATAATTAGAATTATTATTTTATCATAATATCATTTTTAGTAAATATAAATATTGATATATTTATTAATAGGATAACAATAATTATTATTACAAAATAATGTAACTTTTACTTATTATTATTATCGATATTATTTTATCAAATAAATATACGATACAAAGATATTTTACTACGTGTAATATAATTACATTAATAAAATCTATCATATTATTTTTATGATATTAAATGAACTTTATAAATTTTATTAATTAAAATATATAAAAGTATATTTTTATTATATAAATTTTGATAATAAATGAATTATATTATTTACTCTAATAAAATCTTTTAAAAATATTTAAAAATATAAAACGACAATATTTAAACTATATAATAATCATGTATAAATTTTGGAAATCATTTTGAGTCAATTTGACTTCTGTTGACTTTTGCATATTAGTCTCGAGCATTAGGATTTTGGTACACTATGACTTGACCTAATTTGTTAGACAAATATTGACCAACATATAAAAATATATAATTTATTTAGGTTCGTGAATCCGAGGCCAACCTTGCACTTGTTCAATGATGTTATATGTATTTTTACTATGAAATACAATATGGTGAGTTTCATTTGCCTTTTTACCCTTTATATTTTTGGGCTGAGAATACATGCGCAATTTTTATAAATGTTTTACGAAGTAGACACAAGTAATTGAAAATACATTATATGGATGAATGATCGAAGCCGAATATGCCCCTTTTACTTGGTAACCTAAGAATTAGTAAACCGATCTGCTAATTGACGCGAATCCTAAAGATAGATCTATTGGGCCTAACGAACCTCATCCAAAATACCGGATGCTTTAGTACTTCGAATTCGTTTTTATCATGTCCGAAGGAATTCCCGAATGATAGGGGATATTCTTATATGCATCTTGTTAATGTTGGTTACCAGGTGTTCACCATATGAATGATTATTTTTGTCTCTATGCATGGGACGTATTTTTTTATGAGAAATGAAAATGCAAATCTTGTGGTCTATTAAAATGATGGAAATGATTATTTATGTTAAATTAATGAGCTCACCAACCTTTTGGTTGACACTTTAAAGCATGTTTATTCTCAGGTATGAAAGAAATCTTCCGCTGTGCATTTGCTCATTTTAGAGATGTTACTTGGAGTCATTCATGACATATTTCGAAAGACGTTGCATTCGAGTCGTTGAGTTCATCAAGATTATTATTAAGTCAATTATAGTTGGATGTATTATGAAATGGTATGCATGCCGTCAACTTTCGTTGTAAAGAAAGTTTGTCTTTTAAAAACGAATGCAATGTTTGTAAAATGTATCATATAGAGGTCAAATACCTCGCGATGTAATCAACTATTGAGAATCATTTATATTATATATGAACGGGTCCCTTCAGCTGGCATCAGAGCTGGTATAACGTCGTCCATGTGTGGCGGGTTAGTCGTAAAGGAGGTTTTCACAGTGTTACCTGTGACAAAGCATTGGCTCTTTGATGTTAAAGCGAAGGGGTACTAAATACTATGATATTTTACTAGGAAATACTATTAAATACGATACAATTTTACACAAGTTATTTATTTATTTATATAATGGATATACCTAAACCTTGCTACAACACTTATAGGCAGTGTACCTAATCGTACAGTAGTGTAGTTTTTAGTAAGTCCGGTTCGTCCACAGGAAACTAGCCAAGTTTAACGCTATATTTTTAAAAACTATATTTGTATATAAATATATATATATAAATATAAGAAGTATTATTATTATTATTATTATTATTATAAAAGGGGGTTTTTACCATTTAATGACCGGTTTGGCGATTTAAAACTTTAGTCGCAGTTAAAACCTAATATAAAATAAATATAACTTAATTTAAAGCGTAAAGTAAATGACAATAATTAAAGTGCGATAAATTAAAGTGCGATAAATAAAATGACAATAAATAAAATTGCGATAATTAAAATGACAATAAATTAAAGTGCGATAATTAAAAGTGCAATTAAATATGAAATAAATGAATTATGCTTATTTAAACTTCCGTAATCATGATGTTCGACGTATTGATTTTAGTTTATTACCATGGGTTAATTGTCCTTTATCCTGGATTATTCAATATGTCCATACGGTTTTTTCCATAATAGTCCATCAGTCATAAATATAAAGTGCTAGAGTCTTCGTCAAATTATCCTTATACCTGAAGTCAAATATTCCAACTAATTGGGGATTCGAATTGTAACAAGGTTTTAATACTTTGTTTAATGAATACATCAGGTTATCGACTGCTTGTAGTCCAAGGTTTTACTACTTTGTTAACAATTACACCAATTACCCTTGAATGTAATCCACCCCTGTTTCAATAAGTCTATTAACTATTAATCCAGTTCCGTGTCCGGTAAAATGAACAATTATTGGTATTTATAGATATCCCGCCCACCGTACCCGACTAAGCGTAAGTGGTTATTTATAGATACGTCAAATTATAACCTTTATATTAAATTAACGAGGTATCCTTTAGTTAATATAATGCTCATTAATAGCCCATATTCTAATTTCCACAAGTGTCGTTCTTTTATTCAAACCCCAATTATGGTACAAAAAGCCCAATTACCCAATTTTAATATTTAGCCCAACATCACGATTACTTCGACATTAAATAAGCATAATAATAACTTAGCTATGAGACATTAATTTAAAAAGGTTGAACATAACTTACAATGATTAATAATAACATAGCGTTACACGGACAGAATTTCAACTTACAAACTTAAAACATTCGCTAACATACCCTTATTATTAAATTTAAATTAAAATTAAAATTATAAATTATAAATATAAATATATATATTGAGAGATAGAGTAAGGAAAAGATAAAGATGTGTATGTTTCGTGCAGAATTCGATGGCTTTTATAGGCCCACAATTTACTGTGCAGCTCCGCGAGTGCGGAGATTTTGTACTTTAGAACTCCGCGAGTGCGGAGGTCTTAAATACAGCTCACATTATGATCCAAAACGTGGGCGGCTTTTAATTAATATATATAATAATATATATAATTAATTATATATTATATTATATTCTTGTGCACAGTTGACTTGTAATTTTTGGTCCGTTGCGTCGCGCGTTGAGAGTTGATTCATGTCCTGGTTCCGGTTTTTCGAACGTCCTTTTGTACGATTTAATAATTTGAACTTTGCATTTTGCGGCTCGTACTCTTGTACTTTTGAGACGTTTCTCATCAATAATTTGAACCTCTTTGATTGTACTTTGTACTTTTTAGCTTTTTGGTCGTTTCCGTCTTCAATTCGTCGAATCTGCCTTTTGTCTTCACCTTTTATTATTTAAACGAATATCACTTGTAAATAGGACAATTGCAACTAAAAGCTTGTCTTTCTTGAGGGATAATGCTATGAAATATATGTTCGTTTTTAGCATTTTCAAATATTCCCACACTTGAGCGTTGCTTGTCCTCAAGCAATATAGAACTTTGAATAAAAACAAACTTGAATCACTTCTTTATTCTTCACACTTTGTACATCAGTGATTTCAATACGGCGGTATGAAAAATGATAGTAACGATGTGGTTTACAGTCCCACATGACTATGAAAATGTAGATCCTTAAGAAAATTGGATCTTTATGAAAACATTTGATCTTTTGAAAATTTAATCTAGCTTTTACCCTAGATAAGTTTTCCAGAATAACCCATCACCGGTGTTTGCAAAATATTTTTGTGGGTTTTGTGGGTTTCAGATTTGAAAATTTTAGCTCAAAAATTATGGTTTTGTGTCACCCACTTGCTAACCTTGTATTGGGAAAGCAACACGTCCCGTATACTTGCTCCGTATATTACCTTTCGGTAAACTACCGTCCGGTTGTAAAGGAAAACGTTGAACAAGCAACTGTTAAGGCAATGTCCCGTGACATGCTTTTGATTATGGTACACAACGTGTCGGATGCAATTACTATCCTTTGTAGGAGCAATAGTAAAGATCACCCTATAGTTTTTCGGTCTGGCACAAGGTCCTGTCTTCAACCATGCTATGCAACCACCGTTCTTACGGTTGACACCCGATTTGGTTCAGGTGACCTAATGAATTCTGATGAATTCTTAGGATTTTACGTTCAATGGTAATGAACGCATTAAAAATGGATTTTCAGAAAACAAATCGGTTTGTAATTTTGATCAAAATATTTTCTCGTTCAAGCTCGAGTTTAGATATCATCGAATTCCATGAGTTTGAATTCTCAATCTTTAAGGTCAATCTCAAGGATTGAGTAATATCAGTCTTAAAAGCTGATTTTTGATCTTTAAGGAGATTATCCTTTCTGGAGATCTGATTCATTAATCTTATAAGCTAATTTGCACGGTGTCTCCCCATTGTACGAGACAGATCCTCTCATGGTTAGGATAAGTCTGACCACTTGGCGACCCTGTTTGATGTTGAGGTTCATGGATTTCCAGCTGATTTTCGAGAAAACTTTTCAAGGTTTTTCGTAGACTCTATGATGTGCGTAGAGGTGTATACAAAATAGTTATATTTTTACTACAAAATACTTTTAAATACGATACAATTTTACACAAGTTATTTGTTTATTTATAGAATGGATATACCTAAACCTTACTACAACACTTATAGGCAGTGTACCTAATCGTACAGTAGTGTAGTTTTTAGTAAGTCCGGTTCGTCCACAGGGAACTTGCCAAGTTTAACGCTATATTTTTTAAAACTATATTTGTAAATAAATATATATATTACAATTATTATTATAAAAGGGGGTTTTTACCGTTTAATGACCGGTTTGTCGATTTTAAAACTTTAGTCACAGTTAAAACCTAATGTAAAATATTAAAAATAAATATAACTTAATTTAAAGCGTAAAGTAAATAACGATAATGAAATTGCGATAAATAAAAGTGCGATAAAATAAAATTTGTGATAATTAAAAGGTAAGATAAATAAAATGACAATAAATTAAAGTGCGATAATTAAAAGTGAAATTAAATATGAAATAAATAAATTATGCTTATTTAAACTTCCGTAATCATGATGTTTGACGTGTTGATTTTAGTTTATTACCATGGGTTAATTGTACCTTGTCCTGGATTATTCAATATGTCCGTCTGGTTTTTGTCCATAACAGTCCATCAGTCATAAATATAAAGTGCGAGTGTCCTCGTCAAATTATCCTTATATCCGAAGTCAAATATTCTAACTAATTGGGGACTTAAACTATAATTACACCAAGTGTCCTTGTATATAATTCACTCCTGTTTTAATAAGTCCATTAACTATTAATTCATTCCCGTGTCCGGTTAAATGAACGATTATTAGTACTTATAAATATCCCGCCCATCGTGTTCGATCGAGTGTATATGGTTATTTATAGGTACGTCCAATTGTAAATCTTTATATTAAATTAAAAAACTATCATTTAATTAAACAAATATAAAGCCCATTAATAGCCCATAGTCTAATTTCCACAAGTGTCATTCTTTTGTTCAAACCCCATTTATGGTACAAAGCCCAATTACCCCGTCTTAATATTTTAGCCCAACATCACGATTACTTCGGCTTAAATAAGCATAATAATAACTTAGCTACTAGACATTAATTTAAAAAGGTTGAACATAACTTACAATGATTAAAAATAGCGTAGCGTTACACGGACAGAATTTTGACTTACACCCTTAAAACATTCGCTAACATACCCTTATTATTAAAATTAAAATTAAAATTAAAATTAAAATTAAAATTAATATATATATATATATATATATATATATATATATATATATATATATATATATATATATATATATATACATTGATAGATGAAGAAGAAAAAGGTGTGTCGAATTCAGCAAAATGTGTTGCCTTTTATAGGCCCCATCTGGATACTGTGCACTCCGCGAGTGCGGTTTTTCTTGCCTTCGAAGCTCCGCGAGTGCGGAGCTGTGGATTCCAGCTCACTCTTTGGATCCTAGCTTTGCCGATGGTTTTTAAAATATAAATATAATATATATATAATTTTAAGAATTATTTATATATTATATTATATTTATGTGCATAGTTGACTTGTAATTTTCAGCCCGTTGCGTCGCGCGTTGAAAGTTGACTTAGGTCCCGGTTCCGAATTTTCGAACGTCCTTGTGTACTATTTAATATCTTGTACTTTGCATTTTGCGTCTTGTACTTTTGCAATTTTGAGACGTTTCTCATCAATAATTTGAACCACTTTGATTGTACTTTGTACCTTTTAGATTTTTGGTCGTTTGCGTCTTCAAATCGTCGAGTCTGTCTTTTGTCTTCACCTTTTATTATTTAAACGAATATTACTTGTAAATACAACAATTGCAACTAAAAGCTTGTCTTTCTTGAGAGATAATGCTATGAAATATATGTTCGTTTTTAGCATTTTCAAATATTCTCACACTTGAGCGTTGCTTGTCCTCAAGCAATATAGTCTTGAAATAAAAATACTAGAATCACTTCTTTATTCTTCACACTTTGTACATCAGTGAATTCTATACGGCAGTATGAACAATGGTAGTAACGTTGTGGTTTAAAGTCCCATATGACTATGAAAATTTAGATCCTTAAGGAAATTGGATCTTTATGAAAACATTTGATCTTTTGAAAATTCAATCTAGTTTTTACCCTAGATAAGTTTTCCGGAATAACCCTTCACCGGTGTTTGCAAAATATTTTGTGGGTTTGGTGGGTTTCAGATTTGAAAATTTTAGCTCAAAACTTATGGTTTTGTGTCACCTACTTGCTAACCTTGTATTGGGAAAGCAACACGACCAGTATACTTGCTCCGTATATTACCTTTCGATAAACTACCATCCGGTTGTAAAGGAAAGCGTTGAACAAGCAACTGTTAAGGCAATGTCCCGTGACATGCAGATGATCATGGTCAAAAACGTGTCGGATGCAATTACTATCCTTTGTAGGAGTAATAGTAAAGCTCACCCTATAGTTTTTCGGTCTGACACAAGGTCCTGTCTTCGACCATGCTATGCAACCACCATTCTTACGGTTGACACCCGTTTGGTTCAGGTGACCTAATGAATTCCAGGTGAATTCCTAGGATTTTACGTTCAATGGTAATGAACACATTGAAAATAGGTTTTCAGAAAACAAATCGGTTTTAATTTGATCAAAATATTTTCTCGTTCAAGCTCGAGTTTAGATATCATCGAATTCCATGAGTTTGTAATTCTCAATCTTTAAGGTCAATCTCAAGGATTGAGTAATATTAGGCTTAAAAGCTGATTTATAATCTTTTAGGAGATTATCCTTTCTGGGGGTCTGATTCATTAGTCTTATCAAGCTAATTTGCACGACGCCCTACCTATTTTACGAGACAAATCCTCTCATGGTTAGGATAAGTCTGACCACTTGGCGACCCTGTTTGATGCTGAGGTCCGTGGATTTCCAGCTGATTTTCGAGAAAACTTTTCAAGGTTTTTCGTAGACTCTACAACTGGTCTGGACGACAACTTCTTGACCTAAATCATGAAGCGCGTATCTTTTTCGGAAGACTTTACTTCCTTTAAATGATGAAATTGATTCATCGTGTAGATCCATCTATTCTTTCAAAAGTATTACAATAAATCGGGTAAAATGGTTAATTTTGTCCAAAACAAAAGTATCTTTGTACAAAATATGTGATATATATTTTAAAGAACTTGGTAAATTTTTTCCACACTTGGCTTTTATTTTCCTTTATTTGCCTTTTTATTGTCCTCTATTCCATTTTAAATGAATTATAACATTTTGGGTTGTTTCTCAATTTATGTTCTTTCCGAGGTAACAATAATTTCAGTGTTAACACCTAGTTTTATCGTTCATAAATATGTATAAACATGATTTTGAATTCATTTATTTGAAAATTTTGAAATTTTTTACTAGAATTGGGTAGTCAGTATATAAGACTAGGGCTGTTCTTTATTATCAAAGAGCACTAGATTCTAATACAACTACTGCGTTACTAGTATTTTTAATGGTAACTAAGTGTATAAGTCAAAAATTTTAAAAATTCGAAAGAATTTAACCCCTTCCCACACTTAAGATCTTGCAATGCCCTCATTTGCAAGAAATCAGTAACAATTTAAATTATTGAGTGTGATTAGCATAGAAAAAATGATTAAATTTTACCAAAGTTTCCAAACATATTGGCGTTTGTTTGTTGAATGATAAATGGTGCACATCATTTGTTCATTTCTGCAGTTGTTATTTCACATATATTTTGCATCTTGTCGTCAAAATTAGTTGCTTTTGTTGAACTTAATGCCAGTCTTTGAAAATGCGCTGTTTTACCCTGTTTTGTACATGAGATAAACTACAAACATATATATATATATATATATATATATATATATATATATATATATATATATATATACATATTTTTGAAGTTGGGTATATCACCCCACATTTAAAAATTATTAAAAATCTAATAAGAAAAGTTAGAAAATTATAAAAACTATTAAAGTATCAAAAGAAATATTAAAAGTATAAAATTACAAGTTACCAAATAGATAAAAATAAGCATAAAGAAAATCAGGGTTGATAAGGATTGTGCCAGTAGGGATTCCATTCATAGCCGTATGTACTGTAGAATGCTTGAGCTGGGTCATATGTAGGGTATGGTGGTCGGGTTTGTATAGTCCAGGGAGGAAATACGGGCATTGGAGTAGCAATGTAGTTTGCATTTATGTGTGCACGATGACTTATGATTTGGTTTTGATGATACTGCCAATCTTGAAATGCTCGTTGTCTAGCCATTTCATACTCATGATGAGCCATAAAAAGTTGCATTTCTGTCATCTCATTCCCCCTTCCCGCGTTACTTTGCTACTGATCTCTTTCGACCTGTGGATGCGAGCCATCATATGGTGCTGCAGCGTTATGTCGTTTCTTTAAAACCTTAGCACCATGATATACTTTCAAACCAATTGGATCACGGGGTTCTGGTGCTGCAATTATTAATCCCCCCGACTTCTATCGATACCGAGATACTCAGCAATTAAAGTAACAAAGATACCACCTCCGATTATACCATTAGGCCGTATACTCTTAACTATAGCTGATAAATAATAACCCACACAATAAGGTATACTCACAGCGCTCTGTGGGTCTCGAATACACATGAGATAAAATAAATCATTCTCATTTACTTTCTCTTTGTTCTTACCTCGCTGTGTAATCGAGTTTTCTAAGAACCTATGGATTACTCTTAGCTCAGCTATATCAATATCAGTATAAGAGTTATTCGCCCCACGAAATCGGTTATGCCTAGTCATTCTACTCCATACACCATTCATATCAAAATTCTCATCAACCCTCCTACCCTCAACTATCAACCTTTGACAATCAGCAGATGCTAGTTCCTCAGGCGTATATATACACAAAGCCTGAGCCATGTCTAGTAGAGACATATGGCGCATCACACCTCCTAATAAAAATCTAATAAAACTACGATCGGTTAAGGTAGATACCCGATCATTTATTTCAACACTACATAATAATTCTACACAACATTCTCTATATACACGCCTATGTATATTAAACAAACGTTCCCAATCAGTAAAAGTAGAATTACCATACCTTTGTGTAAGTAATTCTCTGATTGGACCGGCCAATCCAACTATTTCTAACGGTTCCCAATCTATTACTCTAGGTACTTCAACAACATTAGACTGAAGTGTGTGCAAGTTCCTCTGGTATTTTGGATAATCTATCCAATGTCGATCAAACCTTAAATTAGGATGTAAATCTGCCAATTCTATATTTGAATATGAAATGAATTGATGCGGTAAATCTTGTCTATATTGGTCATTAATCTCCTGTTCTTCTGCATTCTCAGGAGGGACATTGTGAGCCTGAGATGCGGATGAAGATTCACCCCTTTCAGTCTGCAAACCACATCAAACACAATTTTTTTGTGCATCCAAATATGCATTAGTGTTAGCAAAATCATAAATCAAAACAATTACAATGACATGTTTAAACTATATTAAATTTTATACACATTTTCATAATACTAACAATTCTATATTATTACAAATAAACTTATATGAAAATGTATACAAAATTCCAAATCATTTAACTTCTAAAACATGTCAAAAATAATCATTATAGCAATTAAACAGGTTCCACATGGCATTCATATGAATTAGATCAAGTTCATGTATTTTTTTTATTCAAAAAGTCTACTTTAATATATGAATATCATGTTTAGGATCAAAGTTTTGATCATTTAGCAACCTAAACATGTTACACTACTCAATTTAGTATAAACTAACAACAAAATTCGGCCATAACCCGTTTATATCAAAAAGCCCCAAATTTTGCTCAAGAACACAAACCCTAGATTACTCAAAATTTGAAGTTTAAGGCTTCTAATCATGTTAAATAGCATCAATCTAGGTTATACAAGCATAATATAAAATCAATTTAAACACAATTACACTAGAAATCATCAAAATCAAATTAGGTATATTTTTGTTCAAGAACACTAATAATCTGAATTAAAGGGTGTTTAGATGTAGAAATTACCGATTTTCTTGAGTAACTTCTTGGTAGCATCCTTCTCAACATGATTTTAGCAAAAAATTTGATGTTTAACGGTGAAAAATCGCGAATTTGAGAGTGGTTTTGTGGGTTTTTTCGCAGAAAAATAAAAAAAATGGGTGTGGGTGTGTGAAAACTGGTCTGTCGACCAGTTTATCTGGTCTGGGATTCCAGACCTCCGCGAGTGCGGATGTGGAACCCACAAAGTACCGCGAGTGCTGAATTTTCCCCTTTTTTTTTTTTTTTATAAAACCTTTATTAATAAAACAATTACTTGATTAATTTAAAATTTTGTTTTCCTTTTTATTTAGGACGAGGTTGTTTCGGTACGTTGACCTAGTCCGTCCCTCGACAAAATTTTTAAAAATTCGTCATTTTAAAGCGTTGTTTTAAAAGCAAAGATTTTTGGGTTTTTTTAAATGTTTTTGGCATACTTTAAATCAATAAGATTAAAAATAATGATAATAAAATTTCTCGTCCCTCCCTTTGGTAGAGCAATTTCGGTTCAACGACCTAGTTTTCAACTCACGATGAATTTTAAATATCAAAATTTTAACTTAACGAAATAAAGTAAATTTTTGTTTTTAAATTCACACCAAACTTAAATTTAAAATGCATAAAATTAAAAATTCATATTATTAATATTTTTATACATACAAACTTATTAAAAATATTAATTTTTCAAATATTTACAAACTTAAATATATTGATTTTAAAAAGTTTACAATAATAATTTAATATTAATTTTAAAAACGAAGTAAAAATAAAATTAAAAATCCTTTTGGTCTTTTATCCCACTTTAATCAATCAAATATTGTCAAAAATATACGCCCCTCTTTTCGGTAAAGTAATTTCGGCTATATTACCTAGTTTTACTCCTGACGAATTTTTGAAATATTTTGGGTTGATTGATTAAAGATATTTATACCTTAAGAATAAACGGTAAATTTTGCAGTGATGTAATAAATTTTTATATGATATCAATAATTTCGGTTACGCATACGTAATTTTATTGAATACTAATTTAATACTTTATAGCGAACGATTCAGCGTTTATTATCAAAAGGTTAAAAGCAATAAAAATAAAAACTGTACATACTTACCTGTGAGAAAGAATTCTCAGAGACCTGCTTTAGCCGACTCATAGGAGAGTCGTGTGATTTGGTTCTCCATAGCTACGTAAGCATAACCTCGAATCTTCAATATCTTTTCTTCTAAACATGTGAACGGTCCTTCTCTGCATAGAGTAACAAATTCAGTATTTGAATATGTTTGATTATTTGAACATTTACCTTCGTGTGACCATTTTCCGCATTTGTAACATCTTTCAAGGTGTCGTGCTCTTCTTTTTGTTGCGGATTTTGATTTTTCTTTACCAAAATGTATCTTATGATGATCTTTTCCGAGTTCTTTCCTTACTCCTTCCATTTTGCCTCTTATGAATGAAACCCGGTCACTCAAAAGTGTGTCATTATTACGTTTAGTAATCATAGCGTGTAGCATTAGACCATGGTTCAGATCAAAGGAATTCTCCATCTCATAAAACCTAAAAAAAAATAAAAATTCAGAATGGGGGAAGAAGACTGGTTCTTTAGGGTCTGCAAGGGAAAGACCATTCGGATTCCATTCTCGGAAACTACACGAAAACAGAATATCTAACTCTAACAGAAATATATATTCTCCTTAAAAGACTTGATTCTCCCCACACTTAGTTAGCTGTGGTATCGAAATTGTGATTAACTTCATCTTCAACTTCCATTGGATTATCTATGTAATGTTTAACTCTGTGACCATTAACCTTAAATTCAATTCCATTTGAATTTATTAATTCTACTATTCCATACGGGAAAACTCTTTTGACTATGAATGGTCCAGACCATCTTGATTTCAATTTTCCAGGAAATAGCTTGAATCGTGAATTGAAAAGAAGAACTCTGTCTCCTTCTTTAAATTCTTTTGAACTTCCGATTCTTTTATTATGCCATTTCTTCGTTCTTTCTTTATAGATTAACGAATTTTCGTATGCTTAATGTCTTAATTCTTCTAATTCGTTTAGTTGACTTAATCGTAGACGTCCGGCTTCATGTAAATCAAGATTACATGTCTTCAAAGCCCAAAATGCTTTGTGTTCAATTTTTACTGGAAGATGACATGCTTTTCCGTAAACTAGTCTAAAAGGTGTGGTTCCTATTGGGGTTTTGTAGGCTGTTCTAAAAGCCCAGAGTGCATCCTCCAATTTCATGGACCATTCCTTCGGATTTGATCCTATGGTTTTCTCTAGAATACGTTTTAATGCTAGGTTAGTATTTTTAACTTGTCCACTTGTTTGTGGATGATAAGCGGTTGAGATTTTATGAGTTACTCCATATCTTTTGAGAATTTTCTCAAGTTGATTATTACAAAAATGAGTACCCCGATAACTTATTAAAGCTTTCGGTGTTCCAAACCTGGCAAAAAGACGTTTTAAAAAGTTGACTACAACTCGTGCATCGTTAGTCGGGAGAGCTTGTGCTTCTGCCCATTTAGATACATAATCAATGGCAACGAGAATGTAGAGATTATTATGAGATTTTGGAAATGGACCCATAAAGTCAATACCCCAAACGTCAAATACTTCACATACTTGAATGACATTTTGTGGCATTTCATCACGTTGACTTATTTTTCCGGCCCTTTGACAAGCATCACAGGATTTGCAAAGAAGGTGTGCGTCTTTGAAAATTGTAGGCCAATAGAATCCAGCATAGTAAACTTTTTTTGCTGTAAGTTGAGGCCCATAATGCCCTCCTGTTGGTCCTGTGTGACAATAGTTTAATATTTGACTAGCTTCATCCCTGAATACACATCGGCGTATTATTCCATCGGGACAACTTTTAAACAAATGTGGATCTTCCCAGAAATAGTGTTTTATATCACTAAAGAATTTCTTTCGTTTTTGGTACGACAACCCTTTTTCAAGGAATCCACATACTAAGTAATTTGCATAATCTGCAAACCATGAAATTTCATTATAATCTATCTTCAATAGATATTCATCAGGAAAGTTGTCTTGTATGGTGTAACATCCCAAATATTTAAGGTATTATTTATTGTAAATTTTTATTGCCAAGAAATTATATGGTAAAGGATATTTTATGTTAAATAGACGAAAGTTAATGTTGTTAGTTAAGTTTCAAGGGACTAAAGATGCAAGGTTATGATTTAGGACCTCCTTAACTATAGTTTACATGGGGAGGGTAGAAATTGCAATTATGCCATAGTTGTTTTAATAAAAGAAATTAGAAATGCTGGAAATTGATTATTATTCGCAAAAAAATAAAATACAGAGGGTGCTCCTGGGTTGTGTATGTCGACATTTGCAAGGGAAGAAGGAGGATCCATCATTTGTTGAAATTTAACTCATGCAAGCTTGAATTTGTGAAATCTAACACACCCTAATCACTTTAGCAAGCTCTAATCTTCCAATTTCATCTTCATTGTGCACAATTAGGGTTCTTAAAACTCTAAAAGACAAGGTATGGATTTTGTGTCTAATTATTGCTTGCATTGTATGCTAATGATGAAATTATGCTTAAGAAAGTTGCTATTTGTTAAATTGTGCACATTTGGATGAGTTAGTATGGATTTGTTGTTGATTTTGGAAGTAATTACATGTATGAACTTGCATTATAGATTTATGGCATGATTATGGTGAGAATGATGATGTTCTAATTAGATTTCTAGTCATGCACACCAAGTGTTTGTTAAAATGCCTCAATGAGATGATTTTGTGTTCTAGCTAGAAATTTTGATGAAGGATGCTCATGTATGAACTTTTGTTATAGTTATAAGTTATAGAAATTGATAATTTGATAAGTTAATGGTGTTAGTAATGAAATTGAATTATTATGCACATTTGATGTTTAATGAAAGGATTAAAGGAAAAAGTTGCATGATAAAGCTAAAAGTGATGAGTTAGTAATGTACATGATTAAATGTGATGTTTGATTGGTAACATGCTTGTTTTAGAAAAGATGAGTTCTAAGTTAGAAAGTATGAATGAATGTATGTTGTGATTAGGGGGTAAAGTGTAAGTGTAAGTATGAATGACGTAATGATTCAAGAAAGTTGTGATTTTGATTTAGTTATGTGATTAATGAGATTAGCTCATGTATAGGTGCTAATCAAGGAAAAGAAGTTACAAGTGACCAAGGAAATTCAATTAAGCAAGGTGAGTTTATAGGGGGTAATATGGGCGGGTCAAGAGTGGCTTAGTGTTCTCGGATTGCATCCGTGCAAGAGAGTAACGACTAAGTGCACTAGTTACGTAGCTTAGATAGAACTATTGGGTTAGCTCAATAATTGTGTCTATGGATGATGCTTAGCTTAGGCAAGGTTATTACATTGCTAGTAATCTTGCCTATGGTTCATGTTAGCTTAGACACTTCGGGTGTCTATGTATGAGATGATGATAGCTTAGGCATATTTAGTATGTCTATGGTTAGCTTAGACATGATTACTAGGTTCGGCCTAGTAAGTCATGTCTATGGTATGAATGATCGGATCCGAAAGTATGCAAGCAACCTAAGGGTTGAAGGATAAGTGTTTCGATTATGCCCAAATGATTTATGTTTATGTTTTATGTTTGTTGCTTTCCTATAACTCACTAAGTGTAAAAGCTTACCCCCATGATGTTTTATGTTTTAGGTGCTAAGGTTCATCGAGAAGGTAAGGAACCCGTGTGAAGAGCTGGAGGAGTATTGGCATTGGTGTAAGTGGCATTGCAAGTCCCTATTTGTAAACACGCTCTACGGTTACCGCTTATCAACGCCTAGTATTTTGAATGTGTCATGTTTGTTATATGTCAAGTTTTGGGACAAAAGTATGGTTTAGATCATGAAAATATGTTTTGATGTTTAAAAGATGTTTGTGAATGTTTAGTGGTATTTGAAACGGATTTCTTAAGTTTGTGTACGATTTATGCAGTTTTGCTTGTGTTTGAAAATGAGAAAATGTGTAAAAATTTGGTGTTAGTAAAATGTTGCAGGTAGGGTCCTGGACCCGTGTTATGTCGCGCCGCGGCCAGGGGCTCCGCGCCGCGGCAATGCACTAAGGTTGATAACAGAAGCTGAGTTAAGAAACATAAGTTTTCCCGTGTTGTACCGCGCCGCGACAAGGCTCGCCGCGCCGCGGCATAAGCCTTGTCCAGGCAGTAACTTAACTTTTCAAAAAAAAAAAAAAAAAAAAAAAAATTTTTACTCGAATCTAGGCGTTAAAAGTTGGTATCAGAGCTGTGGTTTAAGGGACTTGGATAACCCACGATAGGGATTATCTAGGCTTAAACCATTGTTGCGAAAGGATAAGCGGTTTAGGACTTGCATAAGTGTTAAAGTCGTATAGTTGTGCCATGCTCCATAGGGTAGAGTCATTGACAAGACCCATAGAATAATGAATAAGATTACGAATTGGTTTATGTAAGGAGTTTGATACTCGCTAGCCATGATGTCGTGGTAGACTAGATGTGTAATGAAATGGTGTAATAACAACAGGCCATTGCTATTACTTCATTCTAGTACACATGGACGTCTACTATGGTCATGGTGAATCGAGTTAGGAATTCTTTCGGATTGTTTGGTTTTGATGAATAATGGTGTTACCGGTATTTGAACTAATGGTTGAATGTAATTTTCAGAATGGCTATTGTATCGCCAAACCGAGGTCAAGATGAGGATGATGAGTACGTCCGCACCCCATCCACGGAGTCTATAGAAGACTCTCAAAACGAATCGGAAGAAGTTAACATGCCAAATGACATTTCGGGGCAAATAGGGCAAGCTTTGATACGTTATACTCCAACTTTGTTAGAGAAGATTAAGACGTTGATCAATGATCAATTAGATGAGAAGTTAAAGACTTTTGTTGCTAATAACCCTACCTTAAGAGGTGAAGGGGGAAGTGGAGTAAGGCAAGAAGAGGTAGAAGCCCCGAAAAGAAAGGATGACCGTTTTGAATATAAGAACTTTGCAAATTGCCATCCCCCGGAGTTTCATGGTAAGGTTGACCCTATTGTTAGCCAAAGATGGATTGATGAGATTGAAGAGACTTTCATGTTGTGTGAATGCCCCGAGCATTTAAAGGTGATCTATGCGGCTCATCAAATGAAGGGTAGTGGTTATGAGTGGTGGAATTTTATAGTTAAGTCTCATGGGCGAGACGTGGCTACGAGTTTCTCATGGGACAAGTTCCGTGAAATGTTTATGACCCAATTTGCTCCACCCGCCGAGGTTAGTAGGTTGAAATCCGAGTTTATGAATATAGAGCATGGAAGTAAGTCGGTGACCGAGTTTAATGCCGAGTTTAATGATAAGTCTCGTTTTTGTCCGGACTTCGTGTCAAGTCCCAAGTTGATGATGGACCATTATCATGAAAAGTTGAATCCCGAAATAAGTGAGTTTATCGATAAGAGTACTTATAAGACTTTAGCCGAGATGATGAATCGAGCACTTGTTAGAGAACATGAACTTAGGAAGAAGGCGGCGTTCAAGCGAAAGTTAGACCAAGACTCTAAGGCAATGCAAAATGTTAGTCCGAAGAAGGGTAAGTTTGGTTCCGAATCCCCGCACAAGTCAAAAGGGGGTTTTGTGTCGGGTAAGAGCGGTGGGAAAGAAGCCAAGTTGTGTACTAGATGTGGTAAAAATCATACGGGTGAATGTAAAGCAGGTACCTCCGATTGTTACTCTTGTGGGAAGCCGGGACATAGGGCCGCCGAATGTCCTAAGAAAGGTAAGCAATGTTATTATTGTTTTGAGAAAGGTCACTTTCAAGCCGAATGTCCAGAATACAAGAAAGATTTAGCTAGTGGTAGTGTTAAGAAAGAGGTTAAGACGGAACCGAAGACTAGTGATAGCCGACCAAGGGCCCGAGCTCATCAGATTACCGCACTCGAAGCGAAGGAGTCCCAAAATGTGGTGTCAGGTACCTTTAATGTAAACTCTTTACCTGCGCATGTTTCGTTTGATTCCGGTGCTACGCGGTCGTTTGTATCATATTCTTTTTGTAAGCATTTTAATATGACCCCAAGTATGTTAGAACACCCATTAGAGGTTGAAATAGCGGATAATAAGACTGTGATGGTGTATAGTATCATTAAGGGGTGTGAAATTATTTTGGATGATGAAAAGTTTGTCATTGATTTAATACCCATGCATATGGGGGAATTTCAAGTAATAGTGGGCATGGATTGGCTAGACGACAATGAAGGAATAATTTTGTGTCGTAAGAAAATTGTGTTAGTTCAATCACCTAGTGGGAAGGTTATATGGATTTATGGGGAAAGAGCTAGGCGTGCTATTCCTATATGCACGTATGCTAAGGCTAAAAGGTTTTTGTCTCACGGGTGTTGTGCGTTTTTGGCACATGTTGTGGATAATTCGAAAAAGATTGTTGATTTAAATGATGTACCGATAGTTAACGAGTTTCCGGATGTGTTTCCAAGTGAATTGCCCGGTGTACCTCCCGAGCGTGAGGTAGAGTTTAGAATAGATTTGATACCCGGGGCCACGCCAATTGCCAAAGCTCCATATCGATTAGCCCCATCGGAAATGAGAGAAATGATGACTCAATTGCAAGATTTGATAGATAAAGGTTTTATACGTCCTAGTAGCTCACCTTGGGGAGCTCCGGTTTTATTTGTGAAAAAGAAGGATGGAACTATGAGAATGTGTATTGATTATCGAGAATTGAATAAAGTCACGATTAAGAATAAGTATCCGTTGCCAAGGATAGACGACTTGTTTGATCAATTACAAGGTGCAAGTTTCTTTTCAAAGATAGATTTAAGGTCGGGTTACCATCAATTGAAAGTGAGGGAAGAAGACGTCCCTAAAACGGCTTTTCGAACGAGGTATGGTCATTATGAGTTTGTGGTTATGCCGTTTGGGTTAACGAATGCACCGGCCGCATTTATGGATTTGATGAATAGAGTTTGTCGACCGATGCTTGATAGGTTCGTAATTGTATTTATTGATGATATTTTGGTATATTCAAGGAGTGAAGAGGAGCATGCGGTACATCTAAGACAAGTATTAGAGACTTTAAGAAGAGAAAGATTGTTTGCTAAGTTCTCTAAGTGCGAGTTTTGGCTTCGTGAAGTTCAATTTTTGGGTCATGTCATTAACAAGAAGGGTATTTGTGTTGATCCGGTTAAAATAGAGGCAATTATGAGATGGGAACCACCTACGAATCCTACCGAGGTTAGGAGTTTTCTAGGCTTAGCGGGGTATTATCGACGGTTTATACAAGATTTCTCAAGAATAGCCACCCCACTCACTAAGTTGACTCGGAAAAGTGTGCCATGGAAATGGGAAGAAAAGCAGGAACAAGCGTTTCAACTCCTTAAGGAGAAGCTTGTTCAAGCTCCTATATTGGTTTTACCGGAAGGAAATGAGAACATGACGGTTTATTGTGATGCTTCTAAGAAAGGCTTAGGGTGTGTATTGATGCAAAATGGGAAGGTCATAGCATACGCTTCCCGACAATTGAAGGAACACGAGAAACGTTATCCCACACATGATCTAGAATTGACGGCCGTAGTTTTTGCTTTAAAGATTTGGCGTCATTATCTTTATGGTGTTAAGTTTTCCATTTATACCGATCATAAGAACTTAAAGTATTTGTTTGATCAAAGGGATTTGAATGATAGGCAAAGGAGGGGTCTTGATTTAGTGAAAGATTATGATTGTGAGATCTTATATCACCCCGGAAAAGCGAACGTGGTGGCGGATGCTCTTAGTAGGAAGTCGAGTCATCAACCGATTAAGATAACAAGTTTAGCTATGGTAATAGCACCTCAAATATTTGATGATATTCGTGATGCACAAGGTGAAGCATTATCGCCCGAGAACGTGAGAAAGGAAAGGATCAAGGGGCAAGTTAATGATTTTATAGTGGATTCTCGTGGTTTAAGGCTTAGATATGGGAGAATTTGGGTACCTTTGCAAGGTGGTGTTAGAAGTGAGCTCCTTGACTTAGCTCACAAGTCTAAGTATTCGATTCACCCCGGTGCTACGAAGATGTATAGAGATTTAAGGAAAGACTATTGGTGGCCGGGAATGAAAAGGGATATAGTTAAGTATGTGCATAAGTGTCTTACTTGTCTTCAAGTGAAGGCCGATCATCAAATGCCTTACGGTAAGATGCAACCTTTAGAGGTACCGGTGTGGAAATGGGAGCATATTACGATGGATTTAGTGACTAAGTTGCCTAAGACCCCTCGACAACACGATGCAATTTGGGTTATTGTTGATAGATTGACTAAAAGTGCATTATTTTTGGCAATAAGGGAAGCTTCATCATCGGAAGCAATGTCTAAGTTGTATATGAAAGAAGTTGTTGCAAGGCATGGAGTGCCGGTTTCCATTGTTTCGGATCGAGACACCCGATTTACATCACGATATTGGAGAAAGTTTCAAGAGGAAATGGGTACTAAGTTACACATAAGTACCGCGTTTCACCCGCAAACGGATGGTCAAAGTGAAAGGACTATACAAACCCTTGAAGATATGTTAAGAGCATGTATCATCGATTTTGGTGGGAGTTGGGATACTCATTTACCTTTAGTTGAATTTTCATATAACAATAGTTATCACTCTACGATTGGAATGGCACCATATGAGATGTTGTATGGAAGGAGGTGTAGAACCCCGATTTGTTGGGGCGAGGTAGGTCAACGAGAATTGGGAAGCACGGAAATAGTGCAACAAACCACCGAGATGATTGATCAAATTCGTGAAAGAATGAAGGCGGCACAAGATCGACAAAAGTCATATGTTGATAAGAGGAGAAAGCCGATAGAATTTCAAGTAGGTGATAAAGTGATGCTAAAAGTTTCTCCATGGAAAGGCATTATCCGTTTTAGAAAGAGGGGAAAATTGGGTCCAAGGTTTGTGGGACCATTTGAGATAGTGGCGAAAGTTGGGAAGGTAGCCTACCGTTTGGCTTTACCCGATGAATTGAGTAATATACATGACACGTTTCACGTGTCGCAATTGAGAAAGTGTTTGGCGGATGATTCAACCTATGTTCCTTTGAATGAAATTGAGGTCGATAATAAGTTAAGATATGTGGAGAAGCCGATAAAGATTTTGGATCAAAAGGTTAAGCACTTGAGAAATAAATCGGTTATATTGTTGAAGGTATTATGGCAATCTAGAAAAGGTTCCGAATGTACATGGGAACCCGAAGAATGGCTCTTGAAGTATTATCCGTCGTTGCATCAAGAATGGTTCGCGAGGACGCGAACGATCCAAGAGGGGGAGAGTTGTAACATCCCAAATATTTAAGGTATTATTTATTGTAAATTTTTATTGCCAAGAAATTATATGGTAAAGGATATTTTATGTTAAATAGACGAAAGTTAATGTTGTTAGTTAAGTTTCAAGGGACTAAAGATGCAAGGTTATGATTTAGGACCTCCTTAACTATAGTTTACATGGGGAGGGTAGAAATTGCAATTATGCCATAGTTGTTTTAATAAAAGAAATTAGAAATGCTGGAAATTGATTATTATTCACAAAAAAATAAAATACAGAGGGTGCTCCTGGGTTGTGTATGTCGACATTTGCAAGGGAAGAAGGAGGATCCATCATTTGTTGAAATTTAACTCATGCAAGCTTGAATTTGTGAAATCTAACACACCCTAATCACTTTAGCAAGCTCTAATCTTCCAATTTCATCTTCATTGTGCACAATTAGGGTTCTTAAAACTCTAAAAGACAAGGTATGGATTTTGTGTCTAATTATTGCTTGCATTGTATGCTAATGATGAAATTATGCTTAAGAAAGTTGCTATTTGTTAAATTGTGCACATTTGGATGAGTTAGTATGGATTTGTTGTTGATTTTGGAAGTAATTACATGTATGAACTTGCATTATAGATTTATGGCATGATTATGGTGAGAATGATGATGTTCTAATTAGATTTCTAGTCATGCACACCAAGTGTTTGTTAAAATGCCTCAATGAGATGATTTTGTGTTCTAGCTAGAAATTTTGATGAAGGATGCTCATGTATGAACTTTTGTTATAGTTATAAGTTATAGAAATTGATAATTTGATAAGTTAATGGTGTTAGTAATGAAATTGAATTATTATGCACATTTGATGTTTAATGAAAGGATTAAAGGAAAAAGTTGCATGATAAAGCTAAAAGTGATGAGTTAGTAATGTACATGATTAAATGTGATGTTTGATTGGTAACATGCTTGTTTTAGAAAAGATGAGTTCTAAGTTAGAAAGTATGAATGAATGTATGTTGTGATTAGGGGGTAAAGTGTAAGTGTAAGTATGAATGACGTAATGATTCAAGAAAGTTGTGATTTTGATTTAGTTATGTGATTAATGAGATTAGCTCATGTATAGGTGCTAATCAAGGAAAAGAAGTTACAAGTGACCAAGGAAATTCAATTAAGCAAGGTGAGTTTATAGGGGGTAATATGGGCGGGTCAAGAGTGGCTTAGTGTTCTCGGATTGCATCCGTGCAAGAGAGTAACGACTAAGTGCACTAGTTACGTAGCTTAGATAGAACTATTGGGTTAGCTCAATAATTGTGTCTATGGATGATGCTTAGCTTAGGCAAGGTTATTACATTGCTAGTAATCTTGCCTATGGTTCATGTTAGCTTAGACACTTCGGGTGTCTATGTATGAGATGATGATAGCTTAGGCATATTTAGTATGTCTATGGTTAGCTTAGACATGATTACTAGGTTCGGCCTAGTAAGTCATGTCTATGGTATGAATGATCGGATCCGAAAGTATGCAAGCAACCTAAGGGTTGAAGGATAAGTGTTTCGATTATGCCCAAATGATTTATGTTTATGTTTTATGTTTGTTGCTTTCCTATAACTCACTAAGTGTAAAAGCTTACCCCCATGATGTTTTATGTTTTAGGTGCTAAGGTTCATCGAGAAGGTAAGGAACCCGTGTGAAGAGCTGGAGGAGTATTGGCATTGGTGTAAGTGGCATTGCAAGTCCCTATTTGTAAACACGCTCTACGGTTACCGCTTATCAACGCCTAGTATTTTGAATGTGTCATGTTTGTTATATGTCAAGTTTTGGGACAAAAGTATGGTTTAGATCATGAAAATATGTTTTGATGTTTAAAAGATGTTTGTGAATGTTTAGTGGTATTTGAAACGGATTTCTTAAGTTTGTGTACGATTTATGCAGTTTTGCTTGTGTTTGAAAATGAGAAAATGTGTAAAAATTTGGTGTTAGTAAAATGTTGCAGGTAGGGTCCTGGACCCGTGTTATGTCGCGCCGCGGCCAGGGGCTCCGCGCCGCGGCAATGCACTAAGGTTGATAACAGAAGCTGAGTTAAGAAACATAAGTTTTCCCGTGTTGTACCGCGCCGCGACAAGGCTCGCCGCGCCGCGGCATAAGCCTTGTCCAGGCAGTAACTTAACTTTTCAAAAAAAAAAAAAAAAAAAAAAATTTTACTCGAATCTAGGCGTTAAATATGGCCGATTCATTTAGAACTTCTAATTCGGGATTTTCAAGACGAGAAAGATGATCAGCGGCGAGATTTTCTGCTCCCTTTTTGTCTCGGATTTCAATATCGAACTCTTGTAAGAGTAAGATCCAACGGATTAATCTTGGTTTGGCATCTTGTTTCGAAAATAGGTATCAAAGAGCAGAATGGTCGGTATAGACCACCGTTTTAGCTAGAACGAGATATGAACGAAATTTGTCAAAAGCAAAAATAATAGCAAGGAGTTCTTTTTCAGTAGTTGTGTAATTCGTTTTTGCTCCTTGTAACGTCTTACTAGCATAATATATAGGTTGAAATCATTTTTCAATCCTTTGTCCTAAAACGGCTCCCATTGCAAAATCACTTGCATCGCACATGAGTTCAAATGGTAGATTCCAATTTGGAGTTATCATTGATTGGCGCATTAGTGAGTTTTTCTTTAAGAATATTAAAAGATTTGATACATTCATCTGAAAAGATGAATGGAGCATCCTTTTCTAGGAGTTTATTCATAGGAGTGGCAATTTTAGAAAAATCTTTTATGAAACGTCGGTAAAACCGGCATGCCCTAGAAAACTCCTAACTCCTCTAACATTGGTGGGATGTGGAAGTTTAGCAATTACATATACTTTAGCTCTATCCACTTCAATTCCTTCTTTTGAAATTTTATGACCAAGAACGATGCCTTCTTTAACCATGAAATGGCATTTCTCCCAATTAAGTACTAGATTTGATTGTTCGCATCTAATAAGCATTCGTTCAAGATTAACTAGACATGTTTCAAAAGTATCACCGAAGACTGAAAAGTCATCCATGAAAACTTCCATGCATTCTTCTATCATGTCGTGAAAAATTGCCATCATGCACCTTTGAAAGGTTGCAGGGGCGTTACAAAGTCCAAATGGCATGCGTTTGTAAGCAAAAGTACCATAAGGGCACGTGAATGTGGTTTTCTCTTGGTCCTCGGGTGCTATTGGAATTTGAAAATATTCGAAAAAACCATCAAGAAAACAATAATAACTATTTCCGGCTAATCTTTCCAACATTTGATCAATGAAAGGTAAGGAAAAGTGATCTTTTCTGGTGACATCATTTAATTTTCTATAATCAATACAAACACGCCATCCTATTACAGTCCTAGTAGGAATAAGCTCATTTTTCTCATTTGTGATGACAGTCATGCCACCCTTCTTAGGTACGCATTGAACTGGGCTTACCCATGGACTATTAGAGATTGGATAAATTAAACCTGTATCAAGCAGTTTAATAATTTTTTTCTTAACAACATCTTGTATATTCATATTTAGTCTTCGTTGGCGTTGCACATACGTTTTATGACCTTCTTCCATAAAGATTTTATGTGTGCAATACCAAGGACTTATTCCTTTAATGTCATGAATTTTCCATGCAATAGCTGGTTTATGAGCTTTTAGCACAGAAATAAGTTGAGTTCTTCCATTTTCTTTCTATTTGTGATTAGATCTTTCAAGAATTTACCATATCTAGGCATTCCTAAAATCACATCAATGAAAGGAAGATTTACATTTATTTGTTTAAACATATCCAAGAATTTGGATTGCTCGGCTTCAAGTCTCTCTTTTCACATTTTACTCGGGTAAGGAAGTGGTGGTTGGTATGGTTTAACATAAGGTTTAGCCTTAATTGTGTTATCTTCATTAACCTTTTCAACTACCGGTTCTGTTTCCTTATCTTGCTCAGATTGTGGTTTTTGTGGAGTAGGAATAGAGTCATCAGAAATTATAGGTATTTTCGGTGGTTTGAGTGTAATACCACTTCTTGTGGTAATGGCTTTAGCTGTTTCATTCCGGGGGTTAGCATTTGTATCACTAGGTAGACTTTCCGGTTTTATTTCACCTATTAACCTTGCTAGGTGTGACGACCCGGAGATTTTTGATCAAATTTAAACTTAATCTCAATATGAACTCGACACGATAAGCAAAATCTGTAATATTGAGTCTTAAAAATTTTGGAACTGTTTACATTGATGCATTTGATTTTTTGACTATTCCTGACGATTCACGAACAGATAATTATATATATATATATATATATATATATATATAAAATGTATTTATAATATTTTGAATTAATGAAGTATACTTTAATCAGTTAGAAATAAAAATATAAAATAACAATCAAACAAGTGAGTTATTAGTAAAATGAAGATATATAAAACTAGATATGCAGATAAATATATATACTACAATTATTATTATTATTAATAAATTTAATTGTTATTAATATTAAGTTATACATTATATAAATACACATATATATTACGCATTCTGTTTTCCCATTGCCATCAATATCTGATTCGTAAATTGTCAACTGATTAGATGATCTCCGTACCAAGTTTATATTAATCAGTTAAACATCTCTATCAATTTTATATTTCTTTTATTCCCTTCTGTCTTCTTGTTCTTGGCCGAGATTTTGGTGTCGACCACCATTGTTAAACAACAAGTAAAAACACTGCTCTCTTTCTAATTCCACTTACAATTCAATGAATGATTGTATTATTAATTATTATTATATTTTATTGTTTATCCTACTTTCTATATATCTTAGATACTTATACTTCTGCAGGTGCATATAATCACTAACACACATACATCTTCCACTTCTACAATCACACACAAACAACCATCATTTAATTTATACTCTGTCCGTATCATTTTATTTACTACCACCACTTTTGTTTCTTTACTAACCCATTTGATCATATACAACCCAACTACTCATCGGAACTCAACCAATAAGTTGCACTTCTACCCACGATCACCATGTAAACCGTAACCATAACTCACTTCTATTTCATTTCTAGTTTACTCGTGTTATGATTTTGTTCATCACAACTCTTACTTCACAATTGATAACAAACTTCAAACAACACAAACCCATCCTAAAACAACCACCACTATGATTACCATAAAATCAACCACGACAACAGTTACTTCTGCTACTATGGCTGCACTTGCTCAAGCCAAACATCATCAATCATGCTGCCGTGATTACTTTTATATTTACATCCATCAAACGCCATCACAACCAAGGACCTTCATCACCATTAAAGAACACACACACCACCATCAATTCCATGATCAAATCTCCTACTGTTGGGAATGCTATAATCGTTCTTTCCACTCCTGTTTGTTTCTATTTAAACCACCAAGAAAAACCATAGTTACTACTACCTTCTGATTTGTGTTGATACCGTCTGCACCCGTCACCTTAAACCATATTCACCTCACCACCAAATAAACACCAAGTCCAACACCTTATTGTTTTCAAACGACTCAAACTTGATCAATTAAACCGCTGCTACGCATAGGTAATTTCTGCCTTCCACTTCCCGTACGAATCCCTCACCAAACAATCATCAAATTTAACAACTAATATTAAATTGTCTATGAACAATAGTATGCGAATAAGTGGTTGTCTTTATGTATTTGTTTCTTTGTTTAGTGGCCAACAATTATAAAGCAAGGAACCCCACTTGATAGATTAATTAAGTTAATTGGTCACTCTTGATTAAAGTATCCATCACCACCGAATATTTCTTTTGTGTACTCTCTACCTACTATGTCGAAATCAAAGACCCACCAACTTTCCTTGTCAACCACTTGAACCACAAGCTAGACAATTACGATCGATATGCTGTAGGAATTAATTAATCTATTCATGGACCATTAGTTACCACTTGAGTTATAAATCATGAGATGATAATAGTGTTGTGGGGTCATTGAATGAAAACGAATATAGAGAGTATAGTGACGAGCTGAATCTTTACTATGATCGGGGCTGTTGAAGAAATTAATTAAGTTGCATCATGTCCGACGATCCCACTTGCTTCTATTTTTTTTTCCTTCTACGTGCTAAACTTCTGATACCAGTACCTGTTCTAAACAACTCTACCACTTGACAAGTTGTTGGGTCGATTGAATTGGGCTCCTAGTAATAATTCCCTTGCTTTGGACTGAAATCAAATTGGTCAGAGATGTTCAATGTATTCAGCTGGGCCAATCTGTTTTGTAATGGACTGCTATTGGACTAGTGAGGCATCATGGGCCACGAGCTTGCAAGTTCTATCAATTACGTTTAATCGATCAAACTAAGAACAATCATAGCGATATTATTTTTCTTTTAGTAACAATGATGGTGTTAATGGCATAATGATGTTGAGCTGTGAAGTTTAATGATAGATGATGAGAATGATAATGATTATTGGTTGTGAATAGCCGATTGTTAAATTAAAGGAGGAGAAAAAAAAACACAAAGTAATACGGGTATAATAATATAAAGATGTAATTGAAAGCAGGAAGGCATCGACAGAACAGTGATTAGGGGGTTTGTGTTTAACGAGAGGTCTCGGGTTCGAGCCTTGGCAACGACGTTTTATTTTTAGGAGTATAATCGGGTTAGCGGGACGTCGCGGGTTCAAACCCGGACTTGTGCATTTTTTTAGGATTACTCCATTGAGGTAGTTATTTATTTATTTACTTATCAGTATTATTCTTATCATTATTATTAAAATTAATATTTTTAGTATCATTATTATTAGTAAAATTATTATTATAGTTATTATTATTAGTATTCGTTATTATTAAAATTAACATTTTATTAAAGGTATCATTTTTATTAAAGTTATCATTTTATCATTAATATTAAAAGTATCATTTTTAACTCTATTATCATTATTATTATTTTTATCATTACTAATATTATTTTAGTATTATAATGATTTTAGTATACAAACGATATATATATATATATATATATACATATATATATATATATATATATATATATATATATATATATATATATATATATATATATATATATATAATATATTTAATATATATAACATAACAAGAATTATTATTTTTTAAAAAAATATATAAAATAAAGATATGAAACATATATGTTATAAAAACAATATAACTAACAAATTTAGATATATAAGTTCGTTCAGTTACAATCATATGTTTTAATATATATAATTAATATAGGTTCGTGAATCCAAGGTCAACCCTACATTTGTTAAATGACGTCATATGTATTTTTACTACAAAATACAGTATGGTGAGTTTCATTTGCTCCCTTTTACTCTTTACATTTTTGGGACTGAGAATACATGCGCTATTTTTACAACTGCTTTATTAAATGCTTTTGAAATACATTTTGAACTGCGAATACATGCAAATGCTTTTTTAACTGTTTTACAATATTTATATGTGTGAGCTTCATTTGCTCCCTTTTACTCTTTACATTTTTGGGACTGAGAATACATACGCTATTTTTACAACTGCTTTATTAAATGCTTTTGAAATACATTTTGAACTGCGAATACATGCAAATGCTTTATTAACTGTTTTACAATATTTATATGTGTGAGTTTCATTTGCTCCCTTTTTAAATGCTTTTGCAATATATATTTTTGGGACTGAGAATGCATGCGCTTTTATAAAGGTTTTACGAAATAGACACAAGTAATCAAAACTACATTATATGGTTGAATGATCGAAATCGAATATGCCCCTATATAGTATGGTAATCTAAGAATTAGGGAACAGACACCCTAATTGACGCGAATCCTAAAGATAGATCTATCGGGCCCAACAAGCCCCATCCAAAGTACCGGATGCTTTAGTACTTCGAAATTTATATCATGTCCGAAGGAGGATCCCGGAATGATGGGGATATTCTTATATACATATTGTGAATGTCGATTACCAGGTGTTCAATCCATAGGAAATGATATTTTGTCTCTATGCATGGGACGTATGTTTATGAGAAATGGGAATACGAAATCTTGTGGTCTATTAAAAATATGAAATGATTATTCATGTTAAACTAATGAACTCACCAACCTTTTGGTTGACACTTGAAAGCATGTTTATTCTCAGGTATGAAAGAAATCTTTCGCTGTGCATTTGCTCATTTTAAGGACATTACTTGGAGTCGATCATCGCTCTGGGATCAAATGTTGATGACTTCGTCCAGATGGATTAGGACGGGGCATTTCAGTTGGTATCAGAGCGGTGGTCTTAGCGAACCAGGTCTGCATTAGTGTGTCTAACTGATAAGTCGTTAGGATGCATTAGTGAGTCTGGGCTCCGACCGTGTCTGCATGTCAAAAGTTTTGCTTATCATTTCGTGTCGAAAATTTCCTGCTTATCATTCTTAGAGAATCACTTGCTTATCATTCTTAGTCTAGACACGTTTTACTGCATTGACTGCATGAATAGTGTATAGACAAAATTCATATCTTAGCGTATCTGCTACTTTATATCTTAGCGTATCTTTTACTGTAACTTTGCCTGACAACTTCCGTAGATTCCTCCGTAACTTATGGGATTTTAGTATTATATATGCATATGTAAATTATGTATTGCAGGGTACTAATCTACATCTTATAATCTATTTCTTATCGAAAATCCTCCATCTTATCGTACGAGATGAATCCTGCAACCAGTTCGAGTCCCTCGGATTCCGATAGCTATTCCGATAGTTATTCCGACAGCTATTCCGACATAGATGTTCGCCTAAGCTCTGAAAACAGCGTCATCGGCATGAATCAACCAATCAGCCAGTACCAATTCATCTGATGGGTTTGTAGTCGACTTAATTAATGGAAGCGTGCAGAAGGCAATCCCTTCCACCAACCAAATTCACCTATTGACAATGAACCTGAAGCGTTTACCGGCGAACCTGTTCGAGACACCATTTTCAGTCTCATTTCCAGGGTAACTCGACAAGATTATATTCTATCCACAATTCTGAACCTTATTCATCCGCTCGTTCCGACCGACAATCATCCTGGAGTAATAAGTCAACGAACTTCGTGCTCGAATAATCAATTCGGAGAATATGGTGCAAAATGTACCAGCTTCAGCAACATCACCGGCACCAACAGTACCATCAATAACAGCACCAGTACCATCAACAATCCATGCTTCAATATCATCATCTGTACTTTAAGTATGATCTTCGTTCTACGTATCGTTCTACCTCATTTATCTTCGTTCGACATGACGATTATGTAATCTCTAATGTTTTAGAGATTATATATATTCCTGTTCTAACGGTAAATCAAATGAGATTAATATCATATTAACTCATTAAATCCATAATTACATCTAAAGAAAATATATATGCAAGTATATTTTCATAAAGATTGTAATTAAAAATTCTTTTGTACAAACTGTTAATGGTGAAAATATTTTAACGGGTAGGTAACACCCAAAGAATATTTAGATTTCACATTAATAAATTACACTGTACATACTTCGAATCAGATTCAATAGTCATTTACTATCCTACTTACATCCACCGATATACAAATCTGTTCACCTCGAAATAACCATTTTCATTCAATTTCATATTTGGATTTTGATCTATCAGAATCCAATAAGTGGCATAATGAAGAAAACATTGGACAAGATAAAA
This sequence comes from Rutidosis leptorrhynchoides, assembly GCF_046630445.1. Classification (NCBI taxonomy): domain Eukaryota; kingdom Viridiplantae; phylum Streptophyta; class Magnoliopsida; order Asterales; family Asteraceae; genus Rutidosis; species Rutidosis leptorrhynchoides. The sequence goes on along the minus strand of NC_092340.1, from coordinate 59,298,747 downwards.
TTTGTTAGAAACAAACAAATTAACTATGAGAAATTTTGTTAAGAATCCACGCTAACGAAATCCTAGCTAACTGTTCATTCTGTATTACATTTTATTTATCGCAATTTATTTATCGCAATTTAATTATCGCAATTTTAATTCTCGCAATTTTATTTATCGTCATTTAATTTCTGTTATTTACTTTACGCACTTTATTTATCGTCATTTAATTTATGTTATTTATTTTACAGACTTTAAATATCGGGACACATATACAAGGTTTTGACATATCATATCGACGCATCTATATATATTATTTGGAATCACCATAGACACTCTATATGCAGTAATGATCGAGTTCTCTATACAGGGTTGAGGTTGATTCTACAATAATATATATACTTTGAGTTGTGATCGAGTCTGAGACGTATACGGGTCACGATACGTATTAATTGATTCGAATATTATATATTAAACTATATATGAATTATTGAGTTAGTAACTGTAGACTGCAAACTAAGGACTACCAACATTGGACAATTAAAATGAATTAAAATATTGATTATAACATATGAAACAAAACAATTCTTCAAGTTTGCCACTTGATTTCATCTTAAACATCATTTGTATCTTCACGATTACATTCTGCGTTCAAACCTTACATGATTCTTGAAAACACCTCAATCGAGAGGATGAACCAACTGCACTTCATCTACGGAAGAAGAGATTGATGCATATAGTTATACACCTGAAAAACTCTCGGAACCTGAGTAAACGTTTAACACATATTTGTGCTAACTCCTTTGGCGTTATTATTACCGAAAGTAACTTTGCAATCCCTTTCCAAATTAGCCAATTTTGTCACTGCTTCAGCAAATCAACTTCGACTTCTCATTCAAATGAACTCTACTATAATTTTGATATATAAGTTTGCCTTTCGTCATCGTTACCGGGGAACCGTTTATATCCCACCATATTAACAGTAAACTTACCAACAACTTCGTTGATCTTTGACTTTCTGAAAAGTTATTATATTCATTGAAACCCTATCATCTACTCATCTGCATCTGATAACGAGAATTACCATACCAATTACCGAGAATCCTCAAATCTGTATTGTGAGACTCGCAACGTTTCCACATCAACAGTTATATGTATCCATATAACATTTATCTCTTAGAACTATGATCTTCCATTCTGAAAAGCACCCAGTCTGCGAATTAATACTCTGAATTTTGAAAAGTTGAATGAAGCAGTAGAAACTGTAGACAACCGTAAATGAACTTGATCATCGAAAGTTTGATGATAAAGAATAGTATATTGGAAAAGCTCAGAAAAGTTGGAACTGAAAAACTGATTGAGTAAACTACGAAGGAGTCTCTGAACAAAACACAAGGACTAAAGTTGTACATTAAGAATCCTGATGATTCTGTTTCTGATGAAATCTTTAGCGAATACCTTGCTTTTGACTCCAAACTCTTGCGGACAAATTTTCTTCACCATCCTTCGATATTAGAAATTCCAAGATATCATCGTATCTTTCATTATAAATATCCTCCATATTTCTGAAGATATTTTCATAACTATTCTTAACTGAAATCATTAATCTCTTCGTGCTATCAGTGTTACATCATATAGAAACTGTTAGTTTCTATATTTTGTAAACATTCGAGCTTAAAATATGAATGTTATTAAAGTACTGTTGGGACCTGAAGCATGAGTTAGTAAAATATAATGACACTTGATCAACGTGATTATATTACAGTAAGTCATGCTGAGTTTCTAATGAAACGTGATGATGGTTCACAGTAGATCATACCATTATCATGTGTCATGTTACATAACTCTTTCATTCTAATTAACCTCTGAACATATCAAGAAAATATATTCTTGATAGTTCTATTCTCAATGATTCTGGTAATTTGACAAATCAAATCGTGCTATTGCGTTCTTTCTTGATTAGAACATTAAGTTCATTCGAAACTCCATACTTACAAATTCTGTCGCTTTACTAGAGGTCAAGAAGAGTAGAAAAAGGCAAAGAGCTCCGAAACAGAAGGGAAGATATAAAACCTGATAACAACACATAAATTACAGACAGTGTATATCAATGTTTATCGCAACATAAAGACACGGAAGAATTAAAAACACTATAACTCCAAGAGCGAAGTAGAAGAAAACAGATTCCTCCCGTGGTAAAAGAAAAAGAAGAATGACAGAAACGATAGTCAGGAAAATAAAAAGGATCAGAACTGGATTTAGCATTTTCAAAATCTTTTGGAAGTATGAACTGAGAAGGAAAGTATATGGGTGATGGGAAGTAGTGGAACGGAAGAAGTTCATTTATAGTGAAAATACCAGACAAAGATTTCAAAGCAGATTTTCGCATTTAATTATAGAGATCTTAATTCCCTTATTCGCCGAAAAAAATCAAATCTTTTAGATTTCGAAGATTTTCTTTAAATCCCTTGAATTCCGGAAATTCAACCAAGACAACGTTCAAAGATTAGACGCACCTTATTTTTTTTAAAATTCAATCATGACTACGTCAAAAGTCAAATCTCTATCTCAATTTCTTGGGACAGCTTCACTTGTACGCTTCTCATAATCGAATCGTTTTGTTTATATTAATCAATAATGATAAAACTCTATTTATCAACTCAGATCCGTCGTGAAAACATTTCTATTGTTAACCATGACGACCACACTCAAATTTCGGGACGAAATTTATTTAACGGGTAGGTACTGTGACGACCCGGAGATTTCCGATCAAATTTAAACTTAATCTCAATATGAACTCGACACGATAAGCAAAATCTGTAATATTGAGTCTTAAAAATTTTGGAACTGTTTACATTGATGCATTTGATTTTTTGACTATTCCTGACGATTCACGAACAGATAATTTTATATATATATATATATATATATATATATATATATATATATATATATATATATATATATATATATATATATATATATATATATATATATATATATATATATATATATATATATATATATATAAAATGTATTTATAATATTTTGAATTAATGAAGTATACTTTAATCAGTTAGAAATAAAAATATAAAATAACAATCAAACAAGTGAGTTATTAGTAAAATGAAGATATATAAAACTAGATATGCAGATAAATATATATACTACAATTATTATTATTATTAATAAATTTAATTGTTATTAATATTAAGTTATACATTATATAAATACACATATATATTACGCATTCTGTTTTCCCATTGCCATCAATATCTGATTCGTAAATTGTCAACTGATTAGATGATCTCCGTACCAAGTTTATATTAATCAGTTAAACATCTCTATCAATTTTATATTTCTTTTATTCCCTTCTGTCTTCTTGTTCTTGGCCGAGATTTTGGTGTCGACCACCATTGTTAAACAACAAGTAAAAACACTGCTCTCTTTCTAATTCCACTTACAATTCAATGAATGATTGTATTATTAATTATTATTATATTTTATTGTTTATCCTACTTTCTATATATCTTAGATACTTATACTTATGCAGGTGCATATAATCACTAACACACATACATCTTCCACTTCTACAATCACACACAAACAACCATCATTTAATTTATACTCTGTCCGTATCATTTTATTTACTACCACCACTTTTGTTTCTTTACTAACCCATTTGATCATATACAACCCAACTACTCATCGGAACTCAACCAATAAGTTGCACTTCTACCCACGATCACCATGTAAACCGTAACCATAACTCACTTCTATTTCATTTCTAGTTTACTCGTGTTATGATTTTGTTCATCACAACTCTTACTTCACAATTGATAACAAACTTCAAACAACACAAACCCATCCTAAAACAACCACCACTATGATTACCATAAAATCAACCACGACAACAGTTACTTCTGCTACTATGGCTGCACTTGCTCAAGCCAAACATCATCAATCCTGCTGCCGTGATTACTTTTATATTTACATCCATCAAACGCCATCACAACCAAGGACCTTCATCACCATTAAAGAACACACACACCACCATCAATTCCATGATCAAATCTCCTACTGTTGGGAATGCTATAATGGTTCTTTCCACTCCTGTTCATTTCTATTTAAACCACCAAGAAAAACCATAGTTACTACTACCTTCTGATTTGTGTTGATACCGTCTGCACCCGTCACCTTAAACCATATTCACCTCACCACCAAATAAACACCAAGTCCAACACCTTATTGTTTTCAAACAACTCAAACTTGATCACCTAAACCGCTGCTACGCATAGGTAATTTCTGCCTTCCACTTCCCGTACGAATCCCTCACCAAACAATCATCAAATTTAACAACTAATATTAAATTGTCTATGAACAATAGTATGCGAATAAGTGGTTGTCTTTATGTATTTGTTTCTTTGTTTAGTGGCCAACAAGTATAAAGCAAGGAACCCCACTTGATAGATTAATTAAGTTAATTGGTCACTCTTGATTAAAGTATCCATCACCACCGAATATTTCTTTTGTGTACTCTCTACCTACTATGTCGAAATCAAAGACCCACCAACTTTCCTTGTCAACCACTTGAACCACAAGCTAGACAATTACGATCGATATGCTGTAGGAATTAATTAATCTATTCATGGACCGTTAGTTACCACTTGAGTTATAAATCATGAGATAATAATAGTGTTGTGGGGTCATTGAATGAAAACGAATATAGAGAGTATAGTGACGAGCTGAATCTTTACTATGATCGGGGCTGTTGAAGAAATTAATTAAGTTGCATCATGGCCGACGATCCCACTTGCTTCTATTTTTTTTCCTTCTACGTGCTAAACTTCTGATACCAGTACCTATTCTAAACAACTCTACCACTTGACAAGTTGTTGGGTCGATTGAATTGGGCTCCTAGTAATAATTCCCTTGCTTTGGACTGAAATCAAATTGGGCAGAGATGTTCAATGTATTCAGCTGGGCCAATCTGTTTTGTAATGGACTGCTATTGGACTAGTGAGGCATCATGGGCCACGAGCTTGCAAGTTCTATCAATTACGTTTAATCGATCAAACTAAGAACAATCATAGTGATATTATTTTTCTTTTAGTAACAATGATGGTGTTAATGGCATAATGATGTTGAGCTGTGAAGTTTAATGATAGATGATGAGAATGATAATGATTATTGGTTGTGAATAGCCGATTGTTAAATTAAAGGAGGAGAAAAAAAACACACAAAGTAATACGGGTATAATAATATAAAGATGTAATTGAAAGCAGGAAGGCATCGACAGAACAGTGATTAGGGGGTTTGTGTTTAACGAGAGGTCTCGAGTTCGAGCCTTGGCAACGACGTTTTATTTTTAGGAGTATAATTGGGTTAGCGGGACGTCGCGGGTTCAAACCCGGACTTGTGCATTTTTTTAGGATTACTCCATTGAGGTAGTTATTTATTTATTTACTTATCAGTATTATTCTTATCATTATTATTAAAATTAATATTTTTAGTATCATTATTATTAGTAAAATTATTATTATAGTTATTATTATTAGTATTCGTTATTATTAAAATTAACATTTTATTAAAGGTATCATTTTTATTAAAGTTATCATTTTATCATTAATATTAAAAGTATCATTTTTAACTCTATTATCATTATTATTATTTTTATCATTACTAATATTATTTTAGTATTATAATGATTTTAGTATACAAACGATATATATATATATATATATATATATATATATATATAAATATATTTAATATATATAACATAACAAGAATTATTATTATTTTTAAAAATATATAAAATAAAGATATGAAACATATATGTTATAAAAACAATATAACTAACAAATTTAGATATATAAGTTCGTTCAGTTACAATCATATGTTTTAATATATATAATTAATATAGGTTCGTGAATCCAAGGTCAATCCTACATTAGTTAAATGACGTCATATGTATTTTTACTACAAAATACAGTATGGTGAGTTTCATTTGCTCCCTTTTACTCTTTACATTTTTGGGACTGAGAATACATGCGCTATTTTTACAACTGCTTTATTAAATGCTTTTGAAATACATTTTGAACTGCGAATACATGCAAATGCTTTATTAACTGTTTTACAATATTTATATGTGTGAGTTTCATTTGCTCCCTTTTACTCTTTACATTTTTGGGACTGAGAATACATGCGCTATTTTTACAACTGCTTTATTAAATGCTTTTGAAATACATTTTGAACTGCGAATACATGCAAATGCTTTATTAACTGTTTTACAATATTTATATGTGTGAGTTTCATTTGCTCCCTTTTTAAATGCTTTTGCAATATATATTTTTGGGACTGAGAATGCATGCGCTTTTATAAAGGTTTTACGAAATAGACACAAGTAATCAAAACTACATTATATGGTTGAATGATCGAAATCGAATATGCCCCTATATAGTCTGGTAATCTAAGAATTAGGGAACAGACACCCTAATTGACGCGAATCCTAAAGATAGATCTATCGGGCCCAACAAGCCCGATCCAAAGTACCGGATGCTTTAGTACTTTGAAATTTATATCATGTCCGAAGGAGGATCCCAGAATGATGGGGATATTCTTATATACATATTGTGAATGTCGATTACCAGGTGTTCAATCCATAGGAAATGATATTTTGTCTCTATGCATGGGACGTATGTTTATGAGAAATGGGAATACGAAATCTTGTGGTCTATTAAAAATATGAAATGATTATTCATGTTAAACTAATGAACTCACCAACCTTTTGGTTGACACTTGAAAGCATGTTTATTCTCAGGTATGAAAGAAATCTTCCGCTGTGCATTTGCTCATTTTAAGGACATTACTTGGAGTCGATCATCGCTCTGGGATCAAATGTTGATGACTTCATCCAGATGGATTAGGACGGGGCATTTCACTAGGTTGCTTACTTCTTGTTCAAGATTTTGAATAGAAGCTTGTTGATTTCTAAATGCTTGAGCATTTTGTTCATTGGTTTGTTTATGAGATGTAAAAAATTGAGTTTGAGATTCAACTAGCTTCGACATCATATCTTCTAAATTTGGCTTTTTATCATCGGTTTGTGGTGGTTTGTTTTGAAAAATTGGTCTTTGCTGGTTGTAAGTATTGTTGGATACTTTTTGATTGCTGGGACCTTGTTGGTTGTTGTATGGAATATTTCGGTTATAGTTCTGATTTTGATTGTAGATTGGTCTTGGCGGTTGATAATTATTCTGATAATTATTTCCAGGCCTTTGGTTTATGTATGAAACATTCTCTCTTTATTCCATTGTTAGTTCAATACTGAGACAATCTTTTGTTAAATGTGATCCTCCACACTTCTCACAACTAATTCGTATCGAGTGAATATCTTTAGTCATCTTTTCCATTCGTCTCCCAACAGCATCTATCTTTGCAGAAATGGAATCAAAGTCATGGCTAGAATCGGCTCTAGCTGCTTTAGATGATCTAACGATATCTTTTTCTTGATGCCACTCATGTGAGTGGGAAGCAGTGTTATCAATAATTTTGTAAGCGTCAGTTGCTGTTTTCTTCATAATGGAACCACCAGCTGCTATATCGATGTCTTTTCTTGTAGTGATGTCGCATCCTTGGTAGAATATTTGTACTATTTGACAGGTGTCTAAACCATGTTGCGGACATCCTCTCAATAACTTTCCAAATCTGGTTCACGCTTCATATAGAGTTTCATTTGGCTTTTGTGTGAATGTAACAATTTCTCCTTGAAGTCTCACGGCTTTAGATGCCGGAAAGAATTGTTTAAGAAATTTTTCAACTAAAACGTCCCATGTATCAATCGCCCCTTCAGGTAACGATTCCAACCAATCTTTGGCTTCTCCCTTTAAAGTCCAGGAAAATAACATGAGATATATCTGTTCATCCTCCCCTTCTCGGATTTTAAATAAAGTACAGATCCTATTAAAGGTACGAAGATGTTCGTTTGGATCTTCCTTCGGTGCACCACTAAATTGGCATTGATTAGTTACCATGTGTAGAATTTGTCCTTTGATTTCATAATCTGGCGCATTAATGTCAAGTTGAGTAATTGCGTGACCTTGGCCAGTGCGTTTAGCCCGCATTCGGTCTTTCATACTTAGAGGTTCCAGATTCTCCATGATTGAATTTGTTGAATCTGAATCACTAGAGGATTCTGATTTAGTGGGTTGTTCCTCGACAATCTCTGTTTGAATGATTGGTGGTTCCGGTGGAAAGATTAGTGGTTCAGGATCTCGGAATTATCCCTGAATATCCTCCGAATTCTCAATTGTGAGGTCGGGTTCAAAAAATGGATTATCGGAAATTTGAATTGGAGTACTTGGTCGACTGGATGACGATTCTAAAGAAAAATCAACGGCGACAATATTTGTTAGATGTCTTGATCTAGTTACAGGTGGTGAACGTATAAAAGGTGGTGAACGTTTTGCTCGATGCATTCACTGAATATCCTATTAGTTTTTAAAAAGAAAGAAAAACTATATAAGTTATCCAATTAATAGAATTTTCTGCTTTTGCCCACGTTTCGAATAGCCAATAGATGCAGCAGGGAGCCAGAACCCTTTAAATCGGAAGCTCACAACTCAGCCACTAACAAATCCAACTATTACTACGAACCAGAAAATTTTGGATGTCTATCAATTTAACCACTTAAAATAATTTTTCATTGAAATTTAAAGAAATTTTAGAGAAGAAATAGAAAATTCTATGTCCTAAAAACTAGAGTGGCGAAAAATAAGAAAGAAAAAGAGCGCGTCGGAAAACGTCGAAAAATAAAAGGTCGAAAAATAAAAATAAGAAAGAAAAACGTCGAAACTTAAAAGTCTAAAACTAAGAATTAAAGGTTGCGTCTAAAGGTATTAAAGCTTAAAAGAAATTCTATATCCAAAACGGCAATAACTTAAAAAGTACTAAAATCTTAAAACGGCGTCGCAAAAATCGAAAGCACCTAAATCTTATTCTAAAGAAAAAGCACTTAAGGGATTTTACGGCAAAGCCTAAAAATCTAGAAATAAAAATAAATTTGGCAAAAACTATGACTTAAAACTAAATACGAACGAAAAATACAAATATTACGAATAAATGATTAAAAAGTTACGAAATTTTAAAAATAAAACTTAAAGTTGTAAAAAAATACAATTTTTATAAAAATATTATTTTTAAATTAATATTTTATAAAAGTATTAATTTTATAAGTAATAAAACTAATTAAACCCTAATTAATAATAATAAATAAATAAATAACCCTAATTTCATAATTAATGCTGCAATGTTTGACCTGTCAGAGTCCTCCGCGAGTGCGGATGCTAACTGGCAAAAAGTACCGCGAGTGCGGATTCCACAGATGCAGGTCGAATTTTTTTAGGCTCAGTTCTATTTTTTTTTTACTTTTTATGTTTTGTTTTTTAATTTTCTGTTTTTATTTTATAGAAAATTTTTTATAATATAACTAAAACTTATATTTTAAATAAAAATCACTTATTAGTATTTTATAACTAAAAATACTTTTTTTTAGAGACTTAAAGATATATAGTTTTTATGTTTTTATATTTTTGAAATTTAAAACTTATGTAAATATACTTTTACAAAAATAACGTAAAAACTAAATTTTTTTTTAATAGGGTCTCGCTTCGGCGTTAAGTGTTGTACCCCGGCAGCGGCGCCAAAAATACTTGATGTGCGTAGAGGTGTATACAAAATAGTTATATTTTTACTACAAAATACTATTAAATACGATACAATTTTACACAAGTTATTTATTTATTTATAGAATGGATATACCTAAACATTGCTACAACACTTATAGGCAGTGTACCTAATCGTACAGTAGTGTAGTTTTTAGTAAGTCCGGTTCGTCCACAGGGAACTTGCCAAGTTTAACGCTATATTTTTAAAACTATATTTGTAAATAAATATATATATTACAATTTACAATTATTATTATAAAAGGGGGTTTTTACCGTTTAATGACCGGTTTGTCGATTTTAAAACTTTAGTCGCAGTTAAAACCTAATGTAAAATATTAAAAATAAATATAACTTAATTTAAAGCGTAAAGTAAATAACGATAATGAAATTGCGATAAATAAAAGTGCGATAAAATAAAATTTGTGATAATTAAAAGGTACGATAAATAAAATGACAATAAATTAAAGTGCGATAATTAAAAGTGCAATTAAATATGAAATATATAAATTATGCTTATTTAAACTTCCGTAATCATGATGTTTGACGTGTTGATTTTAGTTTATTACCATGGGTTAATTGTACCTTGTCCTGGATTATTCAATATGTCCGTCTGGTTTTTGTCCATAACAGTCCATCAGTCATAAATATAAAGGGCGAGTGTCCTCGTCAAATTATCCTTATATCCGAAGTCAAATATTTCAACTAATTGGGGACTTAAACTATAATTACACCAAGTGTCCTTGTATATAATTCACTCCTATTTTAATAAGTCCATTAACTATTAATTCATTCCCGTGTCCGGTTAAATGAACGATTATTAGTACTTATAAATATCCCGCCCATCGCGTCCGATCGAGTGTATATGGTTATTTATAGGTACGTCTAATTGTAAATCTTTATATTAAATTAACAAACTATCATTTAATTAAACAAATATAAAGCCCATTAATAGCCCATAGTCTAATTTCCACAAGTGTCGTTCTTTTGTTCAAACCCCAATTATGATACAAAGCCCAATTACCCCGTCTTAATATTTTAGCCCAACATCACGATTACTTCGGCTTAAATAAGTATAATAATAACTTAGCTACTAGACATTAATTTAAAAAGGTTGAACATAACTTACAATGATTAAAAATAGCGTAGCGTTACACGGACAGAATTTCGACTTACACCCTTATAACATTCGCTAACATACCCTTATTATTAAAATTAAAATTAAAATTAAAATTAAAATTAAAATTAATATATATATATATATATATATATATATATATATATATATATATATACGTTGATAGATGAAGAAGAAAAAGGTGTGTCGAATTCAGCAAAATGCGTTGTCTTTTATAGGCCCCATCTGGATACTGTGCACTCCGTGAGTGCGGTTTTTCTTGCCTTCGAATCTCCGCGAGTGCGGAGCTGTGGATTCCAGCTCACTCTTTGGATCCTAGCTTTGCCGACGGTTTTTAAAATATAAATATAATATATATATATATAATTTTAAGAATTATTTATATATTATATTATATTTATGTGCATAGTTGACTTGTAATTTTCAGCCCGTTGCGTCGCGCGTTGAAAGTTGACTTAGGTCCCGGTTCCGGATTTTCGAACGTCCTTGTGTACTATTTAATATCTTGTACTTTGCATTTTACGTCTTGTACTTTTGCAATTTTGAGACGTTTCTCATCAATAATTTGAACCACTTTGATTGTACTTTGTACTTTTTAGCTTTTTGGTCGTTTGCGTCTTCAAATCGTCGAGTCTATCTTTTGTCTTCACCTTTTATTATTTAAACGAATATTACTTGTAAATAGAACAATTGCAACTAAAAGCTTGTCTTTCTTGAGAGATAATGCTATGAAATATATGTTCGTTTTTAGTATTATCACTCTACAACTGGCCTGGATGACAACTTCCTGACCTAAATCAAGAAGCGCATTTCTTTTTCGGAAGACTTTACTTCCTTTTAATGATGGAATTGATTCATCGTGTAGATCCATCTTTCTTTCAAATATATTACAATTTACCGGGTAAAACAGTTAATTTTGTCTAAAATAAAAGTATCTTCAATTATTTGTACAAAAATATGTGACATATTTTCTAAATAACTTGGTAAATTTTTCTCACACTTGGCTTTTATTTTCCTTTCTTTGCCTTTTTATTTTCCTCTATTCCATTTTAAATGAATTCTAACATTTTAGGTTGTTTCTTAACTTATGTCCTTTCCGAGGTAACAATAATTTCGGTGTTAACACCTGGTTTTATCGCTCATAAATATGTATAAACATGATTTTGAGTTCATTTAATTGAAAATTTTGAAAATTTTTACTAGAATTGGGTAGTCAGTATATAAGACTAGGGCTGTTCTTTATTATCAGAGAGTACTAGATTCTAATATAACTACTGCGTTACTAGTATTTTTAATGGTAACCAAGTGTTTAAGTCAAAAAATTTTAAAAATCCGAAAGAATTTAACCCCTTCTCACACTTAAGATCTTACAATGCCCTCATTTGCAAGAAATCAGTAACAATTTAAATTATTGAGGGTGGCTATTAAATTTTACCAAAGTTTCCAAACATATTGGCGTTTGTTTGTGAATGATAAATGGTGCACATCATTTGTTCATTCCGTCTTGTTGTTACATCACATTTGTTTTTCGTTTTGTCGTCAAAATTAGTAGCTTTTGCTGAACTTAATGTCAGTCTTTGAAAGTGCGCTGTTTTACCCTGTTTTGTAATAAGATAAACTACAAACATACATAATATTTTTATTATTATTATTAATTTTTTTTATAAAATCTTTATTTATTAAAACAATTTAAATGAATAATTTTTTAAAATTTTGTTTCCTTTTACTTTAGGTAGTTTCGGTATGTTTACCTAGTCCGTCCCTCGACAAAATTTTAAAATTTGTCATTTTTAAAGCGATTGTTTTAAAAGCAAAGATTTTTGGGTTTTTTTAATGTTTTTGGCATACTTTAATTCAATAAGATTAAAAATAATGATAATAAAAGTTCTCGTCCCGCCCTCGGGTAAAGCAATTTCGGTTCAACGACCTAGTCTTCAACTCACGACGAATTTTAAATATCAAATTTTTAACTTAATGAAATAAAGTAAATTTTTATTTTTAAATTCATACCAAACTTAAATTTAAAATGCATAAAATTAAAAATTCATATAAATATTATTATACATACAAACTTATATTAAAAATATTAATTTTTCAAATATTTACAAACTTAAATATATTGATTTTAAAAAGTTTACAATATTAATTTAATATTTATATATTAAATTTAAAAATATGGTAAAAATTAAAATTAAAAATCTTTTTGGTCTTTTATCCCACTTTAATCAATCAAATATTATCAAAAATATACGCCCCTCTTTTCGGTAAAGTAATTTCGGTTCCATAACCTAGTTTTACTCCTGACGAATTTTTGAAATATTTTGGGTTGATTGATTAAATATATTTATACCTTAAGAATAAACGGTAAATTTCGCAGTGATGTAATAAATTTTTGTATGATATCAATAATTTCGGTTACGCATACCTAATTTTATTGAATACCAATTTAATACTTTATAGCGAACGATTCAGCGCTTATTATCAAAAGGTTAAAAGCAATAAAAATAAAAATAAAAACTGTACATACTTACCTGTGAGAAAGAATTCTCAGAGACCTGCTTTAGCCGACTCATAGGAGAGTCGTGTGATTTGGTTCTCCATAGCTACGTAAGTGTAACCTCGATTCTTCAATATCTTTTCTTCTAAACATATAAACGGTCCTTCTCTGCATAGAGTAACAAATTCGGTATTTGAATATGTTTGTTTATTTGAACATTTACCTTCGTGTGATCATTTTCCGCATTTATAACATCTTTCAAGGTGTCGTGCTCTTCTTTTTGTTGCGGATTTTGATTTTCCTTTACCAAAATGTATTTTATGATGATCTTTTATGAGTTCTTTTCTTACTCCGTCCATTTCGCCTCTTATGAATGATACCAGTTCACTCGGAAGTGTGTCATAATTACGTTTAGTAATCATAGCGTGTAGCATTAGACCATGGTTCAAATCAAAGGAATTCTTCATCTCGTAAAACCTAAAGAAAATAAAAATTCAGAATGGAGGGAGAAGACTAATTCTTTAAGGTCTGCTAGGGAAAGACCATTCGGATTCCATTCTCGTAAACTACACGAAAACAGAATATCTAACTCTAACAGAAATATATATTATCCTTAAAAGACTTGATTCTCCCCACACTTAGTTAGCTGTGGTGTCGAAATTGTGATTAACTTCATTTTCAATTGGACTATCAACAACTTGTATATCTCTGACTTTTTCTTCAATCCATTTGTTGATTTCCTTCGTAACTTTCACAAATTCAACTAACATCGCCTTTTCTTTAAGCGATAAATTGGATACTAATCGGTTACATAACTTAAAGTTCCCCTCAATCCTAGCATCGTGAATCCGTTTATAAAGTTTCTTCGTTGAACTGTTAAAAACGGGTTCATCTAATTTCGTATCATCAATAGGGTTCTTTGTTATCGGATCATCATTAAGTGTTTCTTCATCTTCCCCACACTTAGGCGTTTTTATTGGTTTAACAGTTTTGGTTGGTGGAGATCTAAACTTTCGGTTCACAAAGGTGACCGATTTATCACCATCCCTAAGTGTCATTCTACCTTCTCTTACATCAATGAATGCTTCGGTGGTTGCTAAAAATGGGCGACCTAAAATTAGAGGAATATCAAGGTTTTCCTCCATATTAATAACTATGAAGTTTGCAACAAAGGTCAAACTTCCCACTTTAACAAGTAAATTATTTGCTATTCCAACCGGGTGTTTAATGGTTAGGTCAAATGATTGAACACCTATTTTGGTTGATTTTAATTTACCCATACCTAATCTTTTGTATAAGGAAAGAGGCATAATATTTGCACTTGCTCCTAAATCTGCGAGTCCATTATATATAGCACCATCATTAAGCAAGCAAGAAATGATAAATTCACCCGGGTCTCCTACTTTAGTAAGTCGAGTTGGTTTGTTAACCTTTTTCGGGTGTTCTTTTCTTGGTTCTTTCACTTCTATTTGAACTTCTTTTTCTTCATTTCTTGGAATGGGAGGTTTGTATAGAAATTCTTCTTCATCACTCCAATTTGAATCCTCCCCATTTTTCAATTTTGATTTTTCATATGTTGTTGATAACATATTTATGTTTTCATTTTGAAGGTTTTCTTGGGTGGTGAAATTATGATTGACTTCATTGTCAACTTCCATCGGACCATGTATGTAATGTTTAACTCTGTGACCATTAACTTTAAATTCAATTCCATTTGAATTTATTAACTCTATTGTTCCGTATGGGAAAACTCTTTGGACTATAAATGGTCCAGACCATCTTGATTTCAATTTTCCAGGAAATAGCTTGAATCGTGAATTGAAAAGAAGAACTTTAT
Organism: Rutidosis leptorrhynchoides; assembly: GCF_046630445.1. Lineage (NCBI taxonomy): Eukaryota > Viridiplantae > Streptophyta > Magnoliopsida > Asterales > Asteraceae > Rutidosis > Rutidosis leptorrhynchoides. Next base: position 59,283,571 of record NC_092340.1, on the reverse strand, counting down.
CTCCTTTCTTAAATTCTTTTGAACTTCTAATTCTTTTATCATGCCATTTCTTCGTTCTTTCCTTATAGATTAATGAATTTTCATATGCCTCAAGTCTTAATTCTTCTAGTTCGTTTAGTTGACTTAATCGTAGACGTCCGGCTTCATGTAAATCAAGATTACATATCTTCAAATCCCAAAATGCTTTGTGTTCAATTTCTACTGGAAGATGACATGCTTTTCCATAAACGAGTCTAAAAGGTGTGGTACCAATTGGAGTTTTGTAGGCTGTTCTAAAAGCCCATAGTGCATCCTCCAATTTCATGGACCATTCCTTCGGATTTGATCCTATGGTTTTCTCTAGAATACGTTTTAAAGCTCGGTTGGTATTTTCAAGTTGTCCACTTGTTTGTGGATGATAAGCGGTTAGATTTTATGAGTTACTTCATATCTTTTGAGAACTTTCTCAAGTTGATTATTACATAAATGAGAACCCCGATCACTTATTAAAGCTATCGGTGTTCCAAACCTAGCAAAAAGACATTTTAAAAAGTTAACTACAAATCGTGCATCGTTAGTTGGGAGAGCCTGTGCTGTCGCCCATTTAGATACATAATCAATGGCAACGAGAATGTAGAGATTATTATGAGATTTTGGAAATGGACCCATAAAGTCAATACCCCAAACGTCAAATACTTCACATACTTGATTGACATTTTGTGGCATTTCATCACGTTGACTTATTTTTCCGGCCCTTTGACATGCATCATAGGATTTGCAAAGAAGGTGTGCGTCTTTGAAAATTGTAGGCCAATAGAATCCAGCATCGTAAACTTTTCTTGCTGTGAGTTGAGGCCCATAATGCCCTCCTGTTGGTCCTGTGTGACAATGGTTTAAGATTTGACTAGCTTCATCTCCGAATACGCATCGGCGTATTATTCCATCAGGACAACTTTTAAACAAATGTGGATCTTCCCAGAAATAGTGTTTTATATCACTAAAGAATTTCTTTCGTTTTTGGTATGACAACTCTTTTTCAAGGAATCCACATACTAAGTAATTTGCATAGTCTGCAAACCATGAAATTTCATTATAATCTATCTTCAAAAGATATTCATCAGGAAAGTTATCTTGTATGGTCGATTCATTCAGAACTTCTAATTCAGGATTTTCAAGACGAAAAAGATGATCAGCGGCGAGATTTTCTGCTCCCTTTTTGTCTCGGATTTCAATATCGAACTCTTGTAGGAGTAAGATCCAACGGATTAATCGTGGTTTGGCATCTTGTTTTGAAAATAGATATCTAAGAGCAGAATGGTCGGTATAGACCACCGTTTTAGCTAAAACTAGATATGAACGAAATTTGTCAAAAGCAAAGACAATAGCAAGGAGTTCTTTTTCAGTAGTTGTGTAACTTGTTTGTGCTCCTTGTAACGTCTTACTAGCGTAATAAATAGGTTTGAAATCGTTTTTCAATCCTTTGTCCTAAAACGGCTCCCATTGCAAAATCACTTGCATCGCACATGAGTTCAAATGGTAGATTCCAATTTGGAGTTATCATGATCGGCGTATTAGTGAGTTTTTCTTTAAGAATATTAAAAGATTAGATGTATTCATCTGAAAAGATGAATGGAGCATCCTTTTCTAGGAGTTTATTCATAGGAGTGGCAATTTTAGAAAAATCTTTTATGAAACGTCGGTAAAAACCGGCATGTCCTAGAAAACTCCTAACTTCTCTAACATTGGTGGGATGTGGAAGTTTAGCAATTACATCTACTTTAGCTCTATCCACTTCAATTCCTTCCTTTGAAATTTTATGACCAAGAACGATGCCTTCTTTAACCATGAAATGGCATTTCTCCTAATTAAGAACTAGATTTGATTGTTCGCATCTAATAAGCATTCGTTTAAGATTAACTAGACATGATTCAAAAGTATCACCGAAGACTAAAAAGTCATCCATGAAAACTTTCATGCATTCTTCTATCATGTCGTGAAAAATCACCATCATGCACCTTTGAAAGGTTGCAGGGGCGTTGCAAAGTCCAAATGGCATGCGTTTGTAGGCAAAAGTACCATAAGGGCACGTGAATGTGGTTTTCTCTTGATCCTCGGGTGCTATTGGAATTTGAAAATATCCGGAAAAACTGTCAAGAAAACAATAGTAACTATTTCCTGCTAATCTTTCCAACATTTGATCCATAAAAGGTAAGGAAAAGTGATCTTTTCTGGTGGCGTCATTTAATTTTCTATAATCAATACAAACACACCATGCTGTTACAATCCTAGTAGGAATAAGCTCATTTTTCTCATTTGTGATGACAGTCATGCCACCCTTCTTAGGTACGCATTGAACTGGGCTTACCCATGGACTATCAGAGATTGGATAAATTAAACCTGCATCTAGCAGTTTAATAATTTCTTTCTTAACAACATCTTGCATATTAGGATTTAGTCTTCGTTGGCGTTGCACATACGTTTTATGACCTTCTTCCATAAGGATTTTATATGTGCAATACGAAGGACTTATGCCTTTAATGTCATGAATCTTCCATGCAATATCTGGTTTATGAGCTTTTAGCACAGAAATGAGTTGAGATTTTTCATTTTCTGTAAGAGAAGACGATATTATTACAGGTAATTCAGATTCACCATGTAAATAAGCATATTCCAAATGGTTTGGAAGTGGCTTTAACTCTAATGTCGGTGGTTCTTCTATCGATGATTTATATCGATATCTGTCTTCCTCTTTTAGCATTTGAATTTCTTCTGTTGTTGGTTCATATCCATTAACCATGAGTGTGGCTAACATTTCAGCTTCATCAATTGGTTCAGTTCCTTCTCCTAAAGAACATTCTCCTGTTCCTTGTAATTCTGGAAATTCTTCTAACAATTCTGCATGTGAATCTATGGTTTGAATATAATAACATGTATCATCTGCAGATTGTGGTTGTTGCATGGCTCTATCAACAGAAAAGGTAACACTCTCGTCCTCTATACTTAGGGTCAGTTTCTTACCGAACACGTCTATTATTGCTTTAGCCGTGTTTAAGAATGGTCTTCCTAATATGAGAGGAACTCGAGAATCTTCTTCCATGTCCAGAATAACAAAATCTACTGGAAATACTAAAGTACCAACTTTAACTAGCATGTTTTCCATTATCCCTCTAGGATATTTTACTGATCGATCGGCTAGTTGTATGCTTATTCGTGTTGGTTTCAATTCTCCAAGGTCTAGTTTAGCGTATAGTGAATATGGCATTAAATTTATACTAGCACCTAAATCTACCAATGCTTCTATTGAACTAAGACTACCCAGAAAACATGGAATTGTGAAACTTCCTGGATCAGATAATTTTTCTGGTATCTTATTCAACAGCACTGCAGAACAATTTGCATTCATAGTAACAGCCGAGAGTTCTTCCATTTTCTTTCTATTTGTGATTAGATCTTTCAAGAATTTAGCATATCTTGGCATTCCTGAAATTACATCAATGAAAGGAAGATTAACATTTATTTGTTTAAACATATCCAAGAATTTGAATTGCTCGGCTTCAATTCTTTCTTTTCTCATTTTACTCGGGTAAGGAAGTGGTGGTTGGTATGGTTTAACATAAGGTTTTGCCTTAACTGTGTTATCTTTATTAACCTTTTCAACTACCGGTTCTTTTTCCTTATCTTACTCAGATTGTGGTTCTTGTGGAGTAGGAATAGAGTCATCAGAAATTACAGGCATTTCAGGTGGTTTAAGTGTAATACCACTTCTTGTGGTAATGGCTTTAGCTGTTTCATTCCGGGGGTTAGCATTTATATCGCTAGGTAGACTTCCTGGTTTTCTTTCACCTATTAACCTTGCTAGGTTGCTTACTTCTTGTTCAGAATTTTGAATAGAAGCTTGTTGATTTCTAAATGCTTGAGCATTTTGTTCATTGGTTTGTTTCTGAGATGTGAAAAATTGAGTTTGAGATTCAACTAGCTTCGACATCATATCTTCTAAATTTGGCTTTTTATCATCGGTTTGTGGTGGTTTGTTTTGAAAAATTGGTCTTTGCTGGTTGTAAGTATTGTTGGATACTTGTTGATTGCTGGGACCTTGTTGGTTGTTGTATGAAATATTTCGGTTATAGTTCTGATTTTGATTGTAGATTGGTCTTGGCGGTTGATAATTATTCTAATAATTATTTCCAGGCATTTGGTTTATGTATGAAACATTCTCTCTTTGTTCCATTGTTAGTTCAATATGGAGACAATCTTTTGTTAAATGTGGTCCTCCACACTGCTCACAACTAATTCGTATTGAGTGAATATCTTTAGTCATCTTTTCCATTCGTCTTTCGACAGCATCTATCTTTGCGGAAATGGAATCAAAGTCATGGCTAGAATCGGCTCTAGCTGCTTTAGATGATCTAACAATATCTTTTTCTTGGTGCCACTCATGTGAGTGGGAAGCAGTGTTATCAATAATTTTGTAAGCTTCAGTTGCGGTTTTCTTCATAATGGAACCACCAGCTGCTATATCGATGTCTTTTCTTGTACTGATGTCGCATCCTTGGTAGAATATTTGTACTATTTGATAAGTGTCTAAACCATGTTGCGGACATCCTCTTAATAACTTTCCAAATCTTGTCCACACTTCATATAGAGTTTCGTTTAGCTTTTGTGTGAACGTAACAATTTCTCCTTGAAGTCTCACGGCTTTAGATGCCGGAAAGAATTATTTAAGAAATTTTTCAACTAAAACGTCCCATGTATCAATCGCCCCTTCAGGTAACGATTCTAACCAATCTTTGGCTTCTCCCTTTAAAGTCCAGGGAAATAACATGAGATATATCTGTTCATCCTCCACTTCTCTGGTTTTAAATAGAGTACAGATCCTATTAAAGGTACGAAGATGTTCGTTTGGATCTTCCTTTGGCGCACCACTAAATTGGCATTGATTAGTTACCATGTGTAGGATTTGTCCTTTGATTTCATAATCTGGCGCATTAATGTCTGGTTGAGTAATTGCGTGACCTTGGCCAGTGCGTTTAGCTCTCATTCGGTCTTCCATACTTAGAGGTTCCAGATTTTTCATGATTGAATTTGTTGAATCTGAATCACTAGAGGATTCTGATTTAATGGTTTGTTCCTCGACAATCTCTGTTTGAATGATTGGTGATTCCGGAGGAAAAATTAATGGTTCAGGATCTCTGAATTGTCCCTGAATATCCTCCGGATTCTCAATTGTGAGGTTGGGTTCAAAAAATGGATTATCGAAAATTTGAATTGGAGTACTTGGTTGACTTGATGATGATTCTAAAGAAAAATCAACGGCGACAATATTGGCTAGATGTCTTGATCGAGTTACAGGTGGTGAACGTATAAAAGGTGGTGAACGTTTTGCTCGGTGCATTCACTGAATATCCTATTAGTTATAAAAATAAAAATTATATAAGTTATCAAATTAATAGACTTTTCTGATTTTGCCCACGTTTCGAATAGCCAATAGATGCAGCAGGTAGCCAGGACTCTTTAAATCGGAAGCCCACAACTCGCCACTAACAAATCCAACTATTACTACGAACCAGAAAATTTTGGATGTCTATCAATTTAACTGCTTAAAATAATTTTTCGTTTTGAATTATTAGAGAAGAAGTAGAGAAAATTCTAAGTCCTAAAAACTAGAGCGTCGAAAAGAAAAAGAAAAAGTGCGTCGAAAAATAAGAGGAACTTAAAATTTATAAACAGCGTCGCAAAATTCTAAAGCACCTAAATCTTAGTCTAAAGAAAAAGCACTTAAGTGATTTTTACGGTAAAGCCTAAGAATCGAAAAAATAAAAATAAACTACGGCAAATACTAGTCTTAAAACTAATTACGAGCAAAAAATATAAATATTACGAATAAACAATTAAAAAGGTACGAAATAAAAATAAAACTTAAAGTTGTAAAAAAAAAAAATTTATAAAAATATTATTTTTATATTTTTTATTTTATAAAAGTATTAATTTATATATTAATAAAACTAAATAAAACTTAAAAATACAAATTTAATTAACTAATTAATATTAAATATAAACCCTAATTATAATTAATAATAAATAATTTAACCCTAATTTCGCATTAATTACGTACTATGTTTTAGTCTGTCAGACTGCTCCGCGAGTGCGAATATATGATGTTCAAAAACTCCGCGAGTGCGTAGGATGCAGGTTCAGTTGAAGTGCAGGTCGAAATATTACAGGTTCAGTTATTTTTTTTTACTTTTTTGTTTTGTTTTTAATTTTCTGTTTTTATTTTATAGAAAATGTTTTATAATATAACTAAAACTTATATTTTGAATAAAAATTACTTATTAGTATTTTATAACTAAAAATACTTTTTTTTTTACTTTTTAATAGCGTCTCGCTTCGGCGTTAAGTGTTGTTCCCCGGCAGCGGCGCCAAAAACTTGATGTTAAAGCGAAGGGGTACTAAATACTATAATATTTTACAAGGAAATACTATTAAATATGATACAATTTTAAACAAGTTATTTATTTATTTATAGAATGGATATACCTAAACCTTGCTACAATACTTATAGGCAGTGTACCTAATCGTACAGTAGTGTAGTTTTTAGTAAGTCCGGTTCGTCCACAGGGAACTAGCCAAGTTTAACGCTATATTTTTAAAAACTATATTTGTATATAAATATATATATAAATATAAGAAGTATTATTATTATTATTATAAAAGGGGGTTTTTACCGTTTAATGACCGGTTTGTCGATTTTAAAACTTTAGTCGCAGTTAAAACCTAATATAAAATAAATATAACTTAATTTAAAGCGTAAAGTAAATGACAATAATTAAAGTACGATAAATTAAAGTGCGATAAATAAAATGACAATAAATAAAATTGCGATAATTAAAATGACAATAAATTAAAGTGCGATAATTAAAAGTGCAATTAAATATGAAATAAAGGAATTATGCTTATTTAAACTTCTGTAATCATGATGTTCGACGTGTTGATTTTAGTTTATTACCAGGGGTTAATTGTCCTTTGTCCTGGATTATTCAATATGTCCATACGGTTTTGTCCATAATAATCCATCAGTCATAAATATAAAGTGTGAGAGTCTTCGTCAAATTATCCTTATACCCGAAGTCAAATATTCTAACTAATTGGGGATTCGAATTGTAACAAGGTTTTAATACTTTATTTAATGAATACACCAGGTTATCGACTGCTTGTAGTCCAAGGTTTTACTACTTTGTTAACAATTACACCAATTACCCTTGAATGTAATCCACCCCTGTTTCAATAAGTCTATTAACTATTAATCCAGTTCTGTGTCTGGTAAAATGAACAATTATTGGTATTTATAAATATCCCGCCCACCGTACCCGACTAAGCGTAAGTGGTTATTTATAGATACGTCAAATTATAACCTTTATATTAAATTAACAAGGTATCGTTTAGTTAATATAAAGCTCATTAATAGCCCATATTCTAATTTCCACAAGTGTCGTTCTTTTATCCAAACCCCAATTATGGTACAAAAAGCCCAATTACCCAATTTTAATATTTAGCCCAACATCACGATTACTTCGGAATTAAATAAGCATAATAATAACTTAGCTACGAGACATTAATTTAAAAAGGTTGAACATAACTTACAATGATTAATAATAGCGTAGCGTTACACGGACAGAATTTCAACTTACAAACTTAAAACATTCGCTAACATACCCTTATTATTAAATTTAAATTAAAATTAAAATTATAAATTAAAAATATAAATATATATATTGAGAGATAGAGTAAGGAAAAGAAAAAGATGTGTATGTTTCGTGCAGAATTCGATGGATTTTATAGGCCCACAATTTACTGTGCAGCTCCGCGAGTGCGGAGCTTTTGCACTTTAGAACTCTGCGAGTGCGGAGGTCTTAAATACAGCTCACATTATGATCCAAAACGTGGGCGGATTTTAATTAATATATATAATAATATATATAATTAATTATATATTATATTATATTCTTATGCACAGTTGACTTGTAATTTTTGGTCCGTTGCATCGCGCGTTGAGAGTTGATTCATGTCCTGGTTCCGGTTTTTCGAACGTCCTTTTGTACGATTTAATAATTTGAACTTTGCGTTTTGCGGCTCGTACTCTTGTACTTTTGAGACGTTTCTCATCAATAATTTGAACCTTTTTGATTGTACTTTGTACTTTTTAGCTTTTTGGTCGTTTGCGTCTTCAATTCGTCGAATCTGCCTTTTGTCTTCACCTTTTATTATTTAAAAGAATATCACTTGTAAATAGGACAATTGCAACTAAAAGCTTGTCTTTCTTGAGGGATAATGCTATGAAATATATGTTCGTTTTTAGTATTGAGGGATAATGGTATCAAAGCGGTGGTCTTAGAGAACCAGGTCTGCATTAGTGTGTCTAACTGATAAGTCGTTAGGATGCATTAGTGAGTCTGGACTTCGACCGTTTCTGCATGTCAAAAGTTTTGCTTATCATTTCTAGTCAGAAATCATCTGCTTATCTTCCTTAGAAAATTACCTGCTTATCATTATTAGTCTAGACACGTCTTGCTAAATTAATTGCATGAGTAGTGTATGGACAAAATTCATATCTTAGCGTATATGCTAAATCATATCTTATCGTATCTGTTACTTTAGTCTTTGCCTGATATATTCCGTAAATTCCTCCGTAATTTACGAAATCTTTTGCTCTACATATATAGATATTCTTTGTAATTAGAATACCATCCGATAGCCGAAAGATCATTTCATATCGAAAAAATCCTTTATCCAATCGTACGAAACGGAATTCGTCGTTAGTTCAAGTCACTCGGATTCTGAAATGGAATATCACTCAAGCTCCGAAAGCAGTGTGACCGGAATGGATCAACCAATCAGTCATCACCTATTCTGGATGAATTGGGGATGGGTTCATAGCCTCCTCAATCATTGGAGACAAGAAGAAGGAGATCCTTTCCATCCACCACATTGCCCTCTTGACGAAGAACCTGAAGCACTTACCGATGAACCTGTCCGAAACACCATTTTCTCTCTCATTTCCAGAGTATCTCGTCACGATTATATACTACATCAAATTCTAGATTTTATTTATCCGCTCGTCCGAACCGACAATCACCCCGGTGTAACAGAAGAAGTCAACGAGCTTCGCGCTCGGGTAGTGGCTTTGGAGAATATGGTACAAAGATTACAAACACCATCAGCAACATCAGCAGCATAACCAGTACCACCATCATCAACGCCAACAGTACCATTACCACCTCCAACCACAACCGCGTCGTAACCCTCAACTTCACAATCTGTCCCACGAGCATCAACGTCATACGCACCATAGATACCAAGGAATACCAACAACAATAACTGACAAAGTATTAATTCATAACTTCATTGGAGAAACATTCCGCGGAGATTATGTAATCTCTAAAGTCTTAGAGATTATCTAATCTAGCCCTAACCATAAAGCAGTTAAGCAAACCGAAATGATAGAAGGAAGAGTAGAAACCCTGACAAAAATGGTGTGTGATTAACCAGCTAAACTTGTTTTACGAACAGCATCATCAGTACCGTCAGCATCACCAGCATCGTCAGTGCAGTCAGCATCAGAATCAACAACATCAATAACATCACAAACTCCGTCAATTCAAGAATCACTGTGGACATCATTACGAATCAATAACGCGTATATTGTATTAGCGAGTTATGAAAAATTAAGTCATTCCCTCTGAAGAAATTATATGTATATTTTAAATATATTTTTTTTTTTAAAAAAAATAAAAAAAAAGCTTTCCGTGCTAAGCTATTGTGTATGAATCTTAACTACTTGGTTAATTCATATTACAAATATGCAATAATGTACGTCTTTCACCCGCAACTTAACCAGCGTTAACTACAATCTCTGTCTCAATTCAACAAATTCTAATTCATAATAAATCAAGAATATATTTTATTTTACACTTTCATCATCGATGTACCTGAAACTTTTCAGATAACATCGTTCGTACTTTGCGAAGTTCACAAGAATTTAACGAAAACCAACATCACGTCTCAATAAATAACGAAGTATTGATTTATAATTTCAATATTATTGAAGAAATACTTATGTAATCTCTAAAGCCTTCAAAGGATTATTCAATTCTAGTTCCAACCGTAAATCGAATGAGTTTAATTTAGTATTAACTCATTAAAATCTATGTTACATCTGAGGAGAATATATACATATATATTTTCATAAAGACTGTAATAAAATTCTTATGTACAAAATATTAATTGTGAATTTTTTTTAACGGGTAGGTAATACCCGATATATATATATATATATATATATATATATATATATATATATATATATATATATATATATATATATATATATATATATATATATATATATATATATTCACAATTAATATGTTACATTCTTCGAATCAGATTAAGCAAATTATCAACTATACTTCCTACTTTCACAATAATATACATTCTTTTATAGAAATCAAAACAACCATACTCATTCAAACCCAATTACATATTTTGATTTTGAAACCTCAGAATTCAATTCGAGATATAACCGGTACCATCACTTTTTGATTTCTACATCTTTCGAAGCTATACTTTGACTTCAAAACTATGTTAGAACATCAAATGTATATTAACGATTACAATCTATGTCCAAACCCTTCGAAAATTTCTGAAGATACTTCAATTAATGAGCAATCGAGATGATGATCCAACCACATATTACCCACAGTATGTACTTAAAAAGCTCTCGAAACCAAAGTCATAATTCAACACATATCTGTGTCAGATCCTTTGGCATTTATTAGCAAAAATAACTTTGCAATTCCTTTTTCAAAGTAGCAAATTCTATCACAACTCCAGCAAGACAACTTCGATTTTTCATTCGGAGTAGCCTTATCATAATCTTGATAAATATGTTGCCCTTTCGCCATTGTTACCGGGGAACCTTTCATATCTCACCACATTAGCTGTAAACTTATCTGCAGCCGTAATGATCTGAGATTTTCCGAAAAATCATTATATTTATCAAAACCCCATCATTTACTCATTCGCATCTTGTAACGAGAATTGCAATACGAATCATCGGGAATTAACAATCAGTATTTTGAAATCTCGCAGCATGTCCACACCAACAGGTATATGTGTATCAGTGTTGTAAATCTCCCAAGATCTCCCCGAGATCTCCCCCGAGATCTCGTTTTTAGAAGGCAACCGAGACGAGATGTTCATCTCCCGAGATTTCTCGATCAACAGGGTCAAACTTAGTCAAAGTCACGATTTCTCATATTTTCTTGCTAATTTGTAAGATTTTCTTGTAAAATTCGTAATTTCTAAGATTTTCTCGCTCATTTCTTAGATATTTTTGTAAAATCTCATAAAAACGTATATAAATATATACATATTTATGTTTTTATGTATATTTTTATTAAAAAAATTATAAAGTCAACGTAAGTCAACGTCCGAGATCTCCCCGAGATTATTCCGAGATGCCGAGATCTCCCTAAAAAAGTCCAAACGAGATCTCCCCGAGATCCGAGTTCTCCAACCTTGATGTGTATATATAACGTCTATCTCCTGGACTTACATACTTGAATGTGAAGTTTCTGAAAAACACCCTAAACTGCGGAATAGTTCTCGAAATTGTTGATGAAGCAACAAAAACTATAAAACGACCTTAACAGTAAAAAGTTTGATAATAAAGAGTAGTGTGTTGGCAGAGCTCAGAAAAAGAAAAGAGTTGGGACTGGAAAATGGATTGAGCAAAGCATGAAGGAGGCTGTGGACAAATCACAAAGGCTAAACCTGCCTTCAAAGGATCCAAATGATCCAGTATCTGCTGAAGTCATTATCGAATACCTTGCTCCTGACTCTAAACCCTTGCGGACAATATTCTTAATCATTCTATGATATTAGAAATCCTAAGATATCATCATATCTTTCATTATAAATATCCTCCATATTTCTGAAGATATTTTCTTAATTTTTCTTATGTGAAATCATTTACCTCTTCGCGCTATCTGTATTACATCATAAAAGAAACTATTTTAGTTTCTAAATTCTGAAACATTCAAGTTTAAAATATGAATATTTTGAAGTAGTGTTGGGAACTGAAGCATGAATTAGTATAATATAATGACACTTGATCAACGTGATTATATTACAGTAAGTCATCCTGAGTTTCTAAATGGAACGTGATGATTCACAGATCATAACATCATCAGGTGCCATGTTATACGACTCTTGTATTCTATTTAACCTCTAAAATATCAAAAAAAAAAAATTTCTTGATGATTCGGCCTTTTCCAAGGTATTCTGGTAATTTGACAAGTCAAGATCGTGTCATCACAATTTCCTTCCTAGAACATTAACAATGTTCATTCCGAAATTCATATTTGTGAATTCTGGACCATTACAAGCAGTGCTTAATCGCAAGAACAAGAAACGAAAGGACAAAACTCCAAAATAGAAATTGGAGTATAAATTGCAGCAAATAAAAGAGAGCATTAACTGTGAATGACAATGATTATAGAAGACATAAGCAGAGACTTTGAAATATAAGGGAAGATATAAAGCCCAACGACAAACCAGAAATTATAAACCATATATATATCGATGCATATAGCAATATAAAGACACAGGAGAACTAGAAACACTATAAACCCAAGAGTATAGTAGAAGTAAATTGATTCTTCCGGCGGTAGATGAAAAAGAAGAATGACCGATATGAAAGTTAGAAGTATATCGAGAATCAGAACTGGATAGAGCATATTGATGAATACTTTAAAATATGAGTTGAGGGGGAAAGAATAGAAGGTGATGAAACATGACTAGGAACTTAGAAATCAACAGATTTAACTCACACAATGGCGGAATAAGTAAATTAAACCCTCTAGTGAATAGGTTAAGTTTTTTTTTTTTGGATTAATTTAGTCAAACCACAACTAAATCAAGTGTGATTAGATCAATACCTAGAGCTATTATTCACCACCTGGGTGATTTGGACTGAGAGAGAATCGGAGGAGCTCACCAGATCTGAGTGTGTGTAACAAATGAGAGGCTTAACCTAAAATGAAGAATATAAAACTTTATATACCCCTGCTGTTGACTCACCTGTACGATTCATCCATCAGACGTACGAGTGGGTTTCATCAGCCGTACGGGTGATCACTCACTCGTGTCTTTTCATTAAGGTTGTAATTGTGACTTAGCTCAGCATCAACCGTGCGTATATGCCTGTCAGCCGTACTAGTGAGGCTTCACTCGTACGTCTGACTAAGTCTAACATAGTCAAACATCTAAATCTCGTTCCTGCAGTTCCTGTAACCATATACAAACACAGATAGGATAATAACGAGCAATCATGGTGGCCTGTAAACTGTTGTACCTGCAATGGACGTGGGTAGATGTCTAGGGACTTACATAAAATGCATCAACAGAAGGTGTGAGTTGTAAGGAAACGAAGGAGGTGAATTTATAAGAAAATCTCCGACAGAACAATTAAAATGGACGATCGTATTTAAAGCGGATCCTAATTTCCTTGGTTACCGGAGAATCAAATCTTATTACGAAGATTTTCTTCAAATCCCTTGAAATCTGGAAATCAATCATATCTACGTCAAATGATAAGATGAATCTACACTTACTCATTTCACTCTTCTATGTTAGCTTCATTCGTACTCTTCATATAAATGGATTGTTTATCCAAATTATTCGCTGATGATAAAACTATAATTTTCAGCCATGCGTCATGAAAACATACTTATTATCATTCACGACCTTTCCACTCAAATTTCGGGACGAAATTTCTTTAACGGGTAGGTACTGTGACAACCCAGAAATTTCTGACCAAATTTAAACTTTAATCTTTATATATTTCCGACACGATAAGCAAAGTTGTAAGTTGAATCTCAAAGATTTTTTTTTTAAACTGTGTTCATATATTCATTTAAACCTCGACCAAGTTTCTATGATTCACGAACCATTATATGAACAAATCTGATTATATATGTATATGTGTATATATTATAACTTGAAAACATTAACAAGTAGTAGACGTATAATACTTTACATGAACGTTGTTGTTTTAAAATATATTTAAAATAATTATCGACGGGATTAAATGATAGTATTAAATGATTAAATTATTAGATACATTGAATTACGATTACGAGTCTCTGTTAAGAGGTCCACTTTGAATTAGAAAACCTTTTCTTTTTAACGGTATCCGGAATATTTGGTAAAAGTGATTTACAAAAGTGTCATTAACGAGAGTTAGTCAAAAGTTAGTAATCATTTCCGTTTAAATTTCAAAAGTGTACTTTACTTTGATTAACTAGTGTCCCTTGATAAATCAACCATTTAGTTTTTTATATTAAAAACATTGTTTGGTAGAATAACTACTAATATTTAAAAAGAGTTAAATTATATAAAACGAACTTTGAAATATAATTGGTTTTGAAAAACTAAATATTATATCATTAGATAAATATTTCGAACATATATATTATGTACAAATTTACAATTTTAAATAAATATATATCATAAAACGTCCTGATTTAAAATAAAATATTTTGACAAACAACGAGTCATTGATTTATAGAAGCAAATGACCACGACGCTTAAATTTTATAAGATACATTTTCATAAAGTAAATTTTTGATAAATAAGTCAAATTATTATTAAAGGTACACGTCGCGTAATGTAAAAGGCTAGTTTTCTAAACGTAGGAAAGTGCGCTCGTAAAACCGAAAGTGGTACATGAGTCGAGTGACAACGTAAGAGTCATTTTAGTAAAAATTACATTTTTACTACGCACGTAAATATAATATAATATTTAATTAATTCTAAAGATTAAATATATTATTTATTAAAATAATATATATATATAATAACTATGTACGTTGTAATAAGTTGAGAGTGTCGGCAAGAAAATAAAAAGTGGATACCAGCTGCCATAAGCGATCATGCGATCGCATGGGATGGCTGGATGGGTTAGATACTATAAATCGTGCGAGTTTTGGTCCAGATTATCTATCTATCTCGAGTTCTTTACACACACACACACACACACACACACACACACACACATATATATATATATATATATATATATATATATATATATATATATATATATATATATATATTATTATTATTATTATTATTGTTATTACTATTATTATTAGTATTAGTGGTGTTAGGAGTGATATTATTAAGTATTATACATAAAATATTACGACGAGGTCATGAGCAAGCTATTTCGAAACGGGTTTTATGAGTAGGATAGGGCTAAGGAAATTATGGGTTATAGCTATGGAGGTGATGGGTATGGTTCATGGGTATGCTCGTGAGGTCAATTTAGTGTTTATCATCTCTGTTGCGTTTACGTACATTTCCTACAATATTGAATCTCAATATTGATACGTGAGTACTCATAATTTAATTTGTACATACTAATAGTGTATCCCTGACTAGTGCTAGAGAATATAGGATTAGGCATGCTTGTACTTTTGATATTGCCATTAGATAGGATATGTTGAATTCTGAATTAGTTACGTATGCGGTTGAGATAAGGTATAAGATATGCATGTCGTTGGAAAGCTAGCGAAAAATTAAGAACTTTTCATTTAGATATCGAATGGTTTCAATGAACGGATTAGAAGTTATAGTCAATTGAATTTTTGTATTATTATTAAAAATGATTATTATTATCGTCGTTATAATTTTTATCTAATTATTATTATTATTATTATTATTATTATTATTATTATTATTATTATTATTATTATTATTATTATTATTATTATTATTATCAATAAAAGGTATTATCATTAAAAAATTGTTATTTTTATTATTATTACTATCGTTATTATCGTTAAAGTTATAATTAGTATTATTATTATTATTATCATTAATATTATCATAATATTTATTATTAGTAGTATTACTATAATTAAAACTAATATTAGTAACATCTAATTATTATGATTACTATTATTATCATTAATATGAACGCGATATAAAAGACGATTAAAAGCTATTAAATGAATCGATTAGGAAATAATGAGTATATGTATCATGATGAAATTAAAATATCGTAAGATATTGATTTAGATAAAAATATCATTATCATTATTATTATTATTAAAAGTATTATTAGTATTAAAACAATCATTACCATTTTAATAGAAATGACATTGTTATTATAAAATATCATTATTATCATTTTTAAATTAAAATTATTATTTTAAAGTTAATATTAAAAAGTATCGTAAATATTAAAATTATCATAATTAGAATTATTATTTTATCATAATATTATTTTTAGTAAATATAAATATTGATATATTTATTAATAGAATAACAATAATTATTATTACAAAATAATGTAACTTTTACTTATTATTATTATTATCGATATTATTTTATCAAATAAATATACGATACAAAGATATTTTACTACGTGTAATATAATTACATTAATAAAATCTATCATATTATTTTTATGATATTAAATGAACTTTATAAATTTTATTAATTAAAATATATAAAAGTATATTTTTATTATATAAATTTTGATAATAAATGAATTATATTATTTACTCTAATAAAATCTTTTAAAAATATTTAAAAATATAAAATGACAATATTAATCATGTATAAATTTTGAAAATCATTTTGAGTCAAATTGACATTTGTTGACTTTTGCATATTAGTCTCGAGCATTAGGATTTTGGTACACTATGACTTGACCTAATTTGTTAGACAAATATTGACCAACATATAAAAATATATAATTTATTTAGGTTCGTGAATTCGAGGCCAACCTTGCACTTGTTCAATGATGTTATATGTATTTTTACTACGAAATACAATATGGTGAGTTTCATTTGCCTTTTTACCCTTTATATTTTTGGGCTGAGAATACATGCGCAATTTTTATAAATGTTTTACGAAATAGACACAAGTAATTGAAAATACATTATATGGGTGATTGATCGAAGCCGAATATATCCCTTTTGCTTGGTAACCTAAGAATTAGTAAACTGATCTGCTAATTGACGCGAATCCTAAAGTTAGATCTATTGGGCCTAACGAACCCCATCCAAAGTACCGGATGCTTTAGTACTTCGAATTCGTTTTTATCATGTCCGAAGGATTTCCCGGAATGATAGGGGATATTCTTATATGCATCTTGTTAATGTCGGTTACCAGGTGTTCACCATATGAATGATTATTTTTGTCTCTATGCATGGGACGTATTTTTTTATGAGAAATGAAAATGAAAATCTTGTGGTCTATTAAAATGATGGAAATGATTATTTATGTTAAACTAATGAACTCACCAACCTTTTGGTTGACACTTTAAAGCATGTTTATTCTCAGGTATAAAAGAAATCTTTCGCTGTGCATTTGCTCATTTTAGAGATATTACTTGGAGTCATTCATGACATATTTTGAAAGACATTTCATTCGAGTCGTTGAGTTCATCAAGATTATTATTAAGTCAATTATAGTTGGATGTATTATGAAATGGTATGCATGCCGCCAACTTTCGTTGTAAAGAAAGTTTGTCTTTTAAAAATGAATGCAATGTTTGTAAAATGTATCATATAGAGGTCAAATACCTCGCGATGTAATCAACTATTGAGAATCGTTTATATTATATATGAACGAGTCCCTTCAGCCCGTGGACTAAAGCAATCACAACGATTGCATATAACCACGTTATCTCTTGTGTCGATTTACATTTCTTGCATTTATAATCTTTCGTTCATTAAGTGGGTTAGTAATCTTGTAGAATTACTATCGGTGAGTGATCTTGTTGAATCACTTGCATTTTTTTGGGTCCTAATATCCTTACAACTGGAACCAGAGCACAAGGTTTCGTTAAGGGAACGATGGCGGAAGACGGAAAGTTTAGAATCGACCGATTCGATGGGAGAGCTTTGGCTTTTGGAAGATGCAAATTGAAGATTACTTGTATCAAAAGAAGCTACACCAACCCTTGTTAGAGACCAAGCCTGAAAGCATGAACAATGCCGATTGGACGCTTTTGAATCGTCAAGCTTTGGGTGCTATTCGTCTTTCACTTGCTAAGAACGTTGCATACAACGTTGTGAATGAGAAGACGACGTTTGCTTGCTTGAAAGCACTCTCTAACATGTATAAGAAACCTACTGCTTCTAATAAGGTATTTCTCATGCGTAAATTGTTCAATACAAAGATGAAGGAAGGTAATAGTGCAACGGATCATATCAATGAATTTAATAATATCGTTTCAAGGCTTGAATTGGTAGAGATTAAGTTTGATGATGAACTAAAAGCACCAATATTACTTTCATCATTACCGAAAAGTTGTTTGGGTACGGTTACCGCGGTTAGTAGCTTTACGGGAACTACTAAGCTAGCGTTTGAAGAAATAAGGGATTTGATTCTTGGTGAAGATACTCGTAGGAGAAACTCGGGGGAATCGACATCTGGTTCTTTGTTAAGTACCGACAACCGTGGTAGGAAATTTGATCGCGGTGAGAAGAATGGTAGAAAGAAGTCTAAGAAGAGGTATCCATCGAAAGATAGAAGTGAAACTGTTTGTTGGGGTTGCAATAAAAAAGGACACTTTCAAAGGAATTGTAAAAATGGTCCGGCGAAAGGTGTGAACTTGACCGAGGAAGAAAGTGAAGATTCACTTTTATGTAGTGTTGAAAATTCTATAGAGTCTTGGATTTTGGATTCGGGAGCTTCGTTTCATGCTACTCATGTCAAAAGCATGATGAAGAATTTTCATTCATATCAAGGCAAGGTGAGATTGGCTAACGACAAACAATTCAATATAGAGGGCATTGGAGATGTTGTATTGAAGATTACTCTTGGCTCTAATTGGACCTTGAAAAACGTAAGGTACATTCCAAAATTAAAAAGGAAACTTATTTCGGTTGGTCAATTAGATGATGAAGGTAATGCGGTTACTTTTAAAAACCGCCAATGGAAGGTGGTTAAGGGTAGTTATGTCGTGACTCGTGGACATAAAAGGGGAACTCTTTATGTGGTTGAAGTGTTTGATGAAGACACGGTGGTTGCTATGGTTAATGTTGAGCCCGAATCAACTCTATGGCACCGAAGACTCGGGCATATGAGTGAGAAGGGTATGAAGATGCTTGTTTCGAGTGGGTGAATTCCAGATTTGAAAAAGGTAGAACTTGGATTTTGCGAACCATGTGTATATGGGAAGCAAAAGAAGGTGACTTTTGGGAAATCGGGAAATGCTCCTAAGTTGGAGAAATTAGAGCTTGTTCATACGGATGTGTTTGGTCAAACCAATGTAGAATCACATGGAGGTTCTCGCTATTATGTCACCTTCATTGACGACTCCACTCGAAAGGTATGGGTTTATTTTCTTAAAGCTAAATCCGATGTATTTAATACTTTTGTGAAGTGGAAAGCTATGGTAGAAAATGAGACTAATTTGAAAGTCAAGTGCTTGAAGTCGGATAATGGAGAGGAATATGGTAGTCTTGAGTTTAAAGACCATTGTGCAAAGCTCGGTATTAGAATGTTGAAAACGATACCGGAGACACCGCAACACAATGGGGTTGCCGAACGTATGAATCGTACGTTAAATGAAAGGGCTAAGAGTATGAGACTACATGCCGATTTGCCTAAGATGTTTTGGGCGGATGCGGTAAATACGACGGCTTATTTGATAAATAGGGGACCCTCAACACCTTTGGGTTTCCGAATTCCTGAGGAAGAATGGCAAGGTAAGAAGGTGAGTTATGGTCACCTTAGGATCTTTGGGTGTAATGCATATGTAAAGACCAAAGATGCGGATAGAGACAAGCTTGAAGCTAAGTCAAAGAAGTGTATTTTCGTAGGCTACGGGTCGGATGAAATGGGCTATCGTTGTTGGGATAACGAGGGTAGAAAAGTAATTCATTCTCGCGATGTTACTTTTGATGAAGATTCGGTCTATGGAAAACCGGAAACGGGGAGTCCTAAACCGGGTCATGTTACTTTTGACAATGTTTCTATTGATGATATTGCAGGTTCTAGTGGGAGTACGGGAAACAATGAATTGCCAATGAACAGTGAGGCGTCGAAAAATGCTAATGATGGGGATGGTTCGGAAAGCGGTGATGATTTCAAATATAGTGCGAGTTCTAGTGATGAGGAGGACACAAATGAAACCGGTCCAACCATTCTGGTTGCTCCTACACTAAGAAGCTCGACTAGAGTGCCCAAACCTAATCCTAGGTATTCTCCATTAGCAAACTACTTGCTCTATACCGAGAATGGTGAACCCGAAAGTTACTTTGAGGTAAGGAAGACAAAAGAATCCATACAATGGGAGCTTGCCATGAAAGAAGAGATGGGGTCACTTGAGAAGAATAAAACTTGGTCACTAATGAAGTTACCTGATGTCGTGCGAGGTGTATATAAAATAGCTTATATTTTTACAGGAAATACTATTAAATACGATACATTTTTACACAAGATATTTATTTATTTATAGAATGGATATACTTAAACCTTGCTACAACACTTATAGACAGTGTACCTAATCGTACAGTAGTGTAGTTTTTAGTAAGTCCGGTTCGTTCCACAGGGAATCTTTTTAAACAAAGCTTAACGCTATATTAGTTTACTTTTATAAAAATACAAATATATATATAAGTAATATTATTATTATAAAGGGGGGTTTTTACCGTTTAATGACCGGTTTGTCGATTTTAAAATTTTAGTCGCAGTTAAAACCAAATGTAAAATAATAAATAAATACAAGACTTAATTTAAAACGTAAAGTAAATAACGATAATGAAATTGCGAATAATAAAAGTGCGATAAAATAAACTTGCGATAATTAAAAAGTACGATAATTAAAAGTGCAATTAAATACAATAACAATAAATAAAAATGCGATAATTAGAAGTGCAATTAAATATAAAATAAAGGAAATTAAATATGAAATAAAATAATTATTCTTATTTAAACTTCCGTAATCATGATGTTTGACGTGTTGATTTTAGTTTTATGCCCATGGGTTAATTGTCCTTTGTCCTGGATTATTTAATATGTCCATACGGATTTGTCCATAATAGTCCATCAGTCATAAATATAAAGAGCGAAAGCCTTCGTCAAACTATTCTTATTCCCGAAGTCAAATATTCCAACTAATTGGGGATTCGAATTGTAACAAGGTTTTAATACTTTGTTTAATGAATACACCAGGTTATCGACTGCGTGTAAACTAAGGTTTTACTACTTTGTTAACAATTACACCAATTACCCTTGAATGTAATCCACCCCTATTTTAATGAGTCCATTGACTATTAATCCATCCCCGTGTCCGGTAAATGAACAATAATTCGTACTTATAAATATCCCGCCCATCGTGTCCGATTAAGCGTATGTGGTTATATATAAATACGTCAAATTATAAGTTTGTATATTAAATTAACAAGGTATTGTTTAGTTAATATAAAACCCATTAATAGCCCATAGTCTAATTTCCACAAGTGTCGTTCTTTTATTCAAACCCCAATTATGGTACAAAGCCCAATTACCCAATTTTAGTAATTAGCCCAACATCATGATTACTTCGGATTAAATAAGCATAATAATAACTTAGCTACGAGACATTAATGTAAAAAGGTTGAACATAACTTACAATGATTAAAAATAGCGTAGCGTTACACGGACAGAATTTCGACTTACACCCTTACAACATTCGCTAACATACCCTTATTATTAAGATTAAAATTAAAATTAAAATTAAAATTAAATTATATATATATATATTACGTATATATTGAGAGAAGAAGGAAAAAAAGATGATGAAAAATGCTCAGAATTCGGTTGCTTTTATAGGGACTTTCGAAACTTGGGGCTCCGCGACTCGCGGCATTTTTGGCCTTCAAACTCTGCGAGTCGCGGAGATTGAAATTACAGCTCAGTCCAGTTTGGAGTCTTTCTTGCCGACGGTTTTTATTATTTATTATAATATATAAATAATTATAAGAATTATTTAAATATTATATTATATTTATGTGCATAGTTGACTTGTAATTTTTAGTTCGTTGCGTCGAGCGTTGAGAGTTGACTCTGGTCCCGGTTCTGGATTTTCGAACGTCCTTGCGTACAATTTAATATCTTGTACTTTGCGTTTTGAATCTTGTACTCTTGTAATTTCGAGACGTTTCTTATCAATAATTGGAACCTCTTTGATTGTATTTTGTACTTTTGAGCTTTTTGGTCGTTTGCGTCTTCAATTCGTCGAATCTGTCTTTTGTCTTCACCTTTTATTATTTAAACGAATATCACTTGTAAATAGAACAATTGCAACTAAAAGCTTGTCTTTCTTGAGGAATAATGCTATGAAATATATGTTCGTTTTTAGCATTATCAATTATTCCCACACTTAAGCGTTGCTTGTCCTCAAGCAATATCGTCTTGAAATACTAGAATCACTTCTTTATTCTTCACACTTTATACATCAGTGATTTCTATACGGTGGTATAAACAATGGTAGTAACGATATGGTTTACAGTCCCACATGACTATA
The DNA here is from genome assembly GCF_046630445.1 of Rutidosis leptorrhynchoides. Taxonomy (NCBI): domain Eukaryota; kingdom Viridiplantae; phylum Streptophyta; class Magnoliopsida; order Asterales; family Asteraceae; genus Rutidosis; species Rutidosis leptorrhynchoides. The sequence goes on along the minus strand of NC_092340.1, from coordinate 59,261,001 downwards.
AAAATTTAGATCCATTAAGGAAATTGGATCTTTATGAAAACATTTGATCTTTTGAAAATTAAATCTAGTTTTTACCCTAGATAAGTTTTCCGGAATAACCCTTTACCGGTGTTTGCAAAATATTTTTGTGGGTTTGGTGGGTTTCAGATTTGAAAATTTTAGCTCAAAACTTGCGGTTTTGTGTCACCCACTTGCTAACCTTGTATTTGGAAAGCAACACGTCCAGTTTACTTGTCCCGTATATTACCTTTCGGTAAACTACCGTCCGGTTGTAAAGGAAAGCGTTGAACAAGCAACTGTTAAGGCAATGTCCCCTTACATGCTTTTAATTATGGTCTATAACGTGTCGGACGCAATTACTATCCTTGGTAGGAGCAATAGTAAAGCTCACCCTTATAATTTTTCTGCCTGACACAAGGTCTTGTCTTTGACCATGCTATGCAACCACCGTTCTTACGGTTGACACCCGATTTGGTTCAGGTGACCTAATGAATTCCAGGTGAATTCCTAGGATTTTACGTTCAATGGTAATGAACGCATTGAAAATAGGGTTTTCAGAAAACAAATCGGTTTATAATTTTTATCAAAATATTTTCTCGTTCAAGCTCGAGTTTAGATATCATTGAATTCCATGAGTTTGAATTCTCAATCTTTAAGGTCAATCTCTAGGATTGAGTAATATCAGGCTTAAAAGCTGATTTTTGATCTTTTAAGGAGATTATCCTTTCTGGGGATCTGATTTATTAGTCGTATCCAGCTAATTTGCATGGTGCCCCCCCATTTTACGAGATAAATCCTTCTCATGGTTAGGATAAATCTGACCACTTGGCGACCCTGTTTAATGTTGAGGTCCGTGGATTTCCTGCTGATTTTAGTGATGACTTTTCTAGATTTTTCATCAACCTACAGCTGGTCTGGACGACAACTTCTTGACCTAAATCAAGAAGCGCGTTTCTTTTTTCGGAAGACTTTACTTCCTTTTGATGATGGAATTGATTCATCGTGTAGATCCATCTTTCTTACAGTAAATCAGGTAAAACTTTTTAGTTTAGTCCAAAGTAAAAGTATTTTCAGTTATTTGTACAAAAATATGTGGCATATGTTTAAGATAACTTGGTAATTTTTCCCACACTTGGCTTTTATTTTCCTTTTTTATCGTCCTCTATTCCATTTTAAATAAATTTTAACATTTTGGTTTGTTTCTCAATTTATGTCCTTTTCGAGGTAACAATAATTTCGGTGTTATAACCTAGTTTTATCGTTCATAAATATGTATAAACATGATTTTGAGTTCATTTAATTGAAAATTTTGTAAAATTTTACTAGAATTGGGTAGTCAGTATATAAGACTAGGGCTGTTCTTTATTATCAGAGAGCACTAGATTCTAATACAACTACTGCTTTACTAGTATTTTTAATGGTAACCCAGTGTTTAAAGTAAAAATTTTAAAATCCGAAAGAATTTAACCCCTTCCCACACTTAAGATCTTGCAATGCCCTCATTTGCAAGAAATCAGTAACAATTTAAATTATTGAGGGTGATTTGTGTGAAAATGATTAAATTTTTACCAAAGTTTCCAAATATATTGGCGTTTGTTTGCTGAATGATAAATGGTGCACATCATTTGTTCATTCCGTCTTGTTATTATTTCACATATATTTTGCATCTTGTCGTCAAAATTAGTTGCTTTTGCTGAACTTAATGCCAGTCTTTGAAAATGCGTTGTTTTACCCTGTTGTGTACATAAGATAAACTGCAAACATATATACATATTTTTGAAGTTTGGTATATTACCCCACATTCAAAAATTATTAAAATCTAGGAATAAAAGTTAGAAAATTATAAAAACTATTACAATATTAACATAAGTATTAAATGTATCAATATTACAAATTACAAAATAAATAAAACTAAGTAGACTAGGGATGATACTGGTACCAATAGGGGTTCCAGGCATAACCATAGGTGCTATAGAATGCTTCGGCAGGGTTATACGTAGGATACGGTGGTTGCATCTCTATAGACCAGGGAGGGAAGATGGGTTTTGGTGTAGGAATATAGTTTCTACCTATATGTTGGCAATGAGCTATGATTTGGTTCTGATGAACTTGCCAATATTCAAATGCTCTCTCTCTAGCATTTTCGTACTCCTGTGAAGCTATAAACCTTTACATTTCTTGCATTTCATTTCCCCCCCTACATTACCTTGCTGCTGGTTTCTCTCAACCTATGGATGTCTACCATGGTATTGTACTGCGACATTATTTCGCCTCTTCAAAACTTTCGCACCATGGTATACATTTAAACCTATAGTATCGCGGGGTTCTGGTTCTTCTACTAATAATCCCCCCAGACTTATATCCACACTGAGATATTCACCAATCAAAGTAATAAAAATACCACCTCTTATTATGCTATGCGGTCGCATCCCCCTAACCATAGCTGATAAATAATAACCCACACAATAAGGTATACTTACAGCACTTTGTGGGTCTCGAATACACATATGGTAAAACAAATCCCATTCATTTACCTTTTCCTTGTTCTTACCTCTTTGTGTAATCGAATTAGCTAAAAACCTATGAATCACTCTTAATTCGGCTCTATCTATATCCAAATAAGAGTAATTTCCCCCTTTGAAACGGTGATGGCTTGTCATTTGACTCCACACACCGTGTGTATCAAAATTTTCATCTATCTTTCTACCGTTTAGTATCAACCCTCTACAATCGGCAGATGCTAACTCCTCAGGCGTATATATACGTAAAGCCTGAGCCATGTCTAGTAAAGACATGTGGCGCATCGAACCTCCTAACAAAAATCTAATAAATGATCGGTCGGTTAAACTAGCTACCCGATCATTTAATTCTATACTACATAACAATTCTTCACACCATACTTTATATACAGGTCTACGCATGGTGAATAAACGTACCCAGTCATTAAAAGTAGAATTACCATACCTCTGTACAAGTAATTCCCTAATTGGCCCGGCCAATTCTACAGCTTCTAAGGGTCCCCATTCTATGACCCTTGGTACCTCAACAACCTTAGAATGAAGAGTATGCAAACCCCTTTGGTATTTTGGATAATCTATCCAAAGTCTGTCAAATCTCAGGTTCGGGTGCAACTCTTCCAAGTGCATATCAGAAAAGGTCATGACTGGATGAGGTATATCCTGCTTGTAGTAGTTATCCACCTCCTGTTGTTCCGCATTCTCAGCAGGAGCATTGCGAGCTTGGGATGAAGATTCACCCCTTTCAGTCTGCAAAACACATCAAACACAATTTTTGTGCATCCAAATATGCATTAGTGTCAGCAAAATCATCAATCAAAATAATTACAATGACATGATCAATTTATATCAAACTTAAGCTCATTTTCACATTTTTATCAAATCTACACTTTTTCAAATAAGCATATACGAAAATGTTCGCCAAGTTCATAAGCATTCAACTCAAATAACATGTCAAAATAATCATTACTAGCAATTAAACAAGTTTCAAATGGCATTATCTCTCAAAAATCAAGTTCATGAATTTTAGACTTGAAAAAGTCCACTTTAATTTTCAAAATCATGTTTAGACTCAAAGTTTGGATCATTTAACTACCTAGACATGTTACACTACTTAATTTAGCAACAATTCATGACAAAAATCGGCCATAACCTGTTTATATCAAAAAGCCCCAAATTTGCTCAAGAACACAAACCCTAGATTACTCAAAATTTGAAGTTTAAGGCTTCTAATCATGTTAAATAGCATCAATCTAGGTTATACAAGAATAATACATAAACAATTTAAGCCTAATTACACTAAAAAGCATCAAAATCAAATTGGGGAAAAAATTGCTCAAGAACACAAATTTCGGATTAAATGGTGTTTAGGTGTAGAAATTTACCGTTTTTCTTGAGTAATTCCTAGATAGCATCCTTCTCAACATGATTTTAGTAAAAGATTTGATGATTAACGGTTAAAAATTGTGATTTTGGGGTGTATTTTTTGGGTTTTTCGGGTTTTTGTTCGCAGTGTTTTGTGTTGTGGGTTGTGTGGACTGAGCTGTTTCAGCTCTTATTTTTTTTCTGTAATCCGATCCTCCCGCGACTCGCGGTGTTTAAAGCTTCAAACTCCGCGAGTCGCGGAGTTTGTTTTTTTTTTTTTTTTTTATAACATCTTATACTAATTAAAACAATTAATTAATTAATTTAAAATTTTGTTTCCCTTGTTATTTAGGACGAGGTCGTTTCGGATCGATGTCCTAGTCCGTCCTTCGACAAAATTTTAAAATTTGTCTTTTTGTAGCGATTGTTTTAAAAGCTAAGATTTTTGGGTTTTTTTAATGTTTTTGGCATACTTTAATTCAATAAGATTAAAAATAATGATAATAAAAATTCTCGTCCCTCCCTTGGGTAAAGTAATTTCGGTTCAAAGACCTAGTCTTCAACTTACGACGAATTTTAAAAATCATATTTTTAACTTAATGAGATAAAGTAAATTTTTGTTTTTAAATTCACACAATTTAAATATAAAATTCAAAATTAATATTAAAAATTCACACCAAACTTACAATTTAAAATGCATAAAATTAAAAATTCATATTTTAAAAATTCACACCAAACTTAATTTAAAAATTCAAATATTATAAATTCACACCAAACTTAATTTAAAAATTCAAATATTATAAATTCACACCAAACTTAATTTAAAAATTCAAATATTTACAATTTTAAAAATATTGTTTTTACAAAGTTTACAATATTAATTTAAGATTTAAATATTAATTTTAAAAACATGGTAAAAATAAAATTAAAAATCTTTTTGGCTTTTTATCCCACTTTAATCAATCAAATATTATCAAAAATATGTGCCCCTCTTTTCGGTAAAGTAATTTCGGTTCCAAAACCTAATTTAACTCATGACGAATTTTTGAAATATTTTGAGTTGATTGATTAAAGATATTTATACCTTAAGAATAAACGTTAAATTTCGCAGTGATGTAATAAATTTTTGTACGATATCAATAATTTCGGTCGCCAAACATAATTTTATTCAATACCAATTTAATACTTTTTAGCGAACAAATTAGCGTTTATTATCAAAAGGTTAAAAATAAAAAAAATAAAATAAAAACTGTACAGACTTACCTGTGAAATAGATTTCTTAGTTATATGATCTATCCCATTCATAAGATAGTCGGTTTAATTGGTTTTCCATGGCTACAAAGGCGTAACCTCGAGCATTCAGTGTCTTTTCTTCTAAACATACGAACGGTCCGTCTCTGCATAAAGTAACAAATTCGGTGTTTGAATAGGTTTGATTATTTGAACATTTACCTCCGTGTGACCATTTTACGCATTTGTGACATCTTTCTAGGTGTCGTGCTCTTCTTTTCGCTGCGAATTTTGATTTTCCTTTACCAAATTGTAACTTATTATCTTCGCATCTGGATTCTTTTCTAACTCCGTCCATTCTTTCTCTGATTACTGATACTATTTCACTCGGAAGTGTGTCATTATTACGTTTAGTGATCAAAGCGTGTAGCATTAGACCATGGTTTAGTTCACAGGCAGTCTTCATTTCGTAAAAACCTAAAAAAATAAAAATTCAGAATGGGGGGAGAAGACTAGTTCTTTAGGGTCTGCTAGGGAAAGACCATTCAGGTTCCATTTTCGAGAACTACACGAAAACAGACAATCTAACTCTAACAGAAATACATATTATCCTTTAAAGACTTGATTCTCCCCACACTTAGTTAGCTGTGGTGTCGAAATTGTGATTAACATTATTTTCAATTGAATCATCAACAACTTGTATATCTTTGACTTTTACTTCAATCCATTTGTTGATTTCCTCCGTAACTTTCACAAATTCAACTAACATTGCCTTTTCTTTTGACGATAAATTGGATATTAATTAGTTATATAACTTAAAGTTTCCTTTAATCTTAGCATCGTGAATCCGTTTATAAAGTTTCTTCGTTGAACTGTTAAAAATGGGTTCATCTAATTTCGTATAATCAACGGCATTCTTTGTGATTGGATCATCATTAAGTGTTTCTTCATCTTCCCCACACTTATGCGTTTTTATTGGCCTAACAGTTTTGGTTTGTGGAGATCTAAACTTTCGGTTCACAAAGGTGATCGCTGTATCACCATCCCTAAGTGTCATTCTACCTTCTCTTACATCAATGAATGCCTCGGTGGTTGCTAAAAATGGGCGACCTAGAATTAGAGGAACATCAAGGTTTTCCTCCATATTAATCACTATGAAGTTTGCAACAAAGGTCAAACTTCCCACGTTAACAAGTAAATTATTTGCTATTCCAACCGGGTGTTTAATGGTTTGGTCAAATGATTGAACACCTATTTTGGTTGGTTTTAATTTACCCATGCCTAATCTTTTGTATAAGGAAAGAGGCATAATATTTGCACTTGCTCCTAAATCTGCGAGTCCATTATATACAGCACCATCATTAAGTAAGCAAGAAATGATAAATTCACCCGGGTCTCCTGCTTTAGTAAGTCGAGTTGGTTTGTAAACTTTTTTCGGGTGTTCTTTCCTTGATTCTTTCATTTCTATTTGAATTTCTTGTTCACATTTTTCTTCGTTTCTTGGAATGGGAGGTTTGTATAGGAATTCTTCTTCATCACTCAAATTTGAATCCTCCCTATATTCCAGTTTTGATTTTTCATATGTTGTTGATAACATATTTATGTTTTCATTTTGAAGGTTTTCTTGGGTGGTGAAATTATGTTTAACTTCATTGTCAACTTCCATCGGACCATGTATGTAATGTTTAACTCTGTGACCATTAACTTTAAATTCAATCCCATTTGAATTTATTAATTCTATCATTCCGTATGGGAAAACTCTTTTGACTATGAATGGTCCAGACCATCTTGATTTCAATTTTCCAGGAAATAGCTTGAATCGTTGTAAGACCCGAATATTTGTTGTGTACACATGTGTAAATAAGCTACTTGAAGTGGGGTTCTTGTTGTACATTTAAAAAGAAGTCAGAATCTGGCCTGGTGATATTGCGCGCCGCGCAGCCTTCTGGCGCGCCGCACCACTTGCCTGCGACAGATTCCCCTTTCTTTTTTAAATTAGATATTTTGAGGGTATTTTGGTAAAAACACTTAAGGGCCGAATTAAATGCCTTAGATCAGTTTTGGGAGCTTCATTACTCCATTCACAACCACCAAATCTTCTCCACTTCAATTTTAGAGAGAGAGTGCACTTCAAGAGTGAGAAAGCTCCATTAAAAGAAGAATGAGGTTGAATCGGGTCTAGGTGCGTGTTTTAAAGTCGTTCATCTAGTCGCTAGCTATGTAGTGATTGTGTTGGTACGTTCTAAAACCCAATTTCTTACTTTAATTGTATTAAGGGTTAGGGCTTGGGTTAGTTAGCACACAAAACCCATTTGCTAGTAAATTGGGGGTTTTTGGTGAATTTGGGTCATGTGGACTCAAAGGTAACTAATTAGGGTTTTCAAAGTGTTAATTTATGTTTATGAACCTAATTAGTTAGTTAAAGTACTAAGAACACTTCAATGATATGTAAATGGGTGTTAATTGGGCATGGATGACCCAAATGGGTGTGTTGACCTTGAAATGGGTCAAATGGGTCTTTAATGACCTAAGTGGTCTTGCATGTGTGAAAATGAGTTAACTTCGTGATTTAAAAGTGTTTTAAACCCATCTTGGTTAATGATTAGGGTTTTGGTGTGTGTTGACCCAAAATTAGGGTTAAGGGTTCAAATGGGTTGAAATTACGCCTTGGGTCAAAATGGCTTTGGAATGGTGAAAGGATCGGTTGACCAACTTGAGTTTGCGTTTGATTATATGTATAATGTGATAGGTACGTTACTTTGAGGTTTCGCAAGCTCGGGTATCTTTTCACAAGACTTTGAGGTGAGTGGAATAATTATATGTGTAGGTATATAATGTATCTATTTGTTGTAGCGTGAAATGTGTAGTGTCGAGGTGTTAAGATACCACGTTTCACGTGAAGAGTGTAGCATCGAGGTGTTAAGATGCCACTCGGGTGTAGCATCGAGGTGTTAAGATGCCACCTAGGAGTGTAGTGTCGAGGTGTTAAGACACCACTCCGTAAAAATAATGAGTGATGCATCGAGGTGTTAAGATGCCACTTAGGGTGATGTGCCGAGGTGTTAAGGTGCCACCCTAGGGGTTAGTGGTGCGAGGTGTTAAGTGCCCTAACGGATGTTATGAACACCGATGGCGTTTTCGCGAGCGCCGTTCCCTTGTACTATTGGTTAACCATGGTTATTTGTGTTGTAAGCATATTATATTATTTGAGTTATATTTATATGCGGATGTTATGCTAGCTTGGGGGTATTGGTGAATTATAGCTTGTTATTGCGACGGTAAGCTAATGTTGTTTGCTAGCGCGTTTGCGGTTGTGTAAGTGTATGCAAGTAGGTATAATTATATATGTATTCGTATAATTATTGCATTCACTAAGCTTTGCTTACCCTCTCGTTGTTTACCATTTTATAGGTTCGGTTTTGACAAAGGTAAGGGCATCGTTTTGGACTAGAGATCCCGCTTGATGCTAGGGGGACGCTTTTGGCTTTAGTAGCTCTTGGAGTTTGACCGATAGTTGGGTAGTTTAATCCCAAACGCCATGCTCATTGTGTAGTTTGGAACTTAAACTTTTTGGTGGTCGAAACTCGTAAATTGTATTAAACTCGTAAAACGGCCGTTGTGGGCCCCGCCTGTAAAACATTGATTTTATATTTGAAACAAGTTAGTTTTACATATTTGGATGTATGGTAAAAAGCGTTTCATCTAAATGTGTCGGGAACTAGTCAATCTTTTTCGCATTTTGAGACTTTCCGGACAGTCCACTTTGGCGCGCCGCGCGGGTATGCTGCACAGGAAATTTTTTTTTTATTTTGTATTTTCGCGTGGTTTGGTCGAGGGTTGGTTTGGGTTGTTACAAGTGGTATCAGAGCCACTCATGTGACGTTGGAGGTGGTGGGGCAAACCTCATCGAGGACGATGAGTCCCTAAGGGGGGGTGAATGTAACACCCTAGGCAAATCCCACATCGCCCATGGACATGAGTGATCATGGGTTTATAATGTAATACTCACGCTTAAATGACACAACGCGTTTTGGGACCACAGGCAGAGCAGATGTGTGAGTACGCTGCAGTTAAGCGTGCTCAGGCGAGAGCACTACCAGGATGGGTGACCACCTGGGAAAGTGCTTCTCGTGTGTGGTCGCCAAGAAAAAGCCGTGCGCCTGCGGGCAAAGCGGACAATATTGTGGTCATGTTAAGCTGGGGTGTTACAGAATGGTATCAGAGCATGGTCTAAGGGATTTAGGTGACTTGAGATAGGAGCCTAGACTTAGACTTTTTGTGTGTGCGCTATGCGGGACTTGTAGGACTTTGGGTCGGATCGGGATTGGTTTGTGCATAGGTTTATGTAACTAATCATGCGCTATTTGTTATGTATGTTTAGCGAGCTTCGAGCGAGATGGACGTTGTACTAGCAAGTTAATGCGACGTGCTCGCGTAACAATGATTAGCTACCATTGTTACGGGCGCAAATCGTGTCAAACAAGTAATGTACGACGATTGTTGAGCGAGATGGAGTAGTGTGGTATATGTATGTCGTTCATTTTCGTTTCGTTGTTTAATCTATATGCATTCTTTAGAATGAAGACGGAAGATGGAACCGGAACGGACGCGCCTATTCATGAGGGGAAGGATGAGTTAACATTAAGGATTGAGGCGGAGTTTGAACGCTATATCTTGATTTTCGCCAACAAGGTTAAGCAAGTTCTCCAAGAGTCGTTCGAGGGAATAGTGACCGAGATGGTTCGAGACCGAGTGCCTAAGGTCGTGAAGGAAGAGTTAGAAAAGAGGTTTCCTAAACCTCAAGGTGACGGTGACGAAGGAGCAGCTATGGGGATTGAATCTCATGCTTCAAAATTTGCTGATCACTCTTTGGGTAAGAGAAAGTTAGAATCAAGAGGTGCTCCTAGTAAAAAGGCGAGAAGTACGCCCGGAGGTGTTGAAAAAGTGAAGAAGAGGAGTAAGACAGGTTATGGGCCTACGTGCTTTCGGTGTGGAGGACGGGGTCATTTTGCACGGGATTGTACGAGTGTACCTTTAAGCACGATCAAGTGCTTTATTTGCCAAAAGAAGGGACACCGTAAGTCGGAATGTTCCGAATCGTTTGTAGATCGGGTTAGGAGGTTAGAGCGTGACTATCTGATGATCAGTGGAGAGCAAGGGTCCAACGATGATGTTTCAGGTATTTTCGTCTTTGGTACAAATATGCCTTATTATTGTTTATTTGTGCCGATGGATTCGTGTATGTATTAGGGACTTAAACTTTGCTTCGAGATCTATTTAGACTCAAGTGAACTCGGTGAAGATTCGATTTGTTGATGGTTTTGATGATAGTGCACCAAGGTAGCGCCTGAGTCATTGACTCGTGGAAACGCGCCCTGGGGACGAATGCATAGTGGTAATACGTAGTATTGATGCGGGTGACATTCCTAATGGAAACACCCTATGATGACATTTGTATTGACGGACGAGGGCGTAAGACTTGGTGCAATCAAGCATTTCTTAGTGATAGGGTAAATGAATCCACTAAGCCATGAGAACGAACTTTGGCGTTAGGTTGTGAGCGCGTGTTCGCGTTTGTAGTGAAGTGGGTGAAACCCTTGAGAGCATGTGTGTATCGTTGACCGGATGCTTTCGTAGTGGTAACGGGTAGAAAGGATTTGATAGTTGGAAAAGTCTACCTTGCGGGTAGCGGTAATTTCGTTCTAAAAGGATACGTGTTATGTTGACATTGTGTCATCACTTTAGTGGCGCAATCGGGTGACGGTAGACGTTAGTATTTATTATTATCGAATTTAGCTCTCGATAATTCAGGAAGAGGGACCGACCCCAAGTATGGTCGTGTACGACGGTAAATGGCGAAATCGTTTGACTTTGTAATCTTGACGATTTGATTTAGGAACGAGGTTCTACTTTGGGAAGTTGGTAGTGTTACATCAAAGAAATTGTGTCGACTTTATTAGGATTTATATTCCTACCGAGGAAGCGTAATGGGATTTGAGAAAGGGTACGATGCCTCGTTGTCGTATACTTTGGGTAGTAGTTACAAAATAGCCATTTTGTGTACTACGAGGAAATTAGATATATGTGTTTATTTGGGGTCATCTCTCTGTTGACCGCGTTTGACTTGTGATAGGTGATGAGGGATATCCGGAAGGATTAACTCTTCGTTACCACCCTTGGTTGTGATGGATGGCAAGCGGCTCTCGGGAAGAACCGTTACTTGTATATTTACGATTTTAATTGCCCGTAGGAATTGTGCACATAGCCGTTTTGTGCACATGGTTGTGAGTAATAGTCGGTTTTACTCACACATTGGTATTAATAGTGTGGTAGCCGTGTTTCACACATATATTGTTGGTAGTGTTGCAATAGCTGTTTTTGCGCACTACGGATATATCACGATAGCCGTTTTTGTACACCTTGAGTTTTGTATTGAATAACCTTCTTATTGTTAGTATTGAAAAATACTGGTTGTATACGCCGGTGGTTCGGTCATGAGGACCATGTTGTGTGACTAGTGATACAATAGGCGTGTTCTGATCAAATACTTGTGTTAGATGCGTATTAGCGTTGTATGCGTACTAAGAGGGGTGTTAGGTGGAAGGTGTTATCCGTAAGGATTCATTTTTACTTGGCTTTCATCTTTTGGGTTGTTGACATTAGGTTGAGACTTGGTGGTTGTTAGCATTGTACTTGGTAAGGGTACGCTAGGGGATTGATATCTTGGCACGAGATCGGTTAAGTTCTTCCAGATATAAGGGATTGAGCAGACTTTGTGCTCGGAATTGTGGACTTTAGTAAATTGCGGGTGACAATTTGGTTATTAATGTTGACTCTTAGAGAATGATTGCCTAGAGAAGTTGGAAGAATACGTAACGACTTCGCGTATTCTAAGTGATCATTATAGACTTCGGATGTTGTGTGTATTGCACGTTTCGGAATGCGTGCAAGTGTGTATTTAGTTATTGGAATAATCTTCGAATTAATGATTAATTGACGATTCAATTTCAATGGCGGTTTTGTGATTGTGTGGCGAGTGTTGTACGCTCTTGACGGCCACTCTTTTCTTTTATGATTTTGGGGGTGTACGCGGTGTGCCGTTCTAGAGGCATTTCCGTTAATCGCGTTCGTGTGCGAGTAGAGTCTTGGTGGTTAACTATCCTTATGTATGTAGGTAACCGGGTTAATGGTTAGGACCAAGTTGGAAAGGTGTAAGCCTTGGTGTTCCAAGCGCCTCCTTAGTGTTGAGATGGAATATAAGTAGACTAGCTATGCGGCCTAGGTGGATAGTGACTAGCAGGTGCTGCTAGGAAGTCATGGGTGTCGAGCCGTAAGGTTCGTTAGATTTGTGTGACCGCGTGTAGTTAGGTGACGTGTGACATCAGGAGTAGACCCCGTAAGGGTCGAGTCTGGGAGACTCGGTGTTAGTAATCGGAGTTGGATAACACAATGTCAGGTGCCTCCTTATACCTACTAGTGTAACTTTTGACCCCGATGATGTGATTGCTTTGATTTTGGTTACCGGTGAGAAACTCGAATTTACAACGGTGGTATAGTGTGATGTTTAGCGAGCGTTGACACTCAAATGATTTGAAAGACCGAGGTTCGAATATCTTATAGCGAGTCCTTGGAAGGATTATTTAGTATGACCAACGCCGGAGAATGCGGAAAAGTTCCTATCTAGTAGACGTGATGAGCGAACGGGTGTCGCTCATTTAGGAAAGGAAAGCTTCGATGGTCTTCGAAAAAGTCCCAAGTTGGACTTTGGGGTTAATTGCGAAGGTAGTTAGCAACGTGAGACGGTATGGCGAAGTTCCCGATAGAGGGATACGAGAGATTTTCGGAAAGTGTCGGGATGATTCCCGAATATTCCACGATTGTTAGACGTGACGACAATGATTGTCGATGGATTGTACTACTTTTAGGACGATTGTGGAGTGTAGGGTACTAGTTTGGATACTCGGCGTAGGAGCAAGCAGTTGTGGTTGTTTTGTCGGGTTGATTACCCGATATCGTTATGATAAAATGATAAGGCTTTTGGAAAAAAATATTATGGTGTTTCCACGGTATACTTCCAAGTGAGTGGTGAGAATTTTGATCGAATGGAAATGAGAACCCGGATGGGTGATTGCTACATGTGTAATTCCGCATTGGAGACGGAAATGTTCAAGGTAGAAATGTTTAACTTCTAGTTTTGGTGCGGATCACGAGGACGTGATCTAATCTAAGTGGGGGAGAGTTGTAAGACCCGAATATTTGTTGTGTACACATGTGTAAATAAGCTACTTGAAGTGGGGTTCTTGTTGTACATTTAAAAAGAAGTCAGAATCTGGCCTGGTGATATTGCGCGCCGCGCAGCCTTCTGGCGCGCCGCGCCACTTGCCTGCGACAGATTCCCCTTTCTTTTTTAAATTAGATATTTTGAGGGTATTTTGGTAAAAACACTTAAGGGCCGAATTAAATGCCTTAGATCAGTTTTGGGAGCTTCATTACTCCATTCACAACCACCAAATCTTCTCCACTTCAATTTTAGAGAGAGAGTGCACTTCAAGAGTGAGAAAGCTCCATTAAAAGAAGAAGGAGGTTGAATCGGGTCTAGGTGCGTGTTTTAAAGTCGTTCATCTAGTCGCTAGCTACGTAGTGATTGTGTTGGTACGTTCTAAAACCCAATTTCTTACTTTAATTGTATTAAGGGTTAGGGCTTGGGTTAGTTAGCACACAAAACCCATTTGCTAGTAAATTGGGGGTTTTGGGTGAATTTGGGTCATGTGGACTCAAAGGTAACTAATTAGGGTTTTCAAAGTGTTAATTTATGTTTATGAACCTAATTAGTTAGTTAAAGTACTAAGAACACTTCAATGATATGTAAATGGGTGTTAATTGGGCATGGATGACCCAAATGGGTGTGTTGACCTTGAAATGGGTCAAATGGGTCTTTAATGACCTAAGTGGTCTTGCATGTGTGAAAATGAGTTAACTTCGTGATTTAAAAGTGTTTTAAACCCATCTTGGTTAATGATTAGGGTTTTGGTGTGTGTTGACCCAAAATTAGGGTTAAGGGTTCAAATGGGTTGAAATTGCGCCTTGGGTCAAAATGGCTTTGGAATGGTGAAAGGATCGGTTGACCAACTTGAGTTTGCGTTTGATTATATGTATAATGTGATAGGTACGTTACTTTGAGGTTTCGCAAGCTCGGGTATCTTTTCACAAGACTTTGAGGTGAGTGGAATAATTATATGTGTAGGTATATAATGTATCTATTTGTTGTAGCGTGAAATGTGTAGTGTCGAGGTGTTAAGACACCACGTTTCACGTGAAGAGTGTAGCATCGAGGTGTTAAGATGCCACTCGGGTGTAGCATCGAGGTGTTAAGATGCCACCTAGGAGTGTAGTGTCGAGGTGTTAAGACACCACTCCGTAAAAATAATGAGTGATGCATCGAGGTGTTAAGATGCCACTTAGGGTGATGTGCCGAGGTGTTAAGGTGCCACCCTAGGGGTTAGTGGTGCGAGGTGTTAAGTGCCCTAACGGATGTTATGAACACCGATGGCGTTTTCGCGAGCGCCGTTCCCTTGTACTATTGGTTAACCATGGTTATTTGTGTTGTAAGCATATTATATTATTTGATTTATATTTATATGCGGATGTTATGCTAGCTTGGGGGTATTGGTGAATTATAGCTTGTTATTGCGACGGTAAGCTAATGTTGTTTGCTAGCGCGTTTGCGGTTGTGTAAGTGTATGCAAGTAGGTATAATTATATATGTATTCGTATAATTATTGCATTCACTAAGCTTTACTTACCCTCTCGTTGTTTACCATTTTATAGGTTCGGTTTTGGACAAAGGTAAGGGCATCGTTTTGGACTAGAGATCCCGCTTGATGCTAGGGGGACGCTTTTGGCTTTAGTAGCTCTTGGAGTTTGACCGATAGTTGGGTAGTTTAATCCCAAACGCCATGCTCATTGTGTAGTTTGGAACTTAAACTTTTTGGTGGTCGAAACTCGTAAATTGTATTAAACTCGTAAAACGGCCGGTGTGGGCCCCGCCTGTAAAACATTGATTTTATATTTGAAACAAGTTAGTTTTACATATTTGGATGTATGGTAAAAAGCGTTTCATCTAAATGTGTCGGGAACTAGTCAATCTTTTTCGCATTTTGAGACTTTCCGGACAGTCCACTTTGGCGCGCCGCGCCCCTATATGGCGCGCCGTGCGGGTATGCTGCACAGGAAATTATTTTTTTATTTTATATTTTCGCGTGGTTTGGTCGAGGGTTGGTTTGGGTTGTTACAATCGTGAATTGAAAAGAAGAACTCTGTCTCCTTCTTTAAATTCTTTTGAACTTCTGATTCTTTTATCATGCCATTTCTTCGTTCTTTCTTTATAGATTAACGAATTTTTGTATGCTTCATGTCTTAATTATTCTAATTCGTTTAGTTGACTTAATCGTAGACGTCCGGCTTCATGTAAATCAAGATTACATGTCTTCAAAGCCCAAAATGCTTTGTGTTCAATTTCTACTGGAAGATGACATGCTTTTCCATAAACGAGTCTAAAAGGTGTGGTTCCAATTGGAGTTTTGTAGGCTGTTCTGAAAGCCCAGAGTGCATCCTCCAACTTAATGGACCATTCCTTCGGATTTGATCCTACGGTTTTTTCTAGAATACGTTTTAAAGCTCGGTTGGTATTTTCAACTTGTCCACTAGTCTGTGGATGATATGCAGTGGAGATTTTATGAGTTACTCCATATCTTTTAAGAACTTTCTCAAGTTGATTGTTACATAAATGAGTTCCCCGATCACTTATTAAAGCTTTCGGTGTTCCAAACCTTGCAAAAAGACGTTTTAAAAAGTTGACTACAACTCGTGCATCGTTATTTGGGAGAGCTTGTGCTTCCGCCCATTTAGATACATAATCAATGGCTACGAGTATATATAGATTATTATGAGATTTTGGAAATGGACCCATAAAGTCAATACCCCAAATGTCAAATACTTCACATACTTGGATGACATTTTGTGGCATTTCATCACGTTGACTTATTTTTCCGGCCCTTTGACAAGCATCACAGGATTTGCAAAGAAGGTGTGCGTCTTTGTAAATTGTAGGCCAATAGAATCCAGCATCATAAACTTTTCTTGCTGTTAGTTGAGGCCCATAATGCCCTCCTGTTGGTCCTGTGTGACAATGGTTTAATATTTTACTAGCTTCATCTCCAAATACACATCGGCGTATTATTCCATCGGGACAACTTTTAAACAGATGTGGATCTTCCCAAAAATAGTGTTTTATATCACTGAAGAATTTCTTTCGTCTTTGGTATGATAATCCTTTTTCAAGGAATCCACATACTAAATAGTTTGCATAGTCTGCAAACCATGGAATTTCATTATAATCTATCTTCAATAGATATTCATCAGGAAAGTTGTCTTGTATGGCCGATTCATTTAGAACTTCTAATTCGGGATTTTCAAGACGAGAAAGATGATCAGCGGCGAGATTTTCTGCTCCTCTTTTATCTCGGATTTCAATATCAAACTCTTGTAAGAGTAAGATCCAACGGATTAATCTTGGTTTAGCATCTTGTTTTGAAAATAGGTATCTAAGAGCAGAATGGTCGGTATAGACCACCGTTTTTGCTAGAACGAGATATGAACGAAATTTGTCAAAAGCAAAGACAATAGCAAGGAGTTCTTTTTTAGTAGTTGTATAGTTCGTTTGTGCTCCTTGTAACGTCTTACTAGCATAATATATAGGTTGAAATCGGTTTTCAATCCTTTGTCCTAAAACGGCTCCCATTGCAAAATCACTTGCATCGCACATTAGTTCAAATGGTAGATTCCAATTTGGTGTTATCATGATTGGCGCATTAGTGAGTTTCTCTTTAAGAATATTAAAAGATTTGATACACTCATCTGAAAAGATGAATGGAGCATCCTTTTCTAGGAGTTTATTCATAGGAGTGGCAATTTTAGAAAAATCTTTTATGAAACGTCGGTAAAAACCGGCATGCCCTATAAAACTCCTAACTCCTCTAACATTGGTGGGATGTGGAAGTTTAGCAATTACATCTACTTTAGCTCTATCCACTTCAATTCCTTCTTTTGAAATTTTATGACCAAGAACGATGCCTTCTTTAACCATGAAATGGCATTTCTCCCAATTAAGTACTAGATTTGATTGTTCGCATTTAATAAGCATTCGTTCCAGATTAACTAGACATGATTCAAATGTATCACCGAAGACTGAAAAGTCATCCATGAAAACTTCCATGCATTCTTCTATCATGTCGTGAAAAATTGTCATCATACACCTTTGAAAGGTTTCAGGGGCGTTACAAAGTCCAAATGGCATGCGTTTGTAAGCAAAAGTACCATAAGGGCACGTGAATGTGGTTTTCTCTTGATCTTCGGATGCTATTGGAATTTGAAAATATCCGGAAAATCCATCTAGAA
This sequence comes from Rutidosis leptorrhynchoides, assembly GCF_046630445.1. NCBI lineage: Eukaryota > Viridiplantae > Streptophyta > Magnoliopsida > Asterales > Asteraceae > Rutidosis > Rutidosis leptorrhynchoides. Next base: position 59,243,434 of record NC_092340.1, on the reverse strand, counting down.
AACAATAGTAACTATTTCCGGCTAATCTTTCCAACATTTGATCTATGAAAGGTAAGGGAAAGTGATCTTTTCTGGTGGCGTCATTTAATTTTCTATAATCAATACACACACGCCATCCTGTTACAGTCCTAGTAGGAATAAGCTCATTTTTCTCATTTGTAATGACAGTCATGCCACCCTTCTTAGGCACGCATTGAACTGGGCTTACCCATGGACTATCAGAAATTGGATAAATTAGACCTGCGTCTAGCAGTTTAATAATCTCTTTCTTAACTACATATTGCATATTAGGATTTAGTCTTCGTTGGCGTTGCACATACGTTTTATGACCTTCTTCCATAAGGATTTTATGTGTGCAATACGAAGGACTTATTCCTTTAATATCATGAATCTTCCATGCAATGGCTGGTTTATGAGCTTTCAACATAGAAATGAGTTGTGATTTCTCATTTTTAGTAAGAGAAGACGATATTATTACAGGTAATTCAGATTCACCATGTAAATAAGCGTATTCCAAATGGTTTGGAAGTGGCTTTAACTCTAATTTCGGAGGTTCTTCTATCGATGATTTGTATCGATATCTGTCTTCTTCTTTTAGCATTTGAATTTCTTCTGTTGTTGGTTCATATCCATTAGCTATAAGTGTAGCTAACATTTCAGCTTCATCAATTGGTTCATTACCTTCTCCTAAAGAACATTCTCCTGTTCCTTGTAATTCTGGAAATTCTTCTAATAATTCTGCATGTGCATCTATAGTTTGAATATAATAACATGTATCATCTGCAGATTGCGGTTGTTGCATTGCTCTATCAACTGAAAAGGTAACACTCTCATCCTCTATACTTAGGGTCAATTTTTTACCGAACACGTCTATCATTGCTTTAGCCGTGTTTAAGAACGGTCTTCCTAATATGAGAGGAACTTGAGAATCTTCTTCCATGTCCAAAACAACAAAATCTACTGGAAATACTAAAGTACCAACTTTAACTAGCATGTTCTCCATTATCCCTCTAGGATATTTTATTGATCTATCGGCTAGTTGTATGCTTATTCTGGTTGGTTTCAATTCTCCAAGGTCTAGTTTAGCGTATAGTGAATACGGCATTAGATTTATACTAGCACCTAAGTCTGCCAATGCTTCTATTGAACTAAGACTACTCAAAAAACATGGAATTGTGAAACTTCCTGGATCAGATAGTTTTTCTGGTATCTTATTCAACAGCACTGCTGAACAATTAGCATTCATAGTAACAGCCGAGAGTTCTTCCATTTTCTTTCTATTTGAGATTAGATCTTTCAAGAATTTAGCATATCTAGGCATTCCTGAAATCACATCAATGAAAGGAAGATTTACATTTATCTGTTTAAACATATCCAAGAATTTGGATTGCTCGGCTTCAAGTTTCTCTTTCTTCATTTTACTAGGGTAAGGAAGTGGTGGTTGGTATGGTTTAACATAAGGTTTAGCCTTAACTGTGTTATCTTCATTAACCTTTTCAACTACCGATTCTTTTTCCTTATCTTGATCAGGTTGTGGTTCTTGTGGAGTAGGAATAGCTTCATCAGAAGTTACAGGTATTTCAGGTGGTTTAAGTGTTGTACCACTTCTTGTGGTAATGGCTTTAGCTGTTTCATTCCGGGGGTTAGCATTTGTATCACTAGGTAGACTTCCCGGTTTTCTTTCACCTATTAACCTTGCTAGGTTACTTACTTCTTGTTCCAGATTTTGAATAGAAGCTTGTTGATTTCTAAATGCTTGAGCATTTTGTTCATTGGTTTGTTTTTGAGATGTGAAAAACTGCGTTTGAGTTTCAACTAGCTTCGTCATCATATCTTCTAAATTCGGCTTTTTATCATCGGTTTGTTGTGGTGGTTTGTTTTTGAAAATTAGGTCTTTGCTGATTGTAAGTATTATTGGATACTTGTTGATTGCTAGGACCTTGTTGGTTGTTGTATGGAATATTTCGGTTATAATTCTGGTTTTGATTGTAAATAGGTCTTGGCGGTTGATAATTATTCTGATAATTATTTCCAGGCCTTTGGTTTATGTATGAAATATTCTCTCTTTGTTCCATTGTTAATTCAATACTGAGACAATCTTTTGTCAAATGTGGTCCTCCACACTGCTCACAACTAATTCGTATTGAGTGAATATCCTTAGTCATCTTTTCCATTCGTCTCTCCACAGCATCTATCTTTGCGGAAATGGAATCTAAGTCTTGGCTAGAATCGGCTCTAGCTGCTTTAGATGACCTAACGATATCTTTTTCTTGGTGCCACTCATGTGAGTGGGAAGCAGTGTTATCAATAATTTTGTAAGCATCAGTTTCGGTTTTCTTCATAATAGAACCACCAGCTGCTATATCTATGTCTTTCCTTGTAGTGATGTCGCATCCTTGGTAGAATATTTGTACTATTTGACAGGTGTCTAAACCATGTTGCGGACATCCTCTTAATAACTTTCCATATCTTGTCCACGCCTCATATAGAGTTTCATTCGGCTTTTGTGTAAATGTAACAATTTCTGCTTGAAGTCTTACGGCTTTAGATGCAGGAAAGAATTGTTTAAGAAATTTGTCAACTAAAACGTCCCATGTATCGATCGCCCCTTCAGGTAACGATTCCAACCAATCTTTGGCTTCTCCCTTTAAAGTCCAGGGAAATAACATGAGATATATCTGTTCATCCTCCACTTCTCGGATTTTAAATAGTGTGCAGATCCTATTAAAGGTACGTAGATGTTCATTTGGATCTTCCTTCGGCGCACCGCTAAATTGGCATTGATTAGTCACCATGTGTAGAATTTGTCCTTTGATTTCATAATCTGGCGCATTAATGTCTGGATGAGTAATTGCGTGACCTTGGCCAGTGCGTTTAGCTCTCATTCGGTCTTCCATTCTTAAAGGTTCCAGATTCTCCATAATTGAATTTGTTGAATCGGAATTACTAGAGGATTCTGATTTAATGGTTCGTTCCTCAACAATCTCTGTTTGAATGATTGGTGGTTCCGGAGGAAAGTTTAGTGGTTCAGGATCTACGAATCGTTCCTGAATATTCTCCGGATTCTCAATTGTGAGGTCGGGTTCAAAAAATGGATTATCGGAAATTTGAACTGAAGTACTTGGTCGACTGGATGACGATTCTAAAGAAAAATCAACGGCAGTAATATTTGCTAAATGTCTTGATCTAGTTACAGGTGGTGAACGTACAAAAGGTGGTGAACATCTTGCTCGGTGCATTCACTGAATATCCTATTAGTTTTTAAAAGGAAAGAAAAATTATAATAAGTTATCCAATCAATAGACTTTTCTGATTTTGCCCACGTTTCGAATAGCCAAAAGATGCAGCAGAGGGGCAGGATTCATTTGGTCTCAATATAATTGAGGACTGTTTGGCTCCAATAACCCGGTCCACGTACAAATCCAACTATTACTACGAACCAGAAAATTTTGATGTCTATCAACTTAACCACTTAAAATAAATTTTCGTAATTTTAAGAAATTTAGATAAGAAGTAGAATAAAAATCTATGTCTTAAAACTAGAATAGCGAGAAATAGGAAAGAAAAAGAGTTCGTCGAAAAAATGTCGAAAAAGAAAAATGGTTGAAAAATAAAAGGTGACGGAAAAATAAAAGAAACTTATAAAACTTAAAAATACTTGACTAACATAACCTTATTACTACAACTAACTTAAAATTATAATCGCAAATTGAGATTACTAATTGGAATGATAATTGATACATAGGTAAAAGTCGTCTAAAAATATTAAAGCTTACAGGAAAAACTATATCCCAAATGGAAATAACTTAAAAAGAAACTAAAACTTAAAAAGGCGTCGCAAAATTCTAAAGCACCTAAATCTTAGTCTAAAGAAAAAGCACTTAAAGAATTCTACGGCAAAGCCTAAAAATCTAGAAATAAAAATAACTATGGTAAAAAAAACTAAGTTTAAAACTAAATATGAGCGAAAAATACAAATATTACGCTAAAACGATTAAAAAGGGACAAAATATAAAAATATACAAAAAGTTGTAAAAAGTACAATTTTTATAAAAATATTATTTTTATATTATTTATTTATTAAAACTATTAATTTTACAAATTAATTAAACTAATTAAACAAAATATTAATAAAAACTAAAATACATATTTAATTAAAACCTAATTAGGGTTTTATATTAATAATTATAATAATAATTCGTAATTAATGCCTGATTAGGGTTCTGTCGGCGTGTCAGGTTATCTCCGCGACTTGCGGTATTCGATGCAGCAAACCCCGTGACTCGCGGGGTTTCAAAATTCAACTGACAGGTTTTAAAAATTCGACACATTTTTATTTTTTTATTTTTTTTATGTTTTCTAATTTTCTATTTTTATATAAATAAAAGATATTTAAATAAAACTTATATTTTTATAAACTAAAATAAAAATAAAGAAACTTATAAAACTTTTAACAAACTCTTAAAAATATATAAATTTTTGTTTTTCTTTTTATATTTTCGAATATTTAAAACGTACTTTTATAAAAACGAATTTTAATAAAAGTAAACTAAAAATCTTCTTTTTTTTATGTAGCGTTGCGCTTCCGGCTTTTAAGCGGTTCCCCGGCAGCGGCGCCAAAAATAACTTGATGTCGTGCGAGGTGTATATAAAATAGCTTATATTTTTACAGGAAATACTATTAAATACGATACATTTTTACACAAGATATTTATTTATTTATAGAATGGATATACTTAAACCTTGCTACAACACTTATAGGCAGTGTACCTAATCGTACAGTAGTGTAGTTTTTAGTAAGTCCGGTTCGTTCCACAGGGAATCTTTTTAAACAAAGCTTAACGCTATATTAGTTTACTTTTATAAAAATACAAATATATATATATAAGTAATATTATTATTATAAAGGGGGGTTTTTACCGTTTAATGACCGGTTTGTCGATTTTAAAATTTTAGTCGCAGCTAAAACCAAATGTAAAATAATAAATAAATACAAGACTTAATTTAAAACGTAAAGTAAATAACGATAATGAAATTGCGAATAATAAAAGTGCGATAAAATAAACTTGCGATAATTAAAAAGTACGATAATTAAAAGTGCAATTAAATACAATAACAATAAATAAAAATGCGATAATTAGAAGTGCAATTAAATATAAAATAAAGGAAATTAAATATGAAATAAAATAATTATGCTTATTTAAACTTCCGTAATCATGATGTTTGACGTGTTGATTTTAGTTTTATGCCCATGGGTTAATTGTCCTTTGTCCTGGATTATTTAATATGTCCATACGGATTTGTCCATAATAGTCCATCAGTCATAAATATAAAGAGCGAAAGCCTTCGTCAAACTATTCTTATTCCCGAAGTCAAATATTCCAACTAATTGGGGATTCGAATTGTAACAAGGTTTTAATACTTTGTTTAATGAATACACCAGGTTATCGACTGCGTGTAAACCAAGGTTTTACTACTTTGTTAACAATTACACCAATTACCCTTGAATGTAATCCACCCCTGTTTTAATGAGTCCATTGACTATTAATCCATCCCCGTGTCCGGCAAATGAACAATAATTCGTACTTATAAATATCCCGCCCATCGTGTCCGATTAAGCGTATGTGGTTATATATAAATACGTCGAATTATAAGTTTGTATATTAAATTAACAAGGTATTGTTTAGTTAATATAAAACCCATTAATAGCCCATAGTCTAATTTCCACAAGTGTCGTTCTTTTATTCAAACCCCAATTATGGTACAAAGCCCAATTACCCAATTTTAGTAATTAGCCCAACATCATGATTACTTCGGATTAAATAAGCATAATAATAACTTAGCTACGAGACATTAATGTAAAAAGGTTGAACATAACTTACAATGATTAAAAATAGCGTAGCGTTACACGGACAGAATTTCGACTTACACCCTTACAACATTCGCTAACATACCCTTATTATTAAGATTAAAATTAAAATTAAAATTAAAATTAAATTATATATATATATTACGTATATATTGAGAGAAGAAGGAAAAAAAGATGATGAAAAATGCTCAGAATTCGGTTGCTTTTATAGGGACTTTCGAAACTTGGGGCTCCGCGACTCGCGGCATTTTTGGCCTTCAAACTCCGCGAGTCGCGGAGATTGAAATTACAGCTCAGTCCAGTTTGGAGTCTTTCTTGCCGACGGTTTTTATTATTTATTATAATATATAAATAATTATAAGAATTATTTAAATATTATATTATATTTATGTGCATAGTTGACTTGTAATTTTTAGTCCGTTGCGTCGAGCGTTGAGAGTTGACTCTGGTCCCGGTTCCGGATTTTCGAACGTCCTTGCGTACAATTTAATATCTTGTACTTTGCGTTTTGAATCTTGTACTCTTGTAATTTCGAGACGTTTCTTATCAATAATTGGAACCTCTTTGATTGTATTTTGTACTTTTGAGCTTTTTGGTCGTTTGCGTCTTCAATTATTCGAATCTGTCTTTTGTCTTCACCTTTTATTATTTAAACGAATATCACTTGTAAATAGAACAATTGCAACTAAAAGCTTGTCTTTCTTGAGGAATAATGCTATGAAATATATGTTCGTTTTTAGCATTATCATTACCTCATGATAAAAGGGCGTTGCAAAGTAAATGGGTGTATCGAATCAAGAATGAGTTGGATGGCAAGAAAAGGTACAAGGCTCGTTTGATAGTCAAAGGCTTTCAACAAAAGGAAGGGGTTGACTACAAAGAGATATTTTCACCAGTAGTTAAAATAACTACGATCCGTTTGGTACTTTCTATGGTTGCATCCGAAGACTTACATCTAGAGCAATTAGATGTGAAGACCACATTCTTGCATGGTGATCTTGTTGAAGAGATCTACATGAGGCAACCCGAGGGCTTTGAGGTAAAGGGTAAAGAGAAGTGGGTTTGTAAGCTAAAGAAAAGTTTATATGGATTGAAGCAAGTACCTCGGTAATGGTACTTAAAGTTTGATGATTTTATGAAGAAGATTGGTTTCTTAAGATGTGAAGTGGATCACTGTTACTACTTGAAGAAACTCAAGTCTTCTTATATAATCTTATTGTTGTATGTTGATGACATGTTACTTGCAGGTTCCAACATGTCCGAAATTAACAAGTTGAAGGGATTACTTTCTCGTGAATTCGAGATGAAAGATCATGATGGTGCTAGGCAAATACTTGGCATAAGTATTGTGTGTGATCATGTGAAAGGTACCCTATACTTGTCTCAATCCAAATATATTGAGAAAGTAGTAGAGAGGTTTAATATGGAGAATTCAAAGGCTCGTTCTATGCCTTTGGGTAGCACGATTAAGTTATCGAAAAGTCAATCACCAAAGACGGTAAAAGACAAAACAGATATGGAAAAGGTTCCATATACATCGGTCGTGGGTAGTATTATGTATGCCATGATTTGGACAAGACCCGATATTGCTCAAGCAGTGGGAGTTGTAAGTCATTATATGTCTAATCCGGGGAAAGAGCATTGGGAAGCGGTCAAATGGTTGCTTCGTTATTTAAAAGGTACTTCTAATATGGGATTGTGTTTCTCCAAAAACAATCTCATACTTAGGGGTTATGCGGATGCTGATTTGGGTGGATGTGATGATTTGGGGAAAAGCACTACGAGTTATGTTTTCACAATAGAGAATACGATGATTAGTTGGATGTCTCGACTACAAAAGAGTGTTGCTTTATCAACCACCGAAGCTGAATATATAGCTATTGCAGAAGCTTCTAAAGAGCTTGTTTGGTTGAAAAACTTCTTAGGTGAGTTGGGTAAAAAAACAAGACTATTGCGTCTTGAATTGTGATAATCAAAGTGCGGTTCATCTTGGGAAGAATCAGGTGTTTCATAGTCGTACGAAACACATCAAGATAAGGTATCATTTTATTCGACAACATATAAATGATGGTACTTTATTATTGGAGAAAATCCTTGGTACGAAGAATCCTGCTGATATGTTTACTAAGGTTGTTACGACAGAGAAATTGAGGTTTTGCATTACCTCAATTGGTCTTCTAATGAATTGATGAGAGAAGACCCCAACTAGAGAATTAGAGAGTTAATGTTTCAATTCTAAAAAGTAGTGTTGAAGACCTTGTATCAAAAGTCTGCTCATCCGAAGTATGTGTTGAGTGTGCGTGTCCCAAATGGAGTTTGGCGGTATAATGGTGGTTTAACGTTCTTGGTTAGATCGTTGATATTTTGGGTTGACGAAGGTTGGGTTTGTTCAAAGTCTCCAAGTGGGAGATTGTTGGAGATATGGAGAACTTTAAACAATTAGAGGGAAGATTTCAGGAAACTCACATGAAGCTTCCACGAAGTTGTTAGGAAGCTTCCACGAAATTGTGAGGAAATTCACATGTAGCTTCCACGAAGCTGTCAGGAAACTCACATGTAGCTTCCATGAAGTTGTTAGGAAACTCACATGAAGCTTCAAGGAATTTTTTTTTAGCTTACTCCTTAAACCATTCTATAAATAGACCCTCTTGTAACTCATTGTAAACACACTACAAATATTCAGTAATTACATTCTCTAGTTGGTCCGTGGACTAAAGCAATCACAACGATTGCATATAACCACGTTGTAGTGACCCGAACTTTTCCATGTTTATATATATATATATTAAATAAAATTGTTATTTACATGATTAAATGTTTCCAACATGTTAAGCAATCAAACTTGTTAAGACTTGGTTAATTGAAACGGAAATTTTGTAAACGTCTGATTACCCAGTTTTACCAATGATTCACGAACGCTATAAGTTGTATATGACATGATGATACATAAATGAATAAATATATATGTTTAACATGATATAATGATCATCAAGTATCTCATTAAAAATAGTAACAATAAGTTATATACTTAAAAAGGAGACTATTGACGTATGAAACTCAAAACGATACATATAACGATTATCGTTATAACCACGTCTTACTAAATATATATGAAGCATATTAATACATTATTATATTATATATAACATGATAATATGATAATTAAATATATCATTAAGTGTATTAACAATGAACTACATAAGTAAAAACAAGACTACTAACTTAAGGATTTCGAAACGAGACATATATGTAACGATTATCGTTGTAACGACATTTAAATGTATATATCATATTAAGATATATTAATATATCATAATATCATGATAATATAATAATTTAAAATCTCATTTGATATTATAAACTTTGGGTTAACAACATTTAACAAGATCGTTAACCTAAAGGTCTCAAAACAACACTTACATGTAACGACTAACGATGACTTAACGACTCAGTTAAAATGTATATACATGTAGTGTTTTAATATGTATTCATACACTTTTTAAAGACTTCAAGACACTTATCAAAATACTTCTACTTAACAAAAATGCTTACAATTACATCCTCGTTCAGTTTCATCAACAATTCTACTCGTATGTACCCGTATTCGTACTCGTACAATACACAGCTTTTAGATGTATGTACTATTGGTATATACACTCCAATGATCAGCTCTTAGTAGCCCATGTGAGTCACCTAACACATGTGGAAACCATCATTTGGCAACTAGCAAGAAATATCTCATAAAATTACAAAAATATGAGTAATCATTCATGACTTATTTACATGAAAACAAAATTACATATCCTTTATATCTAATCCATACACCAACGACCAAAAACACCTACAAACACTTTCATTCTTTAATTTTCTTCATCTAATTGATCTCTCTTAAGTTATATCTTCAAGTTCTAAGTGTTCTTCATAAATTCCAAAAGATCTAGTTTCATAAAATCAAGAATACTTCCAAGATTGCAAGTTTACTTCCAAGTTTTCTAAATCCATTCCAAGTAATCATCCAAGATCAAGAAACCTTTGTTACTTACAGTAGGTTATCTTTCTAATACAAGGTAATAATCATATTCAAACTTTAATTCAATTTCAATAACTATAACAATCTTATTTCGAGTGGAAATCTTACTTGAAATTGTTTTCGTGTCATGATTCTGCTTCAAGAACTTTCAAGCCATCCAAGGATCCTTTAAAGCTAGATCCATTTTTCTCATTTCAAGTAGGTTTATCCAAGGAACTTGAGGTAGTAATGATGTTCATAACATCATTCGATTCATACATAAAAAGCTGTCTTATTCAACGTTATAAACTTGTAATCACTAGAACATAGTTTAGTTAATTCTAAACTTGTTCGCAAATAAAGTTAATCCTTCTAACTAGACTTTTAAAATCAACTAAACACATGTTCTATATCCATATGATATGCTAACTTAATGATTTAAAACCCGGAAACACGATAAACACCATAAAACTGGATATACGCCGTCGTAGTAAAACCGGGGGCTGTTTTGGTTGGGATAATTAAAAGCTAAGAAGAACTTTGATTTAAAAGCTATACTTCTATAAAAATGATTTTTCTTATGAACATGAAACTATATCCAAAAATCATGGTTAAACTCAAAGTGAAAGTATGTTTTTCAAAATGGTCATCAAGATGTCGTTCTTTCGACGGAAATGACTACCTCTTTCAAAAACGACTTGTAACTTGTATTTCAGACTATAAACTTATACTTTTTCTGTTTAGATTCATAAAGTTAAGTTCAATACAAAATCGTGGCCACTGGAATCACTCAAAACGGATTAGAAAAGAAGAAATGGCGAGTAAAACAAGATTGATAAAAACTACTCATTTTACCTACGTGAAAGTTAGTAATAAATCTATTCCAACCATAACCTAATCAACTTATATTGTATATTATGTAATCTTGAGATACCATAGACACGTATACAATGTTTTGACCTATCATGTCGACCCATCTATATATATATTGCAGAACAACCATAGACACTCTATATGTGAATGTTGGAGTTAGCTATACAGGGTTGAGGTTGATTCCAAAATATATATATAGTTTGAGTTGTGATCAATACTGATATACGTATACACTGGGTCGTGGATTGATTCAAGATAATATTTATCAATTTATTTCTGTACATCTAACTGTGGACAACTAGTTGTAGGTTACTAACAAGGACAGCTGACTTAATAAACTTAAAACATCAAAATGTATTAAAAGTTTTGTAAATATATTTTGAACATACTTTGATATATATGTATATATTGTTATAGGTTTGTGAATCGACCAGTGGACAAGTCTTACTTCCCGACGAAGTAAAAAATCTGTGAAAGTGAGTTATAGTCCCACTTTTAAAATCTAATATTTTTGGGATGAGAATACATGCAGGTTTTATAAATAATTTACAAAATAGACACAAGTACGTGAAACTACATTCTATGGTTGAATTATCGAAATCGAATATACCCTTTTTATTAAGTTTGGTAATCTAAGAATTAGGGAACAGACACCCTAATTGACGCGAATCCTAAAGATAGATCTATTGGGCCTAACAAACCCCATCCAAAGTACCGGATGCTTTAGTACTTCGAAATTTATATCATATCCGAAGGGTGTCCCGGAATGATGGGGATATTCTTATATATGCATCTTGTTAATGTCGGTTACCAGGTGTTCACCATATGAATGATTTTTATCTCTATGTATGGGATGTATATTGAAATATGAAATCTTGTGGTCTATTATTACGATTTGATATATATAGGTTAAACCTATAACTCACTAACATTTTTGTTGATGTTTTAAACATGTTTATTCTCAGGTGATTATTAAGAGCTTCCGCTGTCGCATACTTAAATAAGGACAAGATTTGGAGTCCATGCTTGTATGATATTGTGTAAAAACTGCATTCAAGAAACTTATTTCGTTGTAACATATTTGTATTGTAAACCATTATCTAATAGTCGTGTGTAAACAGGATATTTTAGATTATCATTATTTGATAATTTACGTAAAGCTTTTTAAACCTTTATTGATGAAATAAAAGTTATGGTTTGTTTTAAAATGAATGCAGTCTTTGAAAAACGTCTCATATAGAGGTCAAAACCTCGCAACGAAATTAATTAATATGGAACGTTTTTAATCAATAAGAACGGGACATTTCAGTTGGTATCCGAGCGTTGGTCTTAGAGAACCAGAATTTTGCATTAGTGTGTCTTATCGAGTTTGTTAGGATGCATTAGTGAGTCTGGACTTCGACCGTGTTTACTTGAAAAATGATTGCTTAACAAATTTTGTTGGAAACTATATATTTTTAACATGTGAATATTATGTGATATATTAATCTCTTAACGTGTTTGATATTATGTGATAGATGTCTACCTCTAGAACAAGTCCCATTGACTCACCTAATAATAATGAAGAGTCGAATATAAATTGGAATAATTCGTGGACTGATTCACAAGTTCCCGAAGAGGAACCGGAAGAAGAGTCGGAACCGGAAGAAGAATCGGAACCGGAAGAAGAATCGGAACTGGAAGAAGAAATAGAACCAGTGGGGGTAATAATAAAACGGTTAAGTAGAAGAAAATCCTCAACCAACCGACCAAAGTTAATTATGGTCAATGGTGTTTCCGCCAAGGAAGCAAAGTATTGGGAGGATTACCAATTCTCCGATGAATCGGATCCTGACAAGGAATCCGATGATGTTATAGAAATTACCCCAACACAATTTAATAAGGCAAAAGAGAACAATAAGGGAAAGGGCATAAAAATAGAGAAATTTGATTCCAAACCCGATTAACTTTATATGTATCGTCAACACCCGTATTTCTTAAGTTGTGACAATAACCCGGGAACCTCTAAACCACCAGGTTTTTCTAAACCAATGTGGAAAACGACGGCTCGTATTAGGGGAACATCATATATCCCTAGAAACTTGTCAAAACGAACCAAAACCGAAGAAGAAGAAACGAGCGAGTCGGAATAAGATAGTTGTATTCGTGTGGTGTAATATATATAATATAGTGTGCTTATGCTTTATGATATATGTAAAAATTGCTTGTATTAATAAGTATTTTTTTTTATGAATCTAACTCTTGTCTATTTTACAGTATAAAAATACAAAATGGATAGGCAACCCAATATTTTAAGAGACCTACCCGGAGACATGATTGATGAAATCTTGTCTAGAGTCGGTCAGAATTCTTCGGCACAACTATTTACGGAGAAATCAGTTTGTAAGACATTCGAAGAACGTTCCAAGAATATCTTGGTTTATAAGAGACTTTCGTTTGAAAGATGGGGGATATCACATTGGGAAACCCATAAGTTACGATGTGTTTACTTTGACGCATATATTGCGCGGAACCCAAATGCTATTTTACGCAACGGGTTAAGAAATTATTTTGACTCAATGTATCCAAATATAGGACTTCATGATTTAGAAAAAGCGGCTAACATGCAACATAAAGAAGCATGTTATGCTTACGGGTTAGTAATGTTCGCTTCTCACCAAAGTGAGAAAAAGAACATCGGGCTACAACTATTAAACAAAACGTTCCCACAAGTGTCGGAGTCGGTAATTGGGGTAAAAAATGAGGTTTTTAGGTTATTACAAGACTGTTGGTCATTACGTAACCCTCGTCCCTTTAACGAAGTTACAACACGCTGTCTTATCAACGGCCATAACGGTTATGTTCCACAAGACCAAGGATGGGAAGTAGTCCTAGTAAAACCAGAATGCATGACTTATTTCTGGACGTATGAATTACGTGTCTTTATTGCCTTTGCTGAACGACTTGTGTACTAGCTAGAATTATCTTCACAACCATCTTGTATCAAATTTATTGTGTGCTATATTTCATGCTATATGTAAAATAAGCGGTATTGTAAGTTTGTAAAATATTGTGTAAAAGTTTGAACGCGAAATATTATTATAATCAGTTTTTCATATAGAATTGTAGTAGTTGAATTGTATATTAGCTACTAAGTATGAACTTAACGGGTAGGTACTACCCGAATTTAAATTTATAAAACGCTAATATGAAGAAAAGCTTTTATAAATGAGTTCATATTATGCTACGAGATACTATTGACTACTCTTAATATTCTGTATGATTAAATTGTTTCATTTGACTATTTTGAAGGAAATGGCACCAACTACTCGACACACCTTGAATATGAGCGAAGAGGAATTTCGTGCCTTTCTTGCTTCAAACATAGTCGCAGTACAGGCTGCGCTACATACCAACAATAACCTTGGATCTAGCAGTACAGGAAATCGTGTAGGATGCACCTACAAAGAATTCACTGCCTGTAAACCTTTGGAATTTGATGGAACTGAAGGACCGATCGGATTGAAACGGTGGACCGAGAAGGTCGAATCGGTGTTTGCCATAAGTAAGTATACCGAAGAGGACAAAGTGAAGTACGCTACGCATACCTTCACAGGTTCTGCGTTAACATGGTGGAATACTTATCTAGAGCAAGTGGGACAAGATAATGCTTACGCACTACCGTGGTCAGCATTCAAGCACTTGATGAACGAGAAGTACCGTCCCAGAACCGAGGTCAATAAGCTCAAGACAGAACTTAGAGGGTTACGAACCCAAGGATTTGATATTACCACGTATGAAAGACGATTCACAGAATTGTGCCTATTGTGTCCGGGAGCGTTCGAAGATGAGGAAGAGAAGATCGACGCGTTTGTGAAAGGATTACCGAAAAGAATCCAAGAAGATATAAGTTCACACTAGCCCGCCTCCATACAACAGGCATGTAGAATGGCTCACAAACTAGTGAACCAGATTAAAGAAAGAATTAAAGAACAGACTGCTGAAGAGGCCAATGTGAAGCAAGTCAAAAGAAAGTGGGAGGAAAACGGTGATAAGAATCACCAATACAACAACAACAGCAATTACAACAATAATTGCAACAACTATCCCAACAATCGCAACATCAATCGCAACTACAACAAACGGCCCAACAACAACAACAACAACAACAATAACAACAGCAGCAACTACAACAATCATCCCAACAGCAATAATAACCGCAACAACAATAACAATCAGAAGCAGCTATGCCAAAGGTGTGAAAAGTATCACTCGGGGTTCTGCACCAAATTTTGCAACAAGTGTAAAAGAAATGGTCATAGCGCGGTGAAGTGTGAGGTCTACGGACCAGGGGTTAACAGAACTAAAGGAACAAATGGTGTCGAAACGAGTAATGGCGGAGCAAGTAGTGTCGGAGCAAGTTATGCCAATGTAGTTTGTTATAAATGTGGAAAACCGGGCCACATTATTAGAAATTGCCCGAACCAGGAGAACATGAATGGACAAGTCCGCGGAAGAGTTTTCAATATTAATGCGGCAGAGGCACAGGAAGACCCGGAGCTTGTTACGGGTACGTTTCTTATTGACAATAAATCTGCTTACGTTTTATTTGATTCGGGTGCGGATAGAAGCTATATGAGTAGAGATTTTTATGCTAAATTAAGTTGCCCATTGACGCCTTTGGATAGTAAATTTTTACTCGAATTAGCAAATGGTAAATTAATTTCAGCAGATAATATATGTCAGAATCGAGAAATTAAACTGGTTAGCGAAACATTTAAGATTGACTTGATACCAGTAGAGTTAGGGAGTTTTGATGTGATAATCAGTATGGACTGGTTGAAAGAAGTGAAAGCAGAGATCGTTTGTTACAAAAATGCAATTCGCATTATATGAGAAAAAGGAAAACCCTTAATGGTGTACGGAGAAAAGGGTAACACGAAGCTACATCTTATTAGTAATTTGAAGGCATAAAAACTAATAAGAAAAGGTTGCTATGCTGTTCTAGCACACGTCGAGAAAGTACAAACTGAAGAAAAGAGCATCAATGATGTTCCCGTAGCAAAAGAATTTCCCGATGTATTTCCGAAAGAATTACCAGGATTACCCCCACATCGATCCGTTGAATTTCAAATAGATCTTGTACCAGGAGCTGCACCAATAGCTCGTGCCCCTTACAGACTCGCACCCAGCGAGATGAAAGAACTGCAAAGCTAATTACAAGAACTTTTAGAGCGTGGTTTCATTCGACCAAGCACATCACCGTGGGGAGCTCCTGTTTTGTTTGTCAAGAAGAAAGATGGTACATTCAGGTTGTGTATCGACTACCGAGAGTTGAACAAACTTACCATCAAGAACCGCTACCCACTAACGAGAATCGACGACTTATTTGATCAACTACAAGGCTCGTCTGTTTATTCAAAGATTGACTTTCGTTCCGGGTATCATCAAATGCGGGTGAAAGAAGATGATATTCCAAAGACTGCTTTCAGAACACGTTACGGTCATTACGAGTTTATGGTCATGCCGTTTGGTTTAACTAATGCACCAGCTGTGTTCATGGACCTTATGAACCGAGTGTGTGGACCATACCTTGACAAGTTTGTCATTGTTTTCATTGATGACATACTTATTTACTCAAAGAATGACCAAGAACACGGTGAAAATTTGAGAAAGGTGTTAGAAGTATTGAGGAAGGAAGAATTGTACGCTAAGTTTTCAAAGTGTGCATTTTGGTTGGAAGAAGTTCAATTCCTCGGTCACATAGTGAACAAAGAAGGTATTAAGGTGGATCCGGCAAAGATAGAAACTGTTGAAAAGTGGGAAATCCCGAAAACTCCGAAACACATACGCCAGTTTTTAGGACTAGCTGGTTACTACAGAAGGTTCATCCAAGACTTTTCCAGAATAGCAAAACCCTTGACTGCATTAAGGCATAAAGGGAAGAAATTTGAATGGAAGGATGAACAAGAGAAAGCGTTTCAGTTATTGAAGAAAAAGCTAACTACGGCACCTATATTGTCATTGCCTGAAGGGAATGATGATTTTGTGATTTATTGTGACGCATCAAAGCAAGGTCTCGGTTGTGTATTAATGCAACGAACGAAGGTGATTGCTTATGCGTCTAGACAATTGAAGATTCACGAACAAAATTATACGACGCATGATTTGGAATTAGGCGCGGTTGTTTTTGCATTAAAGACTTGGAGGCACTACTTATATGGGGTCAAAAGTATTATATATACCGACCACAAAAGTCTTCAACACATATTTAATAAGAAACAACTGAATATGAGGCAGCGTAGGTGGATTGAATTGTTGAATGATTACGACTTTGAGATTGGTTACCACCCGGGGAAGGAAAATGTGGTAGCCTACGCCTTGAGCAGGAAGGACAGAGAACCCATTCGAGTAAAATTTATGAATATAATGATTCACAAAAACCTTACTACTCAAATAAAGGAGGCGCAACAAGGAGTTTTAAAAGAGGGAAATTTAAAGGATGAAATACCCAAAGGATCGGAGAAGCATCTTAATATTCGGGAAGACGGAACCCGGTATAGGGCTGAAAGGATTTGGGTACCAAAATTTGGAGATATGAGAGAAATGGTACTTAGAGAAGCTCATAAAACCATATACTCAATACATCCTGGAACGGGGAAGATGTACAAGGATCTCAAGAAACATTTTTGGTGGCCGGGTATGAAAGCCGATGTTGCTAAATACGTAGGGGAATGTTTGACGTGTTCTAAGGTCAAAGCTGAGCATCAGAAACCATCAAGTCTACTTCAACAACCCGAAATCCCGGAATGGAATTGGGAAAACATTACCATGGATTTCATCACTAAATTGCCAAGGACTGCAAGTGGTTTTGATACTATTTGGGCAATAGTTGATCGTCTCACCAAATCAGCACACTTCCTGCCAATAAGAGAAGATAACAAGATGGAGAAGTTAGCACGACTGTATTTGAAGGAAGTCGTCTCCAGACATGGAATACCAATCTCTATTATCTCTGATAGGGATGGCAGATTTATTTCAAGATTCTGGCAGACATTACAACAAGCATTAGGAACTCGTCTAGACATGAGTACTGCCTATCATCCACAAACTGATGGGCAGAGCGAAAGGACGATACAAACACTTGAAGACATGCTACGAGCATGTGTTATTGATTTCGGAAACAGTTGGGATCGACATCTACCGTTAGCAGAATTTTCCTACAACAACAGCTATCATTCAAGTACTGAGATGGCGCCATTTGAAGCACTTTATGGTAGA
Source organism: Rutidosis leptorrhynchoides (assembly GCF_046630445.1). Lineage (NCBI taxonomy): Eukaryota > Viridiplantae > Streptophyta > Magnoliopsida > Asterales > Asteraceae > Rutidosis > Rutidosis leptorrhynchoides. Next base: position 59,225,423 of record NC_092340.1, on the reverse strand, counting down.
AAGTGCAGGTCTCCAATTTGTTGGAGTGAAGTGGGGGATAGACAGATTACGGGTCCGGAGATAATACAAGAAACTACCGAGAAAATCATCCAAATTCAACAAAGATTGAAAACCGCCCAGAGTCGACAAAAGAGCTACGCGGACAGTAAAAGAAAAGATATAGGGTTTGAAATTAGAGAAATGGTCATGCTTAAGGTTTCACCTTGGAAAGGCGTTGTTCGATTTGGTAAACGGGGGAAACTAAATCCAAGGTACATTGGACCATTCAAGATTATAGATCGTGTCGGACCAGTAGCTTACCAACTGGAGCTACCTCAACAACTCGCGGCTGTACATAACACTTTCCACGTCTCAAATTTGAAGAAATGTTTTGCTAAAGAAGATCTCACTATTCTGTTGGACGAAATCCAAATCAATGAAAAACTTCAATTCATTGAAGAACCCGTCGAAATAATGGATCGTGAGGTTAAGAGACTTAAACAAAATAAGATACCAATTGTTAAGGTTCGATGGAATGCTCGTAGAGGACCCGAGTTCACCTGGGAGCGTGAAGATCAGATGAAGAAGAAATACCCGCATTTATTTCCAAAAGATACGTCAACACCTCCAACTGCTTAAAATTTCGGGACGAAATTTATTTAACGGGTAGGTACTGTAGTGACCCGAACGTTTCCATGTTTATATATATATATATATATATATATATATATATATATATATATATATATATATATATATATATATATATATATATATATATATTAAATGAAATTGTTATTTACATGATTAAATGTTTCCAACATGTTAAGCAATCAAACTTGTTAAGACTTGGTTAATTGAAACGGAAATTTTGTAAACGTCTGATTACCCAGTTTTACCAATGATTCACGAACGCTATAAGTTGTATATGACATGATGATACATAAATGAATAAATATATATGTTTAACATGATATAATGATCATCAAGTATCTCATTAAAAATAGTAACAATAAGTTATATACTTAAAAAGGAGACTATTGACGTATGAAACTCGAAACGATACATATAACGATTATCGTTATAACCACGTCTTACTAAATATATATGAAGCATTTTAATACATTATTATATTATATATAACATGATAATATGATAATTAAATATATCATTAAGTGTATTAACAATGAACTACATAAGTAAAAACAAGACTACTAACTTAAGGATTTCGAAACGAGACATATATGTAACGATTATCGTTGTAACGACATTTAAATGTATATATCATATTAAGATATATTAATATATCATAATATCATGATAATATAATAATTTAAAATCTCATTTGATATTATAAACTTTGGGTTAACAACATTTAACAAGATCGTTAACCTAAAGGTCTCAAAACAACACTTACATGTAACGACTAACGATGACTTAACGACTCAGTTAAAATGTATATACATGTAGTGTTTTAATATGTATTCATACACTTTTGAAAGACTTCAAGACACTTATCAAAATACTTCTACTTAACAAAAATGCTTACAATTACATCCTCGTTCAGTTTCATCAACAATTCTACTCGTATGTACCCGTATTCGTACTCATACAATACACAGCTTTTAGATGTATGTACTATTGGTATATACACTCCAATGATCAGCTCTTAGCAGCCCATGTGAGTCACCTAACACATGTGGGAACCATCATTTGGCAACTAGCAAGAAATATCTCATAAAATTACAAAAATATGAGTAATCATTCATGACTTATTTACATGAAAACAAAATTACATATCCTTTATATCTAATCCATACACCAACGACCAAAAACACCTACAAACACTTTCATTCTTTAATTTTCTTCATCTAATTGATCTCTCTCAAGTTCTATCTTCAAGTTCTAAGTGTTCTTCATAAATTCCAAAAGTTCTAGTTTCATAAAATCAAGAATACTTCCAAGATTGCAAGTTTACTTTCAAGTTTTCTGAATCCATTCCAAGTAATCATCCAAGATCAAGAAACCTTTGTTACTTACAGTAGGTTATCTTTCTAATACAAGGTAATAATCATATTCAAACTTTAATTCAATTTCAATAACTATAACAATCTTATTTCGAGTGGAAATCTTACTTGAAATTGTTTTCGTGTCATGATTCTGCTTCAAGAACTTTCAAGCCATCCAAGGATCCTTTGAAGCTAGATCCATTTTTTTCATTTCCAGTAGGTTTATCCAAGGAACTTGAGGTAGTAATGATGTTCATAACATCATTCGATTCATACATAAAAAGCTGTCTTATTCAACGTTATAAACTTGTAATCACTAGAACATAGTTTAGTTAATTCTAAACTTGTTCGCAAATAAAGTTAATCCTTCTAACTAGACTTTTAAAATCAACTAAACACATGTTCTATATCTATATGATATGCTAACTTAATGATTTAAAACCCGGAAACACGATAAACACCATAAAACTGGATATACGCCGTCGTAGTAAAACCGGGGGCTGTTTTGGTTGGGATAATTAAAAGCTAAGAAAAACTTTGATTTAAAAGCTATACTTCTGTAAAAATGATTTTTCTTATGAACATGAAACTATATCCAAAAATCATGGTTAAACTCAAAGTGAAAGTATGTTTTTCAAAATGGTCATCAAGATGTCGTTCTTTCGACGGAAATGACTACCTCTTTCAAAAACGACTTGTAACTTGTATTTCTGACTATAAACTTATACTTTTTCTGTTTAGATTCATAAATTTAAGTTCAATACGAAACCGTGGCCACTGGAATCACTCAAAACGGATTAGAAACGAAGAAATGGCGAGTAAAACAAGATTGATAAAAACTACTCATTTTACCTACGTGAAAGTTAGTAATAAATCTATTCCAACCATAACCTAATCAACTTATATTGTATATTATGTAATCTTGAGATACCATAGACACGTATACAATGTTTCGACCTATCATGTCGACCCATCTATATATATATTGCGGAACAACCATAGACACTCTATATGTGAATGTTGGAGTTAGCTATACAGGGTTGAGGTTGATTCCAAAATATATATATAGTTTGAGTTGTGATCAATACTGAGATACGTATACACTGGGTCGTGGATTGATTCAAGATAATATTTATCGATTTATTTCTGTACATCTAACTGTGGACAACTAGTTGTAGGTTACTAACAAGGACAGCTGACTTAATAAACTTAAAACATCAAAATGTATTAAAAGTTTTGTAAATATATTTTGAACATACTTTGATATATATGTATAAATTGTTATAGGTTTGTGAATTGACCAGTGGCCAAGTCTTACTTCCCGACGAAGTAAAAAATCTGTGAAAGTGAGTTATAGTCCCACTTTTAAAATCTAATATTTTTGGGATGAGAATACATGCATGTTTTATAAATAATTTACAAAATAGACACAAGTACGTGAAACTACATTCTATGGTTGAATTATCGAAATCGAATATGCCCATTTTTATTAAGTCTGATAATCTAAGAATTAGGGAACAGACACCCTAATTGACGCGAATCCTAAAGATATATCTATTGGGCCTAACAAACCCCATCCAAAGTACCGGATGCTTTAGTACTTTAAAATTTATATCATATCCGAAGGGTGTCCCGGAATGATGGGGATATTCTTATATATGCATCTTGTTAATGTCGGTTACCAGGTGTTCACCATATGAATGATTTTTATCTCTATGTATGGGATGTATATTGAAATATAAAATCTTGTGGTCTATTGTTATGATTTGATATATATAGGTTAAACCTATAACTCACCAACATTTTTGTTGACGTTTTAAGCATGTTTATTCTCAGGTGATTATTAAGAGCTTCCGCTGTCGCATACTTAAATAAGGACAAGATTTGGAGTCCATGATTGTATGATATTGTGTAAAAACTGCATTCAAGAAACTTATTTCGTTGTAATATATTTGTATTGTAAACCATTATCTAATAGTCGTGTGTAAACAGGATATTTTAGATTATCATTATTTGATAATCTACGTAAAGCTTTTTAAACCTTTATTGATGAAATAAAGGTTATGGTTTGTTTTAAAATGAATGCAGTCTTTGAAAAACGTCTCATATAGAGGTCAAAACCTCGCAACGAAATCAATTAATATGGAACGTTTTTAATCAATAAGAACGGGACATTTCACACGTTATCTCTTGTGTCGATTTACATTTCTTGCATTTATAATCTTTCGTTCATTAAGTGGGTTAGTAATCTTGTAGAATTACTATCGGTGAGTGATCTTGTTGAATCACTTGCGTTGTTTTGGGTCCTATTATCCTTGTAAGGATCATATAGCCCAAACACAATGTTCTGCAATATAAGCCCAAGAGTCCATCCTTTTCTAAAATCAATTGGTGATAGAATGACTTTCCCTTAAACTTATATACTTGTTTTGTCCCATGACCGATGTGGGACTTTGGTTTGCACCCTAACAACCCCCCCCCCCCCCCCAACCCAAGTCCATCTGGGCCTCCCCTCCAACGATAGTCCGGATCCAACCTTTACCGCCGTCAACTCGAAACTCTTAACCTGGTGGGAGGGCAGGGAGATTTCGATACAAGGCTTCCAGGATCAACTCATCGTGCCAGGGTCGCGCCACGTCGCTGCGTGCGCTCAGGGGTGCGCCGACTGCGCTGTCCACCACATCGGGGCTATTGCCTAGCTCTGATACCATTTGTAAGGATCGTATAGCCCAAACACAATGTCCTGCAATATAAGCCCAAGAGTCCATCCTTTTTCAAAACATTAAAGAAACACATGAAGACGAAGCTTGTTTACTACACTTAATCGAAGTAACCAAGTCAACTATCGCTCATCATTTTTAGAGGCACCTTCATTTGTATCTCATATAGTTTATTTGAAGTTTGAACCACGTAATTTATATGAAATAATCTATAATATAAAGTAGATCAATTGATCATAGTAGCTCAATAGTCTAAAAGAAAAACAAAATTAAATTATGATTGTTTCATATCATCCCGTGTGGTAATTAATAAAGAGTTGGCGTACTCGTAGTAATTTGTCTTTTCATATGGGAGGTCAAAACTTGACTCTCACTCGCTATAAAATTTTTCTGGTTGGTACCCGTTCATTTCATGGGCCTCGGAGGTTGCGGACGTCTTGTGTTCGGACCTTACGCAAGGGACTATTAATACACGCGATGCCGTATGGATTCGTCGTGTGAGTTTTCTTCTGCAGGGCGGTAAGATTGTAATAAAATCTAGCAGAGAAATGATCGGGCGGGTGGATGTCGACATCGCGTTTGAACCCGCGTCAGTAACTCCTAACCGCGCGTTCAAAAAAAAGAAAAAAAAATGTGAAATATTTGTGACTTTCATTATTTCCTTGAGCGAGTTAATATTTTCATAAAATTTTCAAAAACTTCTTCATAGAATATGAAATCAACCACAAAATTAATTTCTCATAACTCCACCAAATTCACATCACTCACTGCTTTCTCATAACTCCATCATTTTTTAATCCCACATGATATTTGTTTTATTTTTCATCCCTCATGATATTTATTTTTTTGAATAACTACTTTCTAAGTTTATCAATCATATTTTTTACAACATAAAATCAATCAATTAGGCCGATCCCTATCTTGGTGAGTGAGAGGAGGTGAGCAGTGCCGCTTGATGGCGTGGGTAAGGAGCAACACCGTCAACAGCCATGCCAACCAAGGCTGCAACGATCCTTGACACAAGTTAGTAGGACCTGCATGTTTTTTTTTTTGTTGACTGCAACAGTCCTTGCCGTAAAATTATATGTATTTAAATAATAATAATTTTAATGGTTAAAGTTTAAAGTGGGAGTATAAGATAGTGAGGGGTAAGTTAAAGGAATGTTAAAGTATTTTATGATGATGTGGATGATAGAAGTTCAGTTAGTAAATAGTCGTAGTTATAATAGATGTAAGACTGTAAGATTATTTGTAATTCAGCGTTACTTTTGTCCGTCAAATGAGGTGGAATCGTCTTTGACGCTCCTGACATCATTAACGGGTGTCAGATTTTGACGCGAGGGGGCATCAGTCAATAATTTGACGTAAAATAATTGTGTCGAGGGATTTTCAGCAAATCATAAAAGAGCATTAATTTTTATATATTTTATACACAATTACCAATCATATTTAATCACACCACCCACTACAAATTTACACTCAAATTTGTCATTACCCTTTAAATAATTTAACTTCAATACTTTGACACATCACAAAAAAAGTACAGTATTTGCTTCTGACGTTACAGTCAGAATTAAAAACCGCAGATGTATGCTAGGATTACAAAACCTTTATAAAAAATGGTTTACATAATGAATTTGAGTTAATTTATATATACTAGAAAGAAAGAAAAGAAAATCCAAGAGACAAAAATTCTTATAATTAGTGTATACTCCGTATATCATACCACCTATGTTATCCAATTACTTTTTTAGAATTTGTACAAGCTTAGAATCTTCCTAGATGTAATTTGAAAAGAAAAAAGAGTTCTGACATGAGATTGCCACGTAAGAGTGTTCCACGTCTCCATATATATATACCGCTATACTACTACTAAATTGAAGCCCCTAATTTAGTGATCCTTGAGAAAGCTATAAGAGATGACGGTGAACATAACATCAATAAAAACTGCTTCAGATGGGGCTTGGCAAGGTGACAATCCTTTTGACTATGCTTTCCCCTTGTTAATTGTCCAAACTGCCCTTGTCCTCGCCCTCAGCCGCTCTCTCGCTTTCCTCCTCAAGCCTCTTCGTCAACCCAAAGTTATTGCCGAGATCGTCGTATGTTTCCATTTCTCTTATTTCTTACTCTTCTTTTATACTATTATTGCTCATATAATATGTGTATAGGTCGGTAATTGTACACCATCAAAATTAAGTAATCACAGATATACTAATCATTAATTTGCATTATATTATTTATTATTATTATTGTATCATATATAAAATCATATAAACATAATTATATTAGACTATTAGTGGTGTATGAATAATTTCTATAGTGTATTAAAGCTGATCAATCCTAAAATTCAGGACATACAAAATTCTTATATGCGTCTAAGGAACTATAATAACCTTTTATAAGCAATTTTAGTATTTCATCCGTTTCAATTTAATTATCCATAAATAAAATAAATAAAATTATGTAGTTTAAGAAATATGATTTTTTTACCCCTTACATTCTTATTTTTTTCCTTATGTATTTACGTTGAGAAGATAAAAGAGCCTTAAAATAGATAATTAATATGATACAACTAACAATGAATACCGTATAATGAAATTGAGAAGTATTAAAGGCAATTTTCTACATGTATATGTATATCTTTTTTTTTTTCCCCGTGTAGTTGTCGGTCTTGATTGGTTAGTAGTTTGTTTTATAGGTTTCGGGTGGTTAGGGAAGTTAGTTTATAGATAATTTGCGTGTAGATCTCGTTTAGTTTGTTTTTGTAATTCTTGTTGAGGACGTTTTTCTTTAGAAAACGATATCGTTTTCATATGAGTAATTTATTCTTGTAAACAAAAAAGTTGTGATAGGTTGTTTATTTTATTTAAGGAAAAAACCCCGTTTGATTCGTTCACAAATTTTATGTATGTTTCATTTATAGGGCGGGATAATTTTGGGGCCATCTGCATTAGGTAGAAATCAAGAGTACATGCACCGAATTTTCCCTAAATGGAGCACTCCGATCCTTGAATCCGTAGCAAGCATAGGCTTACTCTTCTTCCTTTTCCTAGTTGGTTTAGAGCTCGACTTAAAATCAATTCGTCGTAGTGGAAAACGAGCTTTTGTAATAGCAGCAGCCGGGATCTCAGTCCCCTTTATTCTCGGAATAGGAATAGCATTCGTTTTTCGAAAAAACATCGATGGAGCTGATAAAGTTGGTTACGCACAATACCTTGTGTTTATGGGTGTGGCATTGTCCATAACAGCTTTCCCTGTGCTCGCACGTATTTTAGCCGAACTTAAGCTATTAACGACCCGAGTGGGTGAGACTGCTATGGCTGCAGCCGCCTTTAATGATATTGTGGCGTGGATTTTGCTTGCTCTTGCGGTTGCGCTTGCCGGAAATGGAGAAGAAGGTGGGCCACATAAAAGTCCGTTGATCTCTGTTTGGGTACTTCTTTCAGGTTTGTTGCTTCATTTTGAATTTTTTGTTACCTTTTTGTTAGATGTTCACATGATTTATGTTGCACTCACAAGAAAAGTGAAACTTTTTGAAATGTTATAATGACCTTTAACACGTGTTATAGAAGTTATATATCCATCATCTGTGTACAATATCATAATAAATTTGACTTGTAGTACATGTTAGTATGTTACTATATCGTATAGGCTAACCCTTGTTATTACTCAAAAGTTTATTACCGAAATTCCAAGTGAAATTTTTGATTTGCTAAAGCATTCTGAGTTGGCCAGTAAGAGTCAAAATCAAAATTAGACATTATACATGTAAAAAATACTACTTCCTTCGTCTCACTACAAATGTCCACATTTAACTTTCAAAGTCATTTTTGTCAATTTTGACTGTAAATATCTTTATTTGTGTTACATAATTTTTGATAAAATTTATATAAATAGATTGGGTGTTTCAAACGCGATTTATTTAAACATTATCAAATAATATCTAATATAAATAAAAATATTTACAATAAAAGTTGATAAAGAAAAATTTTAAAAGTTAAATGTGAACATTTATATTGGAACGGAGTGGGTACTATTACCTGGATGGTCTGAATTGTGAATTTATCCGATTACTTTAGTTTGATCTTAAAAGAGTTTGATAGCAACTCTATGGAAAAGTCGTTATAACACCAGGAAATAAATATTAAATATAAATAACTAAAATTATAATAAATACCAGAAAAAAGGAAAAAAAAAAAAAAAAAAAAAAAAGAAGGTATTATCAAAGATCAAATATTTATATTTATATTTATAATTATATTTATATATTTATTTTATATATTTTATATATTAATAATAACAGATAATAAATAGATAGGCGGTGTCATAAACATTTTATCATGGCACGAAGTCATATGATAACTTTTACGTCATTTAATATTTTTATTTGTTTCCATTTTTAGTCGGACATAATATCGAAACAGGTAAATGGCTAAAAATTTTCTGCTATCCGGAGGAGAAATATTTTTATAAAAAATGATAGCTTTAAGGATTACGTGTAAGCATTTATATATATTGTAGACGTAATTACTAAGGATCTTGAATCGTTTGTAACTCGATCTAGAGGCGGAAAACTCTAAAACAAGGTTCGAATAACGGGTCGTGTCGGTGTCGAATTGGTCAAACCTAGGATGAACACTAGATTAGAAGGACTCCTAACATGATTATTCGGTGGATATTAAAACGACTAGAACGAAAACACACGGATTAGGGTTAATGGAATGAGTAACCTCACAATGGAGGTCTAAACCCGTATATATACTGCCATTAGACAGAGTCGGTCGACTGTCTAAGACAGTCGTGCGACTGTGTGGACTCAGTCGGTCGAGTGAGTGAACTCACTCGATCGACTGTGTTTGCAACTTAACTATTGACAAAATATAAACACACACACATAAAGATTCAATAGTCACAATATAAAATGTATTACATAACCGAAAATAAACAAATGATATATCATATGTAGAACTAGGGATTATGCGCCAACATATATAAATGTTATCATGACTAATACTAATACCAAAAATATATTGAAAAGTTGATATTTTAAAACGAATATTTATGCTTTTCAATTAACTCAACCGAGTTTTAAAACTTAAATATGATATGCTTAAACATAGTTTTAAGAATTGCATTTAGCATTCTCTTATTTTTATTCTATGTACAGAGCCTCTAATTGATTTATCCCATAAAAACTATTTCCGACTTTTTTTACGACTACCAAAACATGCTGCTAGCTTCTTTTTTTTTTTTGGAACATCTATATAACTTTAACATGTTGCTAGTTATGTTTGAACTTTGAACCATAAACCTGTTATAACCGTAACGTGTCCTCTTACTATTTCATTATGATGATAATAACAAGTCATGATGATATTAACAAGTTATTAATCTTTCTAGTGTACCTTTAATGAATTAATGAATGAATTAGCATTTGGTTTCATGGTACAGAAATGGTAATGTTAAATTTACTCCAAATTGCAATTTGCAAACCACATATACAGTCGCTTTTTTTTTTTTTTAAGTTTATAATTCTTTTAACTTATATATACCATGATAATCAGGATGTGGTTTTGTGATCTTCATGATGGTTGTGATCCGGCCGGCCATGAGGTGGGTGGCTCATAGGTGCTCACCCGAACACGACACAGTAGATGAAGCCTACATTTGCTTGACACTAGCCACCGTTATGGTCTCCGGCTTCATTACTGATCTTATCGGCATACATTCCATTTTCGGGGCTTTTATCTTCGGACTAACCATCCCTAAGGGAGATTTTGCTGAGAAACTAATAGAAAGGATCGAAGACTTTGTATCCGGATTGCTTCTACCATTGTATTTTGCTTCTAGTGGATTGAAAACCGACGTCACAAAGATCAGTGGAGGGAAGGCATGGGCCTTATTAGCAATGGTGATCACGGCAGCTTGCGGTGGGAAGATTTTGGGGACGTTTGTGGTGGCCGTGTTGTGTATGATGCCGGTTAGGGAGTCGATTACGCTTGGGTTGTTGATGAATACTAAGGGATTGGTTGAACTCATTGTTCTTAACATCGGCAAAGAAAAAAAGGTTACGATTTCTTCATTTCTTGTTTGGACAAATGGTCTGAAAATGTAATATATGTTATCAAAATTGTCAATAAAGGTAATATGACAATTCCAGATTCCGAAAATGATTGTGTACTTAATTTGGAATCCCAAAAGGATTACGATTTCAAAAAGTGTTAAATTGAGGTGAATCGTGCTTGTGTGGCTTTTTTTATTTATTATTGCCGATTTGTTAAATCCACATCACATATCATTTAAAATACTGGACTCGGTATTTTAAATGATATGTGTACGTGGACTAGGTATTTTCAATGCCGGTCAGTTTATTTACAAGGACTCGGTATTTTAATTGATATGTACACGTGGATTCAATAGATTGGCAATTATATATAAAAAAAAGCCACATGAGCACGATTTGCCTCAATTTAACACTTTTTGAAATCTTAATCCTTTTCGGGTTTCAAACTAAAAACACAATCTTTTTTGAGCATCTGTAGAAGTTATATTATCTTTATTGACAATTTTGGTAACTTAGTTAACTTTTTGGACCATTTGTTCTTTTCTTGATTTGCTTATTATATTTGATTATGTTTATAATGTTTGATAGAATGGGTTGTGTAAACTACTTTTGCAGGTTCTTAATGACGAAGTTTTTGCAATATTTGTCCTCATGGCACTTTTCACCACTTTCATCACAACTCCTGCAGTCATGGCCATCTACAAACCTGCTCGTAAGCGCGGGGACGCAAGCTCATCGTCAGGGAAGAAACGTGATCTACGAGTCTTGGCATGTGTCCATGGCCCGGGGAACATATATTCATTGATCAACTTGATTGAATCAACTCGGTCCGTGAACAAGACTCGGCTCAAGCTCTACATAATGCACCTCGTTGAGCTCACTGAACGTAGCTCTTCGATTGTGATGGTCCAACGGGTCAGGAAAAACGGTCTTCCGTTTGTCAACCGGTTTAATTACCGAGTCCGTGCATTTCATGAGAGAGTGGCAGTGGCATTTCGAGCCTATTGTCAGATGGGCCAAGTTGTGGTCCGGACCACAACTGCCATCTCAGCATTGCCAACCATGCACGAGGATATATGCCACGTGGCAAAAGAGAAGAGTGTTCCAATGATCATATTACCATTTCACAAACGGTGGATAAAAACAGATGGTCAAGACGTGATTGAGAACGTTGGCCATGGTTGGAGACTAGTTAATCAGAGGGTCCTAAACAAGGCTGAATGCACGGTGGCGATACTAGTCGACAGAGGCCTTGGTGACGAATCCCGACAAAACCTAGGATCCGTCACCACTGCAGCACAAAAGGTTTGTGTGATGTTTTTTGGTGGGCCCGATGATCGGGGGTGTTTGGAATTGTGCGGAAGAATGGTGGAGCATCCGGCTGTCAATGTGACGGTCCTGAGATTTGTAGAGGGGGATCCAACGGAGCACAACGGTGTCGGGTTAAGGTTAAAGCCCAATACTAGTAAAGGCAGAGAGAAGTATATCTTCTCAACAACAATCATAGATACAGAAAAAGAGAAGGTACATTGCCTTTAATCAGACCTATATATACTTTAACAAATTCATGTGACTAAATATAATTTGTTATTTTTTTTTTTTTATAAATTCAGGAGCGTGATGAGAAGGCGATTGAAGATTTCAAGAGGAAGTGGGAAGGGATGGTGGAATACAAAGAAAACAACGGATCAAACATCGTTGAGAGCATATTGATGATAGGCAAAAGTGGTGAGTATGATCTAATCGTTGTAGGTAAAGCAAGGTTCCCAACAGCTATGGTGGCTCGGTTAGCCGATAGACAGCCAGAACACGCAGAACTTGGAGCGGTTGGAGACCTTTTGGCCTCTTCAAACCATGGTATTGTGTCATCTGTGCTTGTGATTCAACAACATGATAATAAAGTTGATTCAGAAGAAGTTTTAGTAATAAACCAAACTGAAGAGGCTGTAAATGTGGTATAGTTCTGTCTCATAATTTTACATGGCAAGAAAATAAGTGTTGTAATATGTCTATAATATTGATTGATGGCACACAAACTGAAAAAAATGGTATATGTTTTGTATTTTGACAATTGTTTTCCCATTAATTTCACCTTTTTAGAAAATTGGGCTAATTTTAGAATAAATTGGTGAACATATTAATCTTAACGAAAGCCGGCACCAGACCAGTTTCCATAGGATTTTCTTGTATTAATGGCGGTTCTACTATTAGATGGAGTCTGAACAAAACCATCTTCATCATCTTTATCATCATCCCAACCCGTCCAGCTATCTCCATTATTAAATGCATTTTTTACATCGGTTTAACGGGTCTTCATTTACATGGGAGTGGCTCCATAATCCTCCCGGTTCTTGTCAACTACCACAACTTTCTTCAGAACTTGAATTCCAACATTTATGTAATGAGAGGGACAAATGAGTTTAGAATATGGAACCGGACGGTACATTTACAGTTTGAGGTACTAGAACTTTTCTGGATGTTATCTTCTTGCCTTTGACTTCTATTGCTACTAGATGGTCTAAACATATTCCATCAAAAGTTAATATCATCATTTGGAGACTTATTCTGGATCGTCTTCCTAATTGTTTTAACCTATCTTTTCATGAGTTGGATATTGACACCATTATTTGTCTGAGCTGCAATATTGGGTGTGAGTCGCGTGATCACATTCTGTCGTCGTGTAATGTGTCAAAATCAATATGGTATGGCATTTCTATTTAGATGAATGTTCTATGGCATGAGTTTGATTCGGTTAATGAGATCTTCGATTGGTTTGGTGCGCAAACAGGAACGAGTTCGAGGAATGCACACTTATATTGTATCGTATCCATTCTTTAGTGGATTTGGAGACTTCGTAACGATACTTTTTTTGGTTTCAATACAATCAAGAGAGGTACTATTAAAGATAATATTTATTTATTTTCGTTTTCTTGGTTGAAGGCTAGAAGAAAATTTGCTCCTAGCTAGAACACCTAGCTTTCCTTTCTATTATAATTTGATGTAATGTTTTTGTTTGTCTAGTTTATGCTAGCTTTTAGTATAAAAAATAAAAATAAAAAAAATAAAAAATTTGCTGTTGTTAAAAGAAAAGACTTAGAATTAATGTAACAAAAGAAAAAAAATACTTAAGGGCTGTTAATAAGCTATGAGTGAATAGTGTTTTCATAGCAAAACCATCAAAATCCGAAGCAAGGAATGAGTCCGGAAGCTAGTCTCAAGTCACTCTCAATTGATAATATGTACTCCGTATAATGTGTTGTGCTGAATGTTTGTTTACTTACTACTGGTGAAAATTTGAAGTTTGAGATGTTAAATGGAACATAACAGTAGCTTTTCAAAATATCTGGACCAGTCTTGTAAAACCCAAACACCTCAAGGATTGATAATTTAACTATACCCTGTACTCAAACCCAACTATCCATACACAAATCCGAAGCTTCTAGAAAAATTCGGTACTCCATATCCAAAACGATTTTCATAAAAGCACTCGTTTATTAACTCGAAGTTGGAACATCCAAATCGTTTCTTTCTGATTGAATTTTAACATATCACCAAGGTACGCTCATTATCTATTGTATTAATTATTATGCTTATGCTTACGTTATGTCAAGATGCTATTATTAGTATTTGTAATTTGTAATGCTATACCTATATTACTTGATTTGTGTTTTGTAACGGTTTTGGATTTTTCATGTTATTAATGCGCCATCTGTTTGATTTAGCATAGATTTTTTTTTCTCTGCCTTATGCGGTGATGTTACAGTAATATTTAGGGCAAATCGAGTGAAATAAGCAATTAGATACAAGTAATATAAGTATTATTTCGTTTGAATCATTCGTTTTTTCATATAGAACTAGATACAGAGCATTGAAATCATATTTATATGCACTTGAATTGTTTTAATCTAAAAAAATTTGAAATGGTTAGAAAACTTAATAATTACCTAAATCTCCTAGTCGTATTTGAATATTTATTATGTATGATACCGACTGAATTTTTAGTAATTGTGTTTCTTGATGTTTTAGGAAGTGTAATCAAAGATGAAGAATCCTGATACATTCACTGACAAGACAAATGAGGCATTGGAAGCAGCTCATGAATTAGATATGGATGCTGGTCATGCACAGTTTACTACACCTCTACATATCGCTAATGCATTAATTGTGGACCCTAACGATATATTCAAACAAAAAGTAACCAATGCTGGTGTTGAAGAGGCGGGTAATTCAACTAAACGGGTTAGAAAACCTAATTCTCAGTCCGTTGCACCAGATCAAATTCAAGCTACTGATGCCTCACATTTGAAGGTGATTCATAGAGTCAAGGTAGCACAAAAAAAGCCGAGGAGACACGCATTTTCAAGCACTTAAACGTACGGTCGTGATATTGTGGAGCAAGCCGAGAAGCTTGACCCGGTTATCGGCCGAGATGAAGAAATTAGGCGAGTGGTGATGATTCTATTGAGACGAACCAAGAGTAATCCGGTACTTATTGTTGAGGAACCTGGTGGTGTGGGTAAGACAGCCGTTGTTGAAGGGTTAAAGGGACCACGGGCTAAATCATGTAATTTTATTCTAGTATTTAAGTATGTTATTATGAATTATGAATATAAATAATAATAAATGATGTTGACTAGAAGTTTGTATTTATTGTTATGTTTTTCAGGAGATATGTTGGACATGAAGAAGGTGGACAACTCACCGGAAAGCTGTAAGGAGACGACCATACAGTGTTGTATTGTTTGATGAGGTGGAGAAAACTCATAGTTCTGTGTTCAACACTCTACTTCAAATGTTGGATGATGGAAGGTTGACCAACGGTCAAGGTCGTACAATTCGATTTTACCAACACTGTTATCATTATGACTTGTAATCTTGGTGCCGAATATTTGTTACAAGGGTTATCAGACAAGGCGACTATTATGGAAATGGTGATGCAAGACGTAAGCTTAAATTATATGAACTAGAAGATAAAATGATAATGTATATTTTATTCTTAAAAAAAATAGTAGTATGACATCACGCTGACTTCACCCCTTGACTAGGAAGTATATATGGTAACGTAATGGTAATTAATTAATTCTACTTCTAATGAATAATATATTTGTATGCGTTAAACTCTTATGTGTTTGATGACAGGTGAAAAAGCACTTCCATCCCGAGTTTCTGAACATGCTTGATGAAATTGTGGTTTTTGATCCACTTTATCATAATCAGCTCCGAGAAGTTGCTAGACTTCAGTTGAAAGACGTGACTCTACGTCTTGCTGATAGAAGTGTTGCTTTGAAAGTAACCGAGGCAGCACTAGATGTCATACATCGTGAGAGTAGTTCTGATCAGGTAAGCATTACATTTTCTATAGTCAGTTTATATGATTAATGTACTATATGGTATACTAATTTTGGTTGGGTGTGAAATTGATACGTGAGTAGTGCGTGACCAATTAGGAGATGGTTGAAAGGAAGGTAGTGGCGGAATTATCAAAGATGTTGATTAGAGAAGAGATCGATGAAAATGCGACGGTGTATATTGATGTACCATCGAATGCGGATGAGTTGTGTTGCAGAGTGGAGAAGTCGTCGGATATATTGAGTTACTTATGTACTCTTTAACTCAACTCATCCCCATTAGTATGTGCATCAATATACACCGTCGCATTTTCATCGATCTCATCTCTAATTAACATCTTTGATAACTCCATCACTACCTTTCTTTCCAACCATCTTCTAATTGGCCGCGCACTATACACACATCAATTTCACATTTAATCAGAACTAGTATACCATATAGTAAATTAACCATATAAACTGATTATAGAAAAAGTAATGCTTAAATGATCATACTATTCTCACGAAGTATGACATCTAGTGTTGCCTTGGTTACCTTCAAAGCAACACCTCTATTAGCAAGATGTACATTCACGTCTTTCAACTGAAGTCTAGCAACTTCTCGAGCTGATCATGAGAAATGGATTAAAAACCACAATTTCATCAAGCCTGTTCAGAATCTCGGGTTTGAAGTGCTTCTTCACATGTCACCAAACACATAACAGTTTAACGCATACAATTATATTCTTTAGAAGTAAGAATTAATTAACTACGATATATACTATATACTGCTAGCGAAGGGGTGAAGTCAGCGTGAAGTCATACTACTATTTTTTTTATTAAGAAAAATATATACGTTATCATTTTATCTTTTAGTTCATATAATTTTGCTTACCTCTTGCATCACCATTTCCATAATAGTCGTCTTGTCTCATAACCCTTGTAACAAATATTCGGCACCAAGAAGTCATAATGATGACAGTGTTGGTAAAATCAATTGTACGTCGTTGACCGTCGGTCAACCTTCGCTCTCTCGCTTTCCTCCTCAAGCCTCTTCGTCAACCAAAGTCATTGCCGAGATCGTCGTACGTTCAATTTCTCTCATGTTTTCGAATATTGCTCACAAGAAGAGTACCTACATCACCATATGTTGTTTTCACAGACGTCTATTGAAACAAATTTATTTTTCTCCTAGATGAAAGGTTTCGGTTTATTCGGTTCGATTTGTTTAGTTTTATAAATTTGGATTTCGAAACCAAACTGTAACCAAATCACAAAACGTTCGGTTTTAGTAAATGCGAATAAAAAATGAACCTAAAATCTATCTGTAAATTGAACACGTAACAAAGGTGAATTCGGTTCGATTTGTAACATATATATAATTTGTATTCAATATGTAATACAACAACAATACTCAATCCTGCACATGCGAGGTATTGGGTGTAATACACTACTATTTGGAGTAATTTTTGTTCCCAATTCATAATCAGTTTAATATTTTTCAATTTTTATTTGGTTCAATGTTAGTACATGCACTGAATATTCCTTAAATGGAGCACTCCAATCCTTGAATCCATTGTAAGCATAGGCTTTCTTTTCTTCCTTTTCTTAGTCGGTTTAGAACTCGACTTAAAGTCCATTCATCGTAGTGGAAAACGAGCATTTGTTATAGTATCAGCAGGGATCTCAGTCCCCTTTATTCTCGGAATAGGAATAACATTTGTTTTACGTAAAACCATCGATGGAGCTGATAAAGTTGGATACGCACAATACCTTGTATTCATGGGTGTTGTGTTGTCCATAACAGCTTTCCCTGTGCTTGCACGTATTTTAGCCGAACTTAAGCTATTAACGACCCGAGTGGGCGAGACGGCTATGGCTGCCGCCGCGTTTAATGATATTGTGGCGTGGATTTTGCTTGCTCTTGCGGTTGCGTTAGCCGGAAACGGAGAAGAAGTTGGGCCACATAAAAGTCCATTGGTTTCTTTTTGGGTACTTCTTTTAGGTTTGTTGCTTCATTTTCAATTTTTGTTACCTTTTTGTTAGATGTATCACATGATTTGTGTTGCAAGAAAAGTGAAACTTTTTGAAATGTTATAATGAACTTTAACACGTGTTATAGAAGTTATATATATCCATTTTATTTTTGTGTATAAATTATAACATAATTTGACTTGTAGTACGTTACTAAATCGTATAAGCTAAAAATTGTAGTTACACAAAAGTTTAATGCCAAGGTATTTGGAGTTGGCCAGTAAAAAGGTCGAAATGACTACGAAATAATCAAAATTAAATCGCATACGTATTACCTTGGAGTTGGCCGGTAAAAAGGTCGAAATGACTACGAAATAATCAAAATTAAATCGCATACGTATGAGTTAAAATACTGCCCTAGATGGTCTAAATAGTGAAAATTTATCTGATTACCTTAGAAGAGTTTGATAGTAACTCTATGGAAAAGATAAATTAAATAAAAAAACAGAAAAAAGGAAGAAAAAAAAAAGTATTATCAAAGATCAATTATTTATAAAATAATAGTGTAATAGATAGGTGGTGTTATAAACATTTTATCATAGCATGAAGTCGTATGATAACTTTTACGTCATATTCTTATGTTTCCAATTTTAGTTCGACATAATATCTAAATGGGTAAACGGATAAAGTTTTTCTGCTATCCAAAAAGAAAATAATTTTATTCAATATATACAGCCTAACTATTTTATCCAAGTGACTCTTTTTTGTGACCACCGAACACTAGTTAGGTTTGAACGAGAGATCTCTCGAATCACTAGAATATTTTGGGATGTTAAATACTTTAACATGTCTTCTTACTATTTCATTATTCATTATGATGATATTAACAAGTTATTATTCTTTTTAGACCATTTCTTATAGTGACGCTGACGTCACAGACAATTTTTGCGCTTTTTACCTAAAAAGTTCAAACTGGCTGTGAGTCAGCAGGGTCAGTTTTTGACCTTTTTTAACAGTGGGTGTCAGTTTTTTGTATCAGTTTTCAGTAGGGTCTATCAGTTTTTTTTATTATTTTACATTTTCTTTATATTTGTAACACATTTTAAATAAAAAAAATACTACACGATTACTAAAAAAATAGTAAAACACGATTAAATAAATAAAAAAACTAAAAATTAAAAGTCCTAAACACGATTACAATTTTATTAAAAAAATGTCCTAACGGTTACATTTAAAAACCTAAAATTAAAAGTTTAAAAAATTAAAAGTCCTAAAATTACTTATTAAATCCTAAAATTACTTATTAAATCCTAAATAATAAAAAACCAACAATTAACGTCCATAGCGAGTGGGAGATTCCGATTCATGCGAAGACGTATCATCGTCTCGACCATTCGAAACGGGAAGGCTCCATACGTTCCTACAGTACAACGTGATACGTTGGTTCTTCAGTTTGGATTTGAGAATTGTGGAAATGTGTTTAATTGTATAAAAATTGAGAGTAAAAAATGATTTTGTGTGTAAAAAATGGGATGGAATAGGGTATATATATATTAAATGGGATGGAATGGGGTATATATATATATATATATATATATATATATATATATATATATATATATATATATATAATTATATATCAAAAAGAAAATAGAAAATCTAACGGCTCTATAGCCGTTGAAGACCACCAGGCCACGTGGACCAATCAGCAACGGCCAGTAGAAACTAACCTTTTTTCCGTCTCAGTCCTAACTAACGCCCGAAAACTGATGCCCGTTCTAACGACCCGTCCTAATCCATCAGGATGAATACATTACATTTGGTTACATCGCGAGGTACTTGACCTCTAAATGATACATTTTACAAACATTGCATTCGTTTTTTTTTTAAAGACAAACTTTCATTACATCGAAAGTTGACGGCATGCATACCATTTCATAGTATATCCAATTATAATTGACTTAATAATAATCTCGATGAACTCGACGACTCGAATGCAACGTCTTTTGAAATATGCCATGAATGACTCCCAGTAATATCTCTAAAATGAGCAAATGCACAGCGGAAGATTTCTTTCATACCTGAGAATAAACATGCTTTCAAGTGTCAACCAAAAGGTTGGTGAGTTCATTAGTTTATCATAAACATTCATTTCTATCATTTTAATAGACCACAAGATTCTCATTTTTCATAAATATCATTACACTCGCAAGTGTATAAAATCCATTAGTATGATGAACACCTGGTAACCGACATTAACATAATGCATATAGAATATCCCCCGCATACTCGCAAGTATGCCATAATATTGGCAATCGCAATCACCATTTAAATCGAAGTACTAAAGCATTCCAAACTCCATAATGGGGTTTGTTAGGCCCATAGATCTATCTTTAGGATTCGCGTCAGTTATGGGCCATTTCCCTAATTCTTAGGGTACCAGACTTGAAGGGGCAATATTCGGTATAGTAATCCAACCATACAATGTAGTTTCAAGTACTTGTGTCTATTTCGTAAAACAGTTATAAAAGCAGCGCATGTATTCTCAGTCTCAAAAATATATATTGCAAAAGCATTTAAAAAGGGAGCAAATGAAACTCACAATACTGTATTTTGTAGTAAAAATACATATGGAGATATTGAACAATGCAGGGTTGGCCTCGGATTCACGGACCTATATCATTTGTATATATATTAAAACATATACTTGTAATCGAACAAATATATATAGTTATTAGTGATATCATTTTTATATTAAAATTTTATAGGTTTCATTATTTGTTTAAATATATTCATTTCATATATTTTTAAAGATATTGATATAGTTAAGTTATGTATATTAAATATATCTTTATATGAAGATCATTTGTTTGTGAAAATGTTAATTATGTTAATATTAATTTTAATAATAATAATAATCTTTTATAATAATATTGATAAAAGTGATAATAATAATAATGTTAATAAAAATAATGATGTTACTAATGATAATAATACTAAATTTATATTAATATTGGTAAAAATGATAATAGTTATAATACTTAATATTACTAGTAAAGGTATTTATGGCAATAATTATATTAATTATAATAATAATGATATGTACAATAATAACTGTAAAATGTTAATTTTTCTGTTATGATAGTTATGATAATGATACTTAATAATTTTAACAATAATAATAATGATCATACTAGTTTTAATAAAATTATAGGTTTAAAATAATGATACTTTTAGTAATAATGATAATAATAATACTTTATAATAAAAATTTACTACCAATCATAATCATATCAACAATATTAATAATGATAATATTAATACCTATGTTAATGATAATAATAATTCTATAATTTTTAAAATGATACAATAATTATGATACTTGTAACTGCGATAATAATAATAATAATTATAATTCCAATATTAATTATAATACTATTAATAATAATAATACTACAACTTAATAATAATAATAATAATAATAATAATAATAATAATAATAATAATAATAATAATAATAATAATAATAATAATCATTTTTGGTTTAGGAAACTACCTCCAAAAGCTTTCCTAAAAAAAAAATGCCCCAAGTCGGGCTCGAACCCGAGACTTCTCGGTTAAACCCCAATACACTTAACCATCTACATTGTCTGTATCTTCTGAAATTATTTGTATCCAATTTATACTTAATCGATTTATTTATCAGTTTCATAACCTGGCCCATTTTCCTTTGGCCTAACAACTTTTTAAGAAACCCAATTATCAATTTATGCTAAGCCCATCTGTTGTGGATTTAATGTGGACAAGAAAACAAGAACAGAAACGGGATAGCATCTGTTTTTTTTTTTTATAACCCTAAAAGTAGAACAACCGATCTCTTCTGGTCCCCTTTTTATCATCATCGTGATCCCTCTTAAACGTCATCATTATAACACCATTATCATAACATAATTATCATTGTCATAAACATAATCAAAATCATGCCGTGACTAACACCCACATAAAATCATAATTATCGAATCATAATCATTAAGTCGTCATCATTAGAATTTTATCACCTCATCGAGTAGCAGCAGGTATATGGGACTATTTAACAGAAACTGATGGACATGAGACAGGAGTAGCAGGTAAGCAGTGGTCGAAGTGGTGGCGGTAGGATGGTATTGGTGGTCATCGTAACAGAAGAAAAAAACATGCAAGCTATAATAGTTATATGGTGTGTTGGTGATTTGATTTATAAACGAAACAAAATAAAGAAGGGAAAAAAATACTATATACAGCTTAAATTAATAGGTTCGCTAGTGGTTGGTTTCCGGTGGGTTCATGGTTGTACATGGCGGTCATGAAGGTTGCGTTTCACAGCAGTTCATAGCAGCTGCAGAAGCTGTAATATAGTAGAAACAGTTGTTGGTTGTGAGGGTTCGATGGAAAACCAAAAATATAGAATTTGATGTTGGTGGTGTGGTGGTTTGGGTGGTAACTATAGGATGGAGATGGCGACTGTAGATGTTGGCGAGTATTGGTGATGGTTTGGATTATAACCGAAACAAAAGCATAATAATGATCGTTTTCATGGTTTTGTGGTGGGTTTATGGTTGCAAATGATGGCGGTTTTGAGATAATGGTAGGGTGGCGAGTGGTGATTCTTGTAGGTGGAGGAGATGGTAGTCTAACAATGAATGGGGTGGCGATTTTGATATACATACATGTATCTCCTCTATGTACCTATATATGAATATATAAAAATAAGCAAGAGGGTTGGTGTTGGGTCTTGGATAGGAAAATAAAAAGCAACTGTAAGTGAGTGTTTGCTTTATGTAAATATATATAATGTAAAAAAAATATGTAGTTCATAAACAAGTTGCAAAACGAATTCAAACAAAGAAAGCAATGAGTGGTGCGTAATCATATTTGAATTATTTACGTATTTTAAATGATAACTTTAATAAAGTAAGAACACCCGTGAATATAATTCGTTTGATTCTACCGATAGTTTTTACAGACTGTGTATCGTGCGAAATCAGTGGCGGATAAAAGTGTTCAGAAAAATTTCATATTTTTAAATTAACTATATTTATTTATTTTGGTCATTATGGTATAAAATTCAATCATTAACTATTAAATAAAAATTACATTAATTATTCACTCCCACCCCTAAGTAAAATATGAAAAATTTTAGAATTCAACAAATAGTTCCTAAATACATTTTTAATAAGCCTAAAATTATATTACTCATTTTCAGATCACCGTTATTTTAAAATTACAATAGTTTGAATTTAACTTGCTTAATATCAATCGAAACATCAAATAAGTATTACAATTATTTAATATTTATTTTTAATATACTTTATTTATATATAGAGATATATTTTAAATAATAATTATTATAATATCCTATTTTTATTTTATTCATTTTTAATAACAACAACATATAATACTTCAAATTATATTTTGAATTATTATTTATATATATACATACACACATATCTATTTACAATTAATTGTTCGTGAATCATCAAGAGCAGTCGAAGGTCAATTGAATATATAAAACAGTTTAAAGTTTTTGAGGCTTCAAAATTACAGACTTTGCTTATCGTGTCGGAATTATAATAAGATTAAGTTTAAATTTGGTCGGAAATTTCCGGGTCGTCACAGTACCTACCCGTTAAAGAAATTTCGTCCCGAAATTTGATTGGGATGGTCATGCCTGACAATAAGTATGTTTTCATGACTCATATAAGTTGATAAATAGAGTTTTATTACCATTGAGTAATATGGATAAAATAATTTGATTATTCGAATAGTACAAATGAAGCTATCACAAAAGAGTGAAAATGAGTAAATGAAGATTTGACTTAACAGGTGACGTAGTCACGGTTGTTTTTCCGGAATTTAAGGGATTCAAAAGAAAATCTTTGTAATAAGATTTGATTCTTCGGAATTTAAGGAAATTAGGATCCTCTTTGATTAAATGTGATAATCTGTCTCGATTGCTTTGTCTGATATTTCACTATAATTCCATTCCCTTCGTTTCCTTTATATTTTGGGGTTCCATACTTTTATTTTCCTTTCCGACTTTAAGTCAAACGAATAATGGTCCAGAATTCATAGATATGAAATTTCAAATGAACATGACTAACGTTCTAAGATAGAAATTGTAATAGCACGATCTTGATTGGTTAAATTACCAGAATTCAAGAGAAAGATAGAACTATCAAGAAATTTTGTTCTTGATATGTTTATATATTAGATAGAATGTAAGAGTCGTGTAACATGGCACCTGATGATGTTATGGTCTGTGAATCATCACGTTTCATTAGAAACTCAGCATGACTTACTGTAATATAATCACGTTGATCAAGTGTCATTATATTATATACTAACTCATGCATCAATTTCCAACTTTACGTCAAAATCATTCATAATTTAAGTTCGAATATTTCAGAATTTTGAAACTAAAACAGTTTCCTCTATGATATAACATGGATTGAGCGGAAAGATAATTAATATCGGACAAGAATATTTATGATGATATCTTCAGAAATATTGAGGATATTAATAAAGAAAGATACAATGATATCAAATTGTGATGAAGAAATTCATTCACGATGATTTAGAGCGGTTAAGGAGTAAGGTATTCGCTAAAGATTTCATCAGAAACAGAATCATCAGGATTCTTTATGTACAAGTTTAGTCCTTGTGATTTGTTCAGAGTCTCCTTCATGGTTTACTCAATTCGTTATTATCAAACTTTTGACTGTTAAGACAGTCTTCAGTTTTCACTGTTTCATCAGCTTTTTCAAAACTCAGGAAACTGATTCATAGACTAGAGCGCTTTTCAGAAATTTAGAATTGAAGTTCGTGAATTCAGGAGATAGAAGTTATATATATATATATATATATATATATATATATATATATATATATATATATATATATATATATATATATATATATATATAATTGTTGTCGTAGAATCGCTTAGAAATTCGAGATTATCGTTTGATGCCTCCCGGTATTTGGTATAGTAATTATCGTTACAAGATGCCGATGAGTTCATGATAAGACTTTAATAGATAAATATAGTGATTTGTCGGAGAGATTTAAACCAAAGTGCAACGAGGTTGTTGGTACTTCTGCTGGTAATATGGTGGGATATAAACGGTTCCCCGGTAACAATAAAAGAGCACACGTATATATCAAGGTTATAATAAGGTTGTTTCGAACAAAAGTTGAAATTAACTTGCTGAAGCTGTGACAAAATTTGCTACTTTGAAAGGAATCACCAAGTTATTTTGGGTAATAATAACACTAAAGGAATTAGCACAGATACGTGTTAAACGTTTACTCAGGTTCCGAGAGTTTTTCAGGTGCATAACTATATACATCGATCTTTTCTTTCGTAGATGAAGTGCGGTTGATTCATCCTCTCGATTGAGGTGTTTTCAAGAATTATGAAAGGTTTGAATGCAGATTGTAACCGTCAAAATACCAATGAGGTTTAAGATGAAATCAAGTGGCAAACTTGAAGAAATGTTTAGTTTCATATGTTATAATCAATATTTTAATTCATTTTAATTGTCCAATGTTATTAGTCCACAGTCGATAGTCCACAGTTAACAGTCCAATAATTCATATATAGTTTAATTTATAATATTCGAATTAATTAATACGTATCGTGACCCGTGTACATGTCTCAGACTCGATCACAACTCAAAGTATATATATTATTGTAGAATCAACCTCAACCCTGTATAGCTAACTCCAGCATTACTGCATATAGAGTGTCCATGGTTATTCCAAATAATATATATAGATGCGTCGATATGATATATCAAAACCTTGTATACGTGTCCCGATATTTAAAGTGTGTAAAATAAATAACAGAAATTAAATGACGATAAATAAAATTGCGAGAATATAAACTGCGATAATTAAATTGCGATAAATAAAATGTAATCAGTTAGCTAGGAACAGTTAGCGTGGATTCTTAACAAAATTTCTCATAGTTAATTTGTCTGTTTCTAACAAATTTTATTTTGTCATATGTTTTCTTCATTATGCCACTTGTTGGGTTCTGATAGGTCAAAATCCAAATATGAAATTGAATGAAAATGATTATTCTGCGGTGAACGGATACGTATATTGGTGGTTGTAAGTAGGTTAGTAAATGACTGTTGAATCAGCTTCGACGAATGTACAGTGTAAATTATTAAGGTGAACTCTAAATATTCCTTGGGTATTACCTACCCGTTAAAATATTTTCACCATTAACAGTTTGTACGAAAGAATTTTAAATTACAATCTTTATGAAAATATACGTGCATATATATTTTCTTCAGATGCAATCATGGATTTAATGAGTTAATATGATATTAAACTCATTTGATTTACCGTTAGAACAAGAATATATAATCTCTAAAATATTAGAGATTACATAATCGCCATGTCGAACGAGGATAAATGATGTAGAACGTCATGTAGAACGATTATTATGCTTGAGGTATATATTGTGATATTGAGGCAAGTGATGTTGAAACTTGGGTTGTTGGTGGTACTGGTGTTGATGCTGAAGCTGGTAAGTTTTGCACCATTTTCTCCAAATTGATTACTCGAGCGCGAAGCTCGTTGACTTCTTCCATTACTCCAGAATGATTGTCGGTTGGGACGAGCAGATGAATAAGATCTAGAATTTGAGATAGTATATAATCATGACGAGATACTCTGGATATGAGAGAGAAAATGGTGTCTCGAACAGGTTCGCCGGTAAGCGCTTCAGGTTCATAGTCAAGAGGTGAATTCAGTTGATGGAAGGGATCACCTTCTTCGCGTCTCCATTGATTAAGTCGACTACGAACCCATTCGATGAATTGGGGATGATTGATTGGTTGATCTATTCCTGTCATACTGCTTTCGGAGCTCGAGTGAAACTCCATATCGGAGCTTGAGGGACTTGAACTAGTGGCGAATTCCATGTCGTACGATTGAATAAAGGATTTTTCGATATGAAATGATTTTCGGCTATCGGGTGGTATTCTAATTACATAGAATATCTATATATATATAGAGCAAAAGATTTCGTAGATTACGGAGGGATTTACGGAATATGTCAGGCAAAGTTTACATTAACAGATACGCTAAGATATGAATTTTTGTCTATACACTATTCATGCAGTCAATGCAGTAAAACGTGTATAGACTAAGAATGATAAACATGTAATTTCCTAAGGATGATAAGCAGGTAATTTTCGACACGAAATGATAAGCAAAGCTTTTGACATGCAGACACGGTCGAAGTCCAGACCCACTAATGCATCTAAATAACTACTAGTTAGACACACTAATGCAAGACCTGGTTCGCTAAGACCACCTCTCTGATACCAACTCTAACGACCCGTCCTAATCCATCAGGACGAATACATTACATTTGGTTACATCGCGAGGTACTTGACCTCTATATGATACATTTTACAAACATTGCATTCGTTTTTTTTTTAAAGACAAACTTTCATTACATCGAAAGTTGACGGCATGCATGCCATTTCATAGTATATCCAATTATAATTGACTTAATAATAATCTCGATGAATTCGACGACTCGAATGCAACGTCTTTTGAAATATGCCATGAATGACTCCAAGTAATATCTCTAAAATGAGCAAATGCACAGCGGAAGATTTCTTTCATACCTGAGAATAAACATGCTTTCAAGTGTCAATCAAAAGGTTGGTGAGTTCATTAGTTTCTCATAAACATTCATTTCTATCATTTTAATAGACCACAATATTCTCATTTTTCATAAATATCATTACACTCGCAAGTGTATAAAATCCATTAGTATGATGAACACCTGGTAACCGACATTAACATAATGCATATAGAATATCCCCCGCATACTCGCAAGTATGCCATAATATTGGCAATCGCAATCACCATTTAAATCGAAGTACTAAAGCATTCCAAACTCCAGAATGCGGTTTGTTAGGCCCATAGATCTATCTATAGGATTCGCGTCAATTAGGGGCCATTTCCCTAATTCTTAGGTTACCAGACTTGAAGGGGCAATATTCGGTATTGTAATCCCACCATACAATGTAGTTTCAAGTACTTGTGTCTATTTCGTAAAACAGTTATAAAAGCAGCGCATGTATTCTCAGTCCCAAAAATATATATTGCAAAAGCATTTAAAAAGGGAGCAAATGAAACTCACAATACTGTATTTTGTAGTAAAAATACATATGGAGATATTGAACAATGCAGGGTTGGCCTCGGATTCACGAACCTATATCATTTGTATATAATTAAAACATATACTTGTAATCGAACAAATATATATAGTTATTAGTGATATCATTTTTATATTAAAATTTTATAGGTTTCATTATTTGTTTAAATATATTCATTTCATATATTTTTAAAGATATTGATATAGTTAAGTTATGTATATTAAATATATCTTTATATGAAGATCATTTGTTCGTGAAAATGTTAATTATGTTAATATTAATTTTAATAATAATAATAATCTTTTATAATAATATTGATAAATGTGATAATAATAATGTTAATAAAAATAATGGTGTTAATAATGATAATAATACTAAATTTATATTAATATTGGTAAAAATGATAATAGTTATAATACTTAATATTACTAGTAAAGGTATTTATGGCAATAATTATATTAATTATAATAATAATGATATGTACAATAATAACTGTAAAATGTTAATTTTTCTGTTATGATAGTTATGATAATGATACTTAATAATTTTAACAATAATAATAATGATCTTACTAGTTTTAATAAAATTATAGGTTTAAAATAATGATACTTTTAGTAATAATGATAATGATAATAATAATAATACTTTATAATAAAAATTTACTACTAATGATAATCATATCAACAATATTAATAATGATAATATTAATACCTATGTTAATGATAATAATAATTCTATAATTTTTAAAATGATACAATAATTATGATACTTGTAACTGCGATAATAATAATAATAATTATAATTCGAGTATTAATTATAATACTACTAATAATAATAATAATACTACAACTTAATAATAATAATAATCATTTTTGGTTTAGGAAACTACCTCCAAAAGCTTTCCTAAAAAAAATGCCTCAAGTCGGGCTCGAACCCGAGACCTCTCGGTTAAACCCCAATACACTTAACCATCTACTCTGTCTGTATCTTCTGAAATTATTTGTATCCAATATATACTTAACCGATTTATTTATCAGTTTCATAACCTGGCCCATTTTCCTTTGGCCCAACAACTTTTTAAGAAACCCAATTATCAATTTATGCTAAGCCCATCTGTTGTGGATTTAATGTGGACAAGAAAACAAGAACAGAAACGGGATAGCATCTGTTTCTTTTTTTTTCTTTTTTTATAACCCTAAAAGTAGAACAACCGATCTCTTCTGGTCCCCTTTTTATCATCATCGTGATCCCTCCTAAGCGTCATCATTATAACACCATTATCATAACATAATTATCATTGTCATAAACATAATCAAAATCATGTCGTGACTAACACCCACATAAAATCATAATTATCGAATCATAATCATCAAGTCGTCATCATTAGAATTTTATCACCTCATCGAGTAGCAGTAGGTATATGGGACTATTTAACAGAAACTGATGGACAGGAGACAAGAGTAGCAGGTAAGCTGTGGTCGAAGTGGTGGCGGTAGGATGGTATTGGTGGTCATCGTAACAGAAGAAAAAAACATGCAAGCTATAATAGTTATATGGTGTGTTAGTGGTTTGATTTATAAACGAAACAAAATAAGGAAGGGAAAAAAATACTATATACAGCGTAAATTAATAGGTTCACTAGTGGTTGGTTTCCGTTGGGTTCATGGTTGTACATGGCGGTCGTGAAGGTTGCGTTTCACAACAGTTCATAGCAGCTGCAGAAGCTGTAATATAGTAGCAACAGTTGTTGGTTGTGAGGGTTCGATGGAAAACAAAAAATATAGAATTTGATGTTGGTGGTGTGGTGGTTTGGGTGGTAACTATAGGATGGAGATGGCGACTGTAGATGTTGGCGAGTATTGGTGATGGTTTGGATTATAACCGAAACAAAAGCATAATAATGATCGTTTTCATGGTTTTGTGGTGGGTTTATGGTTGCAAATGATGGCGGTTTTGAGATAATGGTAGGGTGGCGAGTGGTGATTCTTGTAGGTGGAGGAGATGGTAGTCTAACAATGAATGGGGTGGCGATTTTGATATACATACATGTATCTCCTCTATGTACCTATATATGATGATATAAGAATAAGCAAGAGGGTTGGTGTTGGGTCTTGGATAGGAAAATAAAAAGCAACTGTAAGTGAGTGTTTGCTTTATGTAAATATATATAATGTAAAAAAAAAATATGTAGTTCATAAGCAAGTTGCAAAACGAATTCAAACAAAGAAAGCAATGAGTGGTGCTTAATCATATTTGAATTATTTACGTATTTTAAATGATAACTTTAATAAAGTAAGAACACCCGTGGATATAATTCGTTTGATTCTACCGACAGTTTTTACAGACTGTGTATCGTGCGAAATCAGTGGCGGATAAAAGTGTTCAGAAAAATTTCATATTTTTAAATTAACTATATTTATTTATTTTGGTCATTATGATATAAAATTCAATCATTAACTATTAAATAAAAATTACATTAATTATTCACTCCCACCCCTAAGTAAAATATGAAAAGTTTTAGAATTCAACAAATAGGTCCTAAATACATTTTTAATAAGCCTAAAATATATATTACTCATTTTCGGATCACCGTTATTTTAAAATTACAATAGTTTGAATTTAACTTGCTTAATATCAATCGAAACATCAAATAAGTATTATAATTATTTAATATTTATTTTTAATATACTTTATTTATATATAGAGATATATTTTAAATAATAATTATTATAATATCCTATTTTTATTTTATTCATTTTTAATAACAACAACATATAATACTTCAAATTATATTTCGAATTATTATTTATATATATTCATACACACATATCTATTTACAATTAATTGTTCGTGAATCGTCGAGAGCAGTCGAAGGTCAATTGAATATATAAAACAGTTTAAAGTTTTTGAGGCTTCAAAATTACAGACTTTGCTTATCGTGTCGGAATTATAACAAGATTAAGTTTAAATTTGGTCGGAAATTCCGGGTCGTCACACCCGTTACACTCCGTCAGTTCCCGTCAGTTTGTACACCTAATCTAACGATGAAGGACTGACGCCGCATAAGAAATGGTCTTAGTAATTTTTAATGAATCGATGAATGAATTAGCATTTGGTTTCATGGTACAGAATTGGTAATGTTAAATTTACTCGAAAATTGCATCAGGATGTGGTTTTGTGATCTTCATGATGGTTGTGATCCAGCTAGCCATGAGCTGGGTGGCTCATAGGTGTTCACCGGAACATGACGCGGTAGATGAAGCCTACATTTGCTTGACACTAGCCACCGTTATGGTCTCCCGCTCATTACTGATCTAATCGGCATACATTCCATTCTTGGGGCTTTTATCTTCGGACTAACAATCCCTAAGGGAGATTTTGCTGAGAAACTAATAGAAAGGATCGGAGACTTTGTATCCGGATTGCTTCTACCGTTGTATTTTGCTTCAAGTGGATTAAAAACTAATGTCACAAAGATCAGTGGAGGAAAGGTGTGGGCCCTACTAACAATGGTGATCACGGAAGCGTGCGCGCCACTACAACAAATGTGCACTTATAGGACCTTTTTTCCTGGGACCTAGTAAAATAAGGTCGTAAAAGCTACTTAGATAGGACTAAATGATATTTAGGGTCTCATTATGATATACTCTTTTAGAGTGGGGTCCTAAAGAGCTCTTTTCTAGGTCACATTATTTTTTTGTGTCCTATTATCAAATATTTTCATAGGACACTCATAAATTGGATCCTAATATAGGAGCTTAAAAGACCTTTATTCGTTAGTGTCTCATTATGTGTTTATGTAATAGGACACTTGTTATGAACGTCATATGAAATATACATTTAAAGGCCATTTATTTCCGAGAGTCTTATTATATTATAGCATAATAGGACATTTTGTACATATGTCATATAAACGTATGTTATTAGGACGAATTAGTTTTTGGTGTCCTAATTATCATAATAGTTAATGATATAATAGGACATTTAAATTGTGTATCATATAAAGGGACTTTATAAGACATTTAAATGTGTGTGTCTTATTATTAGGTAGAGTAATAGGACACATGATATGACGGTCATATGAAAGTTACTCTTTATAAGACATTTATTTGTGTGAGTCGTATTATAGTAGATATAATAGGACACTTAAATTCTTTAATAGGACATTTTTAGTTTTTGAGGTCATAATTATCATATGATTCATACGACACTTTAATTGTGAATCATAAAATGTTTCGTTATAAGACATTTAACGGTTTAGTGTCGCATTATGTGTTAATTTGATAAGACACTTTATATAAAAGTCATATGAAATAAAATATCATTGGACATTTATTTGCGCTAGTCGTATTATATATTTAGCTAATAGGACATGTAATATTTATGTCGTATCATTGTCAATTTTTAGAACACTTTTAGTTTTTAGAGTCATAATTATCATATGATTTCATATAACACTTTAATTATGAATCATAAAATGGTACCTTATAAAACATTTAACAATTTATTGTCACATTATGTGTTAATTTAATAGGACACTTTAAGATGCTTTTGAAAATCCTAAAATACCATATATGTTGTAATTATTCCTACATCATGACAAGTGCATTATATGAAATCAATAATAGTCTCAACATTCAACAATAATGGTCTCTACATTATCAACAATGACGTGTTTTCTCAATTATCGAACCATATAACATAATTTTAGTCATTAGCTCTTTAGAAACTTCAATTGTTGAACCTTGACTTAGCTATCTAACAAATAAACTTTCTAATAATCTAAATTACATACCTTTAATAGAAATATAAGTACCATGAGCAAAAAAATATAAAATAAAACACTATGTTGCAGCAACATTTGTGAGACTCCATATACATGACTAAAGTAGTTCAACAACGAATGAATGTTGATGCAACACTTTCTCCGTTGCACACGCCTGCTGGACCATACTTGCAACATTTCTACTTCAAAACCTGCATCACCATCCTTTCAATTAAGCTAACATTTCTCTAAAATATCCGAACTTATTAACTAACAAACGCGAACATGCACATAGAAGTACTCCTAAAAGAGTGACCAAGATACGTGCACCACTGCAACCTAAAGGATGTCTTGGTGATACACCACCATCACCATGTACGTTAAGGCCTAGGCATAAAAATGTCATTAATATAAGTTAAAGTTATAGATAACTCACTGAATCAATAATTTAATGCAAATAGATAACTCACTGAATTCAAACCAAGCAATTTCTGATTTGCAAGCGGCCACAATAGCGAATGCTTCTCCGATTTCATATAGATCTATTTGGGACGCATTCAATCCTGCTCTTGAAAGAGCCTTGAGTATGACAAGTGTACGTTGGGGTGTTTGTAAATAGCTCATTTACCGGCAATCATAACATCAGTCTCATAATTCATTAATGTTTCTTCAACCATATTCAAAATCTTGCTACAAGTCCTAACAATTTCTAGCATGATAATTAATCAGATTATTATGCACTTTTCTTTATCATTTAGTTACCTGTTCAGCATCAGCATATCCATAAACCTTTGCAATCACATGTAACCCAAGCTTAAGTGCCTTCTCTTCATTAACCAACACACGCGCAGCAACACCATTACTGTAGAAAATATAATAAATAAATTTACGATTTAATTTGATATTTGGTCCTTGTGGTTTACTCCGATTTACAATGATCACCCATACACCTTCTTCACATTTTCAGTCCAATAAGAGTTTAAATTTACTTCGAAAAAGACTGTCACACTCGGTACCCTAACACATGGTTCGTGCTATCAGTTCCTTCACAAAGCTATCTTAGCAAATAAGCTCTAGTTTCTATCAGACTTTAGAGTTTAGAGTACACAATTCCACAAATATGGGCTTCTTAACAAATTAAACCCAATACTAATTCCCAACAACCGAACATTCAAAATCAAAGCGATTAAACTTATTGTTGATTCACGAGGTTATGTTTAAAAAGAAATGATATACTTACATTCAATTGCTACATACCCAAGTTTGGTGGCCAGTGGCGAAACTAGGATTTTTTTTACCAGGGGCAAAAAATAATAATTTGAACCGTGGCAATTTTTTTAGACAAAATTTGAAGATTTTGGGGCAAAAGTTGGAGATTTTGGGGCAAAATTTGAAGGTTTTGGGGTAAAAGTTTGAGAATTTTGGGCAAAATTTGAAGGTTTTGGGGTAAAATATGTAGGTTTTGGGACAAAAAAAAAATCCATCGGGGGCAAAGTCAAAAAACCCTAAATTTTCACACTAAAAAAAATCACTGGGGCGGCCGTCCCCTGCCCCCACACAGTTTCGCCTCTGTTGGTGGCTCGTAAAGCCGAAAGAGAACCTAGAAATCCACTAAGTGGTGTACGTGCAACACCAACAATACATACATTTGTGGATTTCTAGATTTCATGAACAAATGTAAATTGTTGGTTTTGGAGCCAATAGACATGTCGTATCACATATAAACATATAGTAACAATAATAACATAACAATTCTGTGTATACATGTGAGAATATTAGCAATACCACTTGGTTTGATTTTATCAGAACCATCAGAAACTGCAGCTGGAGCCATCAGTCACATAATTTTCATTAGCATCAATCTCGTGAAGCTTAAATAGACCTGACATGTTTCTTCAAAGGAGCCTGATATGTCATCTTGATCCTCCGAAATAGCCTCTGAGACACTGTTCGATGAGTCTGCATCTGCATCCTCCATCTCCAATTTCATCAAACCCGCTTCATGAGCATGTACTTCAATTTCAGTCACATGAATAACAGCAACAATGTCCTCCTTTATACACTGCATCTGTCTGGTTGCTATACACACTCGGCCAACACTCGTGGCTTTGTTTTTCTCATTATCAAACATCACCACTCGGCCAGCTACTCGTTTGATGGGATTTGAGCTAACACGCATAATGGTAATCAGTTTAGTTCCACCCAAACCAACCTTTCATCCACAAGAAAATTCTGAGTAATAGGTCTATTAACAGAATACATCCGACTTTAAAAGGACATTATGATTGAAATTGTTACAAACCTCATGTGAATTGAAATGGAGCCATAACCAAAATCCTCCCGCGTGATGAATAGAGACCTGTTGAGTAAATCATCCCACATCGTCCTTGGGTAAAAACATTGTGGTGTTTATAATAGCTTGGGTTTCTCATCCCATTGTGTTAACTTTTGGGGTTGAATTGGGCTCAAGTCTATTATTTCACATGGTATCAGAGCTACGGTTATTGATGTTGGGACCGCGCCCGCAGTAATCTGCACCTCACGGCGTGTTGAGTAAATCATCCCACATCGTCCTTGGGTAAAAACATTGTGGTGTTTATAATAGCTGGGTTTCTAATCCCCTTGAGTTAACTTTTGGGGTTGAATTGGGCTCAAGTCTATTATTTCACAAGACCTCATCAAATCCTTCTTCCTTGCAGATCCTTTGAAAGTTCATCAAGATATTGATGTCGTTTACTTTCATCATTGTAGCATAAGATGTGACTGAGATGTGGGTCAATTGATGATCAGGCACCACAGTCTTCTTTTTGAAGGTTACTGTTGGACCAATAGATTTAGGTGCTTTAAGCACGGAAGCAAACGACGAACCCCCTTTAGCCTTTCTTCTTTAGTTTCACAAAATAAAGCAAATACTATAGAATAAACACAATATATATTTAGTTTTCGGAGAATCGAAAAAACACAATATCATTAACCCCTTTCTCAATGCATCACAGAGAAAACAAATATTGTAATCACTCTTTTGTATTTCCGAAATAATATAAACTACTGTGATAATAAGTATCAAACAAACCAAAAGCACAAATAATCAAAGAAATATAGCCACAATCGAGGTGAAAAACGATATTTTTTAATAGGGCTTTCAATCTAAAATTTTCAAAAAGCATATATTCTAACTTGTGTAACTTTAATCAACAGTTTTCAAAAAGAATTCATCCCAATAAATCAGCTAAACAATGGGTTACACACTAGCCTTAATTCTAGAACAAAAAAACCCATTCAGACTTTACCCATATCAATTTTCAATTGAATTAATCATATGATAAATATCAATTTCAAGAATAAGGAGAAAACGAAAACGAACCTATATTATAGAACACAGTGACTGGTGCGTGAGTGGTATGAGGTGACTAAAATGAGAAAGAGGTGGATAGAAAGGGTTATGCACTGAAAATGGTAAAATGGGGAGGGAAATAGTCCGCGTTAGAGAGGAAGCGAATATTTTTTACTGAAATTAAAGAGGGAAGTTCGAAGCAAGTTCTGAAATTTTCATTTTCCATTGGTGGCGCCTTTTTTCTATCAATATCAATATCAGTTTTTTTGTTTATTACGGAGTATGTAAACTTTATCTATAAATCTACAATTTATTCTACCTTGTTGTAAAGTCTGTGACTGTTGCAGCATCTGGTATTGTTCTTAAAGCTACTGTAGAAGAAAGTAATGACAAATTCATGAACCAATTGTTGTTCTCTTTATGTTATTAATCTTTCTTGTCTGTCTATTGTGGAATTCTTAATGCATCAGATCAGGTAATTGACTATGTGAATGCGATTTATGTTGCTTGATCTGAATATTTTATCTAAAGTTGTTTCATATGGATTAGTTTGAGGTCATTTTGTTGTAGCAAAGTATTTGTGGAGGTCTATATGTTTTGTGAAGAGTGCTCACGCGCCGCTGGATTTTAGGAGTTGTTTTTGTCTATGCAGTTAACTCAGTTTTCGTGTATAGCTTACTAGCACTGGCCCCTTGGCTTACGAGTTAACTGATTACTAAGCTTAAGTTTGTTGATTTCTTGGTGCACAACATGTTGATGTTTGGTACTGTGGTTTGTAGGGGCACTATTAGACCATTTGTTATCTTGCACTAGAGAATTTAGACTGTTTTACAATAGATTGTGAGTAAGCTAAATGAGTTGGAAGTTTCATTCGTTATAATTCAATTTGTTTGTTTTTTGACTAATTTAATAGGTACATGTTATCTTGAGATGAAATAAATCTAGCAGTCTTTTGTTGTTTTTGTTGTTTATGATTGTTAAAGTGTTCTTCTAATTCGACCTGCTATGCATCTTAATGTTGAGGCCATTTTTTAGGTTTCGATTTCACGTAGTTGCTGCCCTTTATTTTTATACCGTCTTAGGTTAATTAAACTCTTTATATTAAATCAACTTGTCTTCATTTAATATGGTTTATGCTAATATTTCAGTCAATTTTTTATGCTCAGTTTTTAGGTTTCAAGTGAACAATTATGTGATGACTTCTTGTTAATGTTGGTTGCTAGACATGAAACTATCAATTCGGTGTTAACTTGGATCATATATCTTTTAAGTAAGTTACCCTTTTTTCAAACTCCTAATTTGATTTTTAATGATACGGGTCACTCTGATTATGGGTTGAAATGGGCGGGACAGGTTTGGTTTGCTGATACTTCTTCCTCTTTGGTTTTTTTTTTTTTTGTTTTTTTTTGTTTTTTATAAATGATGAAATGATGAATGTGATGGTTATTGTTACAAAATAATATGTACATTAATAATCTGACTTATTAATTAAAATCGTGTTGGTAGCAAAACAGGCATATCAAAAACAGCTATTAGTTTAAACTGGTCACTTTCGAAACCAGGTAATTAGGTAAAGCAGCTTGGGTCAATACCACCGGTCAGATCGTGTTGAACCAGGTAATTAGGTAAAGCAGCTTGGGACAAACTCCTTATGGTTTACATATTGTATGATAGTTGGTACAATTTCATTTGGTTATTTCTATTATAGAATAATTTTTATACAACAGATTGATATATGGGTGAATGACGGAGTAATGCATCATGTATTTGGGAAGGTAATTAATAGAAATGTGTATTGATGATTTTTCTTAATGAAATTTTAGTTTGTTGTAGATAATCCCTGATGTATTTTAATTTGGAGCGTGGATCCAAGTCATCCAACTCCGATTGTTCGGAGTATATACATTGGACGAGATTGATGCGAGGTAGACGTTCAAGTGGCCTTGAAAAAGGGATGAAAAATTGCTTAGGCATATGGTTTATCTGATGCAGTTGGAGACGCTATTGGTGCGTGTATTGCTTGGCCTGTACGTTTATATAGGTATGTTCTTGTTAAACTTGAAATAGTTAAGAATATTTTTATAACGTGTACTTTTATGCTTATACATGGATGGTTTATTTGTAGAGGTACGTGAGGATTGATAAAGGCAGATGCTGACCCTCGACGTTAATGCTCTACTTGTCGCTAATTTTACATTCTTATCAAATGTAATTCGAAATCTTTATATTTTGGATTATTTATCGATTTTTTAATTTTTAGTGTTGTTTATATTTTGAGAATACGTTATAATTACGTTTTATTTCATATTTGTTTTTAGTATAAATTATTAATTATTAATTGGGTGTCCGTAATTATATTAAATAAAATTGGATTCGATAAAACCGATCAAAATCCGAAAATAAACCGAATTCGAATATTGAAACCGAACCCGATTAACCGAACATGACCCGAATTGGACCCAAATATTCGAACTGGATTCGAATATTATCGAAACCGAATATCCGAACTGGATCCAAATATTCGAGCTGGATCCGGAACTACTACGACTTCATAGGATGAATATTATTACATATTAGGACTCATTTAGGACTTTTTTTTTAGCGGTATTAACCTTGAAAATCATTATATTATGACCCTTTAAGTGGTACTAAAGTAACATTTGTGTATATTGGGACCTTTTTTCGTGGTACAAAAATAGAATATTGATACATTAGGACCTTTTTTATTGGTACTAAAGTAGTATCTTTTTATAATAGGACTCTTATTTGGGTATTAACATAATAATGAGACCATTTTTGTTAGTCCTTAAGAAATATAAAACTTAAATAGGACCCCTATGTTGGTACTAATGTAAACTTTTTTTTTACTTTTGGGACCCTTTTGTATGTCTCAATCTAAATAAAAGTCACTCGATATGTACTTGTAAGGACTTTTCTGTGTGGTCGTTAATTATATTATAGGACCCGATAATTGGTTTCATAATCTTATTACATTTTAGGACACTTTTTTGTGTCTATACTTCATACGACCGCCTTATTTGGTACACATCTCATGTTGGTCCTATCAGGCCAAAAGGTCCTATAAAGTGACATTATATGACCAATTTGGGTGTCCTATATGTACACTTTTGTTGTAGTGGCGGTGGGAAGATTTTGGGGACGTTTGGGGTGGCCGTGTTGTGTATGATGCCGGTTAGGGAGTCGATTACCTTGGGTTGTTGATGGATACTGAAGGATTGGTTGAACTCATTGTTCTTGACATCGGCAAAGAAAAAAGGTTGAGATTTCTTCACTTCTTGATTTCCTTAATATATATGATTATGTTTATAACAATGTTGGGCCGGTCCAACTTCGTGGGCCAAACTGCAAATCGGGCTCAATTTGTTATTTATTTTAAGAAAATGACGAATATGCCCCTTGATAATTATATTAAATGCCGTAATACTATAGTGAAATAACGGGATTATGGTCATTGTGGAGTTTCACATATCAAATATACAGTAATGTTTGATGTTTGATAGAATGGGTTGTGTAAAGTGTAAACTAGTTTTACAGGTTCTTAATGATGAAGTTTTTGCAATATTAGTCCGCATGGCCCTTTTCACCACTTTCATCACAACTCCTGCGGTCATGGCCATCTACAAACCCGCTCGAAAGCATGGAGACGCAAGCTCATCGTCTGGGAAGAAACGTGATCTA
The DNA here is from genome assembly GCF_046630445.1 of Rutidosis leptorrhynchoides. Lineage (NCBI taxonomy): Eukaryota > Viridiplantae > Streptophyta > Magnoliopsida > Asterales > Asteraceae > Rutidosis > Rutidosis leptorrhynchoides. Next base: position 59,185,326 of record NC_092340.1, on the reverse strand, counting down.
CAAGTCTTGGCGTGTGTTCCGGGCCCGGGAAACATATCTTCATTGATCAACTTAATTGAATGAACTCGGTCTGTGAACAAGACTCAGCTCAAGCTCTACATAATACACCTTGTTGAGCTCACTGAACGTAGATCGTCAATTGTGATGGTACAACGAGTTCGGAAAATGGTCTTCCGTTTGTCAGCCGGTTTAACTACCGAGTCCGCGCGTTTCATGAGAGGGTGGCAATGGCATTTCGAGCCTATGGTCAGATGGGCCAAGTTGTGGTCCGGACCACTACTGCCATCTCAGCATTGCCAACCATGCATGGGGATATTTGCCACGTGGCAAAAGAGAAGAGTGTTCCAATGATCATATTACCATTTCACAAACGGTAGATAAAAACAGACGGTCCAGATGTGATTGAGAATGTAGGCCATGGTTGGAGACTAGTTAATCAGAGGGTCCTAAACAAGGCTGAATGCACTGTGGGGATACTAGTCGACAGAGGCCTTGGTGACGAATCCAGACAAAAACTAGGATCCGTCACCACTGCAGCACAAAAGGTTTGTGTGATGTTTTTTGGTGGGCCCGATGATCGGGGGTGTTTGGAATTGGGCGGGAGAATGGTGGAGCATCCAGCTGTCAACGTGACATTTTTGAGATTTGTAGTGAGGGATCAAACAGAGCACAACGGTGTCTGGTTAAAGTTAAAGCCGAATACTAGTAAAGGTAGAGAGAAGTATGTCTTTTCAACAGTAATCACCCATCCAGAAAAAGAGAAGGTACATTGACTTTAATCAGATCGACCTATATATACGTTTTAACAATTTCATTTGATTAATTATATATTTTTATTATTATTTTTTTTAATTTAGGAGCGTGATGAGAAGGCGATCGAAGATTTCAAGAGGAAGTGGGAGCATATTGACGATAGGGAAAAGTGGTGAGTATGATCTTATCGTAGTAGGTAAAGCAAGGTTCCCGACAGCTATGGTGGCTCGGTTAGCCGATAGACAGCCAGAGCAGAGCTTGGGCCGGTTGGAGACATGTTGGCTTCTTCAACCATGGTATTGTGTCATCTGTGCTTGTGATTCAACAACATGATAACGTCGATTCAGAAGAGGTTTTAGTATTAAATCAAAATGAGGAAGCTGTAAATGAGGTATAGTAAGCAATGTTGCAAAAAAAACCCGTTTAATCCCCGATTAATCATTTTTAAGGGCAGTCCGTTCCGATTTTTGAAAATCCGTTTAATTAACTGGTCAACGTCGATTAATAGGTCAAAATCAAATTTGGTAATCAAAGTCGATCAAAGTCAAAATAGGTCAACATTTTAACATGAAGTTGAACTAGAATTTTAAAGATTTTGAACAAAATGAACACTTTTAGATAATTATGTTAAACTTTATGTTTATATTTATGGTTTTATTCTATATATTCACATATAATTTTTGAAATTTAATATTTTAATGTAAATAGTACAATCCGATTAATCCCCGAATTTCCGATTAATCCTTCCAAAATCCTGACCGATTAATCCCCGAATAGCGAATTTTGCAACCTTGATAGTAAGGACTCACAATTTACATGACAGGAGAATAAGTGTTGTAATATATTGATGGCACACAAACTGAAAGAAATGGTATATGTTCTATATTTTGTCACTTGTTTCCCATCAATTTCACTTTTTGAATTTGGCTAATCGTATACGGCTAATCTTAACGAAACCCTGCACCAGGCCAGTTTCCATCGGACTTGTTGGTATGAGTGGCGGTTTTACCATTAGATGGAGCCTGAAAAAAACCATCATCTTCATCATCTTTATCGTCATCCCAACCCGCCCAGCTATCACCATTATGAGATGCGTTTCCTGCATCAGACACGTGATTTCTACGCCCATCGTGATCCCAATCGTCCCACGCACCAGAACCAGCAGAGTTGACTTTTTTGCTTGATGAGCTGACCAAAAAGCCATTTCCACTATTACTTGAATTCCAACCGTTTGATTGTGTTTCGTTTCTTGACCAGTTGTCATTCTTAAAGGTGGGACTTTCTTTGGTGTACTCATCGACCTTTTGTGAAGCCATTTGCATGACACCTCATAATTCCCCATGTCATTTGTCCAATTTCAGTTGTTTTTGTAGTCACAACATTGACGGTTTCATTCACTTTGTGATCATAACCCCCGTCTCTCACCTGTACATGAAAAGGATGTCATGGATAATAATGTCTAATGCTCTAATATGACAACATTGTTGTTTGTGTGTGTGTGTGTGTGTGTGTGTGTGTAAAAGATGGAATAAATTAGAAGACAAACCTTTGTGGTGAGTTCATTTGTACCAGCTTGAACCATGCTAGCAGCCGACTGTGCAGCAGATGCAGCAACGAAAGATAACTTACCAAGTCCCTGAATGAACATGTTTTATAAAATTAAAATAAAGCAAAATTAAATAAGTTTTCAAGTAATTTCACAAAGTCTCCAGTTAAATTGCCCATACTGCAGTTTCAATAAAAAATGCCTTGTCTTGTATACGCGTAATTTTACACCATTGGAATACTAAATCAACATTTTTGGCAGTAAAAGGTGCTCCATAATATATACTAGTTCATTGACCCGTGAATTCACGGGTTAGATGAAGACATCTACATCATAATATTAGTGTCATTAACCCGTTGATATATGGTTTTAGTAATTTTATTGCACGAAAACAATCCCAATTCTTGAACGTTTAAGATTACTCGTATCCTAAAACTTTACAGCACTACAATAGTTAATACAACACTAATATTGAGCAGTAACAGACTAACAAAACAAAAATTTTATACGAATACAATGAAAGACAAAAAGGAATAAAAAATGTATTTGTTCTTGAAATGTATTTGAGGGCATTAGTAATATTGATTCATTACCAAAGAGCCAATGGCTTAGCGGTATCGAGGTCACCCTTACAACCTTGAGGTTGAGGGTTCGAGTCCTATTTAGGACAATTCGTGGTGTATATATTCGAGTTAGATTTAGGTGGGTGTGTGAGTTTGCCTTTCAAAAAAAAAAACAAAAAAAAAAAAAAAAAAGAAAGTAATATTGATTCATTAAATTTAAATTTCGAGATACCATAAGAAATGTGTGAGATAGAAGCTAGATAATGTTAATTTAAAAAAGCGATTAAGTTAGGTCTAAGTATCTTAATGTTAATTTACATATACTGTGTTTTTTGTTTGGCACATACTTAATTGGGTGGATATGGCCTTCAGCATGTAAGTTCATCTCAATTGTATTAAGTTAATTCACTATTGGGTGAAGTACTTGTTTTTAATTGAATTTACGTTGTTTGAAAAAAAGGAGTGTATGTATTGATATGTGTAAAAAGGTATTTTCCACATAAAACATGCTTCCATTTAATTAATTTAAATTAAAATAATTTAATACATGTGACATCATTGCTTTTACACTTGCAACTCCTAGAAGCTAAAGTTACAACTCATAGAAGCAAGTGATGACCTCACCCAAAACACCAATTTAATAGATAGAATAGATTTTCCTAAATGTTTTTATCATGATTAGCCAATGAGCAAGGTTTGCATTTGTTTTGAAGGTGTTCCACAATTTTATCATATAAAATGATATTGACACTAACAATTACAACTTCATGTATAAGTGAAAGCATGATTTACGATCAAAACCTACTACATATGGTGAATCAAGCTATGCATAATCAATTGATTCCCAAAATCAACTTAATATCCAACTCTTTTGAATTATCAATATGTTGAATTAACTACTACAGAAATGTGTGTTTCCTCAATTAACATAACATTCTTTTTATTTCTACAATTTGTAAAATACAATATCTGTATGTCTTTCAAAAAAGGGGAATAGGTGACCGGGCCGGTCATTTTGTTACATATGTGTCTTTTTAACTTTCTTTAAATTCGTTAATCTAGAGTATACTGCACATATATAGGTCAATAAGATGAATGTTACCCGAAGTCCGAAGATGAGGAATGCACATTTTATGCGTGATACCACTATGCAGTTTTCCCTATATACAATATCTATAAATCTATCAAATACTAAAGTCAAACTTTTACTTCTCACCTCCCCCATACACCACTTATGTGGTATTGGGTTTTGTTGTTGTTGTTGTTGTAATCTCTCCCAACTTATTATAACTATAATTTTAATCTTAATATCACTAAACAGCAGTAGTAACTAGTTATGATAAAACCGTAATCTGCACGATTCGTCAATAATAGTTGCACAAAACAGATAAAACCTAAAAATAAATAATGAAATACAATATGATCAAAATAACCAACGCACCTGAGTAACAGAGGCAAAAACATCTCCTTGCGAATCATTTCGCGGCATGGTACTAGGCGACGACCCAAATCCAACATATTTCCCACCCTGCGAAGGCGGCAATCCTTGCGGTTTCGACTCATTCTCCGCCATCTTCCTGGCAAAAAAATCCTCCTTTCCGGCTGCCGACGCAGCCAACTGCGACTGAGAATACAAACTCTGTGTCGATCTAGACCTACTCGGTGCACCACGACCTCCCCCACTACCACTCCTAAAATCCCCAACCGAATTATTCCGTCTAACATTCGATCTATTACTACTACTATCATCATCAAAACCACTATTCCCCCAATCATCATCCCACCCTCCATTTCCCTTACTATTACCAACCCTACCCGACCCGCCCGACCCGCCCAACCCGCCCGAAATCGGCGGTTTCTTATTACTATTACTACTTCCACCGTTTCGAATCGGAGTTTCCTTAACAACCGGTGGATCGCGCCACGGTTTACCGTCAGCTAGGGCTTGGATTCGATCACGATACACAGACGCAGCATTGGAATTATATTTAGCAATTATATCTAATTCTTTTGATATACCGTACTGAGATAAAAACTTATTTAAATTCTCATTACCTCCGGACTCCATTTTTCGGAGCTGGATTTCGGACCATGAATCCATGGTAACGGATCGGACGAACGAAATATGAACACCGAGACCACGGTGTTTTCCAGAACATTCTAGACACATGAAGATTCCGTACGATACGGATGCCCACTGAGGGTTTTTTTGTGAACAATCGACGCAGATTCTGTTACCTGGTTGCGATTGTAGGTCACGCAGACGCCGTGATGCCGCCATTATAATTGAATTGTATTGTATCACGACGGTGAGATCCGATCGGCGGTTGATTGATTTGGATCGAAATTGGGAATTATTGGGAAATGGAGAGAATGATGTGGATTTGCCGATAATGTCGGACAATAGATTTGGGTCTGATTTGGTACAACTAAATACCTTCTTTTTTTTTTTTTTTTTTTTTTTTTTTTAAAGATAAAATTTCATTAATTTTATACTGTATTAAACTTGACTCCTTGTCCTTTTTATTTATTTTTTTTTTTTGTATCGCCCGTCCCTAATGTATCACAATTATACATCCCTCATCCTCCCGTCTAGTTTCTGTCAATTTTGATCGTTAACTTATGTCACATGACACGCAAATGAGGGTAGTTTAGTCATTTCGTTGTTCTCTTCCCAGTTTTGTTTTATCTTCTACAGACACAAAATGTACTACTAGTGCAACACATAGTACAAGTACTCTAATATTAAAAAAATCAAATACCCAAATTTTAAAGGATCAAAAAAAAAAAAAAACAAAAATATCCAAATGTGAGGTCTTTTCATTACTGTCACCATTAACTCGCTATGTAGTTGATAGCAGTAAGATTCAAATGTGAACATTTAACGAATATAAACTTTCTTCTTGAAACAAAAACAAATTGAGTTGAATTCATCTTCAACCTTCATTCATCATTAACATCTAAAACCTACGAATTAGGTGTATATCATTGAGAGGTGATAACTTCTAACAGAGTTTAAATCCGTGATTAGCAACAAAAACCGAACCTTCGTGGTTTATAAAATCAGATTAACAGGCACAAATTAACAGGATTTGATTTCGTGTTCATCTTCGTATGAATATTCAAGCTCGTTTTGATCTCCGGCACAAATCAGCAACTTTAAGATCAAATTGAGCAGAGATTTTGAATCATAATCATTCACTTTAACTTCGTGATACCTCAATTTGGAGTGAATAACATCACGAATTCCTAAATCGAAGAGTCAACAATTTAAAATAAAGATTCGACCGATTTTTTGGGCACAAATTCATGAGATTCATGATTTTACAGGTGTTAAATCGATTTGTTGAGCACTCGGTAATGATTTTGCAGCATGTTTTGTGTTGATCTCAACAGCTGAATCACATCAATACCGAAAATCAAAATTTTCAAGTGTTCATGAAGAACTTCGACTGTTCATTATTGATTTGTCAACTTTGTTGATGTTTTGGATCTGCAATAACCACCATCGATTTATAATTGTTTGTTATTATGGTTTTCGCATGAGATGACATAATGAAAAAGGGATCCAAATGAAAAATGGATCGTGTGAAGAATAGGGGGTAAAACCTTAAATTGATATGGGTCAAGAATTGGGGGTTTATATCATAGAAAAAGACAAAACAATGACAAAAATACGCCTACATGATATGCACGTGATAAAAGGTAACAGCTGGTTTTGACAGAAAGTAGACGGGAGGACGAGGGATGTAGCTATTTGATACATTAGGGACGAGGAATGCACACAAAAAAAAGGAAATGAAGTCAAATTTGATGTAAAGTTCAGGGATGAGGAATGAAATTTGTCACTTATTAAAGAAAAAAAAAAGAATTTAAATATAAAAATGATCCTAAAACTGTCATTAAGATAAAACTGTAGTTATGATGATTGAATAATTATAAATAATGGTTATCACTCACATTTAAAATGTTAGTTATTAAGATGTACAATAATATAAATCACATTAATGATAATTCTAAGAAATGTTATTAGCAAAAAAAATTTTAAACCATTGTTGATCCCTTAACCAATTACATTGACAAATACTCTACAAATCAATACAAACCAATTAAATGTAGAATTTAACTAACCTTTAAACTATAACACGCCTTTTAAGCCAAACCATCACTTAATATACATCAATCGAGATCCCCAAAGTTGTAACATCACAAAAGCCGAACTCGAACCACAATAAAGAAACTGGAAAATATTAGCTAACCCAAAGTAACCCAAAATCAAAGAACTAGACAAGGAGTCATTCATCTACACACACAAAAAAAAAAAAAAAAAAAAAAAGGAAAAAAACGGAACAAACTGTTATAATTCAGTAGGCTTATAACTACCTTTAGTGGTTTGGTTCGTGTTATAATTCAGTAGGCTTATAACTACTTTTAGTGGTTTGGTTCGTGTTATAATTCAGTAGGCTTATAATTACCTTTAGTGGGTTTGTTCTTGACTATAAGCTACTAATAAACTTAAAATAAGAGAGAGTAAAAGGATGGTGATATATGAAATATATTCTATGTGTGCATCTTATGCAAATCACATCCTTTGGTATTTATAATACAATAATTTACTGTGCAGTTAGGTAGAATAATAATACACCCGTGATCATTGAAATGTCCCGTTCTTATTGATTAAAAACGTTCCATATTAATTGATTTCGTTGCGAGGTTTTGACCTCTATATGAGACGTTTTTCAAAGACTGCATTCATTTTTAAACAAACCATAACCTTTATTTCATCAATAAAGGTTTAAAAAGCTTTACGTAGATTATCAAATAATGATAATCTAAAATATCCTGTTTACACACGACCATTACATAATGGTTTACAATACAAATATGTTACAACAAAATAAGTTTCTTGAATGCAGTTTTTACACAATATCATACAAGCATGGACTCCAAATCTTGTCCTTATTTAAGTATGCGACAGCGGAAGCTCTTAATAATCACCTGAGAATAAACATGCTTAAAACGTCAACAAAAATGTTGGTGAGTTATAGGTTTAACCTATATATATCAAATCGTAACAATAGACCACAAGATTTCATATTTCAATACACATCCCATACATAGAGATAAAAATCATTCATATGGTGAACACCTGGTAACCGACAATAACAAGATGCATATATAAGAATATCCCCATCATTCCGGGACACCCTTCGGATATGATATAAATTTCGAAGTACTAAAGCATCCGGTACTTTGGATGGGGTTTGTTAGGCCCAATAGATCTATCTTTAGGATTCGCGTCAATTAGGGTGTCTGTTCCCTAATTCTTAGATTACCAGACTTAATAAAAAGGGGCATATTCGATTTCGATAATTCAACCATAGAATGTAGTTTCACGTACTTGTGTCTATTTTGTAAATCATTTATAAAACCTGCATGTATTCTCATCCCAAAAATATTAGATTTTAAAAGTGGGACTATAACTCACTTTCACAGATTTTTACTTCGTCGGGAAGTAAGACTTGGCCACTGGTTGATTCACGAACCTATAACAATATATACATATATATCAAAGTATGTTCAAAATATATTTACAACACTTTTAATATATTTTGATGTTTTAAGTTTATTAAGTCAGCTGTCCTCGTTAGTAACCTACAACTAGTTGTCCACAGTTAGATGTACAGAAATAAATCGATAAATATTATCTTGAATCAATCCACGACCCAATGTATACGTATCTCAGTATTGATCACAACTCAAACTATATATATTTTGGAATCAACCTCAACCCTGTATAGCTAACTCCAACATTCACATATAGAGTGTCTATGGTTGTTCCGAAATATATATAGATGTGTCGACATGATAGGTCGAAACATTGTATACGTGTCTATGGTATCTCAAGATTACATAATATATAATACAAGTTGATTAAGTTATGGTTGGAATAGATTTGTTACCAATTTTCACGTAGCTAAAATGAGAAAAATTATCCAATCTTGTTTTACCCATAACTTCTTCATTTTAAATCCGTTTTGAGTGAATCAAATTGCTATGGTTTCATATTGAACTCTATTTTATGAATCTAAACAAAAAAAGTATAGGTTTCTAGTCGGAAAAATAAGTTACAAGTCGTTTTTGTAAAGGTAGTCATTTCAGTCGAAAGAACGACGTCTAGATGACCATTTTAGAAAACATACTTCCACTTTGAGTTTAACCATAATTTTTGGATATAGTTTCATGTTCATAATAAAAATCATTTTCTCAGAATAACAACTTTTAAATCAAAGTTTATCATAGTTTTTAATTAACTAACCCAAAACAGCCCGCGGTGTTACTACGACGGCGTAAATCCGGTTTTACGGTGTTTTTCGTGTTTCCAGGTTTTAAATCATTAAGTTAGCATATCATATAGATATAGAACATGTGTTTAGTTGATTTTAAAAGTCAAGTTAGAAGGATTAACTTTTGTTTGCGAACAAGTTTAGAATTAACTAAACTATGTTCTAGTGATTACAAGTTTAAACCTTCGAATAAGATAGCTTTATATGTATGAATCGAATGATGTTATGAACATCATTACTACCTTAAGTTCCTTGGATGAACCTACTGGAAAAGAGAAAAAAATGGATCTAGCTTCAATGGATCCTTGGATGGCTCAAAGTTCTTGAAGCAAAATCATGACACGAAAACAAGTTCAAGTAAGATCATCACTTGAAATAAGATTGTTATAGTTATAGAAATTGAACCAAAGTTTGAATATGATTATTACCTTGTATTAGAATGATAACCTACTGTAAGAAACAAAGATTTCTTGAGGTTGGATGATCACCTTACAAGATTGGAAGTGAGCTAGCAAACTTGAAAGTATTCTTGATTTTATGAAACTAGAACTTTTGGAATTTATGAAGAACACTTAGAACTTGAAGATAGAACTTGAGAGAGTTCAATTAGATGAAGAAAATTGAAGAATGAAAGTGTTTGTAGGTGTTTTTGGTCGTTGGTGTATGGATTAGATATAAAGGATATGTAATTTTGTTTTCATGTAAATAAGTCATGAATGATTACTCATATTTTTGTAATCTTATGAGATATTTCATGCTAGTTGCCAAATGATGGTTCCCACATGTGTTAGGTGACTCACATGGGCTGCTAAGAGCTGATCATTGGAGTGTATATACCAATAGTACATACATCTAAAAGCTGTGTATTGTACGAGTACGAATACGGGTGCATACGAGTAGAATTGTTGATGAAACTGAACGAGAATGTAATTGTAAGCATTTTTGTTAAGTAGAAGTATTTTGATAAGTGTATTGAAGTCTTTCAAAAGTGTATAAATACATATTAAAACACTACATGTATATACATTTTAACTGAGTCGTTAAGTCATCGTTAGTCGTTACATGTAAGTGTTGTTTTGAAACCTTTAGGTTAACGATCTTGTTAAATGTTGTTAACCCAATGTTTATAATAACAAAAGAGATTTTAAATTATTATATTATCATGATATTATGATGTATGAATATCTCTTAATATGATATATATACATTAAATGTCGTTACAACGATAAACGTTACATATATGTCTCGTTTCAAAATCATTAAGTTAGTAGTCTTGTTTTTACATATGTAGTTCATTGTTAATATAATTAATGATATGTTTACTTATCATAATATCATGTTAACTATATATATAACCATATATATGTCATCATATAGTTTTTTTACAAGTTTTAACGTTCGTGAATCACCGGTCAACTTGGGTGGTCAATTGTCTATATGAAACCTATTTCAATTAATCAAGTCTTAACAAGTTTGATTGCTTAACATGTTGGAAACATTTAATCATGTAAACATCAATCTCAATTAATATATATAAACATGGAAAAGTTCGGGTCACTACAGTACCTACCCGTTAAATAAATTTCGTCCCGAAATTTTAAGCTGTTGAAGGTGTTGACGAATCTTCTGGAAATAGATGCGGGTATTTCTTCTTCATCTGATCTTCACGCTCCCAGGTGAACTCGGGTCCTCTACGAGCATTCCATCGAACCTTAACAATTGGTATCTTGTTTTGCTTAAGTCTTTTAACCTCACGATCCATTATTTCGACGGGTTCTTCGATGAATTGGAGTTTTTCGTTGATTTGGATTTCATCTAACGGAATAGTGAGATCTTCTTTAGCAAAACATTTCTTCAAATTCGAGACGTGGAAAGTGTTATGTACAGCCGCGAGTTGTTGAGGTAACTCAAGTCGGTAAGCTACTGGTCCGACACGATCAATAATCTTGAATGGTCCAATATACCTTGGATTTAATTTCCCTCGTTTACCAAATCGAACAACGCCTTTCCAAGGTGAAACTTTAAGCATGACCATCTCTCCAATTTCAAATTCTATATCTTTTCTTTTAATGTCAGCGTAGCTCTTTTGTCGACTTTGGGCGGTTTTCAACCGTTGTTGAATTTGGATGATCTTCTCGGTAGTTTCTTGTATAATCTCCGGACCCGTAATCTGTCTATCCCCCACCTCACTCCAACAAATCGGAGACCTACACTTTCTACCATAAAGTGCTTCAAACGGCGCCATCTCAATGCTTGAATGGTAGCTGTTGTTGTAGGAAAATTCTGCTAACGGTAGATGTCGATCCCAACTGTTTCCAAAATCAATAACACATGCTCGTAGCATGTCTTCAAGCGTTTGTATCGTCCTTTCGCTCTGCCCATCAGTTTGTGGATGATAGGCAGTACTCATGTCTAGACGAGTTCCTAATGCTTGCTGTAATGTCTGCCAGAATCTTGAAATAAATCTGCCATCCCTATCAGAGATAATAGAGATTGGTATTCCATGTCTGGAGACGACTTCCTTCAAATACAGTCGTGCTAACTTCTCCATCTTGTCATCTTCTCTTATTGGTAGGAAGTGTGCTGATTTAGTGAGACGATCAACTATTACCCAAATAGTATCAAAACCACTTGCAGTCCTTGGCAATTTAGTGATGAAATCCATGGTAATGTTTTCCCATTTCCATTCCGGGATTTCGGGTTGTTGAAGTAGACCTGATGGTTTCTGATGCTCAGCTTTGACCTTAGAACACGTCAAACATTCTCCTACGTATTTAGCAACATCGGCTTTCATACCCGGCCACCAAAAATGTTTCTTGAGATCCTTGTACATCTTCCCTGTTCCAGGATGTATTGAGTATCTGGTTTTATGAGCTTCTCTAAGTACCATTTCTCTCATATCTCCAAATTTTGGTACCCAAATCCTTTCAGCCCTATACCGGGTTCCGTCTTCCCGAATATTAAGATGCTTTTCCGATCCTTTGGGTATTTCATTCTTTAAATTTCCCTCTTTTAAAACTCCTTGTTGCGCCTCCTTTATTTGAGTAGTAATGTTATTATGAATCATTATATTCATAGATTTTACTCGAATGGGTTCTCTATCCTTCCTGCTCAAGGCATCGGCTACCACATTTGCCTTCCCCGGGTGGTAACGAATCTCAAAATCGTAATCATTCAATAATTCAATCCACCTACGCTGCCTCATATTCAGTTGTTTCTGATTAAATATGTGTTGAAGACTTTTGTGGTCGGTATATATAATACTTTTGACCCCATATAAGTAGTGCCTCCAAGTCTTTAATGCAAAAACAACCGCGCCTAATTCCAAATCATGCGTCGTATAATTTTGTTCGTGAATCTTCAATTGTCTAGACGCATAAGCAATCACCTTCGTTCGTTGCATTAATACACAACCGAGACCTTGCTTTGATGCGTCACAATAAATCACAAAATCATCATTCCCTTCAGGCAATGACAATATAGGTGCCGTAGTTAGCTTTTTCTTCAATAACTGAAACGCTTTCTCTTGTTCATCATTCCATTCAAATTTCTTCCCTTTATGCGTTAATGCAGTCAAGGGTTTTGCTATTCTGGAAAAGTCTTGGATGAACCTTCTGTAGTAACCAGCTAGTCCTAAAAACTGGCGTATGTGTTTCGGAGTTTTCGGGGTTTCCCACTTTTCAACAGTTTCTATCTTTGCCGGATCCACCTTAATACCTTCTTTGTTCACTATGTGACCGAGGAATTGAACTTCTTCCAACCAAAATGCACACTTTGAAAACTTAGCGTACAATTCTTCCTTCCTCAATACTTCTAACACCTTTCTCAAATGTTCACCGTGTTCTTGGTCATTCTTTGAGTAAATAAGTATGTCATCAATGAAAACAATGACAAACTTGTCAAGGTATGGTCCACACACTCGGTTCATAAGGTCCATGAACACAGCTGGTGCATTAGTTAAACCAAACGGCATGACCATAAACTCGTAATGACCGTAACGTGTTCTAAAAGCAGTCTTTGGAATATCATCTTCTTTCACCCGCATTTGATGATACCCGGAACGTAAGTCAATCTTTGAATAAACAGACGAGCCTTGTAGTTGATCAAATAAGTCGTCGATTCTCGGTAGTGGGTAGCGGTTCTTGATGGTAAGTTTGTTCAACTCTCGGTAGTCGATACACAACCTGAATGTACCATCTTTCTTCTTGACAAACAAAACAGGAGCTCCCCACGGTGATGTGCTTGGTCGAATGAAACCACGCTCTAAAAGTTCTTGTAATTGGCTTTGCAGTTCTTTCATCTCGCTGGGTGCGAGTCTGTAAGGAGCACGAGCTATTGGTGCAGCTCCTGGTACAAGATCTATTTGAAATTCAACGGATCGATGTGGGGGTAATCCCGGTAATTCTTTCGGAAATACATCGGGAAATTCTTTTGCAATGGGAACATCATTGATGCTCTTTTCTTCAGTTTGTACTTTCTCGACGTGTGCTAGAACAGCATAGCAACCTTTTCTTATTAGTTTTTGTGCCTTCAAATTACTAATAAGATGTAGCTTCGTGTTGCCCTTTTCTCCGTACACCATTAAGGGTTTTCCTTTTTCTCGTATAATGCGAATTGCATTTTTGTAACAAACGATCTCCGCTTTCACTTCTTTCAACCAGTCCATACCGATTATCACATCAAAACTCCCTAACTCTACTGGTATCAAATCAATCTTAAATGTTTCGCTAACCAGTTTAATTTCTCGATTCCGACATATATTATCTGCTGAAATTAATTTACCATTTGCTAATTCGAGTAAAAATTTACTATCCAAAGGCGTCAATGGACAACTTAATTTAGCACAAAAATCTCTACTCATATAGCTTCTATCCGCACCCGAATCAAATAAAACGTAAGCAGATTTATTGTCAATAAGAAACGTACCCGTAACAAGCTCCGGGTCTTCCTGTGCCTCTACCGCATTAATATTGAAAACTCTTCCACGGCCTTGTCCATTCGTGTTCTCCTGGTTCGGGCAATTTCTAATAATGTGGCCTGGTTTTCCACATTTATAACAAACTACATTGGCATAACTTGCTCCGACACTACTTGCTCCGCCATTACTCGTTCCGACACCATTTGTTCCTTTCGTTCTATTAACCCCTGGTCCGTAGACCTCACACTTCGCCGCGCTATGACCATTTCTTTTACACTTGTTGCAAAATTTGGTGCAGAACCCCGAGTGATTCTTTTCACACCTTTGGCATAGTTGCTTCTGATTGTTGTTGTTGTTGCGGTTATTATTGTTGTTGGGATGATTGTTGTAGTTGCTGTTGTTGTTGTTGTTGTTGTTGTTGGGCCGTTTGTTGTAGTTGCGATTGATGTTGCGATTGTTGGGATAATTGTTGCGATTATTGTTGTAATTGCTGTTGTTGTTGTATTGGTGATTCTTATCACCGTTTTCCTCCCACTTTCTTTTGACTTGCTTCACATTGGCCTCTTCAGCAGTCTGTTCTTTAATTCTTTCTTCAATCTGGTTCACTAGTTTGTGAGCCATTCTACATGCCTGTTGTATGGAGGCGGGCTCGTGTGAACTTATATCTTCTTGGATTCTTTCCGGTAATCCTTTCACAAACGCGTCGATCTTCTCTTCCTCATCTTCGAATGCTCCCGGACACAATAGGCACAATTCTGTGAATCGTCTTTCGTACGTGGTAATATCAAATCCTTGGGTTCGTAACCCTCTAAGTTCTGTCTTGAGCTTATTGACCTCGGTTCTGGGACGGTACTTCTCGTTCATCAAGTGCTTGAATGCTGACCACGGTAGTGCGTACGCATCATCTTGTCCCACTTGCTCTAGATAGGTATTCCACCATGTTAACGCAGAACCTGTGAAGGTATGCGTAGCGTACTTCACTTTGTCCTCTTCAGTACACTTACTTATGGCAAACACCGATTCAACCTTCTCGGTCCACCGTTTCAATCCGATCGGTCCTTCGGTTCCATCAAATTCCAAAGGTTTGCAGGCAGTGAATTCTTTGTAGGTGCATCCTACACGATTTCCTGTACTGCTAGATCCAAGGTTATTGTTGGTATGTAGCGCAGCCTGTACTGCGGCTATGTTTGAAGCTAGAAAAGTACGGAATTCCTCTTCATTCATATTCACGGTGTGTCGAGTAGTCGGTGCCATTTCCTTCAAAATAGTTAAATGGAACAAGTTAATCATACAGAATATTAAGAGTAGTTAATAGTATTTCGTAGCATAATATGAACTCATTTATAAAAGCTTTTTCTTCATATTAGCGTTTTATAAGTTTAAATTCGGGTAGTACCTACCCGTTAAGTTCATACTTAGTAGCTAATATACAATTCAACTACTACAATTCTATATGAAAAACTGATTATAATAATATTTCGCGTTCAAACTTTTATACAATATTTTACAAACTTACAATACCGCTTATTTTACATAAAGCATGAAATATAGCACACAATAACTTTGATACAAGATAGTTGTGAAGACAATTCTAGCTAGTACACAAGTCGTTCAGCAAAGGCAATAAAGACACGTAATTCATACGTCCAGAAACAAGTCATGCATTCTGGTTTTACTAGGACTACTTCCCATCCTTGGTCTTGTGCAACATAACCGTTATGGCCGTTGATAAGACAGCGTGTTGTAACGTCATCAAAGGGACGAGGGTTACGTAATGTCCAACAGTCCCGTAATAATCTAAAAACCTCATTTCTTACCCCAATTACCGACTCCGTCACTTGTGGAAACGTTTTGTTTAATAGTTGTAGCCCGATGTTCTTGTTCTCTCTTTGGTGAGAAGCGAACATTACTAATCCGTAAGCATAACATGCTTCTTTATGTTGCATGTTAGCCGCTTTTTCTAAATCACGAAGTCCAATATTCGGATATATTGAGTCAAAATAATTTCTTAACCCGTTGCGTAAAATAGCATTTGGGTTCCCCGCAATATATGCGTCAAAGTAAACACATCGTAACTTATGGGTTTCCCAATGTGATATCCCCCATCTTTCAAACGAAAGTCTCTTATAAACCAAGACATTCTTGGAACGTTCTTCGAATGTCTTACAAACTGATCTCGCCTTAAATAGTTGTGCCGAAGAATTCTGGCCGACTCTAGACAAGATTTCATCAATCATGTCTCCGGGTAGGTCTCTTAAAATATTGGGTTGTCTATCCATTTTGTGTTTTTAAACTGTAAAATAGACAAGAGTTAGATTCATAAAAAAAATACTTATTAATACAAGCAATTTTTACATATATCATAAAGCATAAGAACACTATATTCCATATATTACACCACACGAATACAACTATCTTATTCCGACTCGCTCGTTTCTTCTTCTTCGGTTTTGGTTCGTTTTGCCAAGTTTCTAGGGATATATGATGTTCCCCTAATACGAGCCGTCATTGTCCACATTGGTTTAGAAAAACCTGGTGGTTTAGAGGTTCCCGGGTCATTGTTACAACTTAAGGACTTCGGGGGTTGACGATACATATAAAGTTCATCGGGGTTGGAATTAGATTTCTCTATTTTTATGCCCTTTCCCTTATTATTTTCTTTTGCCTTTTTAAATTCAGTTGGGGTAATTTCTATAACATCATCGGAATTCTCGTCGGAATCCGATTCATCGGAGAATTGGTAATCCTCCCAATATTTTGCTTCCTTGGCGGAAACACCATTGACCATAATTAACTTTGGTCGGTTGGTTGAGGATTTTCTTTTACTTAACCGTTTTATTATTTCCCCCACCGGTTCTATTTCTTCATCCGGTTCCGATTCTTCTTCCGGTTCCGATTCTTCTTCCGGTTCCGACTCTTCTTCCGGTTCCTCTTCGGGAACTTGTGAATCAGTCCACAAATCATTCCAATTTACATTTGACTCTTCATTATTATTAGGTGAGTCAATGGGACTTGTTCTAGAGGTAGACATCTATCACATAATATCAAACACGTTAAGAGATTAATATATCACATAATATTCATATGTTAAAAATATATAGTTTCCAACAAAAATGTTAAGCAATCATTTTTAAAGAAAACACGGTCGAAGTCCAGACTCACTAATGCATCCTAACAAACTCGATAAGACACACTAATGCAAATTTTCTGGTTCTCTAAGACCAACGCTCTGATACCAACTGAAATGTCCCGTTCTTATTGATTAAAAACGTTCCATATTAATTGATTTCGTTGCGAGGTTTTGACCTCTATATGAGACGTTTTTCAAAGACTGCATTCATTTTTAAACAAACCATAACCTTTATTTCATCAATAAAGGTTTAAAAAGCTTTACGTAGATTATCAAATAATGATAATCTAAAATATCCTGTTTACACACGACCATTACATAATGGTTTACAATACAAATATGTTACAACAAAATAAGTTTCTTGAATGCAGTTTTTACACAATATCATACAAGCATGGACTCCAAATCTTGTCCTTATTTAAGTATGCGACAGCGGAAGCTCTTAATAATCACCTGAGAATAAACATGCTTAAAACGTCAACAAAAATGTTGGTGAGTTATAGGTTTAACCTATATATATCAAATCGTAACAATAGACCACAAGATTTCATATTTCAATACACATCCCATACATAGAGATAAAAATCATTCATATGGTGAACACCTGGTAACCGACAATAACAAGATGCATATATAAGAATATCCCCATCATTCCGGGACACCCTTCGGATATGATATAAATTTCGAAGTACTAAAGCATCCGGTACTTTGGATGGGGTTTGTTAGGCCCAATAGATCTATCTTTAGGATTCGCGTCAATTAGGGTGTCTGTTCCCTAATTCTTAGATTACCAGACTTAATAAAAAGGGGCATATTCGATTTCGATAATTCAACCATAGAATGTAGTTTCACGTACTTGTGTCTATTTTGTAAATCATTTATAAAACCTGCATGTATTCTCATCCCAAAAATATTAGATTTTAAAAGTGGGACTATAACTCACTTTCACAGATTTTTACTTCGTCGGGAAGTAAGACTTGGCCACTGGTTGATTCACGAACCTATAACAATATATACATATATATCAAAGTATGTTCAAAATATATTTACAACACTTTTAATATATTTTGATGTTTTAAGTTTATTAAGTCAGCTGTCCTCGTTAGTAACCTACAACTAGTTGTCCACAGTTAGATGTACAGAAATAAATCGATAAATATTATCTTGAATCAATCCACGACCCAATGTATACGTATCTCAGTATTGATCACAACTCAAACTATATATATTTTGGAATCAACCTCAACCCTGTATAGCTAACTCCAACATTCACATATAGAGTGTCTATGGTTGTTCCGAAATATATATAGATGTGTCGACATGATAGGTCGAAACATTGTATACGTGTCTATGGTATCTCAAGATTACATAATATATAATACAAGTTGATTAAGTTATGGTTGGAATAGATTTGTTACCAATTTTCACGTAGCTAAAATGAGAAAAATTATCCAATCTTGTTTTACCCATAACTTCTTCATTTTAAATCCGTTTTGAGTGAATCAAATTGCTATGGTTTCATATTGAACTCTATTTTATGAATCTAAACAAAAAAAGTATAGGTTTCTAGTCGGAAAAATAAGTTACAAGTCGTTTTTGTAAAGGTAGTCATTTCAGTCGAAAGAACGACGTCTAGATGACCATTTTAGAAAACATACTTCCACTTTGAGTTTAACCATAATTTTTGGATATAGTTTCATGTTCATAATAAAAATCATTTTCTCAGAATAACAACTTTTAAATCAAAGTTTATCATAGTTTTTAATTAACTAACCCAAAACAGCCCGCGGTGTTACTACGACGGCGTAAATCCGGTTTTACGGTGTTTTTCGTGTTTCCAGGTTTTAAATCATTAAGTTAGCATATCATATAGATATAGAACATGTGTTTAGTTGATTTTAAAAGTCAAGTTAGAAGGATTAACTTTTGTTTGCGAACAAGTTTAGAATTAACTAAACTATGTTCTAGTGATTACAAGTTTAAACCTTCGAATAAGATAGCTTTATATGTATGAATCGAATGATGTTATGAACATCATTACTACCTTAAGTTCCTTGGATGAACCTACTGGAAAAGAGAAAAAAATGGATCTAGCTTCAATGGATCCTTGGATGGCTCAAAGTTCTTGAAGCAAAATCATGACACGAAAACAAGTTCAAGTAAGATCATCACTTGAAATAAGATTGTTATAGTTATAGAAATTGAACCAAAGTTTGAATATGATTATTACCTTGTATTAGAATGATAACCTACTGTAAGAAACAAAGATTTCTTGAGGTTGGATGATCACCTTACAAGATTGGAAGTGAGCTAGCAAACTTGAAAGTATTCTTGATTTTATGAAACTAGAACTTTTGGAATTTATGAAGAACACTTAGAACTTGAAGATAGAACTTGAGAGAGTTCAATTAGATGAAGAAAATTGAAGAATGAAAGTGTTTGTAGGTGTTTTTGGTCGTTGGTGTATGGATTAGATATAAAGGATATGTAATTTTGTTTTCATGTAAATAAGTCATGAATGATTACTCATATTTTTGTAATCTTATGAGATATTTCATGCTAGTTGCCAAATGATGGTTCCCACATGTGTTAGGTGACTCACATGGGCTGCTAAGAGCTGATAATTGGAGTGTATATACCAATAGTACATACATCTAAAAGCTGTGTATTGTACGAGTACGAATACGGGTGCATACGAGTAGAATTGTTGATGAAACTGAACGAGAATGTAATTGTAAGCATTTTTGTTAAGTAGAAGTATTTTGATAAGTGTATTGAAGTCTTTCAAAAGTGTATAAATACATATTAAAACACTACATGTATATACATTTTAACTGAGTCGTTAAGTCATCGTTAGTCGTTACATGTAAGTGTTGTTTTGAAACCTTTAGGTTAACGATCTTGTTAAATGTTGTTAACCCAATGTTTATAATAACAAAAGAGATTTTAAATTATTATATTATCATGATATTATGATGTATGAATATCTCTTAATATGATATATATACATTAAATGTCGTTACAACGATAAACGTTACATATATGTCTCGTTTCAAAATCATTAAGTTAGTAGTCTTGTTTTTACATATGTAGTTCATTGTTAATATAATTAATGATATGTTTACTTATCATAATATCATGTTAACTATATATATAACCATATATATGTCATCATATAGTTTTTTTACAAGTTTTAACGTTCGTGAATCACCGGTCAACTTGGGTGGTCAATTGTCTATATGAAACCTATTTCAATTAATCAAGTCTTAACAAGTTTGATTGCTTAACATGTTGGAAACATTTAATCATGTAAACATCAATCTCAATTAATATATATAAACATGGAAAAGTTCGGGTCACTACAATCATATTCAAATTTGTCAACCACTTTCTGTCTTTATCACAACACTCCCCCTTGGATGACAAATTATTAAAGAGCAACTTAGTACTGCCTCGTTAAAAACCTTGCTAAAGAAAACTCATTGGGAAAAAACTTTAGCTAAGGGAAAAAGAGTGCAGCATACAGTTGACTCCCCCTCAAGTAGACATCTTGAACTTTTACATCTTTTGAACATGTCTCATTCCAATGTTGTGAACGTGTGTTCTGAAAATAGCAGTTGGGAGTGCTTTGGTGAAAAGATCAGCTGACTTTTTGCTGGATTAAACATATTTCATTTCAATCTGGTTGTTCTTAATGAGATCTTGAGTGTATAAGAAGAATCTAGGAGGTATGTGTTTTGTTCGGATACTTTTGATATACCCTTCTTTCATCTGTGCTATGCAAGCTGCATTATCTTCATAGATGGTTGTTGGACTTTTATCGCGTTCTAGTCCACAGGGATCAGTAATGAGTTGTGTCATTGATCTCAACCAAAAACATTCCCGAGTAGCTTCATGTAATGCAATCACTTCGGCATGATTTGATGATGTTGTAACAAGTGTTTGTTTTTGAGAACGCCATGATATTGCGGTACCTCCATTTAGGAATACATATCCATTTTGAGATTTAGCTTTATGTGGATCAGATAAATAACCTGCATCTGCATAACCAATCAAATCTTGTTTTGATTCGTTAGAATAAAATAATCCTAAATCAGTAGTTCCTCGAAGGTATCGAAATATGTGTTTGATCCCATTCCAGTGTCTTTTGGTAGGAGCTGAACTGAACCTTGCCAACAAATTAACTGCAAAAAAATTTCAGGTCTTGTACAATTTATAAGATACATAAGAGCTCCAATTGCACTAAGATATGGTAATTCTAGTCCCAGGATGTGACGA
Organism: Rutidosis leptorrhynchoides; assembly: GCF_046630445.1. NCBI lineage: Eukaryota > Viridiplantae > Streptophyta > Magnoliopsida > Asterales > Asteraceae > Rutidosis > Rutidosis leptorrhynchoides. Next base: position 59,163,791 of record NC_092340.1, on the reverse strand, counting down.
CCCGAAAATTTTCGATCAAATTTAAACTTTAATCTTTCTATGTTTCGAAACGTTAAGCAAAGTCTGTAATGTTGAGTCTCGAAAACTTTGAAACAGTTTACATGAATGCATTTGACCTTTGACTGTTTCCGACGATTCACGAACGACTATTTGTAAACAGATGCATATATATATTCACAATATTTTGAAACATAAATTGAAATAATATATGATATAAATTATAAGGACTAAAAATTTTAAAATAATAAATGATACAATAAAGTTATGAAACTATGGTTTCTATACATAATTATTAATATATGTATATTGTAATATATATTAAAAGGTATAAAAATTTAGTACTCAATATAGGTTGTTATATAATATAATCATTAAATATTACATGTTTAATAAAATATAATTACAAGTTAAAAATATAGTTGTATTATTATTGTTATCATTATAAACATCATAATTAATTATGAATTTAATTATTATTATGATTACTATCATTATCAATAAAACTTAGTATCATAAAAATAAATACAATTTATTATTATTATCATTAATAATATTATTTATATCATCTTATAGTTAATATATTTATTATTATTATTGATGTCAAAGCTAAGGGATACGAAATAGTTTATATTTTACTAGGAAAAACTATTAAATACGATACAATTTTACACAAGATATTTATTTATTTAGAGAATGGATATACTTAAACCTTGCTACAACACTTATAGGCAGTGTACCTAATCGTACAGTAGTGTAGTTTTTAGTAAGTCCGGTTCGTTCCACAGGGAAATCTTTAAACAAAGCTTAACGCTATATTAGTTTACTTTTATAAAAATACAAATACATATATATAAGTAATATTATTATTATAAAGGGGGTTTTTTACCGTTTAATGACCGGTTTGTCGATTTTAAAACTTTAGTCGCAGTTAAAACCAAATGTAAAATAATAAATAAATACAAGACTTAATTTTAAGCGTAAAGTAAATAACGATAATGAAATTGCGAATAATAAAAGTGCGATAAAATAAACTTGCGATAATTAAAAAGGACGATAATTAAAAGTGCAATTAAATAACAATAAATAAAAATGCGATAATTAGAAGTGCAATTAAATATAAAATAAAGGAAATTAAATATGAAATAAAAGAATTATGCTTATTTAAACTTCCGTAATCATGATGTTTGACGTGTTGATTTTAGTTTTATGCCCATGGGTTAATTGTCCTTTGTCCTGGATTATTTAATATGTCCGTCTGGTTTTTGTCCATAACAGTCCATCAGTCATAAATATAAAGTGCGAGTGTCCTCATCAAATTATCCTTATACCCGAAGTTAAATATTCCAACTAATTGGGGATTCGAATTGTAACAAGGTTTTAATACTTTGTTTAATGAATACACCAGGTTATCAACTGCGTGTAAACCAAGGTTTTACTACTTTGTTAGCAATTACACCAATTACCCTTGAATGTAATTTCACCCCTGTTTTAATTATTCTAGTGGCTATTAATCCATTCCCGTGTCCGGTTAAATAAACGATTATTCGTACATATAAATACCCCGCCCATCGTGTCCGATCGAGTGTATATGGTAATTTATAGGGACGCCCAATTGTAAATCTTTATATTAACATTAACAAACTATCATTTAGTTAAACAAATATAAAGCCCATTAATAGCCCATAGTCTAATTTCCACAAGTGTCGTTCTTTTGTCCAAACCCCAATTATGGTACAAAGCCCAATTACCCAATTTTAGTAATTAGCCCAACATCATGATTACTTCGTTTTAAATAAGCATAATAATAACTTAGCTACGAGACATTAATGTAAAAAGGTTGAACATAACTTACAATGATTAAAAATAGCGTAGCGTTACACGGACAGAATTTCGACTTACACCCTTACAACATTCGCTAACATACCCTTATTATTAGAATTATAATTAAAATTAAAATTAAAATTAAAATATAAATATAAATATATACGATATATTGAGAGAGAGAGAGATATATATTTTTTTTGTGAATTTTTACGATCAGAATGCGCGAGCTTTATAGGAATTTTCGATTTTTGGGGCTTCGCGACTCGCGGTGAAATCCTCTTTAAACTCCGCGAGTCGCGGAGAATGAATTTACAGCTCACACCCTTGGAGTCTTTCTCTGCCGACGGTTTTTATTTATAAATATAATATATATATAATTAATATAATTAATTATATATTATATTATATTTATATACATAGTTAACTTGTAATTTTTAGTCCGTTGCGTCGAGCGTTAAGAGTTGACTCTGGTCCCGGTTCCGGATTTTCGAACGTCCTTGCGTACAATTTTATATTTTATACTTTGCGTTTTGAATCTTGTACTCTTGTAATTTCGAGACGTTTCTTATCAATAATTGGAACCTTTTTGATTGTCTTTTGTACTTTTGAGCTTTTTGGTCGTTTGCGTCTTCAATTCGTCAAATCTGTCTTTTGTCTTCACCTTTTATTATTTAAACGAATATCACTTGTAAATAGAACAATTGCAACTAAAAGCTTGTCTTTCTTGAGGAATAATGCTATGAAATATATGTTCGTTTTCAGCATTATCAAATATTCTCACACTTGAGCGTTGCTTGTCCTCAAGCAATATCGTCTTGAAATACTAGAATCACTTCTTTATTCTTCACACTTTGTACATCAGTGATTTCTATACGGCGGTATAAACAATGGTAGTAACGATATGGTTTACAGTCCCACATGACTATAAAAATTTAGATCCATTAAGGAAATTGGATCTTTATGAAAACATTTGATCTTTTGAAAATTAAATCTAGTTTTTACCCTAGATAAGTTTTTCGGAATAACCCTTTACCGGTGTTTGCAAAATATTTTTGTGGGTTTGGTGGGTTTCAGATTTGAAAATTTTAGCTCAAAACTTGCGGTTTTGTGTCACCCACTTGCTAACCTTGTATTTGGAAAGCAACACGTCCAGTTTACTTGTCCCGTATATTACCTTTCGATAAACTACCGTCCGGTTGAAAGGAAAGCGTTGAACAAGCAACTGTTAAGGCAATGTCCCCTGACATGCTTTTAATTATGGTCTATAACGTGTCGGACGCAATTACTATCCTTGGTAGGAGCAATAGTAAAGCTCACCCTTATAATTTTTCGGTATGGCACAAGGTCCTGTCTTTGACCACTATGCAACCACCGTTCTTACGGTTGACACCCGATTTAGTTCAGGTGACCTAATGAATTCCAGGTGAATTCCTAGGATTTTACGTTCAATGGTAATGAACGCATTGAAAATAGGGTTTTCAGAAAACAAATCGGTTTGTAATTTTTATCAAAATATTTTCTCGTTCAAGCTCGAGTTTAGATATCATTGAATTCCATGAGTTTGTAATTCTCAATCTTTAAGGTCAATCTCAAGGATTGAGTAATATCAGGCTTAAAAGCTGATTTTTGATCTTTAAGGAGATTATCCTTTCTGGGGATCTGATTCATTAGTCTTATCCAGCTAATTTGCATGGTGCCCCCCTCATTGTACGAGATAAATCCTTCTCATGGTTAGGATAAATCTGACCACTTGGCGACCCTGTTTGATGCTGAGGTCCGTGGATTTCCTGTTGATTTTAGAGATGACTTTTCTAGATTTTTCGTCAACCTACAGCTGGTCTGGATGACAACTTCATGACCTAAATCAAGAAGCGCGTTTCTTTTTCGGAAGACTTTACTTCCTTTTAGTGATGGAATTGATTCATCGTGTAGATCCATCTCTTCTTTTCTTTCATCGGGTAAAAAACAGTTTAGTTTAGTCTAAAGCAAAAGTATTTTCAGTTATTTGTTACAGATATATGTGACATATGTTTAAGATAACTTGGTAAATTTTCCCACACTTGGCTTTTATTTTCCTTTTTATCGTCCTCTATTCCATTTTAAATGAATTTTAACATTTTGGTTTGTTTCTCAATTTATGTCCTTTTTGAGGTAACAATAATTTCGGTGTTAAAACCTAGTTTTATCGTTCATAAATATGTATAAACATGATTTTGAGTTCATTTAATTGAAAATTTTGAAAAATTTTACTAGAATTGGGTAGTCAGTATATAAGACTAGGGCTGTTCTTTATTATCAGAGAGCACTAGATTCTAATACAACTACTGCTTTACTAGTATTTTTAATGGTAACCAAGTGTTTAAGATAAAAATTTTAAAATCCGAAAGAATTTAACCCCTTCCCACACTTAAGATCTTGCAATGCCCTCATTTGCAAGAAATCAGTAACAATTTAAATTATTGAGGGTGATTTGTGTGAAAATGATTAAATTTTTACCAAAGTTTCCAAATATATTGGCGTTTGTTTGCTGAATGATAAATGGTGCACATCATTTGTTCATTCCGTCTTGTTGTTATTTCACATATATTTTGCATCTTGTCGTCAAAATTAGTTGCTTTTGCTGAACTTAATGTCAGTCTTTGAAAATGCGTTGTTTTACCCTGTTGTGTACATAAGATAAACTGCAAACATATATACATATTTTTGAAGTTTGGTATATTACCCCACATTCAAAAATTATTAAAATCTAAGAATAAAAGTTAGATAATTATAAAAATGATTACAATATTAACAAAAGTATTAAACGTATCAATAATTACAAATTACAAAATAAAAAAAAATAATAAGTAAACTAAGGATGATATTGGTACCAATAGGGGTTCCAGGCATAACCATAGGTGCTATAGAATGCTTCGGCAGGGTCATACGTAGGATATGGTGGCTGCATCTCTATAGACCAAGGAGGGAAGATGGGTTTCGGTGTAGGAATATAGTTTCTACCTATATGTTGGCAATGAGCTATGATTTGGTTCTGATGAACTTGCCAATCTTCAAATGCTCTCTGTCTAGCATTTTCGTATTCCTGAGAAGCTATAAACCTTTACATTTCTTGCATCTCATTCCCCCCTCCTACATTACCTTGCTGTTGGTTTCTCTCCACCTGTGGATGTCTACCATGGTATCGTACTGCGGCGTTATTTCGCCTCTTCAAAACTTTCGCACCATGGTATACATTTAAACCTATAGTATCGCGGGGTTCTGGTTCTTCTACTAATAATCCCCCCCGACTTATATCCACACCGAGATATTCACCAATCAAAGTAATAAAAATACCACCTCCTATTATGCTATGCGGTCGCATCCCCCGAACCATAGCTGATAAATAATAACCCACACAATACGGTATACTTACAGCGCTTTGTGGGTCTCGAATACACATATGGTAAAACAAATCCTGTTCATTTACTTTTTCCTTGTTCTTACCCCTTTGTGTAATCGAATTAGCTAAAAACCTATGTATCACTCTTAATTCGGCTCTATCTATATCCAAATAAGAGTAATTTCCCCCTTTGAAACGGTGATGGCTTGTCATTTGACTCCACACACCGTGTGTATCAAAATTTTCATCTATCTTTCTACCGTTTAGTATCAATCCTCTACAATCGGCAGACGCTAACTCCTCAGGCGTATATATACGTAAAGACTGAGCCATGTCCAGTAAAGACATGTGGCGCATCGAACCGCCTAACAAAAATCTAATAAAAGAACGATCAGTTAAATTAGCTACCCGATCATTCAACTCTATACTACATAACAATTCTTCACACCATACTTTATATACAGGTCTACGCATGGTGAATAAACATACCCAGTCATTAAAAGAAGAATTACCATACCTCTGTACAAGTAATTCCCTAATTGGCTCGGCCAATTCTACAGCTTCTAAGGGTCCCCATTCTATGACCCTCGGTACCTCAACAACCTTAGAATGAAGAGTATGCAAACCCCTTTGATATTTTGGATAATCTATCCAAAGTCTGTCAAATCTCAGGTTCGGGTGCAACTCTTCCAAGTGCATATCGGAAAAGGTCATGACTGGATGAGGTATAGCCTGCTTGTAGTAGTTATCCACCTCCTGTTGTTCCAAATTCTCAGCAGGAGCATTGCGGGCTTGGGATGAAGATTCACCCCTTTCAGTCTGCAAAACACATCAAACACAAATTTTGTGCATCCAAATATGCATTAGTGTCAGCAAAATCATCAATCAAAATAATTACAATGACATTATCAATTTATATCCAACTTAAGCTCATTTTCACATTTTTATCAAATCTACACTTTTTCAAATAAGCATATACGAAAATGTTCGCCAAGTTCATAAGCATTCAACTCAAATAACATGTCAAAATAATCATTACTAGCAATTAAACAAGTCTCAAATGGCATTATCTTTCAAAAATCAAGTTCATGAATTTTAGACTTGAAAAAGTCCACTTTAATTCTCAAAATCATGTTTAGGCTCAAAGTTTGGATCATTTAACTACCTAGACATGTTACACTACTTATTTTAGCAACAATTCATGACAAAAATCGGCCATAATCTGTTTATATCAAAAAGCCCCAAATTTGCTCAAGAACACAAACCCTAGATTATTCAAAATTTGAAGTTTAAGGCTTCTAATCATGTTAAACAGCATCAATCTAGGTTATACAAGCATAATACATAAACAATTTAAGCATAATTACACTAAAAAGCATCAAAATCAAATTGGGGAAAAAAATTGCTCAAGAACAGCAAATTTCGGATTAAATGGTGTTTAGGTGTAGAAATTTACCGTTTTTCTTGAGTAATTCTTAGATAGCATCCTTCTCAACATGATTTTAGCAAAAGATTTGGTGATTAACGGTTAAAAATTGTGATTTTGGGGTGTATTTTTCGGGTTTTTCGCGTGCAGTTTTTCGCAGGTTTTTTTTTTTCCAGTGTTGGGACTGATCAGTTCGGGTGTTTATATTTTTTTCTGATTTTTCGACCCCTCCGCGAGTCGCGGAGATTTAAGCTCCAAACTCCGCGAGTCGCGGAGTTTGGTATTTTTTTTTTTTTTTATAATCATTAACTTATTAAAACAATTAAGTAATTAATTTTAAAATTTTGTTTCCCTTGTTATTTAGGACGAGGTCGTTTCGGATTGATGTCCTAGTCCGTCCTTCGACAAAATTTTAAAATTTGTCTTTTTGTAGCGATTGTTTTAAAAGCTAAGATTTTTGGGTTTTTTTCAATGTTTTTGGCATACTTTAATTCAATAAGATTAAAAATAATGATAATAAAAGTTATCGTCCCTTCCTCGGGTAAAGCAATTTCGATTCAAAGACCTAGTCTTCAACTTACGACGAATTTTAAAAATCATATTCTTAACTTAATGAGATAAAGTAAATTTTTGTTTTTTAAATTCACACAACTTAAATATAAAATTCAAAATTAATATTAAAAATTCACACCAAACTTAAAATTTGAAATGCATAAAATTAAAAATTTATATTTTAAAAATTAAAAATTCACACCAACTTTAATTTAAAAATTTATATATTTATATCAAACTTATATTAATTTTTCAAATATTTACAATTTTAAATATATTGTTTTTATAAAGTTTACAATATTAATTTAAGATTTAAATATTAATTTTAAAAACATGGTAAAAATAAATTTAAAAGTCTTTTTGTCTTTTTTTCCCACTTTAATCAATCAAATATTATCAAAAATATGCGCCCCTCTTTTCGGTAAAGTAATTTCGGTTCCAAGACCTAATTTAACTCATGACGAATTTTTGAAATATTTTGTGTTGATTGATTAAAGATATTTATACCTTAAGAATAAACGTTAAATTTCGCAGTGATGTAATAAATTTTTGAATGATATCAATAATTTCGGTCGCCAAACCTAATTTTATTCAATACCAATTTAATACTTTTTAGCGAACAAATTAGCGTTTATTATCAAAAGGTTAAAAATAAAAATAAAAATAAAAACTGTACAGACATACCTGTGGAATAGATTTCTTAGTTATATGATCTATCCCATTCATAAGATAGTCGGTTTAATTGATTTTCCATGGCTACATAGGCGTAACCTCGAGCATTCAGTGTCTTTTCTTCTAAACATATGAACGGTCCGTCTCTGCATAAAGTAACAAATTCGGTATTTGAATAGGTTTGATTATTTGAACATTTACCTCCATGTGACCATTTTCCGCATTTGTGACATCGTTCTAGGTGTCGTGCTCTTCTTTTCGCTGCGGATTTTGATTTTCCTTTACCAAATTGTAACTTATTATCTTCGCATCTGGATTCTTTTCTAACTCCGTCCATTCTTTCTCTGATTACTGATACTAGTTCACTCGGTAGTATGTCATTATTTCTTTTAGTGATCAAAGCGTGTAGCATTAGACCATGGTTTAGTTCACAGGCAGTCTTCATTTCGTAAAAACCTAAAAAAAATAAAAATTCAGAATGGGGGGAGAAGACTAGTTCTTTAGGGTCTGCTAGGGAAAGACCATTCGGGTTCCATTTTCGAGAACTACACAAAAACAGACAATCTAACTCTAACAGAAATACATATTATCCTTTAAAGACTTGATTCTCCCCACACTTAGTTAGCTGTGGTGTCGAAATTGTGATTAACTTCGTTGTCGACTTCCATCGGACCATGTATGTAATGTTTAACTCTGTGACCATTAACTTTAAATTCAATCCCATTTGAATTTATTAATTCTATCATTCCGTATGGGAAAACTCTTTTGACTATGAATGGTCCAGACCATCTTGATTTCAATTTTCTAGAAAATAGCTTGAATCGTGAATTGAAAAGAAGAACTCTGTCTCCTTCTTTAAATTCTTTTGAACTTCTGATTCTTTTATCATGCCATTTCTTCGTTCTTTCTTTATAGATTAACGAATTTTCGTATGCTTCATGTCTTAATTCTTCTAATTCGTTTAGTTGACTTAATCGTAGACGTCCGGCTTCATGTAAATCAAGATTACATGTCTTCAAAGCCCAAAATGCTTTGTGTTCAATTTCTACTAGAAGATGACATGCTTTTCCATAAACAAGTCTAAAAGGTGTGGTTCCAATTGGAGTTTTGTAAGCTGTTCTAAAAGCCCAGAGTGCATCCTCCAATTTAATGGACCATTCCTTCGGATTTGATCCTACGGTTTTCTCTAGAATACGTTTTAAAGCTCGGTTGGTATTTTCAACTTGTCCACTTGTTTGTGGATGATATGCGGTGGAGATTTTATGAGTTACTCCATATCTTTTAAGAACTTTCTCAAGTTGATTATTACAGAAATGAGTACCCCGATCACTTATTAAAGCTTTCGGTGTTCCAAACCTTGCAAAAAGACGTTTTAAAAAGTTGACTACAACTCGTGCATCGTTAGTTGGGAGAGCTTGTGCTTCCGCCCATTTAGATACATAATCAATGGCTACGAGTATATATAGATTATTATGAGATTTTGGAAATGGACCCATAAAGTCAATACCCCAAATGTCAAATACTTCACATACTTGGATGACATTTTGTGGCATTTCATCACGTTGACTTATTTTTCCGGCCCTTTGACATGCATCACAGGATTTGCAAAGAAGGTGTGCGTCTTTGTAAATTGTAGGCCAATAGAATCCAGCTTCATACACTTTTCTTGCTGTTAGTTGAGGCCCATAATGCCCTCCTGTTGGTCCTGTGTGACAATGGTTTAATATTTTACTAGCTTCATCTCCAAATACACATCGGCGTATTATTCCATCGGGACAACTTTTAAACAGATGTGGATCTTCCCAGAAATAGTGTTTTATATCACTGAAGAATTTCTTTCGTCTTTGGAACGATAATCCTTTTTCAAGGAATCCACAAACTAAGTAGTTTGCATAGTCTGCAAACCATGGGATTTCTTTATAATCTATCTTCAATAGATATTCATCAGGAAAGTTGTCTTGTATAGCTGATTCATTAAGAACTTCTAATTCGGGATTTTCAAGACGAGAAAGATGATCAGCGGCGAGATTTTCTGCTCCTCTTTTATCTCGGATTTCAATATCAAATTCTTGTAAGAGTAAGATCCAACGGATTAATCTTGGTTTAGCATCTTGTTTTGAAAATAGGTATCTAAGAGCAGAATGGTCGGTATAGACCACCGTTTTTGCTAGAACGAGATATGATCGAAATTTGTCAAAAGCAAAGACAATAGCAAGGAGTTCTTTTTCAGTAGTTGTATAGTTCGTTTGTGCTCCTTGTAATGTCTTACTAGCATAATATATAGGTTGAAATCGTTTTTCAATCCTTTGTCCTAAAACGGCTCCCATTGCAAAATCACTTGCATCGCACATTAGTTCAAATGGTAGATTCCAATTTGGTGTTATCATGATCGGCGCATTAGTGAGTTTCTCTTTAAGAATATTAAAAGATTTGATACACTCATCTGAAAAGATGAATGGCGCATCCTTTTCTAGGAGTTTATTCATAGGAGTGGCAATTTTAGAAAAATCTTTTATGAAACGTCGGTAAAAACCGGCATGCCCTAGAAAACTCCTAACTCCTCTAACATTGGTGGGATGTGGAAGTTTAGCAATTACATCTACTTTAGCTCTATCCACTTCAATTCCTTCTTTTGAAATTTTATGTCCAAGAACGATGCCTTCTTTAACCATGAAATGGCATTTCTCCCAATTAAGTACTAGATTTGATTGTTCGCATCTAATTAGCATTCGTTCCAGATTAACTAGACATGATTTAAATGTATCACCGAAGACTGAAAAGTCATCCATGAATACTTCCATGCATTCTTCTATCATGTCGTGAAAAATCGCCATCATACACCTTTGAAAGGTTGCAGGGGCGTTACAAAGTCCAAATGGCATGCGTTTGTAAGCAAAAGTACCATAAGGGCACGTGAATGTGGTTTTCTCTTGGTCTTCGGGTGTTATTGGATTTTGAAAATATCCAGAAAATCCATCTAGAAAACAATAGTAACTATTTCCGGCTAATCTTTCCAACATTTGATCTATGAAAGGTAAGGGAAAGTGATCTTTTCTGGTGGCGTCATTTAATTTTCTATAATCAATACATACACGCCATCCTGTTACAGTCCTAGTAGGAATAAGCTCATTTTTCTCATTTGTAATGACAGTCATGCCACCCTTCTTAGGCACGCATTGAACTGGGCTTACCCATGGACTATCAGAAATTGGATATATCAAACCTGCATCTAGCAGTTTAATAATCTCTTTCTTAACTACATCTTGCATATTTGGATTTAGTCTTCGTTGGCGTTGCACATACGTTTTATGACCTTCTTCCATAAGGATTTTATGTGTGCAATACGAAGGACTTATTCCTTTAATATCATGAATCTTCCATGCAATGGCTGGTTTATGAGCTTTCAACACAGAAATGAGTTGTGATTTCTCATTTTCACTAAGAGAAGACGATATTATTACAGGTAATTCAGATTCACCATGTAAATAAGCGTATTCCAAATGGTTTGGAAGTGGCTTTAACTCTAATTTCGGAGGTTCTTCTATCGATGATTTGTATCGATATCTGTCTTCTTCTTTTAGCATTTGAATTTTTTCTGTTGTTGGTTCATATCCATTAGCTATAAGTGTAGCTAACATTTCAGCTTCATCAATCGGTTCATTACCTTCTCCTAAAGAACATTCTCCTGTTCCTTGTAATTCTGGAAATTCTTCTAATAATTCTGCATGTGCATCTATAGTTTGAATATAATAACATGTATCATCTGCAGATTGTGGTTGTTGCATTGCTCTATCAACTGAAAAGGTAACACTCTCATCCTCTATACTTAGGGTCAGTTTCTTACCGAACACGTCTATCATTGCTTTAGCCGTGTTTAAGAATGGTCTTCCTAATATGAGAGGAACTTGAGAATCTTCTTCCATGTCCAAAACAACAAAATCTACTGGAAATACTAAAGTACCAACTTTAACTAGCATGTTCTCCATTATCCCTCTAGGATATTTTATTGATCTATCGGCTAGTTGTATGCTTATTCTGGTTGGTTTCAATTCTCCAAGGTCTAATTTAGCGTATAGTGAATACGGCATTAGATTTATACTAGCACCTAAGTCTGCCAATGCTTCTATTGAACTAAGACTACCCAGAAAACATGGAATTGTGAAACTTCCTGGATCAGATAGTTTTTCTGGTATCTTATTCAACAGCACTGCTGAACAATTAGCATTCATAGTAACAGCCGAGAGTTCTTCCATTTTCTTTCTATTCGTGATCAGATCTTTCAAGAATTTAGCATATCTAGGCATTCCTGAAATCACATCAATGAAAGGAAGATTTACATTTATCTGTTTAAACATATCCAAGAATTTGGATTGCTCGGCTTCAAGTTTTTCTTTCTTCATTTTACTCGGGTAAGGAAGTGGTGGTTGATATGGTTTAACATAAGGTTTAGCCTTAGCTGTGTTATCTTCATTAACCTTTTCAACTACCGGTTCTTTTTCCTTATCTTGATCAGGTTGTGGTTCTTGTGGAGTAGGAATGGCTTCATCAGAAGTTACAGGTATTTCAGGTGGTTGAAGTGTTGTACCACTTCTTGTGGTAATGGCTTTAGCTGTTTCATTCCGGGGGTTAGCATTCGTATCACTAGGTAGACTTCCCGGTTTTCTTTCACCTATTAACCTTGCTAGGTTACTCACTTCTTGTTCCAGATTTTGAATAGAAGCTTGTTGATTTCTAAATGCTTGAGCATTTTGTTCATTGGTTTGTTTTTGAGATGTGAAAAACTGCGTTTGAGTTTCAACTAGCTTCGTCATCATATCTTCTAAATTTGGCTTTTTATCATCGGTTTGTTGTGGTGGTTTGTTTTGAAAATTTGGTCTTTGCTGATTATAAGTATTATTGGATACTTGTTGATTACTAGGACCTTGTTGGTTGTTGTATGGAATATTTCGGTTATAATTTTGGTTTTGATTGTAAATCGGTCTTGGCGGTTGATAATTATTCTGATAATTATTTCCAGGCCTTTGGTTTATGTATGAAATATTCTCTCTTTGTTCCATTGTTAATTCAATACTGAGACAATCTTTTGTCAAATGTGGTCCTCCACACTGCTCACAACTAATTCGTATTGAGTGAATATCTTTAGTCATCTTTTTCATTCGTCTCTCCACAGCATCTATCTTTGCGGAAATGGAATCTAAGTCATGGCTAGAATCGGCTCTAGCTGCTTTAGATGATCTAATGATATCTTTTTCTTGGTGCCACTCATGTGAGTGGGAAGCAGTGTTATCAATAATTTTGTAAGCATCAGTTTCGGTTTTCTTCATAATAGAACCACCAGCTGCTATATCTATGTCTTTTCTTGTAGTGATGTCGCATCCTTGGTAGAATATTTGTACTATTTGACAGGTGTCTAAACCATGTTGCGGACATCCTCTTAACAACTTTCCATATCTTGTCCACGCCTCATATAGAGTTTCACTTGGCTTCTGTGTGAACGTAACAATTTCTGCTTGAAGTCTTACGGCTTTAGATGCAGGAAAGAATTGTTTAAGAAATTTGTCAACTAAAACGTCCCATGTATCGATCGCCCCTTCAGGTAACGATTCCAACTAATCTTTGGCTTCTCCCTTTAAAGTCCAGGGAAATAACATGAGATATATCTGTTCATCCTCCACTTCTCGGATTTTAAATAGTGTGCAGATCCTATTAAAGGTACGTAGATGTTCATTTGGATCTTCCTTCGGCGCACCACTAAATTGGCATTGATTAGTCACCATGTGTAGAATTTGTCCTTTGATTTCATAATCTGGTGCATTAATGTCTGGATGAGTAATTGCGTGACCTTGGCCAGTGCGTTTAGCTCTCATTCGGTCTTCCTTACTTAAAGGTTCCAGATTCTCCATAATTGAATTTGTTGAATCGGTATCACTAGATGATTCTGATTTAATGGTTCGTTCCTCAACAATCTCTGTTTGAATGATTGGTGGTTCAGGAGGAAAGTTTAATGGTTCAGGATCTACGAACCGTTCCTGAATATTTTCCGGATTCTCAATTGTGAGGTTGGGTTCAAAAAATGGATTATCGGAAAATTGAACTGAAGTACTTGGTCGACTGGATGACGATTCTAAAGAAAAATCAACGGCGGTTATATTTGCTAAATGTCTTGATCTAGTTACAGGTGGTGAACGTACAATAGGTGGTGAACGTCTTGCTCGGTGCATTCACTGAATATCCTATTAGTTTTTAAAAAGGAAAGAAAAATTATAATAAGTTATCCAATCAATAGACTTTTCTGATTTTGCCCACGTTTCGAATAGCCAAAAGATGCAGCAGAGGGGCAGGATTCGTTTGGTCTCAATATAATTGAGGACTGTTTGGCTCCAATAACCCGGTCCACGTACAAATCCAACTATTACTACGAACCAGAAAATTTTGATGTCTATTAATTTAACCACTTAAAATAAATTTTCGTAATTTTAAGAAATTTAGATAAGAAGTAGAATAAAAATCTATGTCCTAAAACTAGAATAGCGAGAAATAAGAAAGAAAAAGAGTTCGTCGAAAAAGGTCGAAAAAGAAAAATGGTTGAAAAATAAAAGGTGACGGAAAAATAAAAGAAACTTATAAAAACTTAAAAATACTTGACTAACCTAACCTTATTACTACAACTAACTTAAAATTATAATCGCAAATTGAAATTACTAATTGGAATGATAATTGATACATAGTAAAAGGTGTCTAAAAATATTAAAGCTTACAGGAAAAACTAAATCCCAAATGGAAATAACTTAAAAAGAAACTAAAACTTAAAAAGGCGTCGCAAAATTCTAAAGCACCTAAATCTTAGTCTAAAGAAAAAGCACTTAAGGAATTCTACGGCAAAGCCTAAAAATCTAGGAGTAAAAATAACTATAGCAAAAACTAAGTTTAAAATTAAATATGAGCTAAAAATACAAATATTACGCTAAAACGATTTAAAAAGGGACAAAATATAAAAATAAACAAAAAGTTGTAAAAAGTACAATTTTTATAAAAATATTATTTTTATATTATTTATTTAATAAAACTACTAATTTTACAATTTAATAAAACTAATTTAACTAAATAAAACAAATTAAATAAAAAGTAAAACTTAAAATAAAACTAATAATAATAATAATAATAATTAGGGTTAAATAATAATAATAATTAATTAATACCCGTAATTAATTGCAGTTTAGGGTTTCTGTCGCGTGTCAGAGTTACTCCGCGAGTCGCGGTATTTAATAAAGAAAACCCCGCGAGTCGCGGGGTTCAGAAATTCAACTGACAGCTTTTAATTTCGACGCGTTTTTATTTATTTATTTTATTTTCTGTTTTTAATTTTTTCTGTTTATAAAAAAAATAATATGTGTATAAATAAAACTTATATTTAAAACTTAAATAAAAATAGAATTACTTTATAATTTTATAAATAAAAATCTTAAAACTTGATTTAAATAAAACTTATGTTTTTATAAAAACAAAGAAACTTTATAAAACTTAAATATTTATCAAACTCCTAAAAATATTTATATTTTTGTTTTTCTTTTTATATTTTCGAATATTTAAAAAGTTTTTTTTTTTTTATATTAGCGTTGCGCTTCCGGCGTTTTAAGAGTGTCCCCAGCAGCGGCGCCAAAAATACTTGATGTCAAAGCTAAGGGATACGAAATAGTTTATATTTTACTAGGAAAAACTATTAAATACGATACAATTTTACACAAGATATTTATTTATTTAGAGAATGGATATACTTAAACCTTGCTACAACACTTATAGGCAGTGCACCTAATCGTACAGTAGTGTAGTTTTTAGTAAGTCCGGTTCGTTCCACAGGGAAATCTTTAAACAAAGCTTAACGCTATATTAGTTTACTTTTATAAAAATACAAATACATATATATAAGTAATATTATTATTATAAAGGGGGTTTTTTACCGTTTAATGACCGGTTTGTCGATTTTAAAACTTTAGTCGCAGTTAAAACCAAATGTAAAATAATAAATAAATACAAGACTTAATTTTAAGCGTAAAGTAAATAACGATAATGAAATTGCGAATAATAAAAGTGCGATAAAATAAACTTGCGATAATTAAAAAGGACGATAATTAAAAGTGCAATTAAATAACAATAAATAAAAATGCGATAATTAGAAGTGCAATTAAATATAAAATAAAGGAAATTAAATATGAAATAAAAGAATTATGCTTATTTAAACTTCCGTAATCATGATGTTTGACGTGTTGATTTTAGTTTTATGCCCATGGGTTAATTGTCCTTTGTCCTGGATTATTTAATATGTCCGTCTGGTTTTTGTCCATAACAGTCCATCAGTCATAAATATAAAGTGCGAGTGTCCTCATCAAATTATCCTTATACCCGAAGTTAAATATTCCAACTAATTGGGGATTCGAATTGTAACAAGGTTTTAATACTTTGTTTAATGAATACACCAGGTTATCAACTGCGTGTAAACCAAGGTTTTACTACTTTGTTAGCAATTACACCAATTACCCTTGAATGTAATTTCATCCCTGTTTTAATTATTCTAGTGGCTATTAATCCATTCCCGTGTCCGGTTAAATGAACGATTATTCGTACATATAAATACCCCGCCCATCGTGTCCGATCGAGTGTATATGGTAATTTATAGGGACGCCCAATTGTAAATCTTTATATTAACATTAACAAACTATCATTTAGTTAAACAAATATAAAGCCCATTAATAGCCCATAGTCTAATTTCCACAAGTGTCGTTTTTTTGTCCAAACCCCAATTATGGTACAAAGCCCAATGACCCAATTTTAGTAATTAGCCCAACATCATGATTACTTCGTTTTAAATAAGCATAATAATAACTTAGCTACGAGACATTAATGTAAAAAGGTTGAACATAACTTACAATGATTAAAAATAGCGTAGCGTTACACGGACAGAATTTCGACTTACACCCTTACAACATTCGCTAACATACCCTTATTATTAGAATTATAATTAAAATTAAAATTAAAATTAAAATATAAATATAAATATATACGATATATTGAGAGAGAGAGAGATATATATTTTTTTTGTGAATTTTTACGATCAGAATGCGCGAGCTTTATAGGAATTTTTGATTTTTGGGGCTCCGCGACTCGCGGTGATTACTCTTTAAACTCCGCGAGTCACGGAGAATGAATTTACAGCTCACACCCTTGGAGTCTTTCTCTGCCGACGATTTTTATTTATAAATATAATATATATATATAATTAATATAATTAATTATATATTATATTATATTTATATACATAGTTAACTTGTAATTTTTAGTCCGTTGCGTCGAGCGTTAAGAGTTGACTCTGGTCCCGGTTCCGGATTTTCGAACGTCCTTGCGTACAATTTTATATTTTGTACTTTGCGTTTTGAATCTTGTACTCTTGTAATTTCGAGACGTTTCTTATCAATAATTGGAACCTTTTTGATTGTCTTTTGTACTTTTGAGCTTTTTGGTCGTTTGCGTCTTCAATTCGTCGAATCTGTCTTTTGTCTTCACCTTTTATTATTTAAACGAATATCACTTGTAAATAGAACAATTGCAACTAAAAGCTTGTCTTTCTTGAGGAATAATGCTATGAAATATATGTTCGTTTTTAGCATTATCAATTATTAGAATTATTATTAATTATTAATATGTACTAATTATAGATCAATTAAATGAGGGAATATGTGCATATCGTTATCAAGTCCTTTCTTCTGTCTGTAAAAGTAATTGAATCGATTCCCATTGCTATAATACAAGTGATCAATTACAAAATCAGTTAGAGATCATTATCAACTTTATTATTTCTTTATCTTTTCTTCCTGGCACGAATATTACTGTCAACTATCACTAACCATAATCACATATTGATACATGTTGATTCTTTCTGTTTCATATCTATATCTATCACATCTACCTTTTATCTATTCCTACCTATCTATATTCCATTATAATTATAAATGTATACATTCGTAGAATGAAATCCATCTGCAATACCTATTAATTCTATTCTTCTTCCCATATCTCATTCACCTTTACTTCTATTAATCAAAAGCACAACACAAACGTGTATCTCCTTCTGTTTTCTGTTGACAACGGGTGCAACCCACAACCCTAACACCATTAGCTTTATGTGTTACGAACCATAACAACCCATCTCTGGTTTACATCAAACCGTAACAAGAAACCATTAAAAACCCTCCCTTCAACCTCACCACCTCATATCTAAAACTCGATCACCACCATTGATTTCCTTCACCCATCACCTTCATCATAAACAACCACTATCACCATTGAATACGACCCACGAAACCACCTTCTACAGCCGTACTATTGCTGTTGTGAACCGCTTCTGTTTCTGTTTGAAACAACCACCGCAACCATCCTTCATCTCTTCTCTTCTCTCTACCTCCCATCTCTCTCTCCACTTTCTTTCTTGTTCGTGCACTATAAAATTTATGATATTGCTACAGCCGTGAAACACACCACCATTGACAATACCATCAATCATCATCTCACCTGAATATATATATATATATATATATATATATATATATATATATATATATATATATATATATATATATATATATATATATATAACCGATTGTTTTCAGTTTACTTGCGGGTTTCCGTTCGAACTCAAACCCAAACACCCACCAACGTTTAGATCATCACCATAAAACCACCTTAACCCACTACAACCGAACTTCAAAAACATCGGATCACCTCATCTTAAAAACCTATTTTTTCTTCTTCTTTCTATCCATCATGAGCACTATATAATTTTGACCATCGAAACCATCCTGCAAATTACTTTAGCTTGGACCTGTTCCTGTTTGATTGTCGATACCAAAGGCTACGTAAAACCTTCAGCAAATTGTTAATGGCTATCGGATAAATTGTTAATTGATTTATGCAAACAAAGTTCCTGCTTTTATGATGCTTCCTCTTGTGGCCGGCAATTACTAAAAGAATCCCACTTGCCTTATTAAAAGTATTCTATGGTGATAAATACGTTGCATTCTTTCCAGCTGGTATTTTTTTTTATGATAGGATATTGTTAATGGAAAGTGACATGGGAATTGAGGAGGAGGACGTGTATTAGGATTACAAAGCCTCAATTCTTACGGCTCTTTGTTCTATTTAATCTGAATTAATCGAACCTGCTTGGGCCGAGCACTTGTTGTTCTGTTGGGCCACTAATTGGGTTAGTTAAATTAAATCTGTAGGACGTGACAATGATGTATTATTGGGCCTGTTAAGGGGACTGGGTATTCTATGGGGCTGCCATGCTATTAATAGGACGAATTACTAGTTAACATTATAAGAAACCTATACAATGGCCTTGCTTTCGTTTTTATTATTTTGATGATCATAATGAAGATTGTTACAGCAATGTATTAGATGATATTATGATCATGAGATAGAATAATGATAATAGTAGATGATGATAATGGTTTGGATGATGTTAAGTTGATGATGAAATAGATGGAAATACATAATATGATGGTGATGCTCGATGAAGAAAATGATAATGATGTTCACAGAAACGATAATGATGATACTTTATGTCGATGATGATGATCGTGATGATGTAATAGTGATGGTAGTTGATACGCATAGATGGTGATGACGGTTATGATGACAATAGTAATTGAATTATAAGTATCATTACGATATTGATGATGACAAGATTGATCATGATATAGATGATGATGAATAGAGATGTTAGATGATAATGATCGACATGATGATGATGAGGGACGTAACATGAAGATGTGGTGATGCACGATGTTTGATGATTCGGTATAAGATACTAGTTAGGATGATTGAGTTTTAAGTTTAAGAAGGAAATTGAAACTGAATTAAAGTGGGTTAAAAATAATTAGCATACATGTAAAATCTGGAAAGTAAGACAGAAAGTAATGATTAAGGATGTTATCGGGTTAGCGGGACGTCGCGGGTTCAAACCCAGACTTGGGGAAATTCTTTTAGGACTACTCCTTTGAGGTAGTATTACTAATACTATTATTATTATTATTTCATTATTATTATTATTATTATTATTATTATTATTATTATTATTATTATTATTATTATTATTATTATTATTATTATTATTATTATTATTATTATTATTATCATCATCATCATCATTATTATTATTATTATTATTATTATTATTATTATTATTATTATTATTATTATTATTATAAATATTATACTATTATTATTATTATTATCATTAAAATGAGCATTAGGATTATTATTACTATTATTATTAGTATTATCCTTAAAATTACCATTTTTGAAATTATTATTATTAAAAAAAGTATTTTTATGAAAATTATCATTTTCATTATCATTATAGGTATTATTATTTTTTATTTTTTATTTTCATTACTAACATTATTATTATTATTATTATTATTATTATTATTATTATTATTATTATTATTATTATTATTATTATTATTATTATTATTTTATCACATTATTATTATTTTATCACATTATTATTATTTTATCACATTATTATTATTATTATCATTATATTATCATATAACATTTTTATCATTTTTATTATTAGTATATCAAATAAAGATTTTCTATATTAAAATATATTTATGACATAACACATAACTATACTAATATTTTTATAATAAATATTAATTAGTAAGTTAAAGTATATAAAAATATAAATATATGTAATGAGGTTATTAATGAAACATTAAAATAACAATTATATCACTAATAATATGTAAATTTATTCGATTACCATTATATGTGTTGATATATATATAATTGATATAGGTTCGTGAATCCGAGGCCAACCATATACTTGTTCAATGTCGTCATATGTATTTTTACTACAGAATACAGTATGGTGAGTTTCATTTGCTCCATTTTTAAATGCTTTTGCAATATATATTTTTGGGACTGAGAATACATGCGCTGCTTTTATAAATGTTTTACGGAATAGACACAAGTAATCGAAACTACATTATATGGTTGAATGATCGAAGCCGAATATGCCCCTTTTACTTGGTAACCTAAGAATTAGTAAACTAATCTACTAATTGACGTGAATCCTAAAGATAGATCTATTGGGCCTAACGAACCCCATCCAAACTACCAGATGCTTTAGTACTTCGATGTTGTTTTTATCATGTCCGAAGGATTTCCCGGAATGATAGGGATATTCTTATATGCATCTTGTTAATGTCGGTTACCAGGTGTTCAATCCATATGAATGATATTTTTGTCACTATGCATGGGACGTATATTTATGAGAACTGAAAATGAAATCTTGTGGTCTATTAAAATTATGAAATGATTATTTATGATAAACTAATGAACTCACCAACTTTTTGGTTGACACTTTAAAGCATGTTTATTCTCAGGTATGAAAGAAATCTTTCGCTGTGCATTTGCTCACTTTAGAGATATTACTTGGAGTCATTCATGACATATTTCAAAAGACGTTGCATTTGAGTCGTTGAGAGTATCAAGATTATTATTAAGTCAATTATAGTTGGATATATTATAAAATGGTATGCATGCCGTCAACTTTTGATGTAATGAAAGTTTGTCTTTTAAAAACGAATGCAATGTTTGTAAAATGTATCATATAGAGGTCAAGCACCTCGCGATGTAACCAAATGTAATGTATGCGTCCAGATGGATTAGGACATGTCCTTTCAGTTAGTATCAGAACGGTGGTCTTAGCGAACAAGGTCTTGCATTAGTGTGTCTAACTGATAGTTGTTAGGATGCATTAGTGAGTCTGGACTTCGACCGTGTCTGCATGTCAAAAGTTTTGCTTATCATTTCGTGTCGGAAATCATCTGCTTATCATCCTTAGGAAATTACCTACTTATCATTCTTAGCCTAGACACATATTACCGCAATGATTGCATGAATAGTGTATAGACAAAATTTGTATCTTAGCGTATCTGCTAATTCATATCTTAGCATATCTGTTACTGTAGACTTTGCCTGCCAGCTTCTGTAGATTTCTCCGTAACTTATGAGATTTTAGTATTATATATGCATATGTAAATTATGTATTACAGGGTACTAATCTACATCCTATAATCTATTTCTTATCGAAAAGTCCTTCATCTGATCGTACGAGATGAATCGTGCAACCAGTTCGAGTCCCTCAGATTCCGATAGCTATTCTGTTAGTTATTCCGACAGCTATTCCGACATGGATTTTCACTCGAGCTCCGAAAGCAGTATAACCGGAATGGATAAACTAATCAGCCATCCCCAATTCATCTGATGGGTTCGTAGCCTACTTAATCATTGGAGACAAGAAGAAGGTAATCCCTTCCATTCACCACATTGCCCTCTTGGTGAAGAACCTGAAGCACTTATCGGCAAACCTGTTCGTAATACCATTTTCTCTTTCATTTCCAGAGTATCTCGTCATGATTATATACTAAATAAAATTCTAGATTTTATTTATCCGCTCGTTCCTACCGACAATCATCCCGGAGTAATCGAAGAAGTCAACGAGCTTCGCGCTCGAGTAATCAATTTGGAAAATATGGTACAAAATTTACCAGCTTCAGCAACATCACCGACACCAACAGTACCATCAGTAACAGCACCAGTACCATCAACAATCCATGCCTCAACATCTCCTTCTGTACCTCGAGTATAATCATCGTTCTACGTATCGTTCTACATCAATTATCTTCGTTCTTCATGGCGATTAAGTAATCTCTAAATGTTTTAGAGATTATGTATTCTAGTTCTAACGGTAAACCAAATGAGTTTAATATCATATTAACTCAATGAATCCATGATTACATCTGAAGAAAATATATATGTATATATGTTTTCATAAAAGATTGTAATTAAAAATTCTTTCGTACAAAGTGTTAATTTTGAAAATATTTTAACGGGTAGGTAATACCCGAGGAATATTCAGATTTCACATTAATAAGTTACACTGTACATTCTTGGAAGCTGATTCAACAGTCGTTTACTATCCTACTTACATCCACCAATATACAAATCCGTTCACCATAGAATAACCATATTCATCCAATTTCATATTTGGATTTTGATTTATTAGAATCCAACAAGTGGCATAATGAAGAAAACATTTGACAAAATAAAATTTGTTAGAAACAAACAAATTAACTATGAGAAATTTTGTTAAGAATCCACGCTAACTGTTCCTAGATAATTGTTCCTAGCTAACTGATTACATTTTATTTATCGCAATTTAATTATCGCAATTTACATTCTCGCAATTTTATTTATCATCATTTAATTTCTATTATTTATTTTACGCACTTTAAATATCGGGACACGTATACAAGGTTTTGACATATCATATCGAAGAATCTATATATATTATTTAGAATAACCATAGACACTCTATATGCAGTAATGATCGAGTTCTCTATACAGGGTTGAGGTTGATTCTTAAATAATATATATAATTTGAGTTGTGATCGAGTCTGAGACATGTACACGGGTCACGATACATATTAATTAATTCGAATATTATATATTAAATTATTGAACGGCTAACTGTGGACTATCAACTATGGACTGCCGACATTGGACAATTAAAATGAATTAAAATATTATTTATAACATATGAAACTAAATAATTCTTCAAGTTTGCTGTGAAGACCCGTCCTAATCCATCCGGACGAAGTCCATATCGATTATAAATGATTCTTAATAGTTGATTACATCGCGAGGTACTTAACCTCTATATGATACATTTTACAAACATTGCATTCGTTTTTGAAAAGACAATCTTTCATTACAACGAAAATTGACGTCATGCATACCATTTCATAATATATCTAACTATAATTGACTTAATAATAATCTTGATGAACTCAACGACTCGAATGAAACGTCTTTTGAAATATGCCATGAATGACTCCAAGTAAAATCTTTAAATGAGCAAATGCACAGCGGAAGATTTCTTTCATACCTGAGAATAAACATGCTTTCAAGTGTCAACCAAAAGGTTGGTGAGTTCATTAGTTTATCATAACAATCATTTCAATATTTTAATAGACCACAAGATTTCATATTTCCATTTCTCATAAACATACGTCCCATACATAGAGACAAAAATTATTCATATGGATTGAACACCTGGTAACCGACATTCACAATATGTATATAAGAATATCCCCATCATTTCGGGATCCTCCTTCGGACATGATATAAATTTCGAAGTACTAAAGCATCCGGTACTTTGGATGGGGCTTGTTGGGCCCGATAGATCTATCTTTAGAGTTCGCGTCAATTAGGGTGTCTGTTCCCTAATTCTTAGATTACCAGACTTAATAAAAAGGGGCATATTCGATTTCGATAATACAACCATATAATGTAGTTTCAATTACTTGTGTCTATTTCGTAAAACAGTTATAAAAATAGCGCATGTATTCTCAGTCCCAAAAATATATATTGTAAAAACATTTAAAAAGGGAGCAAATGAAACTCACGCATATAAATATTGTAAAACAGTTAATAAAGCATTTGCATGTATTCTCAGCCCAAAATGTATATAAAAAGGGAATAATGAAACTCACCTAATGTATTTTGTAGTAAAAATACATATGACGACATTAGACAAACTGAACAATGCAGGGTTGGCCTCGGATTCACGAACCTATATCATTTGTATATATATTAAAATGTATAATCGTATTCAAACAAGTTTATATATTATAACTTGAATTATATATTATATTTATTTAGTTTGTGTATATATTTAAAATGTTTAATATCTATATATTTGGTTATATTAATATATCTATATATATATGGTTAGTATTATATGAAAATATTCTTAATTCGTTATATATAAGTATTTATATAAATAATGTTATTATATTTGATATGTGATATATAAACTATTAATATGATTATAATATATGTATTAAGTATATTTTAGGTACAAAATATTTATTTGTAACGAACATGATTGTTTTGATAATAATGATTTACTAATAATAATAACTTTCTTAATATTGATAATACTTATACTAGTAGTTAAAATAATAAAATTACATTTTTAAATGATAGCATTTATATTAGTAACAACATTATAAATCATATTTGTAATTGTAATCCTAATAATAATAAGTAAATTTTCTATCATAATACCTATTTTAGTAATAATAATCTTATCATTTATAATACTAATACTAATCCTATATGATATTAATAATACTAACACTAGTAATACTTATAATAATAATAATATTTGTTATAATACTTATAACAATGATAATAATAATAATAATAATAATAATAATAATAATAATAATAATAATAATAATAATAATAATAATAACCATATTACTAATAACATTAATTGAAATGATATTATTAATAATACTAAGAATGATAATCATGACAATAACAATAATAGACATAATAATAATAAAAATGATAATATTACTAATAATTGTAATAAAGAGTCTACCTTAAATGTTTTTCAAAAAAAAAAATGCCCATAACCGGACTCGAACCCATGACCTCTCGTTAAACGCCAACACCATTCACCATCCGCTGTCTTTGTTTATCTGATTCATATTGCGATTTAATTTTATTTAACAAGTTATCTATTTATCTTCCTCTTCTTCCTAATCTCAATCGATCAGGAACTCCCAAATATTATAAAAACGAATTAATGAATTTGTATTTGGATTCAAAACTAAACAGAAACAACCTACCATTTAATTTTCATTTACAGAAAACGAATTTGAAGTAAAAAAAATATATATAAACATATAAACAGAATTCTGCTGTTCGAAGTAAAAAAAAAATATCCAATAAATGGGTTTCGAAATTAAGAGAGTTTTAGGGAATTATTATAACATAACTAGTGTTGCAATCACTTCATATAAACATTATCAATTATCAATTTTCCTTTACTTGTAACAGAAAATTCAAATTTGATCGTGGAACAAATCTTGACTTTTTGACTTAAAAACTTTGACTCACAATTTTGGATTCGATATATGAAATTGGAAGTCTAAATCTTACCAGAAGTTTGTTTGAAGGATTCTTGACAAAACGTTATTTAGGAATTTTGGAATTAAATTTGATTTCGAAGTCTTTGTAAAAGGAAGTAAAACAGAGAAAGACGAGCGGTATATCTATTTGTCTGTTTGATTTCTTTTGAGATTGTAGAAAAGAATTTGATGCCTTCATTGAATGATTGTTGCTGCGATATTATATAACACACTTGTTATTTTGTGATGTCTGATGGGTTCGACAGGTATTGGAGCTGGAGGAAACGAACCAGGATCAAATAAAATAAAACAGACAAAAAAAACAGAAATCAATTAAAAGCAGATTCTGATTTAACACCCATTGATTCTGATAAAGGTATATAACAACTTTTAGACAAAACAAATTTGGAAAACAGTTTGATGGCTATATCCCAACAAACTCGTACGATTTAACAGTTCATTTGCTATATCTGCATAAAACTCTACCTCCATGTATATATATATATATAAATCTGTTCCTATATTTATAACTGTATTTATATTTGTGTATATATATGTATATATTAATTCGTATCTATATCTATTTATCTATATATCTAAAATTGTAATTTGCATATATATATATATATATATATATATATATATATATATATATATATATATATATATATATATATATATATATATATATACATATTTAAGTATATCTGTATTTTTGTATTTGTATATGTAATTATATATATCAGTTATTTATATATCTTATTTATAAATATATATATATATATATATATATATATATATATATATATATATAATTCTTGAATTTTGATCTATAACCAATATAAATTTATTAATGTAACTAATAATACTAATAATAATACTATTAATAATAATATTATTAACAAAGAGACTATTAATAATAAACGATAATTAAAAATATTATAATTATGTTTCAACTTGCAATTAAGTATAATACCATTTATTATTATTTATGTCATATTATATTATATGATGACGCTTGTTGGAGAGTTAATTTTTATATGTTTTATATATATCTGATAGAAATCCTATACAGATTCATAATAACATATATATATATATATATATATATATATATATATATATATATATATATAAAGCAATAGCTCAATTATTCTAGATGTTATGTTACATTTTAAATTCCAATTAATTAAGATATACTTTTATTAATGCAAAATATTATATATATTCGTATTTATATTTATATAATATATATACATATTTATTTACAAGTAACAGTTCGTGAATCGTCGAGCATAGCCGAAGGGTAATTGATGACATGAATATAGATTTCAAAACTTTCGAGACTCAACATTACAGACTTTGCTTATCGTATCGAAATCATATAAAGATTAAGTTTAAATTTGGTCGGAAATTCCCGGGTCATCACAGTACCTACCCGTTAAAGAAATTTCATCCCGAAATTTGAGTGAGGTGGTCATGGTTAACAATAAAAATGTTTCCATGACGAATATGAGTTGATAAATAGAGTTTTATCACTATTGAATAATATAGATAAAACAATTTGATTACTCGAAGCGTACGAATGAAGCTATCACAAAATAGCAGAATGAGGAAAGTAAGTTTCGTCCTAACTTTTGACGTAGTCATGGCTGAATTTAGAAAATAAGGTGCGTCCTAGCTTTTGACGTGGTCAAAGTTGAATTCCGGAATTCAAGTGATTTAAAGAAAATTTTCGAATCTAAAAGATTTGATTCTTCGGCGAGTAAGGAAATTGAAGATCTCTGTAATTAAATACGATGATCTGCCTCGATTACTCTGTCTGATATTTTCATTATAAATTAAACTCTTACATTCCATTATTCTCACCATTCCTATACTTTCTTTCTTAGTTCATATATCCAAAAGATTGTGGAAATGCTTAATCCAGTTCTGATCCTTATCCTCATCCTTACTATCGCAACAATCATTCTCCTTTTCCAACTTCCACTAGAGGAATCTGCTTTCTTCTACTTCGCCCTTGGGGTTATAGTGTTTTTAATTCTCCCGTGTCTTTATGTTGCGATAAACCTTGATATACACGGTTTGTAATTTATGCGTTGTTATCGGGCTTTACATCTCTCCTTATATTTCAATGTCCCCCTTTCTGTTTCCTATAATCATTGTCATCCATAGTTAATGCTCTCTCTTATCTGCTGCAATTTATACCCCCTTTCTATCTCGGAGCTTCATGCTTTTGTTTTCTTTTTGCAAGTAACGGTCCAGAATTCATAAGTATGGAATTTTGAATAAACATCGTGTTCTAAATAAGAACTAATGTATTAGCACGATTTGATTTATCAAATTACCAAAATCACTGAGAATAGAACTATCAAGAAAATACTTTCTTGATATGTTCAGAAGTTAAGCATAATGAAAGAGTTATGTAACATGGCACGTGATGACGTTAGGATCTGTGAATCATCACGTTCCATTAGAAACTCAGCATGACTTACTGCAATATAATCACGTTGATCAAGTGTCATTATATTATACTAACTCATGCATCAGTTTCCAACATTACTTCAATAACATTCATATTTTAAGCTCGAAAGTTTACAGAATATAGAACTAACAGTTTCTATATGATGTAATACTGATAGCACGAAGAGATTAATGATTTCAGATAAGAATAGTTATAAAAATATCTCCAGAAATATGGAGGATATTTATAATGAAAGATACGATATTATCTCTGAATATCTAAGATCAGCGGATGATAGAAACTATTGTCTGCAAGGATTTAGAGTAAGGAGCACGATTTTCACTAAAGACTTTAGCAGACATTGAATCATTTGGATTCTTTGAAGTCAAACTTATTCTTTGTGATTTGTCCACGGCTTTCTTCATAGTTTCGCATAATCTGCTTTTCGGTACTAAATTTTTCTCTTGAATGTTTCCAATATAATGATACACAGGAAGCACGAAGAGGTATACAATTTCAGACGAGAATATTTATGAAAATATCCTCAGAAATATCGAAGATATTGATGATGATATTTTGGAATTTCTAAGTTCGATGGTTGATGGAGAAAGATTTTCCGCAAGATTTTAACATGAATTCGGGGCAAGATATTCTCCAAAGATTTCAACGGATCCAGAATTATCTGAATTCTTTGAATATAGGGTATGGTCCTTGTATTTGTCCTTGGTATCCTTCACGGTTAACTCTATCCGTTTTCCAGTTCCAACGTTTCTGAGCTTTTCCAACATACTATTCTTTATCATTAAACTTCCGATGACTAAGGTCGTTTACGGTTGCCTATAGTTTCTGCTGCTTCATTTAGCTTTTTCAACATTCAGAGTATCGATTCGTAAACTGGGTGCCTTTTCAAAATTTTAGAATTGAAGATCGTAATTCTAGGAGATAATTGTTATATGTATACATATAACTATTGATGTAGAAATGCTACGAGATTCGAAATACTGATTGCTGATTCCCGGTAATTGGTATGGCAATTATTGTTACAGGGTATAGATGAATACAAGATGGGGTTTCAATGAATATAATGATTTTTCGGAAAGTCCAAATTCATTGAAGTTGCTGGTAATTTTACTGCTAATGTGGTGAAATATAAACGGTTCTCTGGTAACGATGACGATAGGCAAACTTATATATCGAGGTTATAATAAGGCTAGTCCGACTGAAAAGTTGAAGTTGACTTGTTGAAGCTGTGACAAAATTGGCTATTTTGAAGGGATTTCCAAGTTATTTTGGGTAATAATAACACTAAGAAATTAGCATAGCTACGTTTTAAACGTTTACTCAGTTGCCGAGAGTTTCTCAGGTGCATGACTATATGCATCAACATTTTCTTTCGTAGATGGAGTGCGGTTGGTTCATCCTCTCGATGAGGTGTTTTCAAGAATTATGAAAGGTTTGAATGCAGATTGTAATCGACGAGATACAAATGAGGTTTAAGATGAAATCAAGTGGCAAACTTGAAGAATTTTTTTAGTTTCATATGTTTTAATCAATATTTTAATTCATTTTTAATTGTCCAATGATGGCAGTCCACAGTCGATAGAACACAATTAACAGTCCAATAATTCATATATATTTTAATATATAATATTCGAATTAATTAATACGTATCGTGACCCGTCTACATGTCTCAGACTCGATTACAACTCAAATTATATATATTATTGTAGAATCAACCTCAACCCTGTATAGAGAACTCGATCATTACTGCATATAGAGTGTCTATGGTTATTCCAAATAATATATATAAATGCGTCGATATGATATGTCAAAACCTTGTATACGTGTCCCGATATTTAAAGTGCGTAAAATAAATAACAGAAATTAAATAACGATAAATAAAGTGCGTAAAGTAAATAACAGAAATTAAATGACGATAAATAAAATTGCGAGAATTTAAATTGCGATAATTAAATTGCGATAAATAAAATGTAATAAGAAATTAACAGTTAGCTAGGAATAGTTAGCTAGGATTTTGTTAGCGTGGCTTCTTAATAAAATTTCTCATAATTAAATCGTTTGTTTCTAACAAATTTTATTTTGTCCAATGTTTTCTTCATTATGCCACTTGTTGGATTCTGGTAAATCAAAATCCGAATATGAAATTGGATGAAAATGGTTATTCTGCAATGAACGGATTCGTATAGCTGTGGTTGCAAGTAGGATAGTAAATGACTGTTGAATCAGATTCAAAGAATATACAGTGTAACTTATTAATGTGAAATCTAAATATCCCTCAAGTATTACCTACCCGTTAAAATATTTTCTTCATTAACAGTTTGTACAAAAGAATTTTTAATTACAATCTTTATGAAAATATATATACATATATATTTTCTGCAGATATAATCATGGATTTAATGAGTTAATATGATATTAAACTCCTTTGGTTTACCATTAGAACTAGATTACATAATCTCTAAAACATTTAGAGGTTACTTAATCGTCATGAAGAACGAAGATAATCGATGTAGAACTATACGTAGAACGATGATTATACTCGAGGTACATAATGAGATGTTGAGGCATGGATTGTTGATGGTACTGGTGCTGTTACTGATGGTACTGTTGGTGCCGGTGATGTTGCTAAAGCTGGTACATTTTGTACCATATTCTCCAGCTTGATTACTCGAGCGCGAAGTTCGTTGACTTCTCCTATTATTCCAAGATGATTGTCGGTCGGGACGAGCAGATGAATAAGGTTTAGAATTTTAGATAGAATATACTCGTGACGAGCTACCCTGGAAATGAGGCTGAAAATGGTGTTTCGGATAGGTCCTCCGGTAAACGCTTCAGGTTCATTGTCAAGAGGTGATTTCGGTTGGTGGAAGGGATCGCCTTCTTCGCGTCTCCATTGATTAAGTCGACTACGAATGCATCAGATGAATTAGGGATGGCTGATTGATTGATTCATTCTGGTGATGCTGCTTTCGGAGCTTAGGTGAATATCTATGTCGGAATAGCTGTCGGAATAACTATCGGAATAGCTATCGAAATATGAGGGACTCGAACTGGTTGCAGGATTCATCTCGTACGATCAGATGGAGGATTTTCGATAAGAAATAGATTATAGGATGTAGATTAGTACCCTGCAATACATAATTTACATATGCATATATAATACTAAAATCCCATAAGTTACGGAGGAATCTACGGAAGTTGTCAGACAAGGTTACAGTAACAGATACGCTAAGATATAAAGTAGCAGATACGCTAAGATATAAATTTTGTCTATACACTATTCATGCAGTCAATGCAGTAAAACGTGTCTAGACTAAGAATGATAAGCAAGTGATTCCCTAAGAATGATAAGCAAGAAATTTTTGACACGAAATGATAAGCAAAACTATTGACATGTAGACACGGTCGGAGTCCAGACTCACTAATGCATCCTAACGACTTATCAGTTAGACACACTAATGCAGACCTGGTTCGCTAAGACCACCGCTCTGATACCAACTGTGAAGACCCGTCCTAATTCATCCGGATGAAGTCCATATCAATTATAAACGATTCTTAATAGTTGATTACATCGCGAGGTACTTGACCTCTATATGATACATTTTACAAACATTGCATTCGTTTTTGAAAAGACAATCTTTCATTACAATGAAAATTGACGTCATGCATACCATTTCATAATATATCTAACTATAATTGACTTAATAATAATCTTGATGAACTCAACGACTCGAATGCAACGTCTTTTGAAATATGCCATGAATGACTCCAAGTAATATCTTTAAATGAGCAAATGCACAGCGGAAGATTTCTTTCGTACCTGAGAATAAACATGCTTTCAAGTGTCAACCAAAAGGTTGGTGAGTTCATTAGTTTATCATAACAATCATTTCAATAATTTAATAGACCACAAGATTTCATATTTCCATTTCTCATAAACATACACATAGAGACAAAAATCATTCATATGGATTGAACACCTGGTAACCGACATTCACAATATGTATAAAAGAATATCCCCATCATTCCGGGATCCTCCTTCGGACATGATATAAATTTCAAAGTACTAAAGCATCCGGTACTTTGGATGGGGCTTGTTGGGCCCGATAGATCTATCTTTAGAGTTCACGTCAATTAGGGTGTCTGTTCCCTAATTCTTAGATTACCAGACTTAATAAAAAGGGGCATATTCGATTTCGATAATTCAACCATATAATGTAGTTTCAATTACTTGTGTCTATTTCGTAAAACAGTTATAAAAATAGCGCATGTATTCTTAGTCCCAAAAATATATATTGTAAAAGCATTTAAAAAGGGAGCAAATGAAACTCACGCATATAAATATTGTAAAACAGTTAATAAAGCATTTGTATGTATTCTCAGCCTAAAATGTATATAAAAAGGGAATAATGAACTCACCTAATGTATTTTGTAGTAAAAATACATATGACGACATTAGACAAACTGAATAATTCAGGGTTGGCCTCGGATTCACGAACCTATATCATTTGTATATATATTAAAATGTATAATCGTATTCGAACAAGTTTATATATTATAACTTGAATTATATATTATATTTATTTAGTTTGTGTATATATTTAAAATGTTTATTATATATATATTTGGTTATATTAATATATCTCTATATATATGGTTAGTATTATATGAAAATATTCTTAATTCGTTATATATAAGTATTTATATAAATAATGTTATTATATTTGATATGTGATATATAAACTATTAATATGATTATAATATATGTATTAAGTATATTTTAGGTACAAAATATTTATTTGTAACGAACATGATAGTTTTGATAATAATAATTTACTAATAATAATAACTTTCTTAATATTGATATTACTTATACTAGTAGTTAAAATAATAAAATTACATTTTTAAATGATAGCATTTATATTAGTAACAACATTATAAATCATATTTGTAATTGTAATCCTAATAATAATAAGTAAATTTTCTATCATAATAGCTATTTTAGTAATAATAATCTTATCAATTATAATACTAATACTAATCCTATATGATATTAATAATACTAACACTAGTAATACTTATAATAATAATAATAATAATATTTGTTATAATACTTATAACAATGATAATAATAATAATAATAATAATAATAATAATAATAATAATAATAATAATAATACTAATAACATTAATTGAAATGATATTATTAATAATACTAAGAATGATAATCATGACAATAACAATAATAGACATAATAATAATAAAAATGATAATATTACTAATAAT
The DNA here is from genome assembly GCF_046630445.1 of Rutidosis leptorrhynchoides. Classification (NCBI taxonomy): domain Eukaryota; kingdom Viridiplantae; phylum Streptophyta; class Magnoliopsida; order Asterales; family Asteraceae; genus Rutidosis; species Rutidosis leptorrhynchoides. The sequence goes on along the minus strand of NC_092340.1, from coordinate 59,130,111 downwards.
TGTAATAAAGAGTCTACCTTAAATGTTTTCCAAAAAAAAAAAATGCCCATAACCGGACTCGAACCCATGACCTCTCGTTAAACGCCAACACCATTCACGATCCGTCTGTCTTTGTTTATCAGATTCATATTGCGATTTAATTTTATTTAACAAGTTATCTATTTATCTTCCTCTTCTTCCTAATCTCAATCGATCAGGAACTCCCAAATATTATAAAAACGAATTAATGAATTTGTATTTGGATTCAAAACTAAACAGAAACAACCTACCATTTGATTTTCATTTACAGAAAACGAATTTGAAGTAAAAAAATATATATATAAACATATAAACAGAATTCTGCTGTTCGAAGTAAAAAAAAATATCCAATAAATGGGTTTCGAAATTAAGAGAGTTTTAGGGAATTATTATAACATAACTAGTGTTGCAATCACTTCATATAAACATTATCAATTATCAATTTTTCTTTACTTGTAACAGAAAATTCAAATTTGATCGTGGAATAAATCTTGACTTTTTGACTTAAAAACTTTGACTCACAATTTTGGATTCGATATATGAAATTGGAAGTTGAAATCTTACCATAAGTTTGTTTGAAGGATTCTTGACAAAACGTTATTTAGGAATTTTGGAATTAAATTTGATTTCGAAGTCTTTGTAAAAGGAAGTAAAATAGAGAAAGACGAGCGGTATATCTATTTGTCTGTTTGATTTCTTTTGAGATTGTAGAAAAGAATTTGATGCCTTCATTGAATGATTGTTGCTGCGATATTATATAACAAAATTGTTATTTTGTGATGTCTGATGGGTTCGACAGGTATTGGAGCTGGAGGAAACGAACCAGGATCAAATAAAATAAAACAGACAAAAAAACAGAAATCAATTAAAAGCAGATTCTGATTTAACACCCATTGATACGATCTGATAAAGGTATATAACAACTTTTAGACAAAACAAATTTGGAAAACAGTTTGATGGCTATATCCCAACAAACTCGTACGATTTAACAGTTCATTTACTATATCTGCATAAAACTCTACCTCCATGTATATATATATAAATCTGTTCCTATATTTATAACTGTATTTATATTTGTGTATATATATGTATATATTAATTCATATCTATATCTATTTATCTATATATCTAAAATTGTAATTTGCATATATATACATATTTAAGTATATCTGTATTTTTGTATTTGTATATGTAATTATATATATTAGTTATTTATATATCTTATTTATAAATATAAATATATATATATATATACATATATATATATATATATACATATATATATACATATATATATATACATATACATATATATATATATATATATATATATATATATATATATATATATATATATATATATATATATATATATATATATATATATATATATATATATATATATATATATATATATATATAATTCTTGAATTTTGATCTATAACCAATATAAATTTATTAATGTAACTAATAATACTAATAATAATACTATTAATAATAATATTATTAACAAAGAGACTATTAATAATAAACGATAATTAAAAATATTATAATTATGTTTCAACTTGCAATTAAGTATAATACAATTTATTATTATTTATGTAATATTATATTATATGATGACGTTTGTTGGAGAGTTAATTTTTATATGTTTTATATATATCTGATAGAAATCCTATACAGATTCATAATAACATATATATATATATATATATATATATATATATATATATATATATATATATATATATATATATATATATATAAAGTAATAGCTCAATTATTCTAGATGTTATGTTACATTTTAAAGTCTAATTAATTAAGATATACTCTTATTAATGCAAAATATTATATATACTCGTATTTATATTTATATAATATATATACATATTTATTTACAAGTAACAGTTCGTGAATCGTCGAGCATAGCCGAAGGGTAATTGATGACATGAATATAGATTTCAAAACTTTCGAGACTCAACATTACAGACTTTGCTTATCATATCGAAATCATATAAAGATTAAGTTTAAATTTGGTCGGAAATTCCAGGGTCATCACATTTGCCACTTGATTTTATCTTAAATCTCATTTGTATCTTGACGATTTCAATCTGTGTTCAAACGTTTCATGATTCTTGAAAACACCCCAATCGAGAGGATGAGCCAACCGCACTTCATCTACGGAAGGAAAAATTTATACATATAATTATGCACCTGAAAAACTCTCGGAAACTGAGTAAACATTTAACACATAGCTGTGCTAATTCCTTTAGTGTTATTATTACCCAAAATAACTTTGCAGTTCTTCTTCAAAATAGCCAATTTTGTCACAGCTCCAGCAAGACAACTTCGACTTTTCGTTCGAAACAACCTTATTATAACCTTGATATATACGCGTGCCCTTTTATTATTACCGGGGAACCTTTTATATTTCACCATACTACCATCAGCATTTAATCATCTAAAAACACAATTCTCCTGAAAATACCTCGGATTGATAACCGACGATTCAGATATGGCTACATTAAATGCAGACGAAACAGTAAATTTATAGATGGTCTGAATGGCCAAGGGTTTGATGATAAAGAATGGAGTGTTGGGAACGCTCGATAGAAAATTTAGTACTGAAAAATAAATTGAGCTAACCGTGAAGGAGACCAAGGACAAAGACAAGGACCAAACCCTATATTCAAAGAATCCAGGTAATTCTGGATCCGTCGAAATCTTTAGAGAATATCTTGCTTCGAAGTCATGTTAAAATCTTGCGGAAAATTCTTCTTCGTCAACCATCAAACTTAGAAATTCCAAAATATCATCATAAATATCTTCGATATTTCTGAAGATATTTTCATAAATATTCTCGTCCAAAATTATTTATCTCTTCATACTATCTATATTACATCATAAAGGAAACTACTTTAGTTTCTAAATTTCTTTAAAATTCGAGTTTGAATTATGAATGATTTTGAAGTAGTGTTGGAAATTGATGCATGAATTAGTATAATAATGACACTTGATCAATGTGATTATATTACAGTAAGTCATGCTGAGTTTCTAATGAAGCGTGATGATTCACAGACCATAACGTCATCATGTGCCATGTTACACGACTCTCACATTCTATCTAATCTCTAAACATATCAAAAACATATTTTCTTGACAGTTCTATCTTTTATCTTGAATTCTGGTAATTTAACCAATCAAGATCATGCTATTACAATCTCTCTCTTAGAACATTAAGAAACTGCATACCTATGAATTCTGGACCATTACTCGCTTTACTAGAGGTCGAGAGGTTAATAAAAAGGCAAAGAGCTTCAAAATATAAGAGAAAATATAAAGCCCAATAACTACACGAAAGTTACAAACCGTGAATATTAATACGAATAGTAATATAAAGACGCGGTAGAATTAAGAATAGTATCACCCCAAGGTAATAGTAGAAGTAAACATATTCTTCTGGTGGAGTATTAAAAAGAAGGATGACAGAAATGTTAATTTAGAAAATATCAAGGATTAGAACTGGATGAAGCATTTTCACAATCTTTTAGAAGTAAGAATTAAGAATGAAAGTGTAGGAATGATGAGAATAATAGAACAGAAGAGTTTAATTTATAAAGGAACTATAAAACAGAGTAATCGAGACAGATCACCGTATTTAATTATAGAGATCTTAATTTTCTTATTCACAGAAGAATCAAATCTTTTAGATTTCGAAGATTTTCTTTATATCCCTTGAATTCCGGAATTCAACCGAGACTACGTCAAAAGCTAAGACAAATCTTTATCCTTTCATTTCACTATTTTGTAATAGCTTCACTCGTACGCTCCGCATAATCGAATCGTTTTACCTATATTAATCAATAATGATAATACTCTATTTATCAACTTATTTTCGTCATGAAAACATTTTTATTGTTAGCCATGACCACCTCACTCAAATTTTGGGACAAAATTTCTTTAACGGGTAGGTACTGTGACGACCCGAAAATTTTCGATCAAATTTAAACTTTATTCTTTATATGTTTCGAAACGTTAAGCAAAGTCTGTAATGTTGAGTCTCGAAAACTTTGGAACAGTTTACATGAATGCATTTGACTTTTGACTGTTTCCGACGATTCATGAACGACTATTTGTAAACAGATGCATATATATATTCACAATATTTTGAAACATAAATTGAAATAATATATGATATAAATTGTAACGACCCTACTTTTTCCGTTATCTCTTACCGTTAATTATTTAACGACCGTTAACTGTTATTCATGCCACGTCATTTCTATGACCTATATTATTATTTTAGTAATAATATATATTAATTATTATGTGTTAAATGAATATTTGTGTTCATATTTTAATTTGTACGTTTATACGAATCGTGGATTTCTATCCGGCGAATCTTTTCGGTTTTCAAACCAATGGTCAAGCTTTTGGAGTCTTTAGGGTATACTAGTGTGTTAGTATTGATTATGGGATGAACTTTCATGTCCGGGTCATCGCAATCCGAGCCACGGATCACCCGGTGTGACTAAAACATGTTTCTGAACGGATTAAAGCTACAAGTTGATTTAGGGATGTAAGTCACGACTTGTTAGATGTTATTGGGATGTTCTTGAGCACACTAATGTGTTGGGTGGGTTGGTTAGGCGAAAATATATATAAGGCTCGCCAAAAACTGATTCCCGGGACTCAAGTTATGACCCGATGAAATTTTAATTAAAACTTATGCTTATTAATTATGACTTATGATATAAATAATATTTTCATCATTAATAAATTACTTATGATATAAAAATTAATTATTCTAATTTAAGACTTATGATATATATATTTATTATATCATATATTAACTAATTATGATTTAATTAAACTTTTAATTAAACTTATGATTAATAATACTTTTATTATTAATGAAAAATACTTATGGTAAGTATTAAACTTATATTATGAGATTATTATAATAAGACTTATAAAAAGGATTAATTAATTATTATAAGGCTAAGTTATTATTTAATGATAATTTAATTATTAAATAATTATAATTAAATAATTATAATTAGAAACTTATGATATGATTAATAATTCATTATTAATTAATAATACTTATGATATGATTTAAAATCTATTATTAATTAATAATACTTATATTATGACTAATATTTAATTAATTAATTAAATACTAATGCTATATTAATTATATCATTTAAACTTATGTTAACTTTAATAATTCAATTTAATTTAATTAAACTTATGTTATGACATAATTATACATAATTGACTTTAATTAACATTATAACCTATATTATTATTACAACTTACACTTTTAAAATTAACGTTGACTATGTTTGACCAAGGTTGACTTTTGAGTTGACTTTCGGTTGACTTTGACTTTTAGTTGACTTTTGTTGACTTTCTAAATAAGGAAACTTTCCTTACTTAAAACTTTCTAAAAATAGAAACTTTCTAAAAATAGAAACTTTCTAAATTTGGAAACTTTCCAAAAATAGAAACTTTCCAAAAATAGAAACTTTCCAAAAATGGAAACCTGCTAAAAATAGAAACTTTCTAAAAATAGAAAGTGTGTGTCCGTACGCTATTCCGATCAAACCGATGCATGTTGAGTGTTGTTCTATGTCTACTTGCAACATGTACCATAGCTATCATACTAAGACTTGCCCTAAGTTAGTTATTTATATCGACCTTCTTTATTTATAGGTCGGCGTTGTGATCATTCCTGATCACTTTACTTCATTTGTTGTTCGCATATTTTTGTGGTTACTTCGTTTGCTATTAAGGTGAGTTATAGTCCCATTTTTCTATTTTACATCTTTTGGGATGAGAATACATGCAATTTATTTTATATTTTGGACACAAGTGGAAGTTGGTTTAAATTATTCATTGTGAGTCGAACAAAAATATTTCCTAATCTAGTAATTGTAATCACTTGTTTCTACTGGTGAACGCGAATCCTATGGATAGATCTATCGGGTTTGACAACCCCATTTCGAGCTAGTCGCGCTAGCAATTTATAATCGGAATGTTTAGTACTTCGTAATTTGTTGTAGATACACTTGTTCGGTGTATATTATTTATTGTGTTTGGCAAGGGTAAATAAATGGTTAAGTGGTTACCAGGTGGCTCACAGTAAATGGAATAATGTTTTTATATGTTTTCTAGCATATAATTTTGTGGTCTAAAAAGGAGTTTTTATGTTTTCAAACATAAATTTTTACGGTTTAAATTAAATATTGTTTGCAATATTAAACCTATAATTCACTCAACATTTTTATTGACAGTTACTCGTATGTTTTATTCTCAGGTTCATGATTGATTGCTTCCGCTGTGCTTAGAGAGTCTGCATATTTATGATGGCAGCTTTTGTTAAACAATAACTTGCATTCTATTTTGATACATTTAATAGTGGATGCTGTTGACTTTGTTTTGGTCAACTTTTGGTTAAGTAATAATGTATGGTTTTTCTAAACTTACATATTTTGATAGGTTTCCTTTATAGGAAATCGTTTTTAAATAAAGAATGCAAGGTTATTTATTAAATTCATATAGAGTTATGATCAAGCTGTGGGACCAAGATAACGATGGTCGTCAAGTGTACTTTGACGGGTCGTTAAAGTTGGTATCAGAGCTCTGGTTGTAGGGAATTAGGCTGCATTGATGTCGTTACCCGAGTCAATAGGGTGCATTAGTGAGTCTAGTCTACAGCCCGGCCTATAAAATATTATTATATGTGATTATTTGTATCGTATTGCCATGTATATTGTTATCATACATACATCTCTGTTATGTTCTGAATCCGGGAGGAACTTCCATTCCAATTTAAACGTATTCTCCGACTCATGCGAGTTTATCTTTTATAAGAACACCTCGGATAGTGAAACCGAGGGATGTCATTCTTGACTTCTGAAATTCTCGACATTCCTATGTCATCTATTATGGTTATGTGTTTGACATTTGAGTTATGTTACGCGAGATGTCATTCTTGACTTCTAAATGCTCGACATTTCAATGTCAGCTATTATGTTTAGGTATATAACATTCTTGTTATATTACGTGTCTTTGTCCCGTTGTGCCTATGTGCTTTGGTTTTTGAACCGGAAAACGTCATTCTTGACTTTTAGAGATTCTTGGTACCTCGAAGACATTTTTATGTCATCGTTACTCCTATTCATTACTTTTGATGTTTTTGTCTCTTGTGCTATCCTTAGCACATTATTTAAAAAATCGTTTTAGAGAAATTGTGTGAAAATTTGAGGTTGATCGCGTGTCCTGACCTCATGTAGTGCTATTGGAATGGAACTATGAATTAGTGAAATATAATGGCGTCAGGCCAACGTGATTATATTACGTTAATTCATAAAGAAGTCCCAATATTGTGACATGAGGAATAGAAAGCGAGTCAAAGAAAATTTTCACACTACTCATTTAGAAATTTCGATGTATTACATGGGTAGGAAAAATATTCATTATCTTATTTGTTGATATACGAGGAGCTCGTCTTAACTAGATTATCTATCTCATGCTCTACCCTTTCATAACTAGCTTGTTAGCAACAGTTTCGCTCGGAAACAGTTTTGGCCCAAGGACTTATGTCCTGATAATAGTCAAAACAACATTTAACTCATTGGTTTTCATGACCTCGTAACATTTGTTGGTCAAATGTCGCACGACGATTCAGGTCATTTACTCGATCTTTCACAATCTTACTTCAACTTGTAACCTCTGAAATACAGATACTCTGTTTATCATCGGGAGTTTTACACGTTTGTTTAATTGGGTGGTTCTCACGGATTTATGGGCGAATAGAAGTAATGAAATATTTTGTCATGTATACAATTTATAAAATCGTATATGTACGTATAGATTCAAATGAATAAGTTTACCTTAACCTATTTTGATTAGTACATACTAAATTATACCTTCAAAATTATTTTAAAACCACACATTTATTGAGTTGTTTAATTAAGTCAGATTATTTTTTATAAAATGGTACACATTGTACATACTTCTAAATTACTAAGAACTTCGTTCCATTTATGTTGTCACATCAAACGTTTAAAGCTTTTTCAAAACTCCCTTGATTAATTTTATCAACTTTTCGCATTACCCTACAGAGTGTCTGGATCACAGTTCTTCTCATCCTCGGTTTAAGGATTAAACTTACCATTAAGTTCATTGATAGAAACTCTTACGCCACTTTGGATGCCGGTTTGCTAAAATTTGTTGGAAAGTCTTTGTGCTCATAAAATTTTCCCTCTTATGGTTGGACATGGCCAAAACACGGACTGATAAATCAATTTTTTGGGATACGCTCGGTGGTTACCCTATTGTAGAAAAGGTGCTAGGTGGGTTTCTATCCCAACTGTCGTTATAGTGGGTATCATGGATATATATTACACTAGACCATTTGAGGAGTTTCTACTCTCAATATTCGCTGTCAACCGCAACACCCTCGTAAACATCATTCCTAGGATTCAATACTTTGAGGTGCACAAAATTATTTTTGGAGATTCATCCCACCTGGAGTCGGCCATTCTTTATAACCCATGATTCACGTTCTTTTCATCCGCACATAAATTTAAGAATATGGATGAATCCTAGATTTCCTCGCTCATTGAGCAAGGGAGTTCACTCTCGTTGAAATATCACACCTTTCGTACATCTTCCTTTCGGAAATGTAATAAAAATTTACTTTGAAATCCATGATCCTCGTTATCTCCTTTGAGAGAATTGCCTTAAATATCTATGCCACTTATGTGACTACTCCATATATTTCTTCCTTCATTGTTGCAACTATATTTCATTCATCCCAGTTCGTCCCCTTGGGGAGCTTCTGTTTTGTTTGTTAAGAAGAAGAGTGGATCGTTCCGATGGTGTATTGATTATCGTGAATTGAACAAGCTTACTGTTAAAAACTGTTACCATCTTCCAAGAATCGATGCTCTATTCGACCAGCTTCAAGGTTCGTGTGTTTATTCTAAGATCGATCTTCATTTCGGCTATCATCAGTTGCGTGTTAAAGAATCTGATGTTCCGAAAACTGCTTTTCGTACCTGTTATGGTCACTTTGAATTCCTTGTTATGCCGTTCAAATTGACAAATGCACCTGCTGTGTTCATGAACCTCATGAACCGTGTGTGTAGACCTTATCTGGACAAATTCGTTATTGTTTTCATCGACGACATCCTTATTTATTCTAAGAATAATGAAGAGCACGAAGAACATTTGAAGTCGGTCCTTGATTTGTTGAGGATGGAAGAGCTGTATGCTAAGTTCTCTAAGTGCGCGTCCTGGTTGAAAGAAGTTCAATTCCTTGGACATGTTGTTGGTAAGAAGGGAATTCAAGTTGATCCTGCCAAGATTTAGGCAATTGAGAAGTGGGAAATTCTGAAGACTCCTACTCAGGTTCGTCAGTTTCTAGGGTTGTCAGGTTACTATAGAAGGTTCATTCAAGATTTCTCTCGTATAGCGAAACCTCTTACTGCTTTAACGCACAAGGGGAAGAAGTATGAATGGAAGGATGAACAAGAGACTGCTTTTCGAACTCTGAAGAAGAAGTTGACCACCGCTCCGATATTGTCACTACCTGAGGGTAATGATGATTTTGTTGTTTATTGTGATGCTTCGCGTCAGGGCTTTGGTTGTGTTTTGATGCAACGAAAGAAAGTTATTGCGTACGCGTCACGTCAGTTGAAGATTCACGAGCAGAATTATACAACCCATGATTTAGAATTGGGAGCTGTTGTGTTTGCGCTTAAGATTTGGAGACAGTATCTTTATCGGGTCAAAAGTATAGTGTACACCGATCACAAAAGTCTTCAACATATCCTTGATCAGAAACAGTTGAATATGAGGCAATGAAGAGGGATTGAGACGTTGAATGATTATGAGTGTGAGCTTTTATATCATCCGGGAAAGGCCAATGTTGTGGCTGATGCGTTAAGTCGTAAAGAAAGGGGCTGAACCTCGCAGGTTTAGGGCCTTGAATATGACAATTTGAACAAACCTCGCTAGGCAGATTCTTGAGGCACAACAAGAAGCCTTGAAGGAGGAGAATTTTGTAACGGGAAGGTCCGAGGCTTGAGTAAACAGTTAGAGGTACGAACCGATGGTACTCGGTATTTTGCGGGGCGCCTTTGGGTTCCGAAGTTTGGTGATCTGCGACAACTTGTTCTAGAGGAGGCTCATAGGTCTAGTTACTCTATTCATCCTGGTTCAGGAAAGATGTATCATGATCTTAAGGAGCTGTATTGGGGGCCTCATTTGAAGGCTGATGTGGCTACGTATGTGGATAAGTGTTTGACCAGTGCTAAGGTTAAAGCTGAACATCAGAACAGTCAGGACTTTTAGTGCAACCTGAAATTCCCGAGTGGAAGTGGGAAGGTATTACGATGGACTTAATTACGAAGTTACCAAGAGCTGTGGGTGGTTATGATACCATTTGGGTGATTGTTGACCGACTCACTAAGTCAACTCATTTCTTGCCAATTAAGGAAACAGATTCAATGAAGAAGCTTACTCGTTTATATTTGAAGGGGATTGTTTCGAGACATGGTGTTTCTGTATCTATTATTTCAGACCGAGACAGTCGATTTACATCGAGGTTTTGGTAATCCTTACAGGAAGCTTTGGGAACAAAGCTGGATATGAGCACCACTTATCATCCGCAGTCAGATGGTCAGAGTGAAAGGACCATTCAAACGTTAGAAGACATGTTACGAGCGTGCGTCATTGATTTTGGTAATGGGTGGGATAGATATTTGCCGTTAGCTGATTTTCTTATAACAACCATTCTCATGCAAGTATTAAGGCCGCACTGTTTGAAGCTCTGTATGGTAGGAAGTGTAGGTCTCCTGTCTGTTGGAATGAGGTTGGGGATCCTCAACTCACAGGCTCAGAAATTATTCATGAGACTACCTAGAAGATCGTATAGATTAAAGGAAGGTTAAGAATCGCCAGGAGTCGGCAAAAGAGTTATGCCGAGGTTAGAAGAAAAGATTTAGAATTTCAAGTTGGTGATCTTGTCATGTTAAAGGTATCACTCTGGAAGGGTATGGTACAATTTGGTAAGAGAGGAAAGTTGAATCCTCGTTTTGTTGGACCGTTTGAGATTATTGAGAGAGTTGGACCCGTGGCTTATCGTTTGAAATTGCCACAAGAACTTAGTGCTGTTCATGATGTTTTTCATGTATCGAATTTAAAGAAGTGTTTGGCCGAGGCTGATAATACTATTCATCTGGAAGAACTTCGTGTTGATAAGCAACTACATTTTATTGAGGAACCTGTTGAAATTATGGATCGAGAGGTTAAGACTCTTAAGCAGAGTAGAATTCCTATTGTTCGAGTTAGATGGAACGCCAGACGTGGTCCCGAGTTTACTTGGGAGCGTGAAGATCAGATGAGGCAGAAGTACCCGCATTTGTTCCCAGATGCTGAGTCAACCCCTGCACCTGCTTAAATTTCGGGACGAAATTTCCCTAACGGGAAGGTACTGTAACGACCCTACTTTTTCCGTTATCTCTTACCGTTAATTATTTAATGACCGTTAACTGTTATTCGTGTCACGTCATTTCTATGACCTATATTATTATTTTAGTAATAATATATATTAATTATTATGTGTTAAATGAATATTTGTATTCATATTTTAATTTGTACGTTTATACGAATCGTGGATTTCTATCCGGCGAATCTTTTCGGTTTTCAAACCAACGGTCAAGCTTTTGGGATTTTTAAGTCCTAATTATTTTAAATATGATATTTTGGTGTCATATATTTATATATAGCGTTTATATATATTTTTCGTCGCGTAGTTAATATCTCTCCGAATATTTAATCGCGTAGAGGTGTTTTCGCGTTTCGGGCTTCGTTCGGGCGTTCAGGCTAAAGGCTTTTAGTCTATACTTCAAGATGGCCCATAAGTGGGGCCCACATTACTCTTTTTGGATGAAAATTTCAAGGGGGAGGGATGTTTTTGCAATTTTTGTGACTAGTTCCATTTTAATCTCAAAATCCATTTATTCCCTTATAATTTCTAAACCTAGCATTTTGTTTCTTCATTTCTTCTTCCTCCTTTTTCTTTTTTTCAAGCCATCACCTACCCATCACCATTATCATCATTTCATCAACAATTTTTGCTTGGATCAAAGGGCTTTCATCATAATCGGATTCACCGTATCGATCTCTACGCGTTCATATCATCCATTTATTGATTAGGGTATAAACCCTAACCCTAGATTTTTGAATTTTCTTATATTTTACTGATTTTATATGTTATAATGATAGTATGATGATTATATGTTATTGTATTGTTGATTGTATGCGTAGAAATGCTCGATTATATATGTTTTCGGTTTGATTGTTTTGGGACAGCGGTTTGTTTGTGCATTTCTGTAAACTTAACTGATATAAAAGTGAAATTAAAGTGTTTAGATGAGTTCCTCTCATCAAGACATTAATTTTAGACTCCGGATTCATGTTATTTCGATTCTCGGAGCTCTAGATATGATTAAAATGGTGTTTTGTTGAGATTAAAATGTGAAAACGAATTGGTACAGGTATGGTCCAACTTTGTGATTATTTTTGGAGTCTTTAGGGTGTACTAGTGTGTTAGTATTGATGATGGGATGAACTTTCATGTCCGGGTCATCGCAATCCGAGCCACGGATCACCCGGTGTGACTAAAACATGTTTCTGAACGGATTAAAGCTACAAGTTGATTTAGGGCTGTAAGTCACGACTTGTTGGCTGTTATTGGGATGTTCTTGAGCACACTAATGTGTCGGGTGGGTTGGTTAGGCAAAAATATATATAAGGCTCGCCGAAAACTGATTCCCGGGACTCAAGTTATGACCCGATGAACTTTTAATTAAAACTTATGCTTATTAATTATGACTTATGATATAAATAATATTTTCATCATTAATAAATTACTTATGATATAAAAATTAATTATTCTAATTTAAGACTTATGATATATATATTTATTATATCATTTATTAACTAATTATGATTTAATTAAACTTTTAATTAAACTTATGATTAATAATACTTTTATTATTAATGAAAAATACTTATGGTAAGTATTAAACTTATATTATGAGATTATTATAATAAGACTTATAAAAAGGATTAATTAATTATTTAATTATTATATAATTATTATTAAATTATTAAATAATTATGATTAAATAATTGTAATTAGAAACTTATGATATGATTGATAATTCATTATTAATTAATAATACTTATGATATGATTTAAAATCTATTATTAATTAATAATACTTATATTATGACTAATATTTAACTAATTAATTAAATACTAATGCTATATTAATTATATCATTTAAACTTATGTTAACTTTAATAATTCAATTTAATTTAATTAAACTTATGTTATGACATAATTATACATAATTGACTTTAATTAACATTATAACCTATATTATTATTACAACTTACACTTTTAAAATTAACGTTGACTATGTTTGACTAAGGTTGACTTTTGAGTTGACTTTGACTTTCAGTTGACTTTTGTTGACTTTCTAAATAAGGAAACTTTCCTTACTTAAAACTTTCTAAAAATAGAAACTTTCTAAATTTGGAAACTTTCTAAAAATAGAAACTTTCCAAAAATAGAAACTTTCCAAAAATAGAAACTTTCCAAAAATGGAAACCTGCTTGATGATGTAGCGTGAGGGTACGAAATATTATTATTTTTAATACAAAATACTACAAAATATGACACAAGTTTTATTAATTTACGGATGGGATATACCTAAACCTTGCTACAACATTATAGGCAGTGTACCTAATCGTAGAGTAGTGTAGTTTTTAGTAAGTCCGGTTCGTTCCACAGGGAGCTAGTGATTACGTACTATATTTTTATAAAACTATATATATATATATATATATATATATATATATATATATATATATATATATATATATATATATATATATATATATATATATATATATATATATATATAAATAGTAATATTATTATAAAAGGGGGTTTTTTACCGTTTAATGACCGGTTTGTCGATTTTATATTTTTAAGTGTAAAGATAAATGACAATAATTAAAGTGCGTAAAATATATAAATGATGATAAATAAAATAACAATAAATAAAATTGCGATAGAATATGAAATAAAAGGATTATGCTTATTTAAACTTCCGTAATCATGATGTTTAACGTTTTGATTTTAATTAATTGTTACTCGGGTTAATTGTCCTTTGTCATGGTTTATTTGATACCTATCTGGTTTTTATCCATAATAGTCCATCGGTCATAAATATAAAGTGCGAGTGTCCTCGTCAAATTACCCTTATACCCGAAGTCAAATATTTCAACTAATTAAGGATTTAAACTGTGACGCAGTTATCACTTCTGTCAACAATTACACCAGTTATCACTGTATGTAATCTACCCCTGTTTTGATTAGATATGAATATTAATTTACCCACTTGATCAGTTTGAATAATCAATTACCCAACCCGAATAATTAATTATAATAGATTCCATATGAACGTCACTAAATAGGACAACCATAATCATTATTAATTATTAGGATAATTAATTTGAAGATAGGTTCGACAGACTCCAATGAGTTGTCACTCAATTAGACAATACCCCCATCTATTAATAGTCAATAGTCCAATTTCCACAAGTGTCGGTCTTTTGCCTAAACCTTAATTATGGTACAAAATCCAATAACCCCGTCTTAATATTTAGTCAAACATCACGATTACTTCGGCTTAAATAAGCATAATAATAACTTAGTTACGAGACATTAATTTAAAAAGGAAGAACATAACTTACAATGATTATTAATCATGTAGCGTTACACGGACAGAGTTTTGACTTTAAAACCCGTAAAACATTCCTTACAATAACCCAATTATTATTAAACTTAAACTAAAATTAAAATTAAAATTATAAATATATATATTACAAGTAAAGAGAAAGAAAGAAGAAAAGGTGTTCTTTTCATTACACCGTGAATTTCATTTTATAGACAATTGGTGATTTGAAATTTTCACTTATGACCCCTTAACTATGCTCAATTAACAACTTTTTATTATTTATTATTATTCTTATTATGAATTATTTAAATATTATATTATATTCTTGAGCATAGTTAACTTGTAATTTTAGCTCCGTTGAGTCGAGCGTTGAAAGTTGGTTTATGTCTCGGTTCCGAATTTTCGAACGTCCTTGCGTACAATTTAATATCTTGTACTTTGCGTTTTGTAACTTGTACTCTTGTCATTTTTAGACGTTTCTCATCAATAATTTGAACCACTTGGATTGTATCTTGTACATTTGAGCTTTTTGGACGTTTGCGTCTTCAAATCTTCGTTTTCGCCTTTTGTCTTCGCACTTATTTATTTAAACAATTACAATGAAAATATAATACAATTACATATGAAAACCTATTATTTAGGAAGGATATTGCTATGAAATATATGTTCCTTTTTAGCCTTATCAAATATCCCCACACTTGAGCGTTGCTTGTCCTCAAGCAATACAGAACTTGAAATAAAAACATACATGAATCACTTTTTTATTCATCACACTTTGTACATCAGTGATTTTGATATGGTGGTATAAACAATGATAGTAATGATAGAACCATGGTTAAAGGTGGGTGTGTCATCCACCGTTGCCTCGGGTTTAGGTCAACGACACTTGCAATCAAATAGCCGATTTACTTTCGGTTTCCAAAGCAAAGTGCACATTTGAAAGGTGGTTTACAGTCCCACATGACTATGAAAATGTAGATCCTTAAGGAAATTGGATCTTTATGAAAACATTTGATCTTTTTGAAAATTTAATCTAGCTTTTACCCTAGATAAGTTTTCCGGAATAACCCTTCACCGGTGTTTGCAAAATATTTTTGTGGGTTGTGTGGGTTTCAGATTTGAAAATTTTAGCTCAACACTTGTGGTTTTGTGTTACCCACTTGCTAACCTTGTATTAGGAAAGCAACACGTCCAGTTTACTTGTCTCGTATATTACCTTTCGGCAAACTACCGTCCGGTTGTAAAGGAAAGCGATGAACAAGAAACTGTTAAGGCAATGTCTAATGACATGCATATGATTATGGTCTTAAAACGTGTCGGATGCTAGTACTATCCTTTGTAGGAGCAATAGTAAAGATCATCCTATGATTTTTCGGTCTGGCACAAGGTCCTGTCTCCGACCATGCTATGCAACCACCGTTTCTTACGGTTGACACCCGATTTGGTTCAGGTGACCTAATGAATTCTGATGAATTCTCAGGATTTTACGTTCAATGGTAATGAACGCATTGAAAATAGGTTTTTAGAAAACAAATCGGTTTTATTTTTGATCAAAATATTTTCTCGTTCAAGCTCGAGTTTAGATATCATCGAATTCCATGAGTTTGTAATTCTCAATCTTTAAGGTCAATCTCTAGGATTGAGTAATATCAGTCTTAAAAGCTGATTTTTGATCTTTAAGGAGATTATCCTTTCTGGGGATTTGATCCATTAGTCTTATCAAGCTAATTTGCACGGTGCCCCCCCATTGTGCGAGATAAATCCTTCTCATGGTTAGGATAAATCTGACCACATGGCGACCCTGTTTGATGCTGAGGTCCGTGGATTTCCTGCTGATTTTAGAGATGACTTTTCTAGATTTTTCGTCAACCTATAGCTGGTCTGGACGACAACTTCTTGACCTAAATCAAGAAGCGCGTGTCTTTTTCGGAAGACTTTACTTCCTTTTAATAATGGAATTGATTCATCGTGTAGATCCATCTTTCTTTAAAATATATTACAGTAAACCGGGTAAAACTGATTAGTATCGTCCAAAGCAAAAGTACCTACAATAATTCTTATACAAAAATGTGATAGATAGTTTTTAATTGAATAACTTGGTACATTCTCCCCACACTTAGCTTTTATTTATTCTTTTCTTTGACTTTTTATTCTCTTCTATCCCATTTTAAATGAATTCAAGCGTTTTGGGTTGTTTCTCAATTTATGTCCTCGAGGTAACAATAATTTCGGCATTAACACCTAGTTTTATCGTTCATAAATATGTATAAACATGATTTTGAATTCATTTAGTTGAAATTTTTTCAAATTTTTACAAAATTTGGCAATTAAAACAAGTGTAAACCCGAAAGAATTTATAACCCTTCCCCACACTTGAGATCTTGAAATGCCCTCATTTGCAAGAAATCAGTAAAAATTTAAATTCATGAGGGTGATTAGTGTAGAAAAATGATTAAAAATACCGAGTTTGCAAACATATTGTTGTTATTTCACATTTGATATTTTGTTTCTTGTCATCAAAATTAGTACCTTTTTCTGAACTTAATGACAGTCTTTGAAAGTGCGTTGTTTTACCCTGTTTTGTATATAACATAAAATACAAACATACATAATTTTGAAGTTGGGTATATTACCCCACGTTCAAAAATTTATAAAATCTAATATTTTTTTGGCATACTTTAAATCAATTAAATTAAAAATAATGATAACAAAATTTCTCGTCCCGCCCTCGGTTAAAGTAATTTCGGCTCAACGACCTAGTCTTCAACTCACGACGAATTTTAGAAATCATTTTTTTTCAACTTAATGAAATAAAGTAAATTTTTGTTTTTAAATTCACACAAAACTTAAAAAGAAAACATATTAATTTCATATAAAACCTAAAAAACAAAAAAATTCAGAATGGGGGGAGAAAACTAGTTCTTTAGTGTCTGCTAGTGGAAAAGACCAATCGGATTCCATTCTCAGAACTACACGAGAATAGAACAACTAACTCCAAACAGCATTTTCTTTTTAGAATATTTGAATCTCCTCACACTTAGGTAGATGTGGTGTCGAAATTGTGATTAACTTTATCGTCAATTTCTCTTGGACCATAATCAACTTGCATATCTGTGACTTTTGCTTTAAGCCAGTGACTAGCTTTTTCCGTAATATCCACAAATTCAACTAGCTTCGCCTTTTCTTTAGGCGACAGATTGGATACTAACCGGTTATATAACTTAAAGTTCCCCTTACTTTTAGCATCAATACCCGTTTAAAAAGTTTCTTCATTGAACTGTTAATAACGGGGTCATTTAATTTCATATCAACTATGGGGTTCTTTATTATCAATTCATCATTAGGTGTTACTTCATTTTCCCCATACTTAGGCGTTTTATTATTGTTAAGCACTACCGTTGGAGTTGGTAAAACAACATGGTTCTTACCAATCGTTTCCGCTGGTTCAACGGTTTTGGTTGGTGGAGATTTAGACTTTCGAATCATAAAGGTGATCGATTTCTCATCATTACTAAGTGTCATTCTACCCTTTCTTACATCAAATAACGCCTCGGTGGACGCTAAGAATGGTCGACCTAAAATTAGAGGAACGTTTGAGTCCTCTTCTATGTCAATGACAATGAATTCGACTAGAAAGGTTAAATTACCTACTTGAACGGGTAGGTTGTCAGCAATTCCAACTGGGTGCTTAATGGTTTGATCAAGGAGTCGAACACTCATATCCGTTGGAGTTAGCTCACCTACACCTAATCTCTTATATAATGAAAGAGGCATAACACTCACACTTGAACCTAAATCTACTAGTGCATCATACATGATACAGTCACTAAGTAGACAAGGAACAATAAATTCACCCGGATCACCTACCCTAGGTAGAGGTTTTGGTGGAACTGTCTTCACCGGGTTTACTTCTACGGTTTTTATTTCTTGCACTTTCTTATTCTTCTTCTTCTTCTTCTTTCCAGAGGTATCACAAACTTTATTACCTATCACTTGCTCATACTCAACTCCTTTTCTTGAAAACGAGATGGGTGTTTTGTATGGTGCCACCACTGGCTTTACATACTCGGGTGGTGGTGGTGTTGTAACTTCTTCATTGTTACTTACATCTAAAGCTTTCCCATCTTTTGGTATTGGTTTTTCAGAATTTGTTGATATCATGTTAACATTTTCATTCCGAGGATTTACTTCATTATTACTCGGTAGCTTTCCTTGTTCCCTTTCACTCATCAATCTAACAAGAGTACCTACTTGTTTTTCTAGATTCAAAATGGAAGCTTGTTGAGTTCTAAATGACTGATCAAACCTCTCATTCGTTTGGGTTTGAGTTTCAATAAATTGTGTTTGAGATTCAACTAGCTTAAATACCACTTCTTCCAGATTTGACTTCTTCTCGTCGGTTTGTTGTGGTGGTTTATATAAACTAGGTCTTTGTTGATTGAAAGTGTTGTTTTGAGTTGGTTGTTATTCGTACCTTGTTGGTTGTACGAGTTATTGTTGGTTCCATTTGGATTGTAAAGAATGTTTTGATTTCGATTGAAGTTTAGCCTTGGCGGTTGATAATTATTTCTCGACCTTTGGTTCATGTAAGAAACATTCTCACGTTGTTCCATCGTTTGTTCAACATTACAATCTTTCGTTAAGTGTGGTCCACCGCATTGCTCACAACTGATTCGTATTGCGTGAATGTCTTTAGTCATCTTTTCCATTCGTCTCTCGAAAGCATCTATTTTTACGAAAACAGAATCAAAGTTATGGCTAGAATCGGCTCTAGCTGCTTTAGATGATCTAACGATATCTTTTTCTTGGTGCCACTCATGTGAGTGGGAAGCAGTGTTATCAATAATTTTGTAAGCATCAGTTTCGGTTTTCTTCATAATAGAATCACCAGCTGCTGTGTCGATATCTTTTCGTGTAGCGATGTTTACGCCTTTATAGAAGATTTGCACTATATGAAAAGTATCTAATCCGTGTTGAGGACATCCTCTCAACATCCTTCCGAATCTTGTCCACGCCTCATATAATGTTTCATTTGGTTTTTGCACGAACGTGGCAATTTCTCCTTGAAGTCTCACGGCTTTAGATGTCGGAAAGAATCTTTGAAGAAATTTCTCAACTAAAACATCCCATGTGTCAATCGTTCCTTCAGGTAATGATTCTAACCAATCTTTGGCTTCTCCCTTTAAAGTCTATGGGAACAACATAAGATAAATAGTTTCATCCTCAACTTCTCGGATTTTAAAGAGATTACAAATCCGATTAAAAGTTCGAAGATGTTCGTTTGGATCTTCTTTTGTTGTACCACCAAATTGGCACTGATTGGTGATCATGTGTAGGATTTGTCCTTTGATTTCAAAATCTGATGCTCTAACATCTGGCTGAATAATGGCATGACCTTGGCCCGTGTGTGTGGCTCTCATTCGGTCTTCCATACTTAGAGGTTCCAGATTTTCTATAATTGAATTTGTTGAATACGAATCACTAGAAGATTCTGATTTAACGGTTTGTGGTTCAGGAGGAATGATTAGTGGTTCAGGATCTTGGAATTGTCCTTGAATATCCTCCGGGTTCTTGGTTGTGAGAGCCTTTATATTTAGGGTTTAAAAATTGGATTATCGGAAATTTGAGTTGGAGTACTTGGTCGTCTAGATGATGATTCTAAAGAAAAATCAACGGCGATAATATTGGCTAGATGTCTTGATCGAGTTACAGGTAGTGAATGTATGAAAGGTGGTGAACGTTTTGCTCGGTGCATTCACAGAATATCCTATTAGTTATAAAAATAGAAAAACTTATATAAGTTGTCCAATTAATAGACTTTTCTGATTTTGCCCACGTTTCGAATAGCCAAAAGATGCAGCAGAGGGGCAGGATTCGTTTGGTCTCAATATAATTGAGGACTGTTTGGCTTCAATAACCCGGTCCACGTACAAATCCAACTATTACTACGAACTAGAAAATTTTGATGTCTATCAATTTAACCACTTAAAATAAATTTTCGTAATTTTAAGAAATTTAGATAAGAAGTAGAATAAAAATCTATGTCCTAAAACTAGAATAGCGAGAAATAAGAAAGAAAAAGATTGCGCGTCGAAAAAGGTCGAAAAATAAAAGGTCGAAAAATAGGCGTCGAAAAATAAAAATAAGAAAGTAGCGCGAAAAACGGCGTCGCAAAATTCTAAAGCACATAAATCTTAGTCTAAGGAATAAGCACTTAAGGAATTTTACGGCAAGCCTAAAAATTCTAGAAATAAAAATAACTATGGCAAAACTAAACTTAATACTAAAAATTGTAACTAGAGTCTAAAAATCTAAAGGTAATAATAAAAAAAAAAAACTTTTTTTTTTAATTTTTTTTTTATATTTCGTTTTTTAAGGATTTTAAAATTTTTTTTTTAATTTTTTTTTTATATATTTGTTTTTTTAAAACTTTTTTTTTTAAAAAATTTTTCTTTAAAAAAAATGAGTTTTTTTACAATTTTTTTTTTAAAAACAAATTTTTTTCTTTAAAAAAAACGATTTTTTTTACACAATTTTTTTTAAAGGAATTAATAATTTTTTTATTATTATTATTTTTTTTCAAAACTTTTTTTTTAACTCATTTACTATTCATTTACTATTCATGAATAGTAAATGAAAAGAAATTAATTAATTTACTATTCACATAAAAGCGACATGATAGAAATTATTAATTGCAAGTTACATAATATACCCCTGAAATATTTAATAAATACGACTTTTTAAAACTTTTACGATTCAAAATAATAAAGGAAAGAAATTAATTAATTTACTATTCACATGAAAGCGACATTATAGAAATTATTAATTATAAGTTACATAATATACCCCTGAAATATTTAATAAATACGACTTTTTAAAACTTTTACGTATCAAATTTGATTCTAAAATATTATTATATTATTATATTTTATTTCAATATTATTATATTTATTAAATTATTATATTTAAATTAATATATCTTTAATCAATCAAAAACTAAAAAAAAAAAAAAAAAAATTCGTCGTGATGTTAGGCTAAAATATTAAGATGGGGTTATTGAACTTGTGTAATATTATATTTGTTTAACTAAATGATAGTTTGTTAATTTTAATATAAAGATTTACAATTGGATGTACCTATAAATTACCATATACACTCGATCGGACACGATAGGCGGGATATTTATATGTACGAATAATCGTTCATTTAACCGGACACGGGAATGGATTAATAGTCTATGGAATTATTAAAACAGGGGTAAAATTATGTACAAGGACACTTGGCGTAATTGTTAACAAAGTATTAAAACCTTGGATTACACGCAGTCGATATCCTGGTGTAATTATTAAACAAAGTATTAAAACCTTGTTACAGTTTAAGTCCCCAATTAGTTGGAATATTTAACTTCGGGTATAAGGATAATTTGACGAGGATACTCGCACTTTATATTTATGACTGATGGACTGTTATGGACAAAAACCAGACGGACATATTAAATAATCCAGGACAAAGGACAATTAACCCATGGGCATAAAATTAAAATCAACACGTCAAATATCATGATTACGGAAGTTTAAATAAGCATAATTATTTTATTTTATATTTCATCGCACCTTTAATTATTCGTCATTTATATTTTTTGTTATTTATTTTATTTTGTTAATTAAATTTACTTTACGCTTCGCTTAAAATATAAAATCGACAAACCGGTCATTAAACGGTAAACCCCCCTTTTATATATTATTATATATATATTTATATATTTTTGTACAAATATAGTTGTTTAAAAATATAGTGTAACCGTCTCCCTGTGGAACGAACCGGACTTACTAAAAACTATACTACTCTACGATTAGGTACACTGCCTATAGTGTTGTAGCAAGGTTTAGGTATATCCCATTTGTAAATAACTAATTAAAACTTGTGTAATTTGTAACGTATTTCGTAGTAAAATATAGTACTATCACGTACCCCCACGCTACGACATCAATTATATTCGTATTTTGTAACGTATTTCGTAGTAAAATATAGTATTAATTTAAATACGAAATACAACGAAATATTACACAAGTTTTAATTAATTTATTTACAGATGGGATATACCTAAACCTTGCTACAACACTATAGGCAGTGTACCTAATCGTAGAGTAGTATAGTTTTTAGTAAGTCCGGTTCGTTCCACAGGGAGATGGCTTATTTCACACTATATTTTAAACAATTATATTCGTACAAAATATATTATATTAATAATATATAAAAGGGGGTTTTACCGTTTAATGACCGGTTTGTCGATTTTATATTTTAAGCGAAGCGTAAAGTAAATGACGATATTTAACTAACAATATAAAATAAATAACAATAATTAAAATGACAATAAATAAAAGTACGAGGAAATATGAAATAAAATATATTATGCTTATTTAAACTTCCGTAATCATGATGTTTGACGTGTTGATTTTTAGTTTATTCCCATGGGTTAATTGTTCTTTGTCCTGGATTATTTAATATGTCCATACGGATTTGTCCATAATAGTCCATCAGTCATAAATACAAAGAGCGAAAGCCTTCGTCAAATTATTCTTATTCCCGAAGTCAAATATTCCAACTAATTGGGGATTCGAATTGTAACAAGGTTTTAATACTTTGTTTAATGAATACACCAGGTTATCGACTGCGTGTAAACCAAGGTTTTACTACTTTCTTAACAATTACACCAATTACCCTTGAATGTAATTCACTCCTGTTTCAACAAGTCTATTAACTATTAATCCAGTTCCGTGTCCGGTAAAATGAATAATTATTGGTATTTATAAATATCCCGCCCACCGTACCCAGTCAAGCGTATGTGGTTATATATAAATACGTCGAATTATAAGTTTGTATATTAAATTAACAAGGTATTGTTTAGTTAATATAAAACCTATTAATAGCCCATAGTCTAATTTCCACAAGTGTCGTTCTTTTATCCAAACCCCAATTATGGTACAAAGCCCAATTACCCAATTTTAGTAATTAGCCCAACATCATGATTACTTCGTTTTAAATAAGCATAATAATAACTTAGCTACGAGACATTAAATTAAAAAGGTTGAACATAACTTACAATGATTAAAAATAGCGTAGCGTTACACGGACAGAATTTCGACTTACACCCTTACAACATTCGCTAACATACCCTTATTATTAGGATTAAAATTAAAATTAAAATTAAAATATAAATTATAAATATAAATATTACGTATATAGATAGAGAGATTGATATATTAATATCTTTTTACGATCAGAATGCGCGAGCTTTATAGGCAGTTTCAACATTTGGGGCTCCGCGACTCGCGGCCCTTTTCTTCTTCAAACTCCGCGAGTCGCGAAGATCGTTTTTACAGCTCACCCACATTTGGCTCTTTGTTTGCCGACGATTTATTTTATAAATATAATATATATATAATTAATATAATTAATTATATATTATATTATATTTATATACATAATTAACTTGTAATTTTTAGTCCGTTGCGTCGAGCGTTGAGAGTTGACTCTGGTCCCGGTTCCGGATTTTTGAACGTCCTTGCGTACAATTTAATATCTTGTACTTTGCGTTTTGAATCTTGTACTCTTGTAATTCTGAGACTTATCAATAATTGGAACCTCTTTGATTGTATTTTGTACTTTTGAGCTTTTTGGTCGTTTGCATCTTCAATTCGTCGAATCTATCTTTTGTCTTCACCTTTTATTATTTAACCGAATATCACTTGTAAATAGAACAATTGCAACTGAAAACTTTACATATTGGAAGGATATTGATACTAAATATATGTTCATTTGGAGCACTATCAAATATCCCCACACTTGAACGTTGCTTGTCCTCAAGCAATACAGTCTTGAAATAAAAACATACGAATCACTTCTTTATTCTTCACACTTTATACATCAGTGATTTTGATACGGCGGTATAAACAATGATAGTAACGATAGATCCATGGTTATAGGTGGGTGTGTCATCCACAATTATCTCGGGTTTAGGTCAACGACACTTGCAATCAAATAGCCGATTTACTTTCGGTTTCCAAAGCAAAGTGCACATTTGAAAGGCAGTTTACAGTCCCACATGACTATGAAAATTTAGATCCGTTAGGAAATTGGATCTTTATGAAAACATTTGATCTTTTAAAAATTCAATCTAGCTTTTACCCTAGACAAGTTTTCCGGAATAACCCTTCAACGGTGTTTGCAAAATATTTTTGTGGGTTGTGTGGGTTTCAGATTTGAAAATTTTAGCTCAACACTTATGGTTTTGTGTTACCAACTTGCTAACCTTGTATTAGGAAAGCAACACGTCCAGTTCACTTGTCCCGTATATTACCTTTCGGCAAACTACCGTCTGGTTGTAAAGGAAAGCGATGAACAAGCAACTGTTAAGGCAATGTCTAATGACATGCATTTGATTATGGTCCAAAAACGTGTCGGATGCTATTACTATCCTTTGTAGGAGCAATAGTAAAGATCATCCTATGATTTTTCGGTCTGGCACAAGGTCCTGTCTTCGACCATGCTATGCAACCACCGTTCTTACGGTTGACACCCGATTTGGTTCAGGTGACATAATGAATTCCAGGTGAATTCCTAGGATTTTACGTTCAATGGTAATGAACGCATTAAAAATGGGTTTTCAGAAAACAAATCGGTTTGTAATTTTGATCAAAATATTTTCTCGTTCAAGCTCGAGTTTAGATATCATTGAATTCCATGAGTTTGAATTCTCAATCTTTAAGGTCAATCTCAAGGATTGAGTAATATCAGTCTTAAAAGCTGATTTTTAATCTTTAAGGAGATTATCCTTTCTGGGGATCTGATTCATTAGTCTTATCAAGCTAATTTGCACGGTGCCCCCCATTGTACGAGATAAATCCTTCTCATGGTTAGGATAAATCTGACCACTTGGCGACCCTGTTTGATGCTAAGGTCCGTGGATTTCCTGCTGATTTTAGAGATGACTGTTCTAGATTTTTCGTCAACCTACAGCTGGTCTGGACGACAACTTCCTGACCTAAATCAAGAAGCGCATTTCTTTTTCGGAAGACTTTACTTCCTTTTAATGATGGAATTGATTCATCGTGTAGATCCATCTTTTCTTTCAAATGTATTACAGTAAATCGGGTAAAACTGATTAAAATCGTCCAAAACAAAAGTACCTGCAATAACTTTACAGAAACATGTGATAGATAGTTTTTAATTGAATAACTTGGTACATTCTCCCCACACTTAGTTTCTTTCTTTGCCTTTTTATTCTCATTTATTCCATTTTAAATGAATTCAATCGTTTTAGGGTGTTTCTCAATTTATGTCCTTTCCGAGGTAACGATAATTTCGGTATTAACACCTAATTTTCATCGTTCATAAATATATATAAACATGATTTTAAATTCATTTAGTTGAAAATTTTTAAAATTTTCACAAAATTTGGCAAATAAACTAAGTGCAAACCCGAGAGAATTTATAACCCTTCCCCACACTTGAGATCATGCAATGCCCTCATTTGCATGAAATCTGACTCTAATTATAAATTCATGAGGGTGATTAGTGTAGAAAAGTGATTGAAAATACCCAGTTTGTAATTACAAAACTCGTTGAATGATAGATGGCGCGCCTCATCGTTATTCCTTTTTGTTTTATCACACATGTTTTTCTTCAAAAATGGTTGCTTTTCTGAACTGTTTGATAATTTTTGAAAATGCGTATTTTACCCTATTTTATTATGCATGTTTATTAACGAGTTATGCACTAACCCGAACCCCTAATTTAACGTTAAGTGGGGTTAGACTTCCCCATACTTAGCTGACGACATGTGAAGTCGGTAGAATAAGTTCCACGAATTAAAATAGTGAGCCAGTTATTTACATCTCGAGTGGTATATAATATATCAACGGTTTTAAAGTTTAGAACCACCCGATCGCCACTACTTAATTCTTTTTTAATTGTAGCTTTTAGTAAATGGATATGTCTCTTTTCTGGTTCTTGGTCAAATGGATCGATATACACCGTCATACTTATTTCTATAGGGTGGACAATTCCTAATATTTCCTTCCTTTTATTCTCGTTATCAAAGTTTTCACCTCTATTACCCGATTGGGTGAAATCCGAGGTGTCATTATCTATTACAGCTCGTAGTTCATCTTCGGTAGATGACTCGTCTATTGAGAATATTGGGTTGGAAGGTTGTTGAATAGTGAATTTCGGGATCGAAGTAAATTCTTCTTCATTAACGGTCCTTATCAGTCCCTCCATTTTGGTCTCGGGGGTAAAATTTTCAACGTTATGGTTTTCCCATGAGTACCAATTTGTCACCCTTACTTCTTCTTCATCCATAGAGGCTAATGTGTCGATATGTTGTGAAATTGGTAAAACTGAATAAAAAGTATCATCGGGATAGTTGGTGATTTCGGAGCTCTCAAATTCATCAAAATTCGATGATATGAGATTTTCTTGCACAATACTCCTCAGATCAACAGGTGTGTAATCTGATAGAGTTTCAGCTTGCCGATTTACAAACTCTCTCATTTGTTCATTTTGAGCATCAAGTTCTTCGAGTTTGATTTTCATATAATCTAAAGAATTTTCAGGCACAAAATTTTCCTCGTCTACTGGTTGTTGAGTTTGGATATATTCTTGGGAATAATCCCAATTAGAATTGTATTCCTCATAATCATTCCATTCAGGTTCCATGGGTGCGTAATTTTCCATAGGAACGTAATAATAACATTCCCATGTTGAATGATAATCTCCACAGATTTCACAACCAGTTATTGTTTCGTCATTCGTAATCCAAGATTGACTGAACGAATTGTCATCAACACCCGTTTGAGAGTATTGATTAAATTGATTTCGGATGTCATAAAGAGTTTCCAAAATATTCTCGAGATTTTCCATAATGCACTTATTACCAAATTTTAGCTACAATGTGGTGCATTTACTTAATTATCCTATTAGTTATAAAAAAGATAAAAATTATATAAGTTATCAAATTAATAGACTTTTCTGCTTTTGCCCACGTTTCGAATAGCCAATAGATGCAGCAGGGAGCCAGAACCCTTTAAATCGGAAGCTCACAACTCAGCCACTAACAAATCCAACTATTACTACGAAGCAGAAAATTTGGATGTCTATCAATTTAACCACTTAAAATAATTTTTCGTTTGGAATTATTAGAGAAGAAGTAGAGAAAATTTCTAAGTCCTAAAAACTAGCGTGTCGAGAAATAAGAAAGAAAAAGAGTGCGCGTCGAAAAACAAAACGTCGAAAAATAAAAATAAGAAAGAAATACGTCGAAACTTAAAAGTCTAAAAATTAAATCTAAAAAGTTGCGCCTAAAGGTATTAAAGCTTAAAGGAATTCTATATCCAAAACGGCAATAACTTAATTAGGCACTAAAATCTATTTAAAACTAAAGCGAAAAACGGCGTCGCAAAATTCCAAAGCGCCTAAATCTTAATCTAAAGAAAAAGCACTTAAGGGATTTTACGGCAAAGCCTAAGAATCTATACATATAAAATAACTACGGAAAAACTAATTTTAAAACTAATTGCGAACAAAAAATATACAAAATATTATGATTACACTAAATAAAAGGATACAAATTATAAAAAGTGATAAAATTACTTATTTTTATATTTATTTTATAATAGTATTAATTTTTATATATAAATAAAACTAATTAAAATTAATTATTACTAATTAATTAAAATTAAAACTAAATATTAAATTAATTAAACTAATTAGGGTTTTAAAAATAATAATAATTAATATACTTCGTATTAAATGCGATTAGGGTTCCGTGGTCAGGTCTACCAGGGCGGCTCCGCGAGTAGCGGTGATCCGTACCAGAAAACCTCCGCAAGTCGCGGAGATTGAAAAACGTGTTTTTTTTCAAAAAAATTTTATATTGTTTTTCTAAAATGATATATAATTATATTTATACAAAAAAAAAATTAAAAATATAGCGTTTCGCCGATTTTCCCGGCAGCGGCGCCAAAAACTTGATGTCTGCAGCGGGGTGTACGAAATAGTATTAATTTAAATACGAAATACGACGAAATATTACACAAGTTTTAATTATTTTATTTACAGATGGGATATACCTAAACCTTGCTACAACACTATAGGCAGTGTACCTAATCGTAGAGTAGTATAGTTTTTAGTAAGTCCGGTTCGTTCCACATGGAGATGGCTTATTTCACACTATATTTTAAACAATTATATTCGTACAAAATATATTATATTATTAATATATAACAGGGAGATGGCTTATTTCACACTTATTTCACACTATATTTTAATCCGAAAATTAGTGTTCTTGAGTAATTTTATACCCAATTTGATTTTGATGCTTTTTAGTGTAATTATGTTTAAATTGCTTATGGATTATGCTTGTATAACCTAGATTGATGCTATTTAACATGATTAGATGCCTTAAACTTCAAATTTTGAGTAATCTAGGGTATGTGTTCTTGAGCAAATTTGGGGCTTTTTGATATAAACAGGTTATGGCCGATTTTTGTCATGAATTGTTGCTAAATTAAGTAGTGTAACATGTTTAGGTAGTTAAATGATCCAAACTTTGAGCCTAAACATGATTTTGAGAATTAAAGTGGACTTTTTCAAGTCTAAAATTCATGAACTTGATTTTTGAGAGATAATGCCATTTGAAACTTGTTTAATTGCTAGTAATGATTATTTTGACATGTTATTTGAGTTGAATGCTTATGAACTTGGCGAACATTTTTGTATATGCTTATTTGAAAAAGTGTAGATTTGATGAAAATATGTAAATGAGCTTAAGTTTGATATAAATTGATCATGTCATTGTAATTATTTTGATTGATGATTTTGCTGACACTAATGCATATTTGGATGCACAAAAATTGTGTTTGATGTGTTTTGCAGACTGAAAGGGGTGAATCTTCATCCCAAGCTCGCAATGCTCCTGCTGAGAATACGGAATAACAGGAGGTGGATAACTACTACAAACAAGATATACCTCATCCAGTCATGACATTTTCTGATATGCACTTGGAAGATTTGCACTCGAACCTGAGATTTGACAGACTTTGGATAGATTATCCAAAATACCAAAGGGGTTTGCATACTCTTCATTCTAAAGCTGTTGAGGTACCTAGGGTCATAGAATGGGGACCATTAGAAGCTGTAGAATTGGCCGGGCCAATTAGGGAATTACTTGCACAGAGGTATGGTAATTCTACTTTTAACGATTGGGTACGGTTATTCAACATGCGTAGACCTGTATATAAAGTATGGTGTGAAGAATTGTTGTGTAGTATAGAATTAAATGATCGGGTAGCTAGTTTAACCGATCGATCTTTTATTAGATTTTTATTAGGAGGTTCGATGCGCCACATGTCTTTACTAGACATGGCTCAGGCTTTACGTATATATACGCCTGAGGAGTTAGCATCTGCCGATTGTAGAAGGTTGATACTAAATGGTAGAAAGATAGACGAAAATTTTGATACGCATGGTGTATGGAGTCAAATGACTAGCCATCACCGATTCAAAGGGGGAAATTACTCTTATTTGGATATAGATAGAGCAGAGTTAAGAGTAATTCATAGGTTTTTAGCTAATTCGATTACACAAAGAGGTAAGAATAAGGAAAAGGTAAATGAACAGGATTTGTTTTACCATATGTGTATTCGAGACCCACAAAGCGATGTAAGTATACCTTATTGTGTGGGTTATTATTTATCAGCTATGGTTAGGGGGATGAGACCTCATAGCATAATAGGAGGTGGTATATTTATTACTTTGATTGCTGAATATCTCGGTGTGGATATAAGTCGGGGGGGGGGGGGGATTATTAGTCGAAGAACCAGAACCCCGCGATACAATAGGTTTAAATGTATACCATGGTGCGAAGGTTTTGAAGAGGCGAAATAACGCCGCAGTACAATACCATGGTAGATGATGTTTCGCGAGGTGTATATAAAATAGCTATTAATTTTAGCAGGAAATGCTATTAAATACGATACAATTTTACACAAGATATTTATTTATTTATAGAATGGATATACTTAAACCTTGCTACAACACTTATAGGCAGTGTACCTAATCGTACAGTAGTGTAGTTTTTAGTAAGTCCGGTTCGTTCCACAGGGAAATCTTTAAATAAAGCTTAACGCTATATTAGTTTACTTTTATAAAAATACAAATATATATATATATAAGTAATATTATTATTATAAAGGGGGGTTTTTACCGTTTAATGACCGGTTTGTCGATTTTAAAACTTTAGTCGCAGTTAAAACCAAATGTAAAATAATAAATACAAGACTTAATTTAAAGCGTAAAGTAAATAACGATAATGAAATTAAGAAATAATAAAAGTGCGATAAAATAAACTTGCGATAATTAAAAAGTACGATAATTAAAAGTGCAATTAAATACAATAACAAAAAATGCGATAATTAGAAGTGCAATTAAATATAAAATAAGGAAATTAAATATGAAATAAAAGAATTATGCTTATTTAAACTTTCGTAATCATGATGTTTGACGTGTTGATTTTAGTTTTATGCCCATGGGTTAATTGTCCTTTGTCCTGGATTATTTAATATGTCCGTCTGGTTTTTGTCCATAACAGTCCATCAGTCATAAATATAAAGTGCGAGTATCCTCGTCAAATTATTCTTATACCCGAAGTTAAATATTCTAACTAATTGGGGACTTAAACTGTAACAAGATTTTAATACTTTGTTTAATAATTACACCAGGATGTCGACTGAGTGTAACCCAAGGTTTTAATATTTTGTTATCAATTATACCAAGTGTCCTTGTACATAATTTCACCCCTGTTTTAATTATTCTAGTGGCTATTAATCCATTCCCGTGTCCGGTTAAATGAACGATTATTCGTACATATAAATACCCCGCCCATCGTGTCCGATCGAGTGTATATGGTAATTTATAGGGACGCCCAATTGTAAATCTTTATATTAACATTAACAAACTATCATTTAGTTAAACAAATATAAAGCCCATTAATAGCCCATAGGCTAATTTCTACAAGTGTCATTCTTTTATCCAAACCCCAATTATGGTACAAAGCCCAATTACCCAATTTTAGTAATTAGCCCAACATCATGATTACTTCAGATTAAATAAGCATAATAATAACTTAGCTACGAGACATTAAATTAAAAAGGTTGAACATAACTTACAATGATTAAAAATAGCGTAGCGTTACACGGACAGAATTTCGACTTATACCCTTACAACATTCGCTAACATACCCTTATTATTAGGATTTAGAATTAAAATTAAAACTAAAATATAAATTATATATATATATTTACGTAATAATTGAGAGAGAGATGGAAAAGGATTGTTGATGAAAAATGATCAGAATTCGGTTAGCTTTATAGGGAGTTTCAGAAATTGGGGCTTCGCGACTCGCGGCCCTTTTTGCCTTCAAACTCCGCGAGTCGCGGAGTTTGCTTTTACAGCTCACACAAGTTTGGCTCTTTGTTTACCGACGGTTTTAAATATTTATATAATATATAAATAATTATAAGAATTATTTAAATATTATATTATATTTATGTGCATAGTTGACTTGTAATTTTTAGTCCGTTGCGTCGAGCGTTGAGAGTTGACTCTGGTCCCGGTTCCGGATTTTCGAACGTCCTTGCGTACAATTTAATATCTTGTACTTTGCGTTTTGAATCTTGTACTCTTGTAATTTCGAGACATTTCTTATCAATAATTGAAACCTCTTTGATTGTCTTTTGTACTTTTGAGCTTTTTGGTCGTTTGTGTCTTTAATTCGTCGAATCTGTCTTTTGTCTTCACCTTTTATTATTTAAACGAATATCACTTGTAAATAGAACAATTGCAACTAAAAGCATGTCTTTCTTGAGGAATAATGCTATGAAATATATATTCGTTTTTAGCATTATCAAATATTTCCACACTTGAGCGTTGCTTGTCCTCAAGCAATATCGTCTTGAAATACTAGAATCACTTCTTTATTCTTCACACTTTGTACATCAGTGATTTCTATACGGCGGTATAAACAATGGTAGTAACGATATGGTTTACAGTCCCACATGACTATAAAAATTTAGATCCATTAAGGAAATTGGATCTTTATGAAAACATTTGATCTTTTGAAAATTAAATCTAGTTTTTACCCTAGATAAGTTTTCCGGAATAACCCTTCACCGGTGTTTGCAAAATATTTTTGTGGGTTTGGTGGGTTTCAGATTTGAAAATTTTAGCTCAAAACTTATGGTTTTGTGTCACCCACTTGCTAACCTTGTATTTGGAAAGCAACACGTCCAGTTTACTTGTCCCGTATATTACCTTTCGGTAAACTACCGTCCGGTAGTAAAGGAAAGCGTTGAACAAGCAACTGTTAAGGCAATGTCCCCTGACATGCTTTTAATTATGGTCTATAACGTGTCGGATGCAATTACTATCCTTGGTAGGAGCAATAGTAAAGCTCATCTTTATGATTTTTCGGTCTGGCACAAGGTCCTGTCTTTGACCATGCTATGCAACCACCGTTCTTACGGTTGACACCCGATTTAGTTCAGGTGACCTAATGAATTCCAGGTGAATTCCTAGGATTTCACGTTCAATGGTAATGAACGCATTGAAAATAGGGTTTTCAGAAAACAAATCGGTTTGTAATTTTGATCAAAATATTTTCTCGTTCAAGCTCGAGTTTAGATATCATTGAATTCCATGAGTTTGAATTCTCAATCTTTAAGGTCAATCTCAAGGATTGAGTAATATCAGTCTTAAAAGCTGATTTTTAATCTTTAAGGAGATTATCCTTTCTGGGGATCTGATTCATTAGTCTTATCCAGCTAATTTGCATGGTGCCCTCCCATTTTACGAGATAAATCCTTCTCATGGTTAGGATAAATCTGACCACTTGGCGACCCTGTTTAATGCTGAGGTCCGTGGATTTCCTGCTGATTTTAGTGATGACTTTTTTAGATTTTTCGTCAACCTACAGCTGGTCTGGACGACAACTTCATGACCTAAATCAAGAAGCGCGTGTCTTTTTCGGAAGACTTTACTTCCTTTTAATGATGGAATTGATTCATCGTGTAGATCCATCTCTTCTTACAGTAAATCAGGTAAAACTTTTTAGTTTAGTCCAAAGCAAAAGTATTTTCAGTTATTTGTACAAAAATATGTGATATATGTTTTGAATAACTTGGAGAATTTTCCCACACTTGGCTTTTATTTTCCTTTTTATCGTTCTCTATTCCATTTTAAATGAATTTTAACATTTTGGTTTGTTTCTCAATTTATGTCCTTTCCGAGGTAACAATAATTTCGGTGTTAAAACCTAGTTTTATCGTTCATAAATATGTATAAACATGATTTTGAGTTCATTTAATTGAAAATTTTGTAAAATTTTACTAGAATTGGGTAGTCAGTATATAAGACTAGGGCTGTTCTTTATTATCAGAGAGCACTAGATTCTAATACAACTACTGCTTTACTAGTATTTTTAATGGTAACCCGGTGTTTAAGATAAAAATTTTAAAATCCGAAAGAATTTAACCCCTTCCCACACTTAAGATCTTGCAATGCCCTCATTTGCAAGAAATCAGTAACAATTTAAATTATTGAGGGTGATTTGTGTGAAAATGATTAAATTTTTACCAAAGTTTCCAAATATATTGGCGTTTGTTTGCTGAATGATAAATGGTGCACATCATTTGTTCATTCCGTCTTGTTGTTATTTCACATATATTTTGCATCTTGTCGTCAAAATTAGTTGCTTTTGTTGAACTTAATGCCAGTCTTTGAAAATGCGTTGTTTTACCCTGTTGTGTACATAAGATAAACTGCAAACATATATACATATTTTTGAAGTTTGGTATATTACCCCACATTCAAAAATTATTAAAATCTAAGAATAAAAGTTAGAAAATTATAATAACTATTACAATATTAACATAAGTATTAAACGTATCAACATTACAAATTACAAAATAAATAAAACTAAGTAGACTAGGGATGATATTGATACCAATAGGGGTTCCATGCATAACCATAGGTGCTATAGAATGCTTCGGCAGGGTTATACGTAGGATATGGTGGTTGCATCTCTATAGACCAGGGAGGGAATATGGGTTTTGGTGTAGGAATATAGTTTCTACCTATATGTTGGCAATGAGCTATGATTTGGTTTTGATGAACTTGCCAATCTTCAAATGCTCTCTGTCTAGCATTTTCGTACTCCTGTGAAGCTATAAACCTTTGCATTTCTTGCATTTCATTTCCCCCCTCCTACATTACCTTGCTGTTGGTTTCTCTCAACCTGTGGATGTCTACCATGGTATTGTACTGTGGCGTTATTTCGCCTCTTCAAAACTTTCGCACCATGGTATACATTTAAACCTATAGTATCGCGGGGTTCTGGTTCTTCGACTAATAATCCCCCCTGACTTATATCCACACCGAGATATTCAGCAATCAAAGTAATAAAAATACCACCTCCTATTATACTATGCGGTCTCATCCCCCTAACCATAGCTGATAAATAATAACCCACACAATAAGGTATACTTACAGTGCTTTGTGGGTCTCGAATACACATATGGTAAAACAAATCCTGTTCATTTACCTTTTCCTTGTTCTTACCTCTTTGTGTAATCGAATTAGCTAAAAACCTATGAATCACTCTTAATTCAGCTCTATCTATATCCAAATAAGAGTAATTTCCCCCTTTGAATCGGTGATGGCTTGTCATTTGACTCCATACACCGTGTGTATCAAAATTTTCATCTATCTTTCTACCATTTAGTATCAACCCTCTACAATCGGCAGATGCTAACTCCTCAGGCGTATATATACGTAAAGCCTGAGCCATGTCTAGTAAAGACATGTGGCGCATCGAACCTCCTAACAAAAATCTAATAAAAGATCGATCGGTTAAACTAGCTACCCGATCATTTAATTCTATACTACACAACAATTCTTCACACCATACTTTATATACAGGTCTACGCATGGTGAATAAACGTACCCAGTCGTCAAAAGTAGAATTACCATACCTCTGTGCAAGTAATTCTCTAATTGGCCCGGCCAATTCTACAGCTTCTAATGGTCCCCATTCTATGACCCTAGGTACCTCAACAACTTTAGAATGAAGAGTATGCAACCCCCTTTGATATTTTGGATAATCTATCCAAAGTCTGTCAAATCTCAGGTTCGGATGCAAATCTTCCAAGTGCATATCAGAAAATGTCATGACTGGATGAGGTATATCTTGCTTGTAGTAGTTATCCACCTCCTGTTGTTCCGCATTCTCAGCAGGAGCATTGCGAGCTTGGGATGAAGATTCACCCCTTTCAGTCTGCAAAACACATCAAACACAATTTTTGTGCATCCAAATATGCATTAGTGTCAGCAAAATCATCAATCAAAATAATTACAATGACATGATCAATTTATATTAAACTTAAGCTCATTTTCACATTTTTATCAAATATACATTTTTTCAAATAAGCATATACGAAAATGTTCGCCAAGTTCATAAGCATTCAACTCAAATAACATGTCAAAATAATCATTACTAGCAATTAAACAAGTTTCAAATGGCATTATCTCTCAAAAATCAAGTTCATGAATTTTTAGACTTGAAAAAGTTCACTTTAATTCTCAAAATCATGTTTAGGCTCAAAGTTTGGATCATTTAACTACCTAAACATGTTACACTACTTAATTTAGCAACAATTCATGACAAAAATCGGCCATAACATGTTTATATCAAAAAGCCCCAAATTTGCTCAAGAACACAAACCCTAGATTACTCAAAATTTGAAGTTTAAGGCTTCTAATCATGTTAAACATCATCAATCTAGGTTATACAAGCATAATACATAAACAATTTAAGCCTAATTACACTAAAAAGCATCAAAATCAAATTGGGGAAAAAATTGCTCAAGAACACCAAATTTCGGATTAAATGGTGTTTAGGTGTAGAAATTTACCATTTTTCTTGAGTAATTCCTTGATAGCATCCTTCTCAACATGATTTTAGTAAAAGATTTGATGATTAACGGTTAAAAATTATGATTTTGGGGGTGTTTTGCGTGTTTTTTCGAGGGTTATTTCGCAGTTTTTTTTTTCTGTGTTGGGACTGATCAAATCGATCAGTATATATTTTTTCTGGTTTTTTCATCCTCCGCGAGTCGCGGTGAATTTACCTTTCAAACTCCGCGACTCGCGGAGTTTGTATTTTTTTTTTTTATATATAAAATCATTAACTTATAAAACAATTAAGTAATTAATTTTTAAAATTTTGTTTTCCTTGTTATTTAGGACGAGGTCGTTTCGGATCGATGTCCTAGTCCGTCCCTCGACAAAATTTTAAAATTTGTCTTTTTGTAGCGATTGTTTTAAAAGCTAAGATTTTTGGGTTTTTTTAATGTTTTTGGCATACTTTAATTCAATAAGATTAAAAATAATGATAATAAAAGTTCTCGTCCCTCCCTCGGGTAAAGCAATTTCGGTTCAACGACCTAGTCTTCAACTTACGACGAATTTTAAAAATCATATTTTTAACTTAATGAGATAAAGTAAATTTTTGTTTTTAAATTCACACAATTTAAATATAAAATTCAAAATTAATATTAAAAATTCACACCAAACTTTTAAAATTTGAAATGCATAAAATTAAAAATTCATATTTTTAAAAATTAAAGATTCACACCAAACTTAATTTAAAAATTCATATTATAAATTCACACCAAACTTATATTAATTTTTCAAATATTTACAATTTTAATTATATTGATTTTACAAAGTTTACAATATTAATTTAAGATTTATATATTAATTTTAAAAAACATGGTAAAAATAAAATTAAAAATCTTTTTGGCTTTTTATCCCACTTTAATCAATCAAATATTACCAAAATATGCGCCCCTCTTTTCGGTAAAGTAATTTCGGTTCCAAGACCTAATTTAACTCATGACGAATTTTTGAAATATTTTGGGTTGATTGATTAAAGATATTTATACCTTAAGAATAAACGTTAAATTTCGCAGTGATGTAATAAATTTTTGAATGATATCAATAATTTCGGTCGCCAAACCTAATTTTATTCAATACCAATTTAATACTTTATAGCGAATAAATTAGCGTTTATTATCAAAAGGTTAAAAATAAAAATAAAAATAAAGACTGTACAGACTTACCTGTTAGATAGTATTCTTAGTTATATGATCTATCCCATTCATAAGATAGTCGGTTTAATTGGTTTTCCATAGCTACATCGGTGTAACCTCGAGCATTCAGTGTCTTTTCTTCTAAACATATGAACGGTCCGTCTCTGCATAAAGTAACAAATTCGGTATTTGAATAGGTTTGATTATTTGAACATTTACCTCCATGTGACCATTTTCCGCATTTGTGACATCTTTCTAGGTGTCGTGCTCTTCTTTTTGCTGCGGATTTTGATTTTCCTTTACCAAATTGTAACTTATTATCTTCGCATCTGGATTCTTTTCTAACTCCGTCCATTCTTTCTCTGATTACTGATACTATTTCACTCGGAAGTGTGTCATTATTACGTTTAGTGATCAAAGCGTGTAGCATTAGACCATGGTTTAGTTCACAGGCAGTCTTCATTTCCTAAAAAAAATAAAAATTCAGAATGGGGGGAGAAAACTAGTTCTTTAGGGTCTGCTAGGGAAAGACCATTCGGGTTCCATTTTCGAGAACTACACGAAAACAGACAATCTAACTCTAACAGAAATACATATTATCCTTTAAAGACTTGATTCTCCCCACACTTAGTTAGCTGTGGTGTCGAAATTGTGATTAACTTCGTTGTCGACTTCCATCGGACTATTTATGTAGTGTTTAACTCTGTGACCATTAACTTTAAATTCAATCCCATTTGAATTTATCAATTCTACTGTTCCGTATGGGAAAACTCTTTTGACTATGAATGGTCCAGACCATCTTGATTTCAATTTTCCAGGAAATAGCTTGAATCGTGAATTGAAAAGAAGAACTCTGTCTCCTTCTTTAAATTCTTTTGAACTTCTGATTCTTTTATCATGCCATTTCTTCGTTCTTTCCTTATAGATTAACGAATTATCGTATGCTTCATGTCTTAATTATTCTAATTCGTTTAGTTGACTTAACCGTAGACGTCCAGCTTCATGTAAATCAAGATTACATGTCTTCAAAGCCCAAAATGCTTTGTGTTCAATTTCTACTGGAAGATGACATGCTTCTCCATAAACAAGTCTAAAAGGTGTGGTTCCAATTGGAGTTTTGTAGGCTGTTCTAAATGCCCAGAGTGCATCCTCTAATTTAATGGACCATTCCTTCGGATTTGATCCTACGGTTATCTCTAGAATACGTTTTAAAGCTCGGTTGGTATTTTCAACTTGTCCACTTGTTTGTGGATGATATGCGGTGGAGATTTTATGAGTTACTCCATATCTTTTAAGAACTTTCTCAAGTTGATTATTACATAAATGAGTTCCCCGATCACTTATTAAAGCTTTCGGTGTTCCAAACCTTGCAAAAAGACGTTTTAAAAAGTTGACTACAACTCGTGCATCGTTAGTTGGGAGAGCTTGTGCTTCCGCCCATTTAGATACATAATCAATGGCTACGAGTATATATAGATTATTATTAGATTTTGGAAATGGACCCATAAAGTCAATACCCCAAATGTCAAATACTTCACATACTTGGATGATATTTTGTGGCATTTCATCATGTTGACTTATTTTTTTCGGCCCTTTGACAAGCATCACAGGATTTGCAAAGAAGTTGTGAGTCTTTGTAAATTGTAGGCCAATAGAATCCAGCATCATAAACTTTTCTTGCTGTTAATTGAGGCCCATAATGCCCTCCTGTTGGTCCTGTGTGACAATGGTTTAAAATTTTACTAGCTTCATCTCCAAATACACATCGGCGTATTATTCCATCGGGACAACTTTTAAACAGATGTGGATCTTCCCAAAAATAGTGTTTTATATTACTGAAGAATTTCTTTCGTCTTTGGTACGATAATCCTTTTTCAAGGAATCCACAAACTAAGTAGTTTGCATAGTCTGCAAACTATGGAATTTCTTTATAATCTATCTTCAATAGATATTCATCAAGAAAGTTGTCTTGTATGGCCGATTCATTTAGAACTTCTAATTCGGGATTTTCAAGACGAGAAAGATGATCAGCGGCGAGATTTTCTGCTCCTCTTTTATCTCGGATTTCAATATCAAACTCTTGTAAGAGTAAGATCCAACGGATTAATCTTGGTTTAGCATCTTGTTTCGAAAATAGGTATCTAAGAGCAGAATGGTCGGTATAGACCACCGTTTTTGCTAGAACGAGATATGATCAAAATTTGTCAAAAGCAAAGACAATAGCAAGGAGTTCTTTTTCAGTAGTTGTATAGTTCGTTTGTGCTCCTTGTAACGTCTTACTAGCATAATATATAGGTTGAAATCGTTTTTCAATCCTTTGTCCTAAAACGGCTCCCATTGCAAAATCACTTGCATCGCACATTAGTTCAAATGGTAGATTCCAATTTGGTGTTATCATGATCGGCGCATTAGTGAGTTTCTCTTTAAGAATATTAAAAGATTTGATACACTCATCTGAAAAGATGAATGGAGCATCCTTTTCTAGGAGTTTATTCATAGGAGTGGCAATTTTAGAAAAATCTTTTATGAAACGTCGGTAAAAACCGGCATGCCCTAGAAAACTCCTAACTCCTCTAACATTGGTGGGATGTGGAAGTTTAGCAATTACATCTACTTTAGCTCTATCCACTTCAATTCCTTCTTTTGAAATTTTATGTCCAAGAACGATGCCTTCTTTAACCATGAAATGGCATTTCTCCCAATTAAGTACTAGATTTGATTGTTCGCATCTAATAAGCATTCGTTCCAGATTAACTAGACATGATTCAAATGTATCACCGAAGACTGAAAAGTCATCCATGAAAACTTCCATGCATTCTTCTATCATGTCATGAAAAATCGCCATCATACACCTTTGAAAGGTTGCAGGGGCGTTGCAAAGTCCAAATGGCATGCGTTTGTAAGAAAAAGTACCATAAGGACATGTGAATGTGGTTTTCTCTTGATCTTCGGGTGCTATTAGAATTTGAAAATATCCGGAAAATCCATCTAGAAAACAATAGTAACTATTCCCGGCTAATCTTTTCAACATTTGATCTATGAAAGGTAAGGGAAAGTGATCTTTTCTGGTGGCGTCATTTAATTTTCTATAATCAATACACACACGCCATCCTGTTACAGTCCTAGTAGGAATAAGCTCATTTTTCTCATTTGTAATGACAGTCATGCCACCCTTCTTAGGCACGCATTGAACTGGGCTTACCCATGGACTATCAGAAATTGGATAAATTAGACCTGCGTCTAGCAGTTTTATAATCTCTTTCTTGCATATTAGGATTTAGTCTTCGTTGGAGTTGCACATACGTTTTATGACCTTCTTCCATAAGGATTTTATGTGTGCAATACGAAGGACTTGTTCCTTTAATATCATGAATCTTCCATGCAATGGCTGGTTTATGAGCTTTCAACACATAAATGAGTTGTGATTTCTCATTTTCAGTAAGAGAAGACGATATTATTACAGGTAATTCAGATTCACCATGTAAATAAGCGTATTCCAAATGGTTTGGAAGTGGCTTTAACTCTAATTTCGGAGGTTCTTCTATCGATGATTTGTATCGATATCTGTCTTCTTCTTTTAGCATTTGAATTTCTTCTATTGTTGGTTCATATCCATTAGCTATAAGTGTAGCTAACATTTCAGCTTCATCAATTGGTTCATTACCTTCTCCTAAAGAACATTCTCCTGTTCCTTGTAATTCTGGAAATTCTTCTAATAATTCTGCATGTGCATCTATAGTTTGAATATAATAACATGTATCATCTGCAGATTGTGGTTGTTGCATTGCTCTATCAACTGAAAAGGTAACACTCTCATCCTCTATACTTAGGGTCAATTTCTTACCGAACACGTCTATCATTGCTTTAGCCGTGTTTAAGAATGGTCTTCCTAATATGAGAGGAACTTGAGAATCTTCTTCCATGTCCAAAACAACAAAATCTACTGGAAATACTAAAGTACCAACTTTAACTAGCATGTTCTCCATTATCCCTCTAGGATATTTTATTGATCTATCGGCTAGTTGTATGCTTATTCTGGTTGGTTTCAATTCTCCAAGGTCTAGTTTAGCGTATAGTGAATACGGCATTAGATTTATACTAGCACCTAAGTCTGCCAATGCTTCTATTGAACTAAGACTACCCAGAAAACATGGAATTGTGAAACTTCCTGGATCAGATAATTTTTCTGGTATCTTATTCAACAGCACTGCTGAACAATTAGCATTCATGGTAACAGCCGAGAGTTCTTCAATTTTCTTTCTATTTGAGATTAGATCTTTCAAGAATTTAGCATATCTAGGCATTCCTGAAATCACATCAATGAAAGGAAGATTTACATTTATCTGTTTAAACATATCCAAGAATTTAGATTGCTCGGCTTCAAGTTTCTCTTTCTTCATTTTACTCGGGTAAGGAAGTGGTGGTTGGTATGGTTTAACATAAGGTTTAGCCTTAACTGTGTTATCTTCATTAACCTTTTCAACTACCGGTTCTTTTTCCTTATCTTGATCAGGTTGTGGTTCTTGTGGAGTAGGAATAACTTCATCAGAAGTTACAGGTATTTCA
Source organism: Rutidosis leptorrhynchoides (assembly GCF_046630445.1). NCBI lineage: Eukaryota > Viridiplantae > Streptophyta > Magnoliopsida > Asterales > Asteraceae > Rutidosis > Rutidosis leptorrhynchoides. Next base: position 59,087,490 of record NC_092340.1, on the reverse strand, counting down.
GGTGGTTTAAGTGTTGTACCACTTCTTGTGGTAATGGCTTTAGCTGTTTCATTCCGGGGGTTAGCATTTGTATCACTAGGTAGACTTTCCGGTTTTCTTTCACCTATTAACCTTGCTAGGTTACTTACTTCTTGTTCCAGATTTTGAATAGAAGCTTGTTGATTTCTAAATGCTTGAGCATTTTGTTCATTGGTTTGTTTCTGAGATGTGAAAAACTGCGTTTGAGTTTCAACTAGCTTCGTCATCATATCTTCTAAATTCGGCTTTTTATCATCGGTTTGTTGTGGTGGTTTGTTTTGAAAATTAGGTCTTTGCTGATTGTAAGTATTATTGGATACTTGTTGATTGCTAGGACCTTGTTGGTTGTTGTATGGAATATTTCGGTTATAATTCTGGTTTTAATTGTAAATCGGTCTTGGCGGTTGATAATTATTCTGATAATTATTTCCAGGCTTTTGGTTTATGTATGAAATATTCTCTCTTTGTTCCATTGTTAATTCAATACTGAGACAATCTTTTGTCAAATGTGGTCCTCCACACTGCTCACAACTAATTCGTATTGAGTGAATATCTTTAGTCATCTTTTCCATTCGTCTCTCAACAGCATCTATCTTTGCGGAAATGGAATCTAAGTCATGGCTAGAATCGGCTCTAGCTGCTTTAGATGATCTAACGATATCTTTTTCTTGGTGCCACTCATGTGAGTGGGAAGCAGTGTTATCAATAATTTTGTAAGCATCAGTTTCGGTTTTCTTCATAATAGAACCACCAGCTGCTATATCTATGTCTTTTCTTGTAGTGATGTCGCATCCTTGGTAGAATATTTGTACTATTTGACAGGTGTCTAAACCATGTTGCGGACATCCTCTTAATAACTTTCCAAATCTTGTCCACGCCTCATATAGAGTTTCATTCGGCTTCTGTGTAAACGTAACAATTTCTGCTTGAAGTCTTACGACTTTAGATGCCGGAAAGAATTGTTTAAGAAAATTTTCAACTAAAACATCCCATGTATCGATCGCCCCTTCAGGTAACGATTCCAACCAATCTTTAGCTTCTCCCTTTAAAGTCCAGGGAAATAACATGAGATATATCTGTTCATCCTCCACTTCTCGGATTTTAAATAGTGTGCAGATCCTATTAAAGGTACGTAAATGTTCATTTGGATCTTCCTTCGGTGCACCACTAAATTGGCATTGATTAGTCACCATGTGTAGAATTTGTCCTTTGATTTCATAATCTGGCGCATTAATGTCTGGATGAGTAATTGCGTTACCTTGGCCAGTGCGTTTAGCTCTCATTCGGTCTTCCATACTTAATGGTTCCAGATTCTCCATAATTGAATTTGTTGAATCAGAATCACTAGAGGATTCTGATTTAATGGTTCGTTCCTCAACAATCTCTATTTGTATGATTAGTGGTTCCGGAGGAAAATTTAATGGTTCAGGATCTACGAATCGTTCCTGAATATTCTCCGGATTCTCAATTGTGAGGTCGGGTTCAAAAAATGGATTATCAGAAATTTGAACTAAAGTACTTGGTCGACTGGATGACGATTCTAAAGAAAAATCAACGGCAGTAATATTTGCTAAATGTCTTGATCTAGTTACAGGTGGTGAACGTACAAAAGGTGGTGAACGTCTTGCTCGGTGCATTCACTGAATATCCTATTAGTTTTAAAAAGGAAAGAAAAATTATAATAAGTTATCCAATCAATAGACTTTTCTGATTTTGCCCACGTTTCGAATAGCCAAAAGATGCAGCAGAGGGGCAGGATTCGTTTGGTCTCAATATAATTGAGGACTGTTTGGCTCCAATAACCCGGTCCACGTACAAATCCAACTATTACTACGAACCAGAAAATTTTGATGTCTATTAATTTAACCACTTAAAATAAATTTTCGTAATTTTAAGAAATTTAGATAAGAAGTAGATTAAAAATCTATGTCCTAAAACTAGAATAGCGAGAAATAAGAAAGAAAAAGAGCGCGTCGGAAAAAAAAAATGGTTGAAAAATAAAAGGTGACGGAAAAATAAAAGAAACTTATAAAACTTAAAAACACTTGACTAACCTAACTTTATTACTACAACTAACTTAAAATTATAATCGCAAATTGAGATTACTAATTGGAATGATAATTGATACATAGGTAAAAGTCGTCTAAAAATATTAAAGCTTACAATAAAAACTATATCCCAAATGGAAATAACTTAAAAAGAAACTAAAACTTAAAAAGCACTTAAGGAATTCTACGGCAAAGCCTAAAAATCTAGAAGTAAAAATAACTATGGCAAAAACTAAGTTTAAAACTAAATATGAGCGAAAAATACAAATATTATGCTAAAACGATTAAAAAGGAACAAATTATAAAAATATACAAAAAGTTGTAAAAAGTACAATTTTTATAAAAATATTATTTTTATATTATTTTATAAAAGCATTAATTTAAATATATAAATAAAACTAATTAAAACTTAATATAACTAAATAATTAAAATTAAATATTAATTTAATTAAAACCTAAATCTTAATTAATTAATAATAATAATTATTACACCGTATTAAATGCGATTAGGGTTTCTGTGTACCCGTGTCAGAGTGGCTCCGCGAGTCGCGGTTCCCGAAGCTGCAAACCCCGCGAGTCGCGGGGTTCCAGAATTCAACTCTGGTACAGTTTGAAAATCGACGTTTTTTTTATAATTTTTTATTTTCTGTTTTTATATTTTTTGTTTTATATCAAAATATTTGTATAATAAAAACTTATATTTAAAAACTTAAATAAAAATAGAACTACTTTATAATTTTAAAAATATCTTAAAAATAGATTTATAAAAAAAAATTTTTGGTTTTTTTTTATATTTATAAAATATATTTATAAAATAAATTAAATAAAACTTATATTTTTATAAACTAAAGAAACTTTATAAAACTTAAATATTTATCAAACTCCTAAAAATATTTATATTTTTGTTTTTTTTTATATTTTCGAATAATTAAAAAAAACGTAAATTTTTTTTTTACAAAAACGTGTTTTTATAAAAACGAATTTTAATAAAAGTAAACTAAATTTTTTTTTTTTTATATTAGTGTTGCGCTTCCGGCTTTTAAGTGATTCCCCGGCAGCGGCGCCAAAAATATACTTGATGTTTCGCGAGGTGTATATAAAATAGCTATTAATTTTAGCAGGAAATGCTATTAAATACGATACAATTTTACACAAGATATTTATTTATTTATAGAATGGATATACTTAAACCTTGCTACAACACTTATAGGCAGTGTACCTAATCGTACAGTAGTGTAGTTTTTAGTAAGTTCGGTTCGTTCCACAGGGAAATCTTTAAACAAAGCTTAACGCTATATTAGCTTACTTTTATAAAAATACAAATATATATATAAGTAATATTATTATTATAAAGGGGGGTTTTTACCGTTTAATGACCGGTTTGTCGATTTTAAAACTTTAGTCGCAGTTAAAACCAAATGTAAAATAATAAATACAAGACTTAATTTAAAGCGTAAAGTAAATAACGATAATGAAATTGCGAATAATAAAAGTGCGATAAAATAAACTTGCGATAATTAAAAAGTACGATAATTAAAAGTGCAATTAAATACAATAACAAAAAATGCGATAATTAGAAGTGCAATTAAATATAAAATAAAGGAAATTAAATATGAAATAAAAGAATTATGCTTATTTAAACTTCCGTAATCATGATGTTTGACGTGTTGATTTTAGTTTTATGCCCATGGGTTAATTGTCCTTTATCCTGGATTATTTAATATGTCCTTCTGGTTTTTGTCCATAACAGTCCATCAGTCATAAATATAAAGTGCGAGTATCCTCGTCAAATTATTCTTATACCCGAAGTTAAATATTCCAACTAATTGGGGACTTAAACTGTTACAAGATTTTAATACTTTGTTTAATAATTACACCAGGATGTCGACTGAGTGTAACCCAAGGTTTTAATATTTTGTTATCAATTATACCAAGTGTCCTTGTACATAATTTCACCCCTGTTTTAGTTATTCTAGTGGCTATTAATCCATTCCCGTGTCCAGTTAAATGAACGATTATTCGTACATATAAATACCCCGCCCATCGTGTCCGATCGAGTGTATATGGTAATTTATAGGGACGCCCAATTGTAAATCTTTATATTAACATTAACAAACTATCATTTAGTTAAATAAATATAAAGCCCATTAATAGCCCATAGTCTAATTTCTACAAGTGTCGTTCTTTTGTCCAAACCCCAATTATGGTACAAAGCCCAATTACCCAATTTTAGTAATTAGCCCAACATCATGATTACTTCGGATTAAATAAGCATAATAATAACTTAGCTACGAGACATTAAATTAAAAAGGTTGAACATAACTTACAATGATTAAAAATAGCGTAGCGTTACACGGACAGAATTTCGACTTACACCCTTACAACATTCGCTAACATACCCTTATTATTAGGATTTAAAATTAAAATTAAAACTAAAATATAAATTATATATATATATATATTTACGTATATATTGAGAGAGAGATGGAAAAGGATTGTTGATGAAAAATGATCAGAATTCGGTTGGCTTTATAGGGAGTTTCAGAAATTGGGGCTCCGCGACTCGCGGCCCTTTTTGCCTTCAAACTCCGCGAGTCGCGGAGTTTGCTTTTACAGCTCACACAAGTTTGGCTCTTTGTTTACCGACGGTTTTAAATATTTATATAATATATAAATAATTATAAAAATTATTTAAATATTATATTATATTTATGTGCATAGTTGACTTGTAATTTTTAGTCCGTTGCGTCGAGCGTTGAGAGTTGACTCTGGTCCCGGTTCCGGATTTTCGAACGTCCTTGCGTACAATTTAATATCTTGTACTTTGCGTTTTGAATCTTGTACTCTTGTAATTTCGAGACGTTTCTTATCAATAATTGGAACCTCTTTGATTGTCTTTTGTACTTTTGAGCTTTTTGGTCGTTTGCGTCTTCAATTCGTCGAATCTGTCTTTTGTCTTCACCTTTTATTATTTAAACGAATATCACTTGTAAATAGAACAATTGCAACTAAAAGCTTGTCTTTCTTGAGGAATAATGCTATGAAATATATGTTCGTTTTTAGCATTATCAGTAGACATCCACAGGTTGAGAGAAACCAACAGCAAGGTAATGTAGCAGGGGGAAATGAAATGGCAGAAATGCAAAGGTTTATAGCTTCACAAGAGTATGAAAATGCTAGACATAGAGCATTTGAAGATTGGCAAGTTCATCAAAACCAAATCATAGCTTATTGCCAACATATAGGTAGAAACTATATTCCTACTCCATCGCCCATATTCCCTCCCTGGTCTATAGAGATTCAACCACCGTATCCTACGTATAACCCAGCCGAAGCATTTTATAGCACATATGGTTATGCATGGAACCCCTTCTGGTATCAGTATCATCCATAGTCTACTTAGTTTTTTATTTATTTTATTATTTGTAATGTTAATACATTTAATACTTATGTTGGATTTGTAATAGTTTTATAATTTTCTAAATTTTATTATTAGATTTTAATAATTTTTGAATGTGGGGTAATATACCAAACTTCAAAAATATGTATATATGTTTGCAGTTTATCTTATGTATACAATAGGGTAAAACAACGCATTTTCAAAGACTGGCATTAAGTTCAGCAAAAGTAACTAATTTTGACGACAAGATGCAAAATAAATGTGATATAACAACAAGACGGAATGAACAAATGATATGCACCATTTATCATTCAGCAAACAAACGCCAATATATTTGGAAACTTTGGTAAAATTTAATCATTTTCACACAAATCACCCTCAATAATTTAAATTGTTACTGATTTCTTGCAAATGAGGGCATTGCAAGATCTTAAGTGTGGAAAGGGGTTAAATTCTTTCGGATTTTTAAAATTTTTATCTTAAACACTTGGTTACCATTAAAAATACTAGTAAAGCAGTAGTTGTATTAGAACCTAGTGCTCTCTGATAATAAAGAACAGCCCTAGTCTTATATACTGACTACCCAATTCTAGTAAAATTTTTCAAAATTTTCAATTAAATGAACTCAAAATCATGTTTATACATATTTATGAACGATAAAACTAGGTGTTAACACCGAAATTATTGTTACCTCGGAAAGGACATAAATTGAGAAACAAACCAAAATGTTAAAATTCATTTAAAATGGAATAGAGGACAATAAAAAGGAAAATAAAAGCCAAGTGTGGAAAAAATTACCAAGTTATCTTAAACATATGTCACATATTTCTGTAACAAATAACTGAAAATACTTTTGCTTTGGACTAAACTAAACTGTTTTACCCGATGAAAGAAAAGAAGAGATGGATCTACACGATGAATCAATTCCATCCTTAAAAGGAAGTAAAGTCTTCCGAAAAAGAAACCGGCTTCTTGATTTAGGTCAGGGAGTTGTCGTCCAGACCAGCTTTAGGTTGACGAAAAATCTAGAAAAGTCATCACTAAAATCAGCAGGAAATCCACGGACCTCAGCATCAAACAGGGTCGCCAAGTGGTCAGATTTATCCTAACCATGAGAAGGATTTATCTCGTACAATGGGGGGGGGCACCGTGCAAATTAGCTTGATAAGACTAATGAATCAGATCCCCAGAAAGGATAGTCTCCTTAAAGATTAAAAATCAGCTTTTAAGCCTGATATTACTCAATCCTTGAGATTGACCTTAAAGATTGAGAATTACAAACTCATGGAATTCAATGATATCTAAACTCGAGCCTGAACGAGAAAATATTTTGATCAAAATTACAAACCGATTTGTTTTCTAAAAACCCATTTTCAATGCGTTCATTACCATTGAACGTAAAATCCTAGGAATTCACCTGGAATTCATTAGGTCACCTGAACCAAATCGGGTGTCAACCGTAAGAACGATGGTTGCATAGCATGGTCAAAGACAGGACCTTGTGCCAGACCGACAAATTAAAAGGGTGAGCTTTACTATTGCTCCTACAAAGGATAGTAATTGCGTCCGACACATTATAGACCATAATTAAAAGCATGTCAGGGGACATTGCCTTAACAGTTGCTTGTTCAACGCTTTCCTTTACAACCAGACGGTAGTTTACCGAAAGGTAATATATGGGACAAGTAAACTGGACGTGTTGCTTTCCAAATACAAGGTTAGCAAGTGGGTGACACAAAATCATAAGTTTTGAGCTAAAATTTTCAAATCTGAAACCCACCAAACCCACAAAAATATTTTGCAAACACCGGTGAAGGGTTATTCCGGAAAACTTATCTAGGGTAAAAACTAGATTTAATTTTCAAAAGATCAAATGTTTTCATAAAGATCCAATTTCCTTAATGGATCTAAATTTTTATAGTCATGTGGGACTGTAAACCATATCGTTACTACCATTGTTATTACCGCCGTATAGAAATCACTGATGTACAAAGTGTGAAGAATAAAGAAGTGATTCTAGTATTTCAAGACTATATTGCTTGAGGATAAGCAACGCTCAAGTGTGGGAATATTTGATAATGCTAAAAACGAACATACATTTCATAGCATTATTCCCCAAGAAAGACAAGCTTTTAGTTGCAATTGTTCTATTTACAAGTGATATTCGTTTAAATAATAAAAGGTGAAGACAAAAGACAGATTCGACGAATTGAAGACGCAAACGACCAAAAAGCTCAAAAGTACAAAATACAATCAAAGAGGTTCCAATTATTGATAAGAAACGTCTCGAAATTACAAGAGTACAAGATTCAAAACGCAAAGTACAAGATATTAAATTGTACGCAAGGACGTTCGAAAATCCGGAACCGGGACCAGAGTCAACTCTCAACGCTCGACGCAACGGACTAAAAATTACAAGTTAATTATGTATATAAATATAATATAATATATAATTAATTATATTAATTATATATATATATTATATTTATAAAATAAATCGTCTGCAAACAAAGAGCCAAATGTGGGTGAGCTGTAAAAACGATCTCCGCGACTCGCGGAGTTTGAAGAAGAAAAGGGCCGCGAGTCGCGGAGCCCCAAATGTTGAAACTGCCTATAAAGCTCGCGCATTCTGATCGTAAAAAGATATCAATATATCAATCTCTCTATCTATATACGTAATATTTATATTTATAATTTATATTTTAATTTTAATTTTAATTTTAATCCTAATAATAAGGGTATGTTAGCGAATGTTGTAAGGGTGTAAGTCAAAATTCTATCCGTGTAACGCTACGCTATTTTAATCATTGTAAGTTATGTTCAACCTTTTTAATTTAATGTCTCGGAGCTAAGTTATTATTATGCTTATTTAATCTGAAGTAATCATGATGTTGGGCTAATTACTAAAATTGGGTAATTGGGCTTTGTACCATAATTGGGGTTTGGATAAAAGAACGACACATGTGGAAATTAAACTATGGGCTATTAATGGGTTTTATATTAACTAAACAATACCTTGTTAATTTAATATACAAACTTATAATTCGACGTATTTATATATAACCACATACGCTTGACTGGGTACGGTGGGCGGGATATTTATAAATACCAATAATTATTCATTTTACCGGACACGGAACTGGATTAATAGTTAATAGACTTGTTGAAACAGGGGTGAATTACATTCAAGGGTAATTGGTGTAATTGTTAACAAAGTAGTAAAACCTTGGTTTACACGCAGTCGATAACCTGGTGTATTCATTAAACAAAGTGTTAAAACCTTGTTACAATTCGAATCCCCAATTAGTTGGAATATTTGACTTCGGGAATAAGAATAATTTAACGAAGGCTTTCGCTCTTTATATTTATGACTGATGGACTATTATGGACAAATCTGTATGGACATATTAAATAATCCAGGACAAAGAACAATTAACCCATGGGCATAAAACTAAAATCAACACGTCAAACATCATGATTACGGAAGTTTAAATAAGCATAATTCTTTTATTTCATATTTAATTTCCTTTATTTTATATTTAATTGCACTTCTAATTATCGCACTTTTATTGTTATTGCATTTAATTGCACTTTTTAATTATCGCAAGTTTATTTTATCGCACTTTTATTATTCGCAATTTCATTATCGTTATTTACTTTACGCTTTAAATTAAGTCTTTTATTTATTTAATATTTTACATTTGGTTTTAACTGCGACTAAAGTTTTAAAATCGACAAACCGGTCATTAAACGGTAAAAACCCCCCTTTATAATAATAATATTACTTATATATATATTTGTATTTTTATAAAAGTAAACTAATATAGCGTTAAGCTTTGTTTAAAGATTTTCCCTGTGGATCGAACCGGACTTACTAAAAACTACACTACTGTACGATTAGGTACACTGCCTATAAGTGTTGTAGCAAGGTTTAAGTATATCCATTCTATAAATAAATAAATATCTTGTGTAAAATTGTATCGTATTTAATAGTATTTTCTAGTAAAATTTAATAGTATTTTATATACACCTCGCATAACATCAAGTATTTTTGGAGCGTGGGGGTACGTGATAGTATATCCTGGTTATTGGAGCCAAACAGTCCTCAATTATATTGAGACCAAACGAATCCTGCCCCTCTGCTGCATCTTCAAAAACTTGATGTCGTAGCGTGGGAGTACGAAATAGTATTATATTTTTTATACGAAAAGCGATACAGATTACACAAGTTTTAATTATTTATTTACAAATGGGATATACCTAAACCTTGCTACAACACTATAGGTAGTGTACCTAATCGTAGAGTAGTATAGTTTTTAGTAAGTCCGGTTCGTTCCACAGGGAGCGGGCTTATTGCACACTATATTTTAATTAACTATATTTGTACAAAATATATATAATTATATATATATAATAATATATAAAAGGGGGGTTTACCGTTTAATGACCGGTTTGTCGATTTATATTTTAAACGAAGCGTATAGTAAATGACGATATTTAAATAACAATATAAAATAAATAACAATAATTAAAATGAAAATAAATAAAAGTATGATGAAATATGAAATAAAATATATTATGCTTATTTAAACTTCCGTAATCATGATGTTTGACGTGTTGATTTTAGTTTTATGCCCATGGGTTAATTGTTCTTTATCCTGGATTATTTAATATGCCCGTCTGGTTTTTGTCCATAACAGTCCATCGGTCATAAATTTAAAGTGCGAGTGTCCTCGTCAAATTATCCTTATACCAGAAGTCAAATATTCCAACTAATTAGGGACTTAAACTGTAACAAGGTTTTAATACTTTGTTTAATAATTACACCAGGATATCGACTGAGTGTAATCCAAGGTTTTAATACTTTGTTATCAATTTGCCAAGTGTCCTTGTACATAATTTCACCCCTATTTTAATAATTCCATAGACTATTAATCCATTCCCGTGTCCGGTTAAATGAACGATTATTCGTACATATAAATACCCCGCCCGTCGTGTCCGATCGAGTGTATATGGTTATTTATAGGGACGTCCAATTGTAAATCTTTATATTAAAATTAACAAACTATCATTTAGTTAAACAAATATAAAGCCCATTAATAGCCCATAGTCTAATTTCCACAAGTGTCGTTCTTTTGTCCAAACCCCAATTATGGTACAAAGCCCAATTACCCTGTCTTTAATATTTAGTCCAACATCATGATTACTTTGGCTCAAATAAGCATAATAATAACTTAAGTACGAGACATTAATTTAAAAAGGAGAACATAACTTACATTGAGTATTTATCGCGTAGTGTTACACGGACAGAATTTCGACTTTAAAGTTATTATTCATTGTTTATACCACCATATCAAAATCACTTTTTTATTCATCACACTTTTTTATAGTGTTAGTAAATCACTTTTTTATTCATCACACTTTGTACATTAGTGATTTTGATATGGTGGTATAAACAATGATAGTAACGATAGAACCATGGTTAAAGGTGGGTGTGTCATCCACAGTTGCCTCGGGTTTAGGTCAACGACACTTGCAATCAAATAGCCGATTTAATTTCGGTTTCTAAAGCAAAGTGCACATTTGAAAGGCGGTTTACAGTCCCACATGACTATGAAAATGTAGATCCTTAAGGAAATTGGATCTTTATGAAAACATTTGATCTTTGAAAATTCAATCTAGCTTTTACCCTAGATAAGTTTTTCGGAATAACCCTTCACCGGTGTTGCAAAATATTTTTGTGGGTTTTGTGGGTTTCAGATTTGAAAATTTTAGCTCAAAACTTATGGTTTTGTGTCACCCACTTGCTAACCTTGTATTAGGAAAGCAACACGTCCAGTATACTTGCTCCGTATATTACCTTTCGGTAAACTACCGTCCGGTTGTAAAGGAAAGCGATGAACAAGCAACTGTTAAGGCAATGTCCCCTGACATGCTTTTGATTATGGTCTATAAACGTGTCAGATGCTAGTACTATCCTTTGTAGGAGCAATAGTAAAGATCATCCTATGATTTTTCAGTCTGGCACAAGGTCCTGTCTTCGACCATGCTATGCAACCACCGTTCTTACGGTTGACAACTGATTTGGTTCAGGTGACCTAATGAATTCCAGGTGAATTCCTAGGATTTTACATTCAATGGTAATGAACGCATTGAAAATAGGTTTTCAGAAAACAAATCGGTTTTAATTTTAATCAAAATATTTTCTCGTTCAAGCTCGAGTTTAGATATCATTGAATTCCATGAGTTTGTAATTCTCAATCTTTAAAGTCATTCTCAAGGATTGAGTAATATCAGTCTTAAAAGCTAATTTTTAATCTTTAAAAGGAGATTATCCTTTCTGGGGGTCTGATTCATTAGTCTTATCAAGCTAATTTGCACGGCGTCCTCCCCATTTTACGAGACAGATCCTCTCATGGTTAGGATAAGTCTGACCACTTGGCGACTCTGTTTGATGCTGAGGTCCGTGGATTTCCTGCTGATTTTAGTGATGACTTTTCTAGATTTTTCGTCAACCTACAGCTGGTCTGGACGACAACTTCTTGACCTAAATAAAGAAGCGCGTGTCTTTTTCGGAAGACTTTACTTTCTTTTAATGATGGAATTGATTCATCGTGTAGATCCATCTTTTCTTTTCTTTCATCGGGTAAAATAGTTAATTTAGTCCAAAACAAAAGCACCTGCAATAAACTTTACAGAAACATGTGCTAGATAGTTTTTAATTGAATAACTAGGTACATTCTCCCCACACTTAGTTTATTTCTTTGCCTTTTTATTCTCCTTTATTCCATTTTAAATGAATTCAAGCGTTTTAGGGTGTTTCTCAATTTATGTCCTTTCCGAGGTAACGATAATTTCGGTATTAACACCTAATTTTCACCGTTCATAAATATATATAAACATGATTTTAAATTCATTTAGTTGAAAATTTTTCAAATTTTCATAAAATTTGGCGTATAAACTCGAGAGAATTTATAACCCTTCCCCACACTTGAGATCATGCAATGCCCTCATTTGCATGAAATCAGACTCTAATTATAAATTCATGAGGGTGATTAGTGTAGAAAAGTAATTGAAAATACCCAGTTTGTAATTACAAAGCTCGTCAAATGATAGATGGCGCGCCTCATCGTTCATTCCTTCTTGTTTTATCACACATATTTTTCTTCAAAAACGGTTGCTTTTCTGAACTGTTTACTAATATTTGAAAAAGCGTCTTTTACCCTAATCATGCATTTTTATTAACGAGTTATGCACTAACCCGAACCCCTAATTTAACGTTAAGTGGGGTTAGACTTCCCCACACTTAGCTGACGACATGTGAAATCGGTAGAATAAGTTCCACGAATTAGAATAGTGAGCCAGTTATTTACTTCTCGGGTGGTGTATAATATATCATTGGGTTTAAAGTTTAGAACCACCCGATCGTCACTATTTAAATCTTTTTTAAGTGTAGCTTTTAGTAAATGGATATGTCTCTTTTCTGGTCCTTGGTCAAATGGATCGATATACACCGACATACATATTATAGGGTGGACAATTCCTAATATTTCCTTTCTTTTATTCTCGTGATCAAAGTTTTCACCTCTATTACCCGATTGGGTGAAATCCGAGGTGTCATTATCTATTACAGCTCGTAGTTCATCTTCGGTAGATGACTCGTCTATTGAGAATATTGGGTTGGAAGGTTGTGGAATGGTGAATTTCGGGATCGAAGTAGATTCTTCTTTATTAACGGTACTTATCGGTCCCACCACTTTGGTATTGGGGGTAAAATTTTCAACATTATCGTTTTCCCAAGAGTACAAATTTGTCACCCTTACTTCTTCTTCATCCATTGATGGATCGATGATTTCGTCGGTAGAGGCTAGTGTGTTGATATGTTGTGAAATTCGTAAGACTGAATAAAAAGTATCATCGGGATAGTTGGTGATTTCGGAGCTCTCGAATTCATCAAAATTCGATGATATGAGATTTTCTTGCACAATACTCCTCAGATCAACAGGTGTGTAGTCTGATAGAGTTTCAGCTTGCCAGTTTACAAACTCGCTCATTTGTTCATTTTGAGCATTGAGTTCTTCGAGTTTGATTTTCATATTGTCTAATAAATTTTTAGACACGTAATTTTCCTCGTCTACTGGTTGTTGAGTTTGGAAATATTCCTAGGAATAATCCCAATTTGAATTGTATTCTTCATAATCATTCCATTCAGGTTTTGTGGGTGTGTAATTTTCCATAGGAACGTAATAATAACATTCCCATGTTGAGTGATAATCTCCACAGATTTCACAACCAGTTATTGCTTCGTCATTCGTAATCCAAGATTGACCGAACGAATTGTCATCAACACCCGTTTGAGAGTATTGATTTAATTGATTTTGGATATCAAAAAGAGTTTCCATAGCCTTGTTTTCAAAATTTTCCATTTTATTGCGATGGCCAAATTTTAGCTACAATGTGGTGCATTTATTAATTATCCTATTAGTTATAAAAATAGAAAAACTTATATAAGTTGTCCAATTAATAGACTTTTCTGCTTTTGCCCACGTTTCGAATAGCCAATAGATGCAGCAGGGAGCCAGAACCCTTTAAATCAGAAGCTCACAACTCAGCCACTAACAAATCCAACTATTACTACGAAGCAGAAAATTTGGATGTCTATCAATTTAACCGCTTAAAATAATTTTTCGTTTTTGAAATTTTAGAGAAGAAATAGAAAATTCTATGTCCTAAAAACTAGAATGTCGAGAAATAAGAGAGAAAAAGATTACACGTCGAAAAACGTCGAAAAACGTCGAAAAATAAAAATGAGAAAGAAAAACGTCGAAACTTAAAAGTCTAAAAACTATATCTAAAAAGTTGCGCCTAAAGGTCTAAAGGTAAATGCAATTTTATTCGAAAAACGGCAATTACTTAAAAGACACTAAAATCTATTTAAAATCTAAAGCGAAAAACGGCGTCGTAAAATTCTAAAGCGCCTAAATCTTAATCTAAAGAAAAAGCACTTAAGGGATTTTACGGCAAAGCCTAAAAATCTAAAAATAAAAATAAGCTACGGGAAAATACTAGAACTTAAAACTAGCTACGAACAATAAAGATACAAATATTACACTAAAAAATATTATTTTTTATACAAATACAAAATATAAAAATAAATTTAAAGTTGTAAAAAGTACAATTTTTATAAAAATATTATTTTTATATTTTTATTTTTATATTTTATAAAAGTATTAATTTTTTATATATTAAAACTAAATATAATTAATTAAAACTAATTAATTAAAACTTAAAACTAAATTATATTAATAATAAACTAATTAGGTTTAAATAATAATAAATAATAATCCGTAATTAATGCCAGCGCATCAGGGCGGCTCTGCGAGTCGTGGAGTTTTAAGCCTGCAAACTCCGCGAGTCGTGGAGTTTGAAAAACGTTTTTTTTTTAAATTTTATATTGTTTTTCTAAAATGATATATAAATATATTTATACAAAAATAAATTAAAAATATAGCGTTTCGCCGAAGTCCCCGGCAGCGGCGCCAAAAACTTGATGTCGTAGTGTGGGAGTACGAAATAGTATTATATTTTTTATACGAAAATCGATACAGATTACACAAGTTTTAATTATTTATTTACAAATGGGATATACCTAAACCTTGCTACAACACTATAGGCAGTGTACCTAATCGTAGAGTAGTATAGTTTTTAGTAAATCCGGTTCGTTCCACAGGGAGCGGGCTTATTGCACACTATATTTTAATTAACTATATTTGTACAAAATATATATAATTATATATATATAATAATATATAAAAGGGGAGTTTACCGTTTAATGACCGGTTTGTCGATTTATATTTTAAACGAAGCGTATAGTAAATGACGATATTTAAATAACAATATAAAATAAATAACAATAATTAAAATGACAATAAATAAAAGTACGATGAAATATGAAATAAAATATATTATGCTTATTTAAACTTCCGTAATCATGATGTTTGACGTGTTGATTTTAGTTTTATGCCCATGGGTTAATTGTTCTTTGTCCTGGATTATTTAATATGCCCGTCTGATTTTTGTCCATAACAGTCCATCGGTCATAAATTTAAAGTGCGAGTGTCCTCGTCAAATTATCCTTATACCAGAAGTCAAATATTCCAACTAATTAGGAACTTAAACTGTAACAAGGTTTTAATACTTTGTTTAATAATTACACCAGGATATCGACTGAGTGTAATCCAAGGTTTTAATACTTTGTTATCAATTATACCAAGTGTCTTTGTACATAATTTCACCCCTGTTTTAATAATTCCATAGACTATTAATCCATTCCCGTGTCCGGTTAAATGAACGATTATTCGTACATATAAATACCCCGCCCATCGTGTCCGATCGAGTGTATATGGTTATTTATAGGGACGTCCAATTGTAAATCTTTCTATTAAAATTAACAAACTATCATTTAGTTAAACAAATATAAAGCCCATTAATAGCCCATAGTCTAATTTTCACAAGTGTCGTTCTTTTGTCCAAACCCCAATTATGGTACAAAGCCCAATTACTCTGTCTTTAATATTTAGTCCAATATCATGATTACTTTGGCTCAAATAAGCATAATAATAACTTAAGTATGAGACATTAATTTAAAAAGGAGAACATAACTTACATTGAGTATTTATCGCGTAGTGTTACACGGACAGAATTTTGACTTTAAAACCCGTAAAATAACCTTTACATAACCCGAACTAATCTAATATAAAACTAAACTAATTTATAATATATATATATATATATATATATATATATATATATATATATATATATATATATATATATATATATATATATATATATATATATATATATTATATAAATACAGAGAGATAGATTGATTTTTGTGTAAAAAACTCTGCAGAAGCTCGTGCCTTTTATAGGAATTTCTGATTTCTGACAGCTCCGCGAGTCGTGGAGTTTTAAGCCTTCAAACTCCGTGAGTCGTGGAGTTTGAAAATCCAGCTCACATACTTTTGGAACCTTGCTTGTCGACATATTTTATATATAAATATAAAATATAAATAATTAATATAATTATTTATATATTATATTATATTCTTGTGCATAGTAGACTTGTAATTTTTGGTCCATTGCGTCGGGCGTTGATAGTTGGCTCGGGTACCGGTTCCGGATTTTCGAACGTCCTTTCGTATAATTTAATATCTTGTACTTTGCGTTTTGTAACTTGTACTCTTGTCATTTTTAGACTTTTTTCATCAATAAATTGAACCTTTTGAATTGTATCTTGTACATTTGAGCTTTTTGGACGTTTGTGTCTTCAAATCTTCGTTTTCGCCTTTTGTCTTCGCACTTATTTATTTAAACAATTACAATGAAAATATAATACAATTACATATGAAAACCTATTATTTAGGAGGGATATTTCTATGAAATATGTGTTCCTTTTTAGCCTTATCAAATACGACGCTTCCTAGATATGCTAATTTAAAATATAGTACTATCACGTACCCCCACGCTTCCTAGATATGCTAAATATTATTTTGTATTAAAAATAATAATATGAGTAAAATGAAGAAAGAGAAACTTGAAGCCGAGCAATCCAAATTCTTGGATATGTTTAAACAGATAAATGTAAATCTTCCTTTCATTGATGTGATTTCAGGAATGCTTAGATATGCTAAATTCTTGAAAGATCTGATCACGAATAGAAAGAAAATGGAAGAACTCTCGGCTGTTACTATGAATGCTAATTGTTCAGCAGTGCTGTTGAATAAGATACCAGAAAAACTATCTGACCCAGGAAGTTTCACAATTCCATGTTTTCTGGGTAGTCTTAGTTCAATAGAAGCATTGGCAGACTTAGGTGCTAGTATAAATTTAATGCCGTATTCACTATACGCTAAACTAGACCTTGGAGAATTGAAACCAAGAAGAATAAGCATACAACTAGCCGATAGATCAATAAAATATCTTAGAGGGATAATGGAGAACATGCTAGTTAAAGTTGGTACTTTAGTATTTCCAGTAGATTTTGTTGTTCTGGACATGGAAGAAGATTCTCAAGTTCCTCTCATATTAGGAAGACCATTCTTAAACACGGCTAAAGCAATGATAGACGTGTTCGGTAAGAAACTGACCCTAAGTATAGAGGACGAGAGTGTTACCTTTTCAGTTGATAGAGCAATGCAATAACCGCAATCTGCAGATGATACATGTTATTATATTCAAACTATAGATTCACATGCAGAATTATTAGAAGAATTTCCAGAATTACAAGGAACAGGAGAATGTTCTTTAGGAGAAGGAACTGAACCAATTGATGAAGTTGAAATGTTAGCTACACTTATAGCTAATGGATATGAACCAACAACAGAAGAAATTCAAATGCTAAAAGAAGAAGACAGATATCGATATAAATCATCGATAGAAGAACCTCCGAAATTAGAGTTAAAGCCACTTCCAAACCATTTGGAATACGCTTATTTACATGGTGAATCTGAATTACCTGTAATAATATCGTCCTATCTTACTGAAAATGAGAAATCACAACTCATTTCTGTGTTGAAAGCTCATAAACCAGCCATTGCATGGAAGATTCATGATATTAAAGGAATAAGTCCTTCGTATTGTACACATAAAATCCTTATGGAAGAAGGTCATAAAACGTATGTGCAACGCCAACGAAGACTAAATCCTAATATGTAAGATGTAGTTAAGAAAGAGATTATTAAACTGCTAGATGCAGGTTTAATATATCCAATTTCTGATAGTCCATGGGTAAGCCCAGTTCAATGCGTGCCTAAGAAGGGTGGCATGACTGTCATTACAAATGAAAAAAATGAGCTTATTCCTACAAGGACTGTAACAGGATGGCGTGTATGTATTGATTATAGAAAATTAAATGACGCCACCAGAAAAGATCACTTTCCCTTACCTTTCATTGATCAAATGTTGGAAAGATTAGCCGGAAATAGTTATTATTGTTTTCTTGATGGATTTTCCGGATATTTTCAAATTCCAATAGCACCCAAGGACCAAGAGAAAACCACATTCACGTGCCCTTATGGTTTGCTTACAAACGCATGCCATTTGGACTTTGCAACGCCCCTGCAACCTTTCAAAGGTGTATGATGGCGATTTTTCATGACATGATAGAAGAATGCATGGAAGTTTTCATAGATGACTTTTCAGTCTTCGGTGATACATTTGAATCATGTCTAGTTAATCTGGAACGAATGCTTATTAGATGCGAACAATCAAATCTAGTTCTTAATTGGGAGAAATGCCATTTTATGGTTAAAGAAGGCATCATTCTTGGACATAAAATTTCAAAAGAAGGAATTGAAGTGGATAGAGCTAAAGTAGATGTAATTGCTAAACTTCCACATCCCACCAATGTTAGAGGAGTTAGGAGTTTTCTAGGGCATGCCGGTTTTTACCGACGTTTCATAACAGATTTTTCTAAAATTGCCACTCCTATGAATAAACTCCTAGAAAAGGATGCTCCATTCATCTTTTCAGATGAATGTATCAAATCTTTTAATATTCTTAAAGAGAAACTCACTAATGCGCCGATCATGATAACACCAAATTGGAATCTACCGTTTGAATTAATGTGCGATGCAAGTGATTTTGCAATGGGAGCCGTTTTAGGACAAAGGATTGAAAAATGATTTCAACCTATATATTATTCTAGTAAGACGTTACAAGGAGCACAAACAAATTACACAACTACTGAAAAAGAACTCCTTGCTATTGTCTTTGCTTTTGACAAATTTTGATCATATCTCGTTCTAGCTAAAACGGTGGTCTATACCGACCATTCTGCTCTTAGATACCTATTTTCGAAACAAGATACTAAACCAAGATTAATCCGTTGGATCTTACTCTTACAAGAGTTCGATATTGAAATCCGAGATAAAAGAGGAGCAGAAAATCTCGCCGCTGATCATCTTTCTCGTCTTGAAAATCCCGAATTAGAAGTTCTAAATGAATCGGCCATACAAGACAACTTTCCTGATGAATATCTATTGAAGATAGATTATAATGAAATTCCATGGTTTGCAGACTATGCAAATTATTTAGTATGTGGATTCCTTGAAAAAGGATTATCGTACCAAAAACGAAAGAAATTCTTCAGTGATATAAAACACTATTTTTGGGAAGATCCACATCTGTTTAAAAGTTGTCCAGATGGAATAATACGCCGATGTGTATTTGGAGATGAAGCTAGTAAAATTTTAAACCATTGTCACACAGGACCAACAGGAGGGCATTATGGGCCTCAACTAACAGCAAGAAAAGTTTATGAAACTGGATTCTATTGGCCTACAATTTACAAAGACGCACACCTTCTTTGCAAATCCTGTGATGCTTGTCAAAGGGCCGGAAAAATAAGTCAACGTGATGAAATGCCACAAAATGTCATTCAAGTATGTGAAGTATTTGACATTTGGGGTATTGACTTTATGGGTCCATTTCCAAAATCTCATAATAATCTATATATTCTCGTAGCCATTGATTATGTATCTAAATGTGCGGAAGCACAAGCTCTCCCAACTAACGATGCACGAGTTGTAGTCAACTTTTTAAAACGTCTTTTTGCAAGGTTTGGAACACCGAAAGCTTTAATAAGTGATCGGGGTACTCATTTCTGTAATAATCAACTTGAGAAAGTTCTTAAAAGATATGGAGTAACTCATAAAATTTCCACCGCATATCATCCACAAACAAGTGAACAAGTTGAAAATACCAACCGAGCTTTAAAACGTATTCTAGAGAAAACCGTAGGATCAAATCCGAAGGAATGGTCCATTAAATTGGAGGATGCACTCTGGGCTTTTAGAACAGCTTACAAAACTCCAATTGGAACCACACCTTTTAGACTTGTCTACGGAAAAGCATGTCATCTTCCAGTAGAAATTGAACACAAAGCATTTTGGGCTTTAAAAACATGTAATCTTGATTTACATGAAGCTGGACGTCTACGATTAAGTCAACTAAACGAATTAGAAGAATTAAGACATGAAGCATACGAAAATTCGTTAATCTATAAAGAAAGAACGAAGAAATGGCATGATAAAAGAATCAAAAGTTCAAAAGAATTTAAAGAAGGAGACAGTGTTCTTCTTTTCAATTCACGATTCAAGCTATTTCCTGGAAAATTGAAATCAAGATGGTCTGGACCATTCATAGTCAAAAGAGTTTTCCCATACGGAACGATAGAATTAATAAATTCAAATGGAATTGAATTTAAAGTTAATGGTCACATACATGGTCCGAGGGAAGTTGACAATGAAGTTAATCATAATTTCACCACCTAAGAAAACCTTCAAAATGAAAACATAAATATGTTATCAACAACATATGAAAAATCAAAATTAGAATATAAGGAGGATTCAAATTTGAGTGATGAAGAAGAATTCCTATACAAACCTCCCATTCCAAGAAACGAAGAAAAATGTGAACAAGAAGTTCAAATAGAAGTGAAAGAACCAAGAAAAAAACACCCGAAAAAGGTTTACAAACCAACTCGACTTACTAAAGCAGGAGACCCGGGTGAATTTATCATTTCTTGCTTACTTAATGATGGTGCTGTATATAATGGACTCGCAGATTTAGGAGCAAGTGCAAATATTATGCCTCTTTCCTTATACAAAAGATTAGGCATGGGTAAATTAAAACCAACCAAAATAGGTGTCCAATCATTTCACCAAACCATTAAACACCCGGTTGGAATAGCAAATAATTTACTTGTTAATGTGGGAAGTTTGACCTTTGTTGCAAACTTCATAGTGATTAATATGGAGGAAAACCTTAATATTCCTCTAATTCTAGGTCGCCCATTTTTAGCAACCACCGAGGCATTCATTGATGTAAGAGAAGGTAGAATGACACTTAGGGATGGTGATACATCGATCACCTTTGTGAACCGAAAGTTTAGATCTCCACAAACCAAAACTGTTAGACCAATAAAAACGCATAAGTGTGGGGAAGATGAAGAAACACTTAATGATGATCCAATCACAAAGAATGCCGTTGATGATACGAAATTAGATGAACCCATTTTTAACAGTTCAACGAAGAAACTTTATAAACGGATTCACGATGCTAAGATTAAAAGAAACTTTAAGTTATATAACCAATTAATATCCAATTTATCGTCAAAAGAAAAGGCAATGTTAGTTGAATTTGTGAAAGTTACGGAGGAAATCAACAAATGGATTGAAGTAAAAGTCAAAGATATACAAGTTGTTGATGATTCAATTGAAAATAATGTTAATCACAATTTCAACTAAGCATAGGGAGGTTTATGTATTTCTGTTAGAGTTAGATTTTCTGTTTTCGTGTAGTTCTCGAAAATGGAACTCGAATGGTCTTTCCCTAGCAGACCCTAAAGAACTAGTCTTCTCCCCCCATTCTGAATTTTTATTTTTTAGGTTTTTACGAAATGAAGACTGCCTGTGAACTAAACCATGGTCTAATGCTACACGCTTTGATCACTAAACGTAATAATGACACACTTCCGAGTGAAATAGTATCAGTAATCAGAGAAAGATTGGACGGAGTAAGAAAAGAATCCAGATGCGAAGATAATAAGTTACAATTTGGTAAAGGAAAATCAAAATCCGCAGCGAAAAGAAGAGCACGACACCTAGAAAGATGTCACAAATGCGGAAAATGGTCACATGGAGGTAAATATTCAAATAATCAAACCTATTCAAATACCGAATTTGTTACTTTATACAGAGACGGACCGTTCATATGTTTAGAAGAAAAAACACTGATTGCTAGAGGTTACACCTATGTAGCCATGGAAAACTAATTAAACCGACTATCTTATGAATGGGATAGATCATATAACTAAGAATACTATCTCACAGGTAAGTCTGTACAGTTTTTATTTTTATTTTAAACCTTTTGATAATAAACGCTAATTTGTTCGCTATAAAGTATTAAATTGGTATTGAATAAAATTAGGTTTGGCGACCGAAATTATTGATATCATACAAAAATTTATTACATCACTGCGAAATTTAACGTTTATTCTTAAGGTATAAATATCTTTAATCAATCAACCCAAAATATTTCAAAAATTAGTCATGAGTTAAATTAGGTCTTGGAACTGAAATTACTTTACCGAAAAGAGGGGCGCATATTTTTGATAATATTTGATTGATTAAAGTGGGATAAAAAGCCAAAAAGATTTTTAATTTTATTTTTACCATGTTTTTAAAATTAATATATAAATCTAAAATTAATATTGTAAACTTTGTAAAATCAATATGTTTAAAATTGTAAATATTTGAAAAATTAATATAAGTTTGGTGTGAATTTATAATATGAATTTTTAAATTAAGTTTGGTGTGAATTTTTAATTTTTAAAATATGAATTTTATTTTTATGCATTTTAAATTTTAAGTTTGGTGTGAATTTTTAATATTAATTTTGAATTTTATATTTAAGTTGTGTGAATTTAAAAACAAAAATTTACTTTATCTCATTAAGTTAAAAATATGATTTTTAAAATTTGTCATAAGTTGAAGACTAGGTCTTTGAACCGAAATTGCTTTACCCGAGGGAGGGACGAGAACTTTTATTATCATTATTTTTAATCTTATTGAATTAAAGTATGCCAAAAACATTATAAAAAAACTAAAAATCTTAGCTTTTAAAACAATCGCTACAAAAAGACAATTTTTAAAATTTTGTCGAAGGACGGACTAGGACATCGATCCGAAACGACCTCATCCTAAATAACAAGGGAAACAAAATTTTAAAATTAATTACTTAATTGTTTTAATTAGCATAAGATGTTTAAAAAAAATAAAAAAATTAAATTAAAACTCCGCGACTCGCGGAGTTTGAAGGGTCAAACACCGCGACTCGCGGAGGGACCAAAACCCAGAAAAAAAATAAAAACGTAATCAGCTCAGTCCACACACCACAAAAACAAAAATACTGCGAAAATAACCCGAAAAAACCCGAAAAACACACACCAAATTCGCAATTTTTGACCGTTAATCATCAAATCTTTTACTAAAATCATGTTGAGAAGGATGCTATCAAGGAATTACTCAAGAAAAACGGTAAATTTCTTCACCTAAACACCATTTAATCCAAAAATTAGTGTTCTTGAGCAATTTTATACCCAATTTGATTTTGATGCTTTTTATTGTAATTATGTTTATATTGCTTATGGATTATGCTTGTATAACCTAGATTGATGCTATTTAACATGATTAGATGCCTTAAATTTTAAATTTTGAGTAATCTAGGGTTTGTGTTCTTGAGCAAATTTGGGCCTTTTTGATATAAACAGGTTATGGCCGATTTTTGTCATGAATTGTTGCTAAATTAAGTAGTGTAACATGTTTAGGTAGTTAAATGATCCAAACTTTGAGCCTAAACATGATTTTGAGAATTAAAGTGGACTTTTTCAAGTCTAAAATTCATGAACTTGATTTTTGAGAGATAATGCCATTTGAAACTTGTTTAATTGCTAGTAATGATTATTTTGACATGTTATTTGAGTTGAATGCTTATCAACTTGCCGAACATTTTTGTATATGCTTATTTGAAAAAGTGTAGATTTGATGAAAATATGTAAATGAGCTTAAGTTTGATATAAATTGATCATGTCATTGTAATTATTTTGATTGATGATTTTGCTGACACTAATGCATATTTGGATGCACAAAAATTGTGTTTGATGTGTTTTGCAGACTGAAAGGGGTGAATCTTCATCCCAAGCTCGCAATGCTCCTGCTGAGAATACGAAACAACAGGAGGTGGATAACTACTACAAACAAGATATACCTCATCTAGTCATGACATTTTCTTATATGCACTTGGAAGATTTGCACCCGAACCTGAGATTTGACAGACTTTAGATAGATTATCCAAAATACCAAAGGGGTTTGCATACTCTTCATTCTAAAGCTGTTGAGGTACCTAGGGTCATAGAATGGGGACCATTAGAAGCTGTAGAATTGGCCGGGCCAATCAGGGAATTACTTGCACAGAGGTATGGTAATTCTACTTTTAACGATTGGGTACGGTTATTCAACATGCTAGACCTGTATATAAAGTATGGTGTGAAGAATTATTGTGTAGTATAGAATTAAATGATCGGGTAGCTAGTTTAACCGATCGATCTTTTATTAGATTTTTGTTAGGAGGTTCGATGCACCACATGTCTTTACTAGACATGGCTCAGGCTTTACGTATATATACGCCTGAGGAGTTAGCATCTGCCAATTGTAGAGGGTTGATAGTAAATGGTAGAAAGATAGACGAAAATTTTGATACGCATGGTGTATGGAGTCAAATGACTAGCCATCACCGATTCAAAGGGGGAAATTACTCTTATTTGGATATAGATAGAGCAGAGTTAAGAGTAATTCATAGTTTTTTAGCTAATTCGATTACACAAAGAGGTAAGAATAAGGAAAAGGTAAATGAACAGGATTTGTTTTACCATATGTGTATTCGAGACCCACAAAGCGCTGTAAGTATACCTTATTATGTGGGTTATTATTTATCAGCTATGGTTAGGGGGATGAGACCACATAGCATAATAGGAGGTGGTATATTTATTACTTTGATTGCTGAATATCTCGGTGTGGATATAAGTCGGGGGGGATTATTAGTCGAAGAACCAGAACCCTGCGATACAATAGGTTTAAATGTATACCATGGTGCGAAGGTTTTGAAGAGGCGAAATAACATCGCAGTACAATACCATGGTAGACATCCACAGGTTGAGAGAAACTAACAGCAAGGTAATGTAGGAGGGGGAAATGAAATGGCAGAAATGCAAAGGTTTATAGCTTCACAAGAGTATGAAAATGCTAGACATAGAGCATTTGAAGATTGGCAAGTTCATCAAAACCAAATCATAGCTTATTGCCAACATATAGGTAGAAACTATATTCCTACTCCATCGCCCATATTCCCTCCCTGGTCTATAGAGATTCAACCACCGTATCATACGTATAACCCAGCCGAAGCATTTTATAGCACATATGGTTATGCATGGAACCCCTTCTGGTATCAGTATCATCCCTAGTCTACTTAGTTAGATTTGTAATAGTTTTATAATTTTCTAAATTTTATTATTAGATTTTAATAATTTTTGAATGTGGGGTAATATACCAAACTTCAAAAATATGTATATATGTTTGCAGTTTATCTTATGTACACAACAGGGTAAAACAACGCATTTTCAAAGACTGGCATTAAGTTCAGCAAAAGCAACTAATTTTGATGACAAGATGCAAAATAAATGTGATATAACAACAAGACGGAATGAACAAATGATATGCACCATTTATCATTCAGCAAACAAACGCCAATATATTTGGAAACTTTGGTAAAATTTAATCATTTTCACACAAATCACCCTCAATAATTTAAATTGTTACTGATTTCTTGCAAATGAGGGCATTGCATGATCTCAAGTGTGAGGAAGGGTTATAAATTCTCTCGGGTTTATACTTGGTTTATTTGTCAAATTTTATGAAAATTTGAAAAATTTTCAACTAAATGAATTCAAAATCATGTTTATACATATTTATGAACGATGAAAATTAGGTGTTAATACCGAAATTATCGTTACCTCGGAAAGGACATAAATGGAGAAACACCCTAAAAACGCTTGAATTCATTTAAAATGGAATAAAGGAGAATAAAAAGGCAAAGAAAGAAACTAAGTGTGGGGAGAATGTACCTAGTTATTCAATTAAAAACTATCTAGCACATGTTTCTGTAAAGTTTATTGCAGGTGCTTTTGTTTTGGACTAAATTAACTATTTTACCTGATGAAAGAAAAGAAAAGATGGATCTACACGATGAATCAATTCCATCATTAAAAGGAAGTAAAGTCTTTCGAAAAAGAAACGCGCTTCTTGATTTAGGTCAGGGAGTTGTCGTCCAGACCAGCTGTAGGTTGACGAAAAATCTAGAAAAGTCATCACTAAAATCAGCAGGAAATCCACGGACCTCAGCATTAAACAGGGTCGCCAGGTGGTCAGATTTATCCTAACTATGAGGAGGATTTATCTCGTACAATGGGGGGGACACCGTGCAAATTAGCTTGATAAGACTAATGAATCAGATCCCCAGAAAGGATAATCTCCTTAAAGATTAAAAATCAGCTTTTAAGCCTGATATTACTCAATCCTTGAGATTGACCTTAAAGATTGAGAATTACAAACTCATGGAATTCAATGATATCTAAACTCGAGCCTGAACGAGAAAATATTTTGATCAAAATTACAAACTGATTTGTTTTCTAAAAACCCATTTTCAATGCGTTCATTACCATTGAATGTAAAATTCTAGGAATTCACCTGGAATTCATTAGGTCACCTGAACCAAATCGGGTGTCAACCGTAAGAACGGTGGTTGCATAGCATGGTCAAAGACAGGACCTTGTGCCAGACCGACAAATTAAAAGGGTGAGCTTTACTATTACTCCTACAAAGGATAGTAATTGCGTCCGACACGTTATAGACCATAATTAAAAGCATGTCAGGGGACATTGCCTTAACAGTTGCTTGTTCAACGCTTTCCTTTACAACCAGACGGTAGTTTACCGAAAGGTAATATACGGGACAAGTAAACTGGACGTGTTGCTTTCCAAATACAAGGTTAGCAAGTGGGTGACACAAAACCATAAGTTTTGAGCTAAAATTTTCAAATATGAAACCCACCAAACCCACAAAAATATTTTGCAAACACCGGTGAAGGGTTATTCCGGAAAACTTATCTAGGGTAAAAATTAGATTTAATTTTCAAAAGATCAAATGTTTTCATAAAGATCCAATTTCCTTAATGGATCTAAATTTTTATAGTCATGTGGGACTGTAAACCATATCGTTACTACCATTGTTTATACCGCCGTATAGAAATCACTGATGTACAAAGTGTGAAGAATAAAGAAGTGATTCTAGTATTTCAAGACTATATTGCTTGAGGACAAGCAACGCTCAAGTGTGGGAATATTTGATAATGCTAAAAACGAACGTACATTTCATAGCATTATTCCCCAAGAAAGACAAGCTTTTAGTTGCAATTGTTCTATTTACAAGTGATATTCGTTTAAATAATAAAAGGTGAAGACAAAAGACAGATTCGACGAATTGAAGACGCAAACCACCAAAAAGCTCAAAAGTACAAAATACAATCAAAGAGGTTCCAATTATTGATAAGAAACGTCTCGAAATTACAAGAGTACAAGATTCAAAACGCAAAGTACAAGATATTAAATTGTACGCAAGGACGTTCGAAAATCCGGAACCGGGACCAGAGTCAACTCTCAACGCTCGACGCAACGGACTAAAAATTACAAGTTAATTATGTATATAAATATAATATAATATATAATTAATTATATTAATTATATATATATATATATTATATTTATAAAATAAATCATCGGCAAACAAAGAGCCAAATGTGGGTGAGCTGTAAAAACGATCTCCGCGACTCGCTGAGTTTGAAGAAGAAAAGGGCCGCGAGTCGCGGAGCCCCAAATGTTGAAACTGCCTATAAAGCTCGCGCATTCTGATCGTAAAAAGATCCAATATATCAATCTCTCTATATCTATACGTAATATTTATATTTATATTTTAATTTTAATTTTAATTTTAATTTTAAATCCTAATAATAAGGGTATGTTAGCGAATGTTGTAAGGGTGAAAGTCGAAATTCTGTCCGTGTAACGCTACGCTATTTTTAATCATTGTAAGTTATGTTCAACCTTTTTAATTTAATGTCTCGTAGCTAAGTTATTATTATGCTTATTTGAGCCAAAGTAATCATGATGTTGGACTAAATATTAAAGACGGGGTAATTGGGCTTTGTACCATAATTGGGGTTTGGATAAAAGAACGACACTTGTGGAAATTAGACTATGGGCTATTAATGGGCTTTATATTTGTTTAACTAAATAATAGTTTGTTAATTTTAATATAAAGATTTACAATTGGACGTCCCTATAAATAACCATATACACTCGATCGGACACGATGGGCGGGGTATTTATATGTACGAATAATCGTTCATTTAACCGGACACGGGAATGGATTAATAGTCACTAGAATTATTAAGACATGGGTGAAATTATGTACAAGGACACTTGGCATAATTGATAACAAAGTTTTAAAACCTTGGGTTACACGCAGTCGACATCCTGGTGTAATTATTAAACAAAGTATTAAAACCTTGTTACAGTTTAAGTCCCCAATTAGTTGGAATATTTGACTTCGGGTATAAGGATAATTTGACGAGGACACTCGCACTTTAAATTTATGACCGATGGACTGTTATGGACAAAAACCAGACGGACATATTAAATAATCCAGGACAAAGGACAATTAACCCATGGGAATAAACTAAAAATCAACACGTCAAACTCATGAATACGGAAGTTTAAATAAGCATAATATATTTTATTTCATATTTCCTCGTACTTTTATTTATTGTCATTTTAATTATTGTTATTTATTTTATATTGTTAGTTAAATATCGTCATTTACTTTACGCTTCGCTTTAAAAAATAAAATCGACAAACCGGTCATTAAACGGTAAACCCCCTTTTTATATATTATTATATATAATTATATATATTTTGTACAAATATAGTTATTTAAAATATAGTGTGAAATAAGCCATCTCCCTGTGGAACGAACCGGACTTACTAAAAACTATACTACTCTACGATTAGGTACATTGCCTATAGTGTTGTAGCAAGATTTAGGTATATCCCATCTGTAAATAAAATAATTAAAACTTGTGTAATCTGTAACGTATTTCGTAGTAAAATATAGTACTATCACGTACCCCCACGCTACCACATCAAGTATATCCCCGAAAACTTGATGATGTAGCGTGAGGGTACGAAATAGTATTATTTTTAATACAAAATACTACAAAATATGACACAAGTTTTATTAATTTACGGATGAGATATACCTAAACTTTGCTACAACATTATAGGCAGTGTACCTAATCGTAGAGTAGTGTAGTTTTTAGTAAGTCCGGTTCGTTCCACAGGGAGCTAGTGATTACGTACTATATTTTTATAAAACTATATTTATATATATATATATATATATATATATATATATATATATATATATATATATATATATATATATATATATATAAGTAGTAATATTATTATAAAAGGTGGGTTTTTTACCGTTTAATGACCGGTTTGTCGATTTTATATTTTTAAGCGTAAAGATAAATGACAATAATTAAAGTGCGTAAAATATATAAATGACGATAAATAAAATAACAATAAATAAAATTGCGATAGAATATGAAATAAAAGGATTATGCTTATTTAAACTTCCGTAATCATGATGTTTAATGTTTTGATTTTAATTAATTGTTACTCGGGTTAATTGTCCTTTGTCATGGTTTATTTGATACCTATCTGGTTTTTATCCATAATAGTCCATCGGTCATAAATATAAAGTGCGAGTGTCCTCGTCAAATTACCCTTATACCCGAAGTCAAATATTCCAACTAATTAAGGATTTAAACTGTGACGCAGTTATCACTTCTGTCAACAATTACACCAGTTATCACTGTATGTAATCTACCCCTGTTTTGATTAGATATGAATATTAATTTACCCACTTGATCAGTTTGAATAATCAATTACCCAACCCGAATAATTAATTAAATGATTATAATAGATTCCATATGAACGTCACTAAATAGGACAACCATAATCATTATTAATTATTAGGATAATTAATTTGAAGATAGGTTCGACAGACTCCAATGAGTTGTCACTCAATAGGCAATACCCCCCATCTATTAATAGTTAATAGTCCAATTTCCACAAGTGTCGGTCTTTTGCCCAAACCTTAAATATGGTACAAAATCCAATAACCCCGTCTTAATATTTAGTCAAACATCACGATTACTTCGACTCAAATAAGCATAATAATAACTTAGTTACGAGACATTAAATTAAAAAGGAAGAACATAGCTTACAGTGGTGATTAATCGCGTAGCGTTGCACGGACAGAGTTTCGACTTTAAAACCCGTAAAACATTCCTTACAATAACCCAATTATTATTAAACTTAAACTAAAATTAAAATTAAAATTATAAATATATATATTACATGTAAAGAGAAAGAAAGAAGAAAAGGTGTACATAAATCGATCAAATGAATTGCCTTTTATAGGCAAATATTGAATTAAAATTTTCACTTATGACCCCTTAACTATGCTCAATTAACAACTTTTTATTATTTATTATTATTCTTATTATGAATTATTTAAATATTATATTATATTCTTGAGCATAGTTAACTTGTAATTTTAGCTCCGTTGCGTCGAGTTTTGAAAGTTGGTTCATGTCTCGGTTCCGAATTTTCGAACGTCATTGCGTACAATTTAATATCTTGTACTTTGCGTTTTGTAACTTGTACTCTTGTCATTTTTAGACGTTTCTCATCAATAATTTGAACCACTTGGATTGTATCTTGTACATTTGAGCTTTTTGGACGTTTGCGTCTTCAAATCTTCGTTTTCGCCTTTTGTCTTCGCACTTATTTATTTGATAAGGCTAAAAAGAAACATATATTTCATAGCAATATCCCTCCTAAATAATAGGAACATATATAGTACTATCACGTACCCCCACGCTAAAACGCTATATTTTTAATTTATATCTGTAAAAATATAGTTATAAAAAAAAGGTAATTTCGGGGACACTTTTTGTGTTTTCACGGGGTATTTAAGTTTTTTTTAGTTTTTGATTGATTAAAGATATATTAATTTAAATATAATAATTTAATAAATATAATAATATAATAATATTGAAATAAAATATAATAATATAATAATATTTTAGAATCAAATTTGATACGTAAAAGTTTTAAAAGTTTTAAAAAGTCGTATTTATTAAATATTTCAGGGGTATATTATGTAACTTATAATTAATAATTTCTATAATGTCGCTTTCATATGAATAGTAAATTAATTAATTTCTTTCCTTTACTATTTTGAATCGTAAAAGTTTTAAAAGTTTTAAAAAGTCGTATTTATTAAATATTTCAGGGGTATATTATGTAACTTGCAATTAATAATTTCTATCATGTCGCTTTCATGTGAATAGTAAATTAATTAATTTCTTTTCATTTACTATTCATGAATAGTAAATGAGTTAAAAAAAAGTTTTGAAAAAAAATAATAATAATAAAAAAATTATTAATTCCTTTAAAAAAATAAAAAAAATAAATAAATAAATAAAAATTGTGTAAAAAAATAGTTTTTTTTAAAGAAAAAAAAATTCGTTTTAAAAAAAAAATTGTAAAAAAAATCGTTTTTTAAAGAAAAATTTAAAAAAAAAAAAGTTTAAAAAAATATATATATATATAAAAAATTTTTAAAAAAAAATTTTAAAATCCTTAAAAAACGAAATTTAAAAAAAAATTTAAAAAAAAATTAAAAAAGAAAGTTTTTTTTTTATTACCTTTAGATTTTTAGACTCTAGTTACAATTTTTATTATTAAGTTTAGTTTTGCCAAAGTTATTTTTATTTCTACAATTTTTAGGTTTGCCGTAAAATCCCTTAAGTGCTTATTCCTTAGACTAAGATTTATGTGCTTTAGAATTTTGCAACGCCGTTTTTCGCGCTACTTTCTTATTTTTATTTTTCGACGCCTATTTTTCGACCTTTTATTTTTCGACCTTTTTCGACGCGTTTTTTTTTCTTTCTTATTTCTCGCTATTCTAGTTTTAGGATAAGATTTTTATTCTACTTCTTATCTAAATTTCTTAAAATTACGAAAATTTATTTTAAGTGGTTAAATTGATAGACATCAAAATTTTCTGGTTCGTAGTAATAGTTGGATTTGTACGTGGACCGGGTTATTGGAGCCAAACAGTACTCAATTATATTGAGACCATACGAATCCTGCCCCTCTGCTGCATCTTTTGGCTATTCGAAACGTGAGCAAAATCAGAAAAGTTTATTAATTGGATAACTTATATAATTTTTCTTTCCTTTTAAAAACTAATAGGATATTCAGTGAATGCACCGAGTAAAACGTTCACCACCTTTCATACGTTCACCACCTATAACTCGATCAAGACATCTAGCCAATATTGTCACCGTTGATTTTTCTTTAGAATCATCATCTAGTCGACCAAGAACCCCAACTCAAATTTCCGATAATCCATCTTTTGAACCCGACCTCACAATTGAGAATCCGGAGAATATTCAGGGACAATTCCAAGATCCAGAACCACTAATCATTCCTCCTGAACCACAAACTATTAAATCAGAATCTTCTAGTGATTCGTATTCAACAAATTCAATTATGAAAAATCTGGAACCTCTAAGTATGGAAGACCGAATGAGAGCCACACGCACGGGCCAAGGTCACGCCATTATTAAGCCAGACATTAATGCGCCAGATTATGAAATCAAAGGACAAATCCTACACATGGTAACTAATCAGTGCCAATATAGTGGTGCGCCGAAGGAAGATCCAAACGAACATCTTCGTACGTTTAATAGGATCTGTACACTATTCAAAATCCGAGAAGTTGAGGATGAACAGATCTATCTCATGTTGTTTCCCTGGACTTTAAAGGGAGAAGCCAAAGATTGGTTAGAATCGTTACCTGAAGGGGCGATTGAGACATGGGATGTTTTAGTTGGGAAATTTCTTAAAAGATTCTTTCCGGCATCTAAAGCCGTGAGACTTCAAGGAGAAATTGTTACGTTCACACAAAAGTCAAATGAAACACTATATGAGGCGTGGACAAGATTTGGAAAGTTGTTGAGAGGATGTCCTCAACACGGTTTAGACACTTATCAAATAGTACAAATATTCTACCAAGGTGTCAACGTTGCTACACGAAAAGACATCGACATAACAGCTGGTGGTTCCATTATGAAGAAAACCGCAACTGAAGCTTACAAAATTATTGATAACACAGCCTCCCACTCTCATGAGTGGCACCAAGAGAAAGATATATATCGTTCATCTAAAGCGGCTAGAGCTGATTCTAGCCATAACTTTGATTCCGTTTCCGCAAAAATAGATGCTTTCGAGAGACAAATGGAAAAGATGAATAAAGATATTCACGCAATACGAATCAGTTGTGAGCAATGCGGTGGACCACACTTAATGAAAGACTGTCACATTGAACAAACGATGGAACAACGTGAGAATGTTGTCTACATGAACCAAAGGCTGGAAAATAGTTATCAGAATAATTATCAACCGCCAAGGCCAAACTTCAATCGAAATCAAAACATTCTTTACAATCCAAAAGGACCTGACAATAACTCGTATAACCAACAAGGTCCGAATAACCAACCAACTCAAAACAACACTTTCAATCAACAAAGACCTGGCTTGTATAAACCACCACAACAAATCGAAGAGAAAAAGTCAAATCTGGAAGAAGTGGTATTTAAGCTAGTTGAATCTCAAACACAATTTATTGAAACTCAAACTCAAACGAATGAGAGGTTTGATCAGTCATTTAGAACTCAACAAGCTTCTATTTTGAATCTAGAAAAACAAGTAGGTACTCTTGTTAGATTGATGAGTGAAAGGAAACAAGGAAAGCTACCGAGTAATACTGAAGTAAATCCTCGGAATGAAAATGTTAATATGGTTTCAACAAATTCTGAAAAACCAGCATCAGAAGATGGGGAGGTTTTAGATGTAAGTAACAATGAAGAAGTTACACCACCACCACCACCCGAGTATGTAAAGCCAGTGGTGGCACCATACAGACCACCCATCCCGTTTCCAAGAAAAGGAGTTGAGTATGAGCAAGTGATAGGTAATAAAGTTTGTGATACCTCTGGAAAGAAGAAGAAGAAGAAGAAGAATAAGAAAGTGCAAGAAATAAAAACCGTAGAAGTAAACCCGGTGAAGACAGTTCCACCAAAACCTCTACCTAGGATAGGTGATCCAGGTGAATTTATTGTTCATTGTCTACTTAGTGATTGTGTCATGTATGATGCACTAGCAGATTTAGGTGCGAGTGTAAGTATTATGCCTCTTTCATTATATAAGAGATTAGGTGTAGGTGAGTTAAGTCCAACGGATATGAGTGTTCGACTCCTTGATCAAACAATTAAGCACCCAGTTGGAATTGCTGACAACCTACCCGTTCAAGTAGGCAATTTAACCTTTCTAGTCGAATTCATTGTCATTGACATAGAAGAGGACTCAAACGTTCCTCTAATTTTAGGTCGACCATTCTTAGCGTCCACCGGGGCGTTATTTGATGTAAGAAATGGTAGAATGACACTTAGTAATGATGAGAAATCGATCACCTTTATGATTCGAAAGTCTAAATATCCACAAACCAAAACCGTTGAACCGACAAAAACGATTGGTAAGAACCATGTTGTTTTACCAACTCCAACGGTAATGCTTAACAATAATAAAACGCCTAAGTGTGGGGAAAATGAAGTAACACCTAATGATGACCTGTTAACAAAGAACCCCGTTGTTGATACGAAATTAAATGATCCCGTTATTAATAGTTCAATGAAGAAACTTATTAAACGGATTCGCGATGCTAGAACCAAGGGGAACTCTAAGTTATGTAACCGGTTAGTATCCAATCTATCGCCTAAATAAAAGGCGAAACTAGTTGAAATTGTGGATATTACACAGGAATCCGACCAATGGCTTAAAAAAAAAGTCATAGATATGCAAGTTGATTATGGTTCAAGAGAAATTGACGATGAAGTTATTCACAATTTCGACACCACAGCTACCTAAGTGTGGGGAGATTCAAGTGTTCTAAAAAGAAAATGCTCTCTAGAGTTAGTTGTTCTGTTCTCGTGTAGTTCCGAGAATGTAATCCGATTGGTCTTTTCCGCTAGCAGACACTAAAGAACTAGTTTTCTCCCCCCATTCTGATTTTTTTTTATTTTGTAGGTTTTATATGAAATTAATATGCTTTTTAAATTTAAGTTTTGTGTGAATTTAAAAACAAAATTTACTTTATTTCATTAAGTAAAAAAATGATTTCTAAAATTCGTCGTGAGTTGAAGACTAGGTCGTTGAGCCGAAATTACTTTACCCGAGGGCGGGGCGAAAAATTTTGTCATCATTATTTTTAATTTTATTGATTTAAAGTATGCAAAAAAAAAAAATATTTGATTTTATAAATTTTTGAACGTGGGGTAATATACCCAACTTTAAAAATATGTATATATGTTTGTATTTTATCATGTAAACAACAGGGTAAAACAACGCACTTTCAAAGACTGTCATTAAGTTCAGAAAAAGGTACTAATTTTGACGACAAGAAACAAAATATCAAATGTGAAATAACAACAATATGTTTGCAAACTCGGTATTTTTAATAATTTTTCTACACTAATCACCCTCATGAATTTAAATTTTTACTGATTTCTTTCAAATGAGGGCATTGCAAGATCTCAAGTGTGGGGAAGGGTTATAAATTCTTTCGGGTTTACACTTGTTTTAATTGCCAAATTTTGTGAAAATTTGAAAAAATTTCAACTAAATGAATTCAAAATCATGTTTATACATATTTATGAACGATAAAACTAGGTGTTAATGCCGAAATTATTGTTACCTCGAGGACATAAATTGAGAAACAACCCAAAACGCTTGAATTCATTTAAAATGGGATAGAAGAGAATAAAAAGGCAAAGAAAAGAATAAATAAAAGCTAAGTGTGGAGAGAATGTACCAAGTTATTTAATTAAAAACTATCTATCACATTTTTGTATAAGAATTATTGCAGGTACTTTTGCTTTGGACGATACTAATCAGTTTTACCCGGTTTACTGTAATATATTTTAAAGAAAGATGGATCTACACGATGAATCAATTCCATCATTAAAAGGAAGTAAAGTCTTCCGAAAAAGACACGCGCTTCTTGATTTAGATCAAGAAGTTGTCGTCCAGACCAGCTGTATGTTGACGAAAAATCTAGAAAAGTCATCTCTAAAATCAGCAGGAAATCCACGGACCTCGGCATCAAACAGGGTCGCCATGTGGTCAGATTTATCCTAACCATGAGAAGGATTTATCTCGCACAATGGGGGGGCACCGTGCAAATTAGCTTAATAAGACTAATGAATCAAATCCCCAGAAAGGATAATCTCCTTAAAGATCAAAAATCAGCTTTTAAGACTGATATTACTCAATCCTAGAGATTGACCTTAAAGATTGAGAATTACAAACTCATGGAATTCGATGATATCTAAACTCGAGCTTGAACGAGAAAATATTTTGATCAAAAATAAAACCGATTTGTTTTCTGAAAACCTATTTTCAATGCGTTCATTACCATTGAACGTAAAATCCTGAGAATTCATCAGAATTTATTAGGTCACCTGAACCAAATCGGGTGTCAACCGTAAGAAACGGTGGTTGCATAGCATGGTCGGAGACAGGACCTTGTGCCAGACCGAAAAATCATAGGATGATCTTTACTATTGCTCCTACAAAGGATAGTACTAGCATCCGACACGTTTTAAGACCATAATCATATGCATGTCATTAGACATTGCCTTAACAGTTTCTTGTTCATCGCTTTCCTTTACAACCGGACGGTAGTTTGCCGAAAGGTAATATACGGGACAAGTAAACTGGACGTGTTGCTTTCCTAATACAAGGTTAGCAAGTGGGTAACACAAAACCACAAGTGTTGAGCTAAAATTTTCAAATCTGAAACCCACACAACCCACAAAAATATTTTGCAAACACCGGTGAAGGGTTATTCCGGAAAACTTATCTAGGGTAAAAGCTAGATTAAATTTTCAAAAAGATCAAATGTTTTCATAAAGATCCAATTTCCTTAAGGATCTACATTTTCATAGTCATGTGGGACTGTAAACCATATTTCAAATGTGCACTTTGCTTTGGAAACCGAAAGTAAATCGGCTATTTGATTGCAAGTGTCGTTGACCTAAACCCGAGGCAACTGTGGATGACACACCCATCTTTAACCATGGTTCTATCATTACTATAATTGTTTATACCACCATATCAAAATCACTGATGTACAAAGTGTGATGAATAAAAAAGTGATTCATGTATGTTTTTATTTCAAGTTCTGTATTGCTTGAGGACAAGCAACGCTCAAGTGTGGGGATATTTGATAAGGCTAAAAAGGAACATATATTTCATAGCAATATCCCTCCTAAATAATAGGTTTTCATATGTAATTGTATTATATTTTCATTGTAATTGTTTAAATAAATAAGTGCGAAGACAAAAGGCGAAAACGAAGATTTGAAGACGCAAACGTCCAAAAAGCTCAAATGTACAAGATACAATCCAAATGGTTCAAATTATTGATGAGAAACGTCTAAAAATGACAAGAGTACAAGTTACAAAACGCAAAGTACAAGATATTAATTTGTACGCAAGGACGTTCGAAAATTCGGAACCGAGACATGAACCAACTTTCAACGCTCGACGCAACGGAGCTAAAATTACAAGTTAACTATGCTCAAGAATATAATATAATATTTAAATAATTCATAATAAGAATAATAATAAATAATAAAAAGTTGTTAATTGAGCATAGTTAAGGGGTCATAAGTGAAAATTTTAAATCACCAATTGTCTATAAAATGAAATTCACGGTGTAATGAAAAGAACACCTTTCTTCATATTTCTTTCTCTCTTCTGTAATATGTAATATATATTTATATTATAATTTTAATATAAGTTAATTTTAATAATAAAGTTATGGTTTAGTTGGGTTATTGTAAGAAATGTTTTACGGGTTTTAAGTCGAAATTCTGTCAGTGCAACGCTACGCGATTAATCACCACTGTAAGCTATGTTCTTCCTTTTTAATTTAATGTCTCGTAACTAAGTTATTATTATGCTTATTTGAGCCGAAGTAATCGTGATGTTAGGCTAAAATATTAAGATGGGGTTATTGAACTTTGGACCATAATTAAGGTTTGGGCAAAAGACCGACACTTGTGGAAATTGGACTATTGACTATTAATATATGGGGGTATTGTCTAATTGAGTGACAACTCATTGGAGTCTGTCGAACCTATCTTCAAATTAATTATCCTAATAATTAATAATGATTATGGTTGTCCTATTTAGTGACGTTCATATGGAATCTATTATAATCATTTAATTAATTATTCGGGTTGGGTAATTGATTATTCAAACTAATCAAGTGGGTAAATTAATATTCATATCTAATCAAAATAGGGGTGGATTACATACAGTGATAACTGGTGTAATTGTTGACAGAAGTGATAACTGCGTCACAGTTTAAATCCTTAATTAGTTGGAATATTTGACTTCGGGTATAAGGGTAATTTGACGAGGACACTCGCACTTTATATTTATGACCGATGGACTATTATGGATAAAAACCAGATAGATATCAAATAAACCATGACAAAGGACAATTAACCCGAGTAAGAATTAATTAAAATCAAAACGTTAAACATCATGATTACGGAAGTTTAAATAAGCATAATCCTTTTATTTCATATTCTATCGCAATTTTATTTATTGTTATTTTATTTATCGTCATTTATATATTTTACGCACTTTAATTATTGTCATTTATCTTTACGCTTAAAAATATAAAATCGACAAACCGGTCATTAAACGGTAAAAAAACCCCTTTTATAATAATATTACTACTTATATATATATATATATATATATATATATATATATATATATATATATATATATATTTATATATATATATATATATATATATATTTATATATATATATATATATATATATATAAATATAGTTTTATAAAAATATAGTACGTAATCACTAGCTCCCTGTGGAATGAACCGAATTTACTAAAAACTACACTACTCTACGATTAGGTACACTGCCTATAATATTGTAGCAAGGTTTAGGTATATCCCATCCGTAAATTAATAAAACTTGTGTCATATTTTGTAGTATTTTGTATTAAAAATAATAATATTTCGTACCCTCACGCTACATCATCAAGTGTCGGTACGTGATAGTATTAATTTAAAAATAATAATATTTAAATTAGCATTCCGGAAAACTTATCCCCGGCAGCGGCGCCAAAAACTTGATGATGTAGCGTGAGGGTACGAAATATTATTATTTTTAATACAAAATACTACAAAATATGACACAAGTTTTATTAATTTACGGATGGGATATACCTAAACCTTGCTACAACATTATAGGCAGTGTACCTAATCGTAGAGTAGTGTAGTTTTTAGTAAGTCCGGTTCGTTCCACAGGGAGCTAGTGATTACGTACTATATTTTTATAAAACTATATTTATATAAATATATATATATATATATATATATATATATATATATATATATATATATATATATATATATATATATATATATATATATATATATATATTTATATATATATATATATATATATATATATAAATATAGTTTTATAAAAATATAGTACGTAATCACTAGCTCCCTGTGGAATGAACCGAATTTACTAAAAACTACACTACTCTACGATTAGGTACACTGCCTATAATATTGTAGCAAGGTTTAGGTATATCCCATCCGTAAATTAATAAAACTTGTGTCATATTTTGTAGTATTTTGTATTAAAAATAATAATATTTCGTACCCTCACGCTACATCATCAAGTGTCGGTACGTGATAGTATTAATTTAAAAATAATAATATTTAAATTAGCATTCCGGAAAACTTATCCCCGGCAGCGGCGCCAAAAACTTGATGATGTAGCGTGAGGGTACGAAATATTATTATTTTTAATACAAAATACTACAAAATATGACACAAGTTTTATTAATTTACGGATGGGATATACCTAAACCTTGCTACAACATTATAGGCAGTGTACCTAATCGTAGAGTAGTGTAGTTTTTAGTAAGTCCGGTTCGTTCCACAGGGAGCTAGTGATTACGTACTATATTTTTATAAAACTATATTTATATAAATATATATATATATATATATATATATATATATATATATATATATATATATATATATATATATATATATATATATATATATATATATATATATATATATATATATATATATATATATATATATATATATATATATATATATAAGTAGTAATATTATTATAAAAGGGGGTTTTTTACCGTTTAATGACCGGTTTGTCGATTTTATATTTTTAAGCGTAAAGATAAATGACAATAATTAAAGTGCGTAAAATATATAAATGACGATAAATAAAATAACAATAAATAAAATTGCGATAGAATATGAAATAAAAGGATTATGCTTATTTAAACTTCCGTAATCATGATGTTTAACGTTTTGATTTTAATTAATTGTTACTCGGGTTAATTGTCCTTTATCATGGTTTATTTGATACCTATCTGGTTTTTATCCATAATAGTCCATCGGTCATAAATATAAAGTGCGAGTGTCCTCGTCAAATTACCCTTATACCCGAAGTCAAATATTTCAACTAATTAAGGATTTAAACTGTGACGCAGTTATCACTTCTGTCAACAATTACACCAGTTATCACTTTATGCAATCTACCCCTGTTTTGATTAGATATGAATATTAATTTACCCACTTGATCAGTTTGAATAATCAATTACCCAACCCGAATAATTAATTATAATAGATTCCATATGAACGTCACTAAATAGGACAACCATAATCATTATTAATTATTAGGATAATTAATTTGAAGATAGGTTCGACAGACTCCAATGAGTTGTCACTCAATTAGACAATACCCCCCACCTATTAATAGTCAATAGTCCAATTTCCACAAGTGTCGGTCTTTTGCCCAAACCTTAATTATGGTACAAAATCCAATAATCCCGTCTTAATATTTAGTCAAACATCACGATTACTTCGGCTTAAATAAGCATAATAATAACTTAGTTACGAGACATTAATTTAAAAGGGAAGAACATAACTTACAGTGATTATTAATCGTGTAGCGTTACACGGACAGAGTTTCGACTTTAAAACCCGTAAAACATTCCTTACAATAACCCAATTATTATTAAACTTAAACTAAAATTAAAATTAAAATTATAAATATATATATTACATGTAAAGAGAAAGAAAGAAGAAAAGGTGTTCTTTTCATTACACCGTGAATTTCATTTTATAGACAATTGGTGATTTAAAATTTTCACTTATGACCCCTTAACTATGCTCAATTAACAACTTTTTATTATTTATTATTATTCTTATTATGAATTATTTAAATATTATATTATATTCTTGAGCATAGTTAACTTGTAATTTTAGCTCCGTTGCGTCGAGCGTTGAAAGTTGGTTCATGTCTCGGTTCCGAATTTTCGAACGTCCTTGCGTACAATTTAATATCTTGTACTTTGCGTTTTGTAACTTGTACTCTTGTCTTTTTTAGACGTTTCTCATCAATAATTTGAACCACTTGGATTGTATCTTGTACATTTGAGCTTTTTGGACGTTTGCGTCTTCAAATCTTCGTTTTCGCCTTTTGTCTTCGCACTTATTTATTTAAACAATTACAATGAAAATATAATACAATTACATATGAAAACCTATTATTTAGGAGGGATATTGCTATGAAATATATGTTCCTTTTTAGCCTTATCACTGCTAAAAATAGAAACTTTCTAAAAATAGAAAGTGTGTGTCCGTACGCTGTTCCGATCAAACCGATGCATGTTGAGTGTTGTTCTATGTCTACTTGCAACATGTACCATAGCTATCATACTAAGACTTGCCCTAAGTTAGTTATTTATATCGACCTTCTTTATTTATAGGTCGGCGTTGTGATCATTCCTGATCACTTTACTTCATTTGTTGTTCGCATATTTGTGTGGTTACTTCGTTTACTATTAAGGTGAGTTATAGTCCCATTTTTCTATTTTACATCTTTTGGGATGAGAATACATGCAATTTATTTTATATTTTGGACACAAGTGGAAGTTGGTTTAAATTATTCATTGTGAGTCGAAACAAAATATTCCCTAATGTGGTAATTGTAATCAATTGTTTCTACTGGTGAACGCGAATCCTTTGGATAGATCTATCGGGTTTGACAACCCCATTTCGAGCTAGTCGCGCTAGCAATTTATAATTGGAATGTTTAGTACTTCGTAATTTGTTGTAGATACACTTGTTCGGTGTATATTATTTATTGTGTTTGGCAAGGGTAAATAAATGGTTAAGTGGTTACCAGGTGGCTCACGGTAAATGGAATAATGTTTTTATATGTTTTCTAGCATATAATTTTGTGGTCCAAAAAGGAGTTTTTATGTTTTCAAACATAAATTTTTACGGTTTAAATTAAATATTGTTTGCAATATTAAACCTATAATTCACTCAACATTTTTGTTGACAGTTACTCGCATGTTTTATTCTCAGGTTCATGATTGATTGCTTCCGCTGTGCTTAGAGAGTCTGCATATTTATGATGGCAGCTTTTGTTAAACAATAACTTGCATTCTATTTTGATACATTTAATAGTGGATGTTGTTGACTTTGTTTTGGTCAACTTTTGGTTAAGTAATAATGTATGGTTTTTCTAAACTTACATATTTTGATAGGTTTCCTTTATAGAAAATCATTTTTAAATAAAGAATGCAAGGTTATTTATTAAATTCATATAGAGTTATGATCAAGCTGTGGGACCAAGATAACGATGGTCGTCAAGTGTACTTTGACGGTTCGTTAAATAAATTATAAGGACTAACAATTTTAAAATAATAAATGATACAATAAAGTTATGAAACTATGGTTTCTATACATAATTATTAATATATGTATATTGTAATATGTAACATCCCAGGTAAACGTTCCCCGTAGCATGATATTGTCCGCTTTGCCCGTAGGCGCACGGATTTTTCTTGGCAACCACACAGGACGAGCACTTTCC
This sequence comes from Rutidosis leptorrhynchoides, assembly GCF_046630445.1. Classification (NCBI taxonomy): domain Eukaryota; kingdom Viridiplantae; phylum Streptophyta; class Magnoliopsida; order Asterales; family Asteraceae; genus Rutidosis; species Rutidosis leptorrhynchoides. The sequence goes on along the minus strand of NC_092340.1, from coordinate 59,044,104 downwards.
CAAGAGGTCACCCATCCTGGTAGTGCTCTCGCCTGAGCATGCTTAACTGCAGAGTTCTCATGAGATTTGCTGCGCTTGTGGTCCCAAAACGCGTCATGCTAGGAAAGGTCTCCACACCATTATAAGGCATGCTTCGTTCCCTTCTCCAACTGATGTGGGATGGATGTAACATGGATGTTACAATCCTCCCCCCGTATGGGACACAACGTCCTCGCTGTGCACGTTTGGTCCGGGGCCTGGCTCTGATACCATCTGTAACATCCCAGGTAAATAATATATATTAAAAGGTATAAAAATTTAGTACTCAATATAGGTTGTTATATAATATAATCATCAAATATTACATGTTTAATAAAATATAATTACAAGTTAAAAATATAGTTGTATTATTATTGTTATCATTATAAACATCATAATTAATTATGAATTTAATTATTATCATGATTACTATCATTATCAATAAAACTTAGTATCATAAAAATAAATACAATTTATTATTATTATCATTAATAATATTATTTGTATCATCTTATAGTTAATATATTTATTATTATTATTAGAATTATTATTAATTATTAATATGTACTAATTATAGATCAATTAAATGTGGGAATATGTGCATATCGTTATCAAGTTCTTTCTTCTGTCTGTAAAAGTAATTGAATCGATTCCCATTGCTATAATACAAGTGATCAATTACAAAATCAGTTAGAGATCATTATCAACTTTATTATTTCTTTATCTTTTCTTCCTGGCACGAATATTACTGTCAACTATCACTAACCATAACCACATATTGATACATGTTGATTCTTTCTGTTTCATATCTATATCTATCACATCTACCTTTTATCTATTCCTATCTATCTATATTCCATTATAATTATAAATGTATACATTCATAGAATGAAATCCATCTGCAATACCTATCGATTCTATTCTTCTTCCCCTATCTCATTCACCTTTGCTTCTATTAATCAAAAGCACAACACAAACGTGTATCTCCTTCTGTTTTCTGTTGACAACGGGTGCAACCCACCACCCTAACACCATTAGCTTTCTGTGTTACGAACCATAACAACCCATCTCTGGTTAACATCAAACCGTAACAAGAAACCATTAAAAACCCTCACTTCAACCTCACCACCTCATATCTAAAACTCGATCACCACCATTGATTTCCTTCACCCATCACCTTCATCATTTCATGACCCGTCCTAATCCATCTGGATGAATACATTACATTTGGTTACATCGCGAGGTACTTGACCTCTATACGATACATTTTACAAATATTGCATTCGTTTTTAAAAGACAAACTTTCATTACATCGACAGTTGACGGCATGCATACCATTTCATAATATATCCAACTATAATTGACTTAGTAATAATCTTGATGAACTTGACGACTCGAATGCAACATTTTTTGAAATATGTCATGAATGACTCCAAGTAATATCTCTAATATGAGCAAATGCACAGCGGAAGATTTCTTTCATACCTGAGAATAAACATGCTTTCAAGTGTCAACCAAAAAGTTGGTGAGTTCATTAGTTTATCGTAATCAATCATTTCCATAATTTTAATAGACCACAAGATTTTAATTCCATAAATACACATCTCATATCAGGCATTTCGCAAACTGCATAGAGATAAAATCATTCATATGGATTGAACACCTGGTAACCGACGTTAACTTAATGCATAGAATATCCCCAAAACCGAACCTCTCGTCTGTATAATAATCTCGAAGTACTAAAGCATTCGTACCCCGAATGGGACTTGTCAAGGTCCATAGATCTATCTTTAGGATTCGCATCAATCAGGGGCCATTTTCCTAAATTCTTAGGTTACCAGACTTGAAGAGCGATATTCAGTTTAATAATCCAACCATAGAATGTAATTTTAAGTACTTGTGTCTATTTCGTAAAACGTTTATAAAAACAGCGCATGTATTCTCAGTCCCAAAAATATATATTGCAAAAGCAAGTAAAAAGGGAGCAAATGAAACTCGCCAAATGTATTTTGTAGTAAAAATACATATGACTATATTGAACAATGCAGGGTTGGCCTCGGATTCACGAACCTATATCATTTGTGTACTTATTAATATACATAATTGTAATCGAACAAATTTATGTATATATAAATTTATTGGTTATATCATTTTTATATTAATAATCTATGTTGCATATATTCATTTTATATATTTAAAATAAATAAAAAAAATATTAATTTTGGTTATGTTATATGTATTAAATATATATATATATATATATATATATATATATATATATATATATATATATATATATATATATATATATATATATATATATATATATATATATATATATATATATATATATATATATATATTAATTGTTAGTTAAAACAGTACTTTAGTGATACTAAGGTAATATTTGAGATAATAATATTGTTAATACTAATATTAATACAAACGATGATATTATTTATAATTCTATAAATATATTAATGATATTTTTCATTAATTAATCTCATAATAATGATGATATCAGCAGTTTTTAATAAAAAGAATAATTTAATAATAATGGTCCTAAAAATATTAATTTTTGATAATAATACTTAATTCTTAATAATAATAATAATAATTATAAAGATATCTATTTTGTTAATTATGGTAACAAGTTTAATTATAACCAGTCTACTAATCATATTAACAATAATAATAATATCATTACTAATATCTTTGTTGATAATATAATAATAATACCAACAATTAGTAAAACGATACTAATAATAATATTTATAATAATAATTTGTATTATGTTCATATTAATGATAATAATATTAGTAGTACTAACAATTATAACAATAGTAATTAATACTAGTAATAATAATAACAATAATAATAATAATAATAATAATAATAATAATAATAATAATAATAATAATAATAATAAAAGTAATAATAATAAAAATGACTACCTTTAAAATAAGTCTCCTTAAAAAAAACTGCCATCGCCTAGATTTGAACCCCCGACCTCTCGCATACCCCAATACTCCTTAACCATTTTGGCCGTGGCCTATTTTCTGTTTTATAACTTATTTACTAATATATAACCCGTATATTATTCCTCCCTTATTCTTCCTCCTCAAACTACTAGTCGATCATTTACCCCGTAACACTTATATGTTTGGTTTTTGGATTACACACGAAGTATATTCAACTGATATGAGTTCTTGAGTGAATTAAAAGAAAATGAAAAGAAAAAAATAAAAAAATTAAAAGATACACATATACAGCTTCTGCTCGTCGGTTTTTAAATAAAAAAATATACCTTTTTGATTTTAAGGAAGTTTTTGATCATACGTATAACACGAAACATGTTTTAATTCGTATATAGAAACTTTTTGGATCGTTAATTTCAACAAAAACATTAAAAAAGATTCGAATTTGATGATGAACACAAAGTTGACTTTTTAGAAAAATTACCTTTGACTTCGAAATTGATAACCAATATGAAGAATTGAAACTTGTAAATTTGCAGGTAGTTTCAATGACTGAATTCTAACAACACTACACTTTTAGATTTTTGGAGAAAAACGATCCATAGTCGAGTTGTGGTGAAAATTACGCGTACAGAAGAAAGAAAAAAAACGAGTTGTTCTTCATTTAATTCACTCGCATATAAATGATTATAATTGGTATTAAAGGTTGAATGTGTTAATTTAATTCACAAACAGATTAATTCGTATATATTGAATGATTGAGGGTCGATCAAAAGTCACGAGCGGCACAAAAAAATAATAAAAAAATAAAAAAATAAAACAGATAAGGGTACAGATTTCGCGTGATACATTAACTGTTTCTATATATTTATTATTTTAATTTTAATAATTAATAATCTCATTAATAATAATAATGATATTATTATTAATAATAATAAACATCAACATACAAATAATAATAATGATATAAAGAGTAATAATAATAATATGTCTCAATAATAATAATTTTTAGTGAAATTTATAATAATAATATTATTGATAATAATTACAATTACAATACTAATTTTATTAATATTAATAAATTGTTTATATCGAATTTCATTTCTATATATTATATTTTAAAATGATAATATTAATAACACTAGTATCGATATTATTAATAAAAGTAATAACAATATTGTTATAACAATTATATTTAATATATTAGTATTTCAATTTATAGATTATATACTATATAATATATTATATAGTAATGAGCATTATATATTTTAATAGTAATAATATCTAATCGTAATGAAGATATAACAAGTTACATGCTTCCATAATATTAATAATACAGATATGGATATTAGTGAGAATAAAAGCAATTATTACAAATATATTTTTATATCTATCCAATCATGGGATTATAATATCATATACATATTTATATATTAACAATACTTAATTATTCTAATTGTCATTTTAAAAAAAAATTTCAATTATTTAAAGTACACTTTATTAAATCAAAATATTATATATTCTAATGTTTATATTAATATAATATGTACATATTTATTTACAAATAATTGTTCGTGAATTGTCAGATATAGTCAAAGGTCAAATGGTTTTTTGTAAACTGTTCCAAAAATTTAGAGACTCTACTTTACAGATTTTGCTTGTCATGTCAAAATTATGTAAAGATTAAGCTTAAATTTGGTCGGAAATTTCCGGGTCGTCACAGTACCTACCCGTTAAAGAAATTTCGTCCCGAAATTTGAGTGAGGTGGTCATGGCTAACACTAAAAATGTTTTCATGACGAATATGAGTTGATAAATAGAGTTTTATCACCATTGAATAATTTGGATAAAATGATTGACTTTTTCGAAGAGTACAAATGAAGCTATCACTAAATAGTGAAATGAGAAAATCAAGTTTCATCATAATTTTTGACTAGTCATGGTTGAATTCCGGAATTCAAGGAATTTAAAAGAAAATCTTGGAAATCTATAAGATCTGATTCTTCGAGATTTAAGGAAATTAGGATCTCTTTAATTAAATGAGATGATCTGCCCCAATTACTACGTCTGATATTTCCAGTATAAATTTACCTTTTCCGTTCCATTAGTTTTCACCACTTCTATACTCAATCCTAAATTCAAAAGATTGTGAAAATGCTTAATCCAGTTCTGATTCTTGTTCTTATACTCACTATCGCAACAATCATTCTCCTTTTTCAATTACCACAAGAGGAATATGTTTTCTTCTACTTCGCCCTTGGGGATATAATGTTTTTAATTCTCCCGTGTCTTTATGTTGCGATAAACATTGATATACACGGTTTGTAATTCCTGTGTTTGTGATCAGCTTTATATTTTCCTTTATTTTTCGGAGCTCCATGCTCTTGTTTTCTCTTCCCGACTCCAAGTCAAGCGAATAATGGTCCAGAATTTGTAGATATAGAGTTTTTAATGATTATAATGTTCTAAGCAGGGTGGAACGTGATAGCACGATTTGATTTTCAAATTTATCAAAATTACAGAAGATAGAACTATCAAGAATATATTTTCTTGATATATTCAGAAGTTAAGTAGAATGAAAGAGGTATGTAACATGGCACATGATGATGTTATGATCTGTGAATCATCATGTTCTAATAGAAACTCAGCATGACTTACTGTAATATAATCACGTTGGTCGGGCGTCATTATATTATACTAACCCATGCTTCAATTCCCAACACTCCTCCACAATTCATTCATAATTTATACTTAGATTTTACAGAAGTTTCCAATATCATAAAATACAGAAAACACAAAGAGGTAGATAATTTCGGACAAGACTATTTATGAAAATATCCTCAGAAATATCGAAGATATTTATGATGATATTTTGGAATTTCTAAGTTCGAAGGTTGATGAAGAAAAATTTTCCGCAAGATTTTAACATGACTTCGGAGCAAGATATTCTCTAAAGATTTCATCGGATCCAGAATTACCTGGATTCTTTGAATATAGGGTTTGGTCCTTGTATTTATCCTTGGTCTCCTTCATGGTTAGCTCAATCTGTTTTTCAGTACCAAATTTTCTATCGAGCGTTCCTACACTCCTTTATTTATCATCAAACTTTTGGCCGTTTAGACCATCTACCATTTTTCTGTTTCCTCTATATTTAATGCTACGATATCTGAATCATTGGTTATCAATCCGAGGTGGTTTCAGGAGAATTGTGTTTTTAGATGATTAAACGCTGATGGTAGTATGGTGGAATATAAAAGGTTCTCTGGTAACAATAAATGAGCACGCGTATAAATCAAGGTTATAATAAGGTTGTTTTGAATGAAAAGTCAAAGTTGTCATGCTGGAGCTGTGACAAAATTGGCTATTTTGAAAAAGAACTGCCAAGTTATTTTGGGTAATAATAATGCCAAAGGAGCTAGCACCGACACATGTTAAATGTTTACACAGGTTCCGAGTGTTTTCAGGTGCATAACTATATGCATCAATCTTTCTTTCTGTAGATGAAGTGTGGTTGGTTCATCCTCTTGATTGAGGCGTTTTCAAGAATCATGAAAGATTTTAACGCAGATTGTAATCGTTAAGATACAAATGAGGTTTAGGATGAAATCAAGTGGCAAACTTGAAGAATTATTTAGTTTCATATGTTATAATCAATATTTTAATTTATTTTAATTTGTTCAATGTTGGCAGTCCACAGTTGATAGTCCACAGTTAACAGTCTAATAATTCATATATAGTTTAATTTATAATATTCGAATTAATTAATACGTGTCGTGACCCGTATACGTCTCAGACTCGATCACAACTCAAACTATATATATTATCGTAGAATCAACCTCAACCCTGTATAGCTAACTCCAGCATTACTGCATATAGAGTGTCTATGGTTATTCCAAATAATATATATAGATGCGTCGATATGATATGTCAAAACCTTGTATACGTGTCCCAATATTTAAAGTGCGTAAAAATAAATAACAGAAATTAAATGACGATAAATAAAGTGCGTAAAATAAATAACAGAATGTAAATGACAATAAATAAAATTGCGAGAATTAAATTGCGATAAAATAAATTGCGATAATTAAATGTTCAATAAGGAATTAACAGTTAGCTAGGAACAGTTAGCTAGGATTTTGTTAGCGTGGATTCTTAACAAACTTTATCATAGTTAATTTGTTTGTTTCTAACAAATTTTATTTTGTCCAATGTTTTCTTCATTATACCACTTGTCGGATTCTGATAGGTCAAAATCCAAATATGAAATTGGATGAATATGGTTATTTTGTGGTGAACAGATTTGTATATCGTGGATGTAAGTAGGATAGTAAATGACTGTTGAATCAGATTCGAAGAATGTACAATGTAACTTTTTAATGTGAAATCTAAATATTCCTCGGGTATTACCTACCCGTTAAAATATTTTCACCATTAACAGTTTGTACGAAAGAATTTTTAATTACAATCTTTATGAAAACATATATACACGTATATTTTCTTCAGATGTAATACCGATTTAATGAGTTAATATAATATTAATCTCATTTGTTTTACCGTTAGAACTAGAATACATAATATCTAAAACATTAGAGATTACATAATCGTCATGTCGAACGAAGATAAATGATGTAGAACGTCATGTAGAATGATGATTATGCTCGAGGTACAGATTGTGATGTTGATGGTACTGGTATTGATGTTGGTGGTACTGTTGGTTCCGTTGATGTTGCTGAAGCTGATACGTTTTGCACCATATTTTTCAAGGCTACAACTCGGGCGCGTAGTTCGTTGACTTCTTATATTATTCCGGGATGATTGTCGGGTAATGAGGGCGAACATAGTGTTTCGGATTGGTTCGCCGGTGAATGCTTCAGGTTCTTCGCCAAGAGTGCAGAAGGGATCGCCTTCTTCTCGTCTCCATCGGTTAAGTCGACTACGAACCCATCAGATGAATTGGGGATGGATGATTGGTTGATTCATTCTGGTGACACTGCTTTCGGAGCTTAGGTGAAACTCCATATCGGAATAGCTGTCGGAATTCGAGGAATTCGAACTGGTTGAGGGATTCATCTCGTATGATCAGATGAAGGATTTTCGATAAGAAATAGATTATAGGATGTAGATTAGTACCCTGCAATACATAATTTATATATGCATATATAATACTAAAATCCCATAAGTTACGGAAGAATCTACGGTAGCTGTCAGGCAAAGGTAACAATAACAGGTACGCTAAGATATGAATTTATCTATACACTATCTATGCAATAGAGGCAGTAAGACATGTCTAGACCTTAAGGATGATAAGCAAATAATTTTTCGACACTAAATGATAATCAAAACTTTTGACATGCAGACACGGTCGAAGTCCAGACCCACTAATGCATCTAAACAACTATCAGTTAGATACACTAATGCAAGATCTGGTTCGCTAAGACCACCGCTCTGATACCAACTTTCATGACCCGTCCTAATCCATCTGGACGAATACATTACATTTGGTTACATCGCGAGGTACTTGACCTCAATATGATACATTTTACAAATATTGCATTCGTTTTTAAAAGACAAACTTTCATTACATCGACAGTTGACGGCATGCATACCATTTCATAATATATCCAACTATAATTGACTTAGTAATAATCCTGATGAACTTGACGACTCGAATGCAACATCTTTTGAAATATGTCATGAATGACTCCAAGTAATATCTCTAATATGAGCAAATGCACAGCGGAAGATTTCTTTCATACATGAGAATAAACATGCTTTCAAGTGTCAACCAAAAGGTTGGTGAGTTCATTAGTTTATCGTAATCAATCATTTCCGTAATTTTAATAGACCACAAGATTTTAATTCCATAAATACACATCTCGTATCAGGCATTTCGCAAACTGCATAGAGATAAAATCATTCATATGGATTGAACACCTGGTAACCGACGTTAACTTAATGCATAGAATATCCCCAAAACAGAACCTTTCGTCTGTATAATAATCTCGAAGTACTAAAGCATTCGTACCCCGAATGGGACTTGTCAAGGTCTATAGATCTATCTTTAGGATTCGCGTTAATCAGGGGCCATTTCCCTAAATTCTTAGGTTACTAGACTTGAAGGGCGATATTCGGTTTAATAATCCAACCATAGAATGTAATTTTAAGTACTTATGTCTATTTCGTAAAACATTTATAAAAACAGCGCATGTATTCTCAGTCCCAAAAATATATATTGCAAAAGCAAGTAAAAAGGGAGCAAATGAAACTCACCAAATGTATTTTGTAGTAAAAATACATATGACTATATTGAACAACGCAGGGTTGGCCTCGGATTCACGAACCTATATCATTTGTGTACTTATTAATATACAGTAATCGAACAAATTTATGTATATATAAATTTATTAGTTATATCATTTTTATATTAATAATCTATGTTGCATATATTCATTTTATATATTTAAAATAAATAAATAAAAATATTAATTTTGGTTATGTTATATGTATTAAATATATTTATATATTTATATATTTATATATATATTAATTGTTAGTTAAAACAGTACTTTAGTGATACTAAGGTAATATTTGAGATAATAATATTGTTAATACTAATATTAATACAAACGATGATATTATTTATAATTCTATAAATATATTAATGATATTTTTCATTAATCAATCTCATAATAATGATGATATCAACAGTTTTTAATAAAAAGAATATTTTAATAATAATGGTCCTAAAAATATTAATTTTTGATAATAATACTTAATTCTTAATAATAATAATAATTATAAAGATATCTATTTTGTTAATTATGGTAACAAGTTTAATTATAACCAGTCTACTAATCATATTAACAATAATAATAATATCATTACTAATATCTTTGTTGATAATATAATAATAATACCAACAATTTGTAAAACGATACTAATAATAATATTTATAATAATAATTTGTATTATGTTCATATTAATGATAATAATATTAGTAGTACTAACAATTATAACAATAGTAATTAATACTAGTAATAATAATAACAATAATAATAATAATAATAAAAGTAATAATAATAAAAATGACTACCTTTAAAATAAGTCTCCTTAAAAAAAACTGCCATCGCCTAGATTTGAACCCCCGATCTCTCGCATACCCCAATACTCCTTAACCATTTAGGCCGTGGCCTATTTTCTGATTTATAACTTATTTACTAATATATAACCCGTATATTATTCCTCCCTTCTTCTTCCTCCTCAAACTACTAGTCGATCATTTACCCCGTAACACTTATATGTTTGGTTTTTGGATTACACACGAAGTATATTCAACTGATATGAGTTCTTAAGTGAATTAAAAGAAAATGAAAAGAAAAAAATAAAAAAATAAAAAGATACACATATACAGCTTCTGCTCGTCGGTTTCTAAATAAAAAAATATACCTTTTTGATTTTAAGGAAGTTTTTGATCATACGTATAACATGAAACATGTTTTAATTCGTATATAGAAACTTTTTGGATCGTTAATTTCAACAAAAACATTAAAATAGATTCGAATTTGATGATGAACACAAAGTTGACTTTTTAGAAAAATTACCTTTGACTTCGAAATTGATAACCAATATGAAGAATTGAAACTTGTAAATTTGCAGGTAGTTTCAATGACCGAATTCTAACAACACTACACTTTTATATTTTTGGAGAAAAACGATCCATAGTCGAGTTGTGGTGAAAATTACGCGTACAGAAGAAAGAAAAAAAAACGAGTTGTTCTTCATTTAATTCACTCGCATATAAATGATTATAATTGGTATTAAAGGTTGAATGTGTTAATTTAATTCACAAATAGATTAATTCATATATATTGAATGATTGAGGGTCGACCAAAAGTCACGAGCAGCACAAAAAAATAATAAAAAAAATAAAAAAATAAAACAGATAAGGGTACAGATTTCGCGTGATACATTAACTGTTTCTATATATTTATTATTTTAATTTTAATAATTAATAATCTCATTAATAATAATAATGATATTATTATTAATAATAATAAACATCAACATACAAATAATAATAATGATATAAAGAGTAATAATAATAATATGTCTCAATAATAATAATTTTTAGTGAAATTTATAATAATAATATTATTGATAATAATTACAATTACAATACTAATTTTATTAATATTAGTAAATTGTTTATATCGAATTTCATATCTATATATTATATTTTAAAATGATAATATTAATAACGCTAGAATCGATATTATTAATAAAAGTAATAACAATATTGTTATAACAATTATATTTAATATATTAGTATTTCAATTTATAGATTATATACTATATAATATATTATATAGTAATGAGCATTATATATTTTAATAGTAATAATATCTAATCATAATGAAGATATAACAAGTTACATGCTTCCATAATATTAATAATACAGATATGGATATTAGTGAGAATAAAAGCAATTATTACAAATATATTTTTATATCTATCCAATCATGGGATTATAATATCATATACATATTTATATATTAACAATACTTAATTATTCTAATTGTCATTTAAAAAAAATAAATTTCAATTATTTAAAGTACACTTTATTAAATCAAAATATTATATATTCTAATGTTTATATTAATATAATATGTACATATTTATTTATAAATAATTGTTCGTGAATCGTCGGATATAGTCAAAGGTTAAATGGTTTTATGTAAACTGTTCCAAAAATTTAGAGACTCTACTTTAAAGACTTTGCTTGTCATGTCAAAATTATGTAAAGATTAAGCTTAAATTTGGTTGGAAATTTCTGGGTCGTCACATATCATAAACAACCGCTATCACCATTGAATACCACCCATGAAACCACCTGCTACAGTCGTACTATTTCTGTTGTGAACCACTTCTGTTTCTGTTTGAACAACCACCGCAACCATCCTTCATCTCTTCTCTTCTCTCTCTACCTCCCATCTCTCTCTCCACTTTCTTTCTTGTTCGTGCACTATCAAATTTATGCTATTGCTACAGCCGTGAAACACACCTCCATTGACAATACCATCAATCATCATCTCACCTGAATATATATATATATATATATATATATATATATATATATATATATATATATATATATATATATATATATATATATATATATATATATATATATATATACCGATTATTTTCAGTTTACTTGCGGGTTTCCGTTCGAACTCAAACCCAAACACCCACCAACGTTTAGATCATCACCATAAAACCACTTTAACCCACTACAACCGAACTTTAAAAACATCGGATCACCTCATCTTAAAAACCTATTTTTTTTTTCTTCTTTCTATCCATCATGAGCAATATATAATTTTGACCATCGAAACCATCCTGCAAATTACTTTAGCTTGGACCTGTTCCTGTTTGATTGTCGATACCAAAGGCTACGTAAAACCTTCAGCAAATTGTTAATGGCTATCGGATAAATTGTTAATTGATTTATGCAAACAAAGTTCCTGCTTTTATGATGCTTCCTCTTGTGGCCGGCAATTACTAAAAGAATCCCACTTGCCTTATTAAAAGTATTCTATGGTGATAAAGACGTTGCATTCTTTCCAGCTGGTATTTTTTTTATGATAGGATATTGTTAATGGAAAGTGACATGGGAATTGAGGAGGAGGACGTGTATTAGGATTACAAAGCCTCAATTCTTACGGCTCTTTGTTCTATTTAATCTGAATTAATCGAACCTGCTTGGGCCGAGCACTTGTTGTTTTGTTGGGCCACTAATTGGGTTAGTTAAATTAAATCTGTAGGACGTGACAATGATGTAATATTGGGCCTGTTAAGGGGACTGGGTATTCTATGGGGCTGCCATGCTATTAATAGGATGAATTACTAGTTAACATTATAAGAAACCGATACAATGGCCTTGCTTTCGTTTTTATTATTTTGATGATCATAATGAAGATTATTACAGCAAGGTATTCGATGATATTATGATCATGAGATAGAATAATGATAATAGTAGATGATGATAATGGTTTGGATGATGTTAAGTTGATGATGAAATAGATGGAAATACATAATATGATGGTGATGCTCGATGAAGAAAATGATAATGATGTTCACAGAAACGATAATGATGATACTTTATGTCGATGATGATGATCGTGATGATGTAATAGTGATGGTAGTTGATACGCATAGATGGTGATGACGGTTATGATGATAATAGTAATTGAATTATAAGTATCATTACGATATTGATGATGACAAGATTGATCATGATATAGATGATGAATAGAGATATTAGATGATAATGATCGACATGATGATGATGAGGGACGTAACATGGAGATGTGGTGATGCATGATGTTTGATGATTCGGTATAAGATACTAGTTAGGATGATTGAGTTTTAACTTTAAGAAGGAAATTGAAACTGACTTAAAGTGGGTTAAAAATAATTAGCATACATGTAAAATCTGGAAAGTAAGATAGAAAGTAATGATTAAGGATGTTATCGGGTTAGCGGGACGTCGCGGGTTCAAACCCAGACTTGGGGAAATTCTTTTAGGACTACTCCTTTGAGGTAGTATTACTAATACTATTATTATTACGGAGTATTATTTCATTATTATTATTATTATTATTATTATTATTATTATTATTATTATTATTATTATTATTATTATTATTATTATTATTATTATAAATATTATACTATTATTATTATTATCATTAAAATGAGCATTAGGATTATTATTACTATTATTATTAGTATTATCCTTAAAATTACCATTTTAAAAATTATTATTATTAACAAAAGTATTTTTATAAAAATTATCATTTTCATTATCATTATAGGTATTATTTTTTTTATTATTTTCGTTACTAACATTATTATTATTATTATTATTATTATTATTATTATTTTATCACATTATTATTATTTTATCACATTATTATTATTATTATCATTATATTATCATATAACATTTTTATTATTAGTATATCAAATAAAGATTTTCTATATTAAAATATATTTATGACATAACACATAACTATACTAATATTTTTATAATAAATATTAATTAGTAAGTTATAGTATATAAAAATATAAATATATGTAATGAGGTTATTAATGAAACATTAAAATAACAATTATATCACTAATAATATGTAAATTTATTCGATTACCATTATATGTGTTGATATATATATAATTGATATAGGTTCGTGAATCCGAGGCCAACCCTATACTTGTTCAATGTCGTCATATGTATTTTTACTACAAAATACAGTATGGTGAGTTTCATTTGATCCCTTTTTAAATGCTTTTGCAATATATATTTTTGGGACTGAGAATACATGCGCTGCTTTTATAAATGTTTTACGAAATGGACATAAGTAATCGAAACTACATTATATAGTTGAATGATCGAAGCTGAATATGCCCCTTTTACTTGGTAACCTAAGAATTAGTAAACTGGTCTACTAATTGACGCGAATCCTAAAGATAGATCTATTGGGCCTAACGAACCCCATCCAAAGTACCAGATGCTTTAGTACTTCAATGTTGTTTTTATCATGTTCGAAGGATTTCCCGGAATGATAGGGGATATTCTTATATGCATCTTGTTAATGTCGGTTACCAGGTGTTCAATCCATATGAATGATATTTTTGTCTCTATGCATGGGACGTATATTTATGAGAACTGAAAATGAAATCTTGTGGTCTATTAAAATTATGAAATGATTATTTATGATAAACTAATGAACTCACCAACCTTTTTGGTTGACACTTTAAAGCATGTTTATTCTCAGGTATGAAAGAAATCTTCCGCTGTGCATTTGCTCACTTTAGAGATATTACTTGGAGTCATCCATGACATATTTCAAAAGACGTTGCATTCGAGTCGTTGAGTTCATCAAGATTATTATTAAGTCAATTATAGTTGGATATATTATGAAATGGTATGCATGCCGTCAACTTTTGATGTAATGAAAGTTTGTCTTTTAAAAACGAATGCAATGTTTGTAAAATGTATCATATAGAGGTCAAGCACCTCGCGATGTAACCAAATGTAATGTAATCGTCCAGATGGATTAGGACGGGTCCTTTCACAGGATATCTTCATGATCTTCACAGGGATAAAATGGATCAGTGTCAACATTAAGTGATCTAACAACTATAGGAGTACTTAATGGTTTTGCCTTGTCCATATTGAAACATTTTAAAATCTTTACCGTATAAGTTTTTTGATGTACAAGTAAACCATTAGGCATATGCTCAATCTGCAAACCAAGGCAATACTTGGTTTTTCCGAGATCTTTCATTTCAAATTCTTTCTTTAGAAGTTGAATGGCTTCATAGATCTCTTTATTTGTACCTATGATGTTAAGATCATCGACATAAACGGCTATGATCACATATCTGGATGTTGTTTTCTTAATGAATACACATGGGCAAATAAGATTATTGGTATACCCTTTGCATATCAAGTAATCACTTAATCGTTTATACCACATGCGACCCGATTGTTTCAACCCATATAAAGACCTTTGTAACTTGATTGAGTACATTTCTTTGGATTTTGCATTGGTTGCTTCTGATACCTTAAATCCTTCAGGTATCTTCATATATATATATATCACTATCAAGTGATCCATATAGATAAGCAGTCACAACATCCATGAGATGCATTTATAAATTTTTAGAAACTGCCAGACTGATTAAGTATCTAAAAGTAATTGCATCCATAATAGGAGAATAAGTTTCCTGGAGAATAAGTTTCCTCATAATCAATTCCTGGTCTTTGAGAAAAACCTTGAGCTACAAGTCTAGCTTTATACCTTGTAACTTCATTTTTTTCATTTCTTTTTCACACAAAAACCCATCTATATCCCACAGGTTTCACATCTTTAGGTGTGAGAATGATAGATCCGAAAACTTTTCTTTTATTGAGCGATTCAAATTCAGCTCTTATTACTCCTTTCCAATGATCCCAATCATGTCTATTTTGACATTCAATGACATATTTTGGTTCTGGATCATCATCATCATTCATGATGTCATATGCAACATTATATGAAAATATCTTATCAAGATTTTTCATTTCATTTCGGTTCCATAATATTTTTTAATGTGCATAATTGATGTTTTAGCAGAGTAGTATATAAAATAGCTTATATTTTTACAGGAAAAACTATTAAATACGATACATTTTTACACAAGATATTTATTTATTTATAGAATGGATATACTTAAACCTTGCTACAACACTTATAGGCAGTGTACCTAATCGTACAGTAGTGTAGTTTTTAGTAAGTCCGGTTCGTTCCACAGGGAATCTTTTTAAACAAAGCTTAACGCTATATTAGTTTACTTTTATAAAAATACAAATATATATATAAGTAATATTATTATTTTAAAGGGGGTTTTTACCGTTTAATGACCGGTTTGTCGATTTTAAAACTTTAGTCGCAGTTAAAACCAAATGTAAAATATTAAAAATAAATACAAGACTTAATTTAAAGCGTAAAGTAAATAACGATAATGAAATTGCGATTAATAAAAATGCGATAAAATAAACTTGCGATAATTAAAAAGTATGATAATTAAAAGTGCAATTAAATACAATAGCAATAAATAAAAATGCGATAATTAGAAGTGCAATTAAATATAAAATAAAGGAAATAAAATATGAAATAAAAGAATTATGCTTATTTAAACTTCCGTAATCATGATGTTTGACGTGTTGATTTTAGTTTTATGCCCATGGGTTAATTGTCCTTTGTCCTGGATTATTTAATATGTCCATACGGATTTGTCCATAATAGTCCATAAGTCATAGATATAAAGAGCGAAAGCCTTCGTCAAATTATTCTTATTCCCGAAGTCAAATATTCCAACTAATTGGGGATTCGAATTGTAACAAGGTTTTAATACTTTGTTTAATGAATACACCAGGTTATCGACTGCGTGTAAACCAAGGTTTTACTACTTTGTTAACAATTACACTAATTACCCTTGAATGTAATTCACCCCTGTTTCAACAAGTCTATTAACTATTAATCCAGTTCCGTATCCGGTAAAATGAATAATTATTGGTATTTATAGATATCCCGCCCACCGTACCCAGTAAAGCGTACGTGGTTATATATAAATACGTCGAATTATAAGTTTGTATATTAAATTAACAAGGTATTGTTTAATTAATATAAAACCCATTAATAGCCCATAGTCTAATTTCCACAAGTGTCGTTCTTTTATCCAAACCCCAATTATGGTACAAAGCCCAATTACCCAATTTTAGTAATTAGCCCAACATCATGATTACTTCGGATTAAATAAGCATAATAATAACTTAGCTACGAGACATTAATGTAAAAAGGTTGAACATAACTTACAATGATTAAAAATAGTGTAGCGTTACACGGACAGAATTTCGACTTACACCCTTACAATATTCGCTAACATACCCTTATTATTAGGATTTAAAATTAAAATTAAAATTAAAATATAAATTATATATATATATATATTTACGTATATATTGAGAGAAGAAGGAAAAAAGATGGTTTTTGCGATCAGAATTCGGTTGCTTTTATAGGGAGTTTCAGAAATTGGGGCTCCGCGACTCGCGGCCCTTTTGGCCTTCAAACTCCGCGAGTCGCGGAGTTTGTAAATACAGCTCACCAGCTTTTGGAGTCTTTCTTGCCGACGATTTATTTATAAATATAATATATATATATAATTAATATAATTAATTATATATTATATTATATTTATATACATAGTTAACTTGTAATTTTTAGTCCGTTGAGTCGAGCGTTGAGAGTTGACTCTGGTCCCTGTTCCGGATTTTCGAACGTCCTTGCGTACAATTTAATATCTTGTACTTTGCGTTTTGAATCTTGTACTCTTATAATTTCGAGACGTTTCTTATCAATAATTGGAACCTCTTTGATTGTCTTTTGTACTTTTGAGCTTTTTGGTCGTTTGCGTCTTCAATTCGTCGAATCTGTCTTTTGTCTTCACCTTTTATTATTTAAACGAATATCACTTTTAAATAGAACAATTGCAACTAAAAGCTTGTCTTTCTTGAGGAATAATGCTATGAAATATATGTTCGTTTTTAGCATTATCAATAATTGATTGAAAATTCCGTATTGACATCATCAATCTCCTCTACAGAAGGAGTATTTATTTGTGGTTCTTCTTGAACACTTTCTTTTACCTCGTTATCAGCTGATTTTCTTTTTCGAGGATTTTTATCTTTGGAACCAATTGGTCTCCCACGTTTCTGGCGTGGCAAAGACTCAAGAGCGACATTATTGTCAGTTTTTGAAATTTCAATTCGAGCTGGAGCATTTGCTGCTGGTATATATGATTTAGTCACTCTTTTTATATCTGTAAATGCATCAGGCAATTTATTCGCAAGTTCTTGCATATGCATTATTTTTTGAACTTCGGTCTCGCATTCTTTTGTACGAGGATCAAGATACATTAATTGAGGTTCACACCATGAAACATCATTTTCTTTATTTTTTATTTCTCCCCCTAATCTAGGGAACAATGTTTCATTAATGTGACAATAAGCAAAACGTGTTGTAAAAACATCACCAGTCATGGGTTCAATATATCTTATGATTGAAGATGTTTCATATTTAACATATATTCCCATCCTTTTTTGAGGACCCATTTTAGTGCGTTGTGGTGGTGCGATAGGAACATAAACCGCACAACCAAATGTTCTAAGGTGGAAAATATTTGGCTGATGGCCAAAAGCAAGTTGCAAAAGAGAATATGTATGACTTGCACTTGGTCTAATGCGAATTAATGATGCAGCATATAAAATTGCATGACCCCATACAGATACTGGGAGTTTTGTTCTCATTATCAATGGTCTAGCTATTAACTGCAATCGTTTAATTAGTGATTCGGTTAAACCATTTTGTGTATGCACATGGGCAACAGGATGTTCAACAACAATCCCCACAGACATGCAAAAATCATTAAACGCTTGAAATGTAAACTCACCAGCATTATCCAATCTCACCCTTTTAATAGTATAATCAGGAAAATGTGCTCTCAATTTAATAATTTGAGCAAGAAATTTTGCAAATGCAACATTTTGACTTGATAATAGACAAACATGAGACCATCTACTAGATGCATCTATTAGGACCATGAAATATCTAAATGGTACACATGGTGGATGAATTGGTCCGCATATATCACCTTGAATTCTTTCAAGAAACATTGGTGATTCTTTTTCAACCTTAAGAGGTGATGGTCTTATTATCAATTTTCCAAGTGAACATGATGTACATGGAATAAGTGCATCATGAGGGATCTTTTGATCCGTCAATAGATGTCCATGTGTATTTTGAATTATTCTTTTCATCATTGTTGATCCTGGGTGGCCTAATCTTTCATGCCACATATTGATCATTACAGGATCACATGCCTTTTCATTTACTACCATGTGCACTTCTGGTACATTTATATATGTATAATGTAAACCAGAACTAAGTCTTGGTAGTTTTTCAATCACATGATTCTTCTCAGTGATACTTAAGTATTTATCATTTTCTGTAGTCACTGACTGATAATCATATCCATTTTGGTAAATGTCAGAGAAGCTTAACAAATTTCTTTTTGACATGGGAGAAAATAAGGCATTTTTTATCAGAAAATTTGTACTATTTGGTAACATGATTTTTGCCTTTCCCATTCCTTTTATTAAATCCGCAGGACCTGATATAGTATGTACCATTCCTTCTGTTGCTTTAAAATCAGTGAAATATTTTTTAGATTTGAGTATAGTATGTGTGGTACCACTGTCTGCAATACAAAGATCCCCACCATTTGACTGATTTTACACTCCAGTAGTGTACATCATGAACTTCAAAATATGAGAAACAAATAATGAGTACATAATTTATCAATATATTACATTCAAAAATATGTTATAAACGAAAGTACATAATAAAGAAACATATCGTAAAGTAAATACGGTATAGATCGTAAATCTACATCCATTTATTTGATATGGACATATAATAGGAAATTTATCCATTAAAGTAGTCACTTGTTGGCTCAGCGATTTTTGTTTCAAGGTCATCCACAAGGTTTGCCTCTTTTCCTTTTCCTTTTAGGGATTCCTGATATTGATTAACAGAATATTGATTTGTTCGACAGTTTTTAGACCAATGGCCAATTTTACCACATCGATAACAAGAATCTTCAATATTCTTTGAAGAGCTTCCTTCAACATTATGATTTGTGGGATTGTATGGTAGTTGAAATTTATAATTTTGTGGATTATTATTTCTTTGTCCACGACCACGACCACTGTAACCATTACGACCACGACCACCACCACGACCATTACCATAAGGGTGATGATTTTTATTATTGTTATGATTTTTATTATTGTTATGGTAATTTCCGTGATGATGATTGTGACGACCCGAAAATTTCTGACTGATATTGCTCAATAACAATATATATATATATCTATCGCAATATCGTATAAAATACTCTCGAATCAAGGTTAATGAAAGCATTTCTACAAGTGATATGCCAAGATATGCAAATTTATATCGGAGAGTGATCTGTAAAGAGTTTTGATGATTTATAACCGTGGTTGAACCCGATACAAGTTAAAGTCTAATTAGTGCTCTAAAATGGTAAAACAAGGCTTCAAATGATTGGAAATTCGGCCAAATGAAAGAAGATTGAAAAGAAAACGAGACAGTCAATTTTAGTACAATGGGACGCCGTCCAAGGAAGTGGGACGTCGTCCAGCTTTTTATACTTGGACGCCGTCCAAACTTTGGGACGCTGTCCAAGCCTTAACAATGGGACGCCGTCCAAAAGCCAGGACACCGTCCAAAAGTAGGTTTCAATGAACTTTTGACTTTCTGACCTACTTTCTCCACTTTATAACTCAAGATTGAAGGCCAGTTTTAGAGAGTACGAACCAGAGAATACAGAGACGAATTTTGGGAGCAATATTGGAGAACTCCAAGCTCTTGGAAGAGGCTCAACATCAAGGCATCAAAGATCAAAACCTTTTTCATCCAAGAACTCATCGTTCTTGTAGGTTATTTCTTGTTTTAAAGCAATGATTTCCATTGATAATCTGATTATTATGTTGTCGGTCACAATGATTGTTGGCTAGTTTCGATAATGTTTATCTAGATTAATAACCAAGGTATTGGATGTAATCCTATTGATTGTATGTTTTATGTGTGAAAGATTGAAGCTTGAATTAAAGAACCATGCTTATTGATGTTTAATCATTTGTATCTAGTTAATTGATATGTTGTTGATAAAGAGAACTCTTGTGGATGTATCATATTGATTTACAATCAACTTGTCTTAGATTGATTGTTTACTAAACCAGACCAAGGGGGTAAATTAGATCAATACGATTAAACGATATAGGAATGAATTGTGTAGAGCGAACGCAAAGACAATTGTTATTTAAGTCTTCGATCTTGCTAATCAACTAGTCACAAACAAAAAGGTCTAGGTAATATGGAACCCTCACTTAGTACTTCTAGTTTGAGTACTCACTAAAGAGAACTCTTGGAAGGTCGATTTAGGTGATTAGCATATTTCATAGTTATTTGATTACAAACACAAGAACTATAGAGAAAAGGGAACCCTTGATCTTGTAATTGTGTTTGCGTGTTTATTTAAGAGAACTCTTAGTGAACCTATTAGATAACTTACACACATAATCATTCAATCAGGCCTTAATAGCAAAACTTACATCCAATACCGAGGGTAAAATATCTAGACGAACATTTCTTTTCTTTGATCCAAATCAAACTATCTTACTTGCTTTCTTTGCATTTGTTTTCATTATAAATTAAAAAGACCAAAAATATTGTTTTTACTTTTTAACCTTCTTTGATTTGGCTAAATCGTTAAATAGCCACAAAAACATAATATCTTGTACTTTTAAGTTTCATTTACTTAGTTAATCATAATATAGTTTCTAATTCTAGTTTGGCTAATATAACTGTCCTTGGAACGATACACAGAACTAAACCATTATTTATACTACTACACGATCGGGTACACTGCCCGTTAGTGTGTAACAGTCTTTTTAACCGGTATTTTTCTATACAATAATTTATATACCTAATTTCGCACATCAAATTTTTGGTGCCGCTGCCGGGGACAGTTTTATTTCAAAATAGAATTATTGACTAATTTGTGATTAAGTAGTTTCTTAATTATTTTAAATTATTAATAGTATTTGAATTTTAGACTTATAGAATCGATGCATTTAATAGTTTTGTTAGTTGTGTGATTGACAGATTTTAGGTTGCATATGCCACATACCCGAAGTTCAGATTCTCCATTACTTACACCGCTTACGGAACCTGATAGAAAGCTTGGTAGGATCCCGAAGGAAGTACTTGAACTTTTTGAATCTTCATCAAAACAGGAAACTTTTGATACAGAATCAAGTACAACCAAGCCGAGATATTCTGAATTTGGTGAGCCCGTTCCTCCTCCAAAATTTGAAATGGAAGGAGAAGCAAGACCGGTGGTATCAAGACAATCAATGGCGGCCAAGATGAAGGCAACCCGAACCGGACAAGGTAGTGCCATTACTCCACCCGCTGGTGAGGTAAATTTTGAAATAAAAGGACCTATTCTCCAAATGATTAATAACAGGTGTCAATTTGGTGGTGGTCCGAATGAAGATGCAAACGAACATATTCGTCTTTTTCAAGAGATATGTCTTCTTTTCAAACTTAAACCAGAAACTGACCAGGCCATATTTTTAAGACTTTTCCCATGGACACTCCACGGGGAAGCACGAAGTTGATTGGATTCATTGGCCGAGGCTACGATAGAAACTTGGGATGGTATGTTGGAAAAATTTCTTAAGAAATATTTTCCAGTTTTTAAGTCCGCGTGACTCCAACACGAAATTACCCAATTCTGTCAAAAGCCGATGGAAACCTTGTACGAAGCATGGAATCGATTTTCCAAAATGCTAAGAGGTTGTCTAAACCATGGTTTGGATACCTTTCAAAAAGTCCAAATCTTTTACAAGGGTTGTGATGTTGCAACCCGAATTTCCATTGATCAAGCGTCTGGAGGTTCACTCATGGACAAAACCGAGCAAGAGGCTTATGAGATAATCGAGAAGCTAGCCAATTATTCTCATGAGTGGCATCAAGAACGACTAATTACTCGTAATGCTCAAGTCCAAAGCGCCGGTGCTTATGATGACCTTAGTTCCCTAAGTGTGAAAATAGACGGTGTTGCTCGAAACATGGACAAAATCACCAAGGAAATTCATAGTATGAAAGTAGGTTGTGAATACTGTGGTGGACTCCATTTAGGGAAAGATTGTGATGCTGGTCTAACAATGGCTCAAAAAGAAGAAGTGGCTTTCATAAGACAAAGAAATAATAATCAATTTCAAGGAAGAGCCCAGTTTAACCGAAACTTCAACAACCCCTACAACCCTCAAGGTCAAAATTCCAATTACCAACAAGGGTCAAGTAGTGGGTACCAACAACAAACTCCGGGTTTTTATCAAAAACCCCAACAGGAAGAAAAAAAGTCAAATTTGGAGAGTATGTTGGAAAAGTTGATTGCCTCACAAACCCAGCTTGTTACAAACATAAATCAAACGAACGAGAAAAATGAACACCAATTTAGGAACCAACAAGCCTCAATTCAAAATTTGGAGAAACAAATAAGTGGTTTAGCTAGTTTACTTAGCGAGAGAAAATCAGGAAGTTTACCGGGCGATACCAATAAGAACCCCCGAAATGAGCACGCCAATGTTATTACCACACGGAGTGGTTTAGCATACGATGCTCCAAGAATGCCCGAAAATTATGATTTCAGTGTTTCACTGAACCAAAATGATGAACCGGTTAAGGAGCCGGAATAAGTGGTTGAAAAGGAAGAACGGGAGAAACCCGTAGTGAAACCATATCAACCACCGCTCCCATACCCAAGAAAGCAACAACAAGAAAGGCTAGAGGCCTAAAGGTCAAAATTCCTAGATATGTTTAAACAAATTAACATAAATATGCCTTTCATTGATGTAATCTCAGGTATGCCCAAGTATGATAAGTTCTTAAAAGACTTACTTACTAATCGGAAGAAAATGGAGGAACTTTCATCCGTCACCATGAATGCTAATTGTTCTGCAATTTTGATGAACAAAATACCAAAGAAGTTAGCAGATCCTGGAAGTTTTACCATACCATGTCTCCTAGGAGATTTGGAATGCATTAAAGCATTAGCGGATTTAGGGGCTAGCATTAATTTGATGCCTTATTCATTATATGTTAAGCTAGACCCCGTGGTATTAAAACCAACCCGAATGGCAATTTAACTAGCGGACCGCTCTGTTAAATTCCCTCGTGGAATTTTAGAGAATATGTTAGTAAAAGTGGGTACCCTAGTATTTCCGGCCGATTTTGTAATTTTGGACATGGAGGAGGACACACGTGTGCCTCTTATATTGGGTCGACCTTTCCTCAATACTGCTAGAGCTATGATAGATGTTCATGGGCAGAAATTGACCTTAGCATTGAGGATATTAAGTTCACCTTTTCCGTTGACCATGCCCTGCAATACCCTGAGTCTACTGATGATCAATGTTATTATTTACAAACCGTAGACACATATTCAGAGTTGTTGCAGGAATTTCTAGAATTGCAAGGTTCGGGAGAATGTATTTTTGCAGAAGGTGATGAAGAGAACATGGTGGAAGAAGTGGAGATGTTGACCGCTTTGATGGCTAACGGTTATGAGCCAAATGATGAAGAATACAGAAAGTTGGATTTAAAAAATGAGTACCGATGTAAAACATCGATTGAAGAACCTCCCGTTTTGGAACTGAAGCCACTTCCAAGTCACTTGGAATATGCTTACCTTCAAGAGGATTCTACTCTCCCGGTTATCATTTCATCCGAACTCTCTGTAAGTGAGAAGTCTAAACTTGTTTCCATGTTAAAAGCCCATAAAACGACTCTAGCGTGGAAAATTCATGACATCAAGGGTATAAGTCCTTCTTATTGTACGCATAAGATTTTAATGGAAGATAACTATAAGCCATGTGTATAAAGACAAAGGCGACTGAACCCTAATATGCAAGAAGTCGTTAAAAAGAAGATTGTCAAACTCCTTGATGCAGGTCTTATTTACCCAATTTCGGATAGTCCTTGGGTGAGTCCGGTCCAATGTGTACCCAAAAAGCGTGGCATGACCGTTATCACCAATGAAAACGATCAATTAATTTCCACCAGGACTATCACGGGTTGGAGGGTATGTATTGATTACAGAAAATTAAATGATGCTACCCGAAAAGACCATTTTCCCCTTCCTTACATTGATCAAATGTTGGAAAGGTTGGCAGGAAAGAATTTTTATTGTTTTCTTGACGGTTTCTCAGGATATTTTCAAATCCCTATAGCACCCGAGGACCAAGAGAAAACCACCTTTACATGCCCTTATGGTACTTTCTCCTATCGACGTATGCCCTTTGGCTTATGCAATGCTCCTGCCACCTTCCAAAGGTGTATGGTAGCTATTTTTCATGATATGATTGAAGACTTTATGGAAGTATTCATGGATGACTTTTCAATCTTCGGTGATTCTTTTGACTCATGTCTTCATAATCTTGAGCGTATGTTGATTCGGTTTGAAGAATCTAATCTTGTTCTTAACTGGAAAAAATGCCATTTTATGGTAAGAGAGGGCATTGTTTTAGGTCATAAAATTTCCTCTGCGGGACTGGAGGTGGACAGAGCTAAAGTGGAAGTCATAGCCAAATTACCACCACCGTCAAATGTGAAAGGTGTAAGAAGTTTTCTGGGACACGCCGGTTTCTACCGTCGGTTCATTAAAGATTTTTCTAAAATTGCAACCCCAATGAACAAGCTTCTTGAAAAAGACGCTCCATTTGTCTTTACGGACGAATGTCTTAACGCCTTTAACCTCCTTAAAGCAAAACTCACGCAATCACCCATTCTCATATCGCCGAATTGGTCAATTCCATTCGAACTTATGTGTGACGCTAGTGACTTTGCTATTGGTGCCGTCTTGGGGCAGAGAATTGAAAAATATTTTCAGCCCATTTATTATGCTAGTAAGACATTGCAAGGAGCCCAACTTAATTACACTACCACCGAGAAGGAACTCCTGGCAATTGTCATTTCGTTTGATAAATTCTGATCTTATTTGGTACTAGCAAAGACGGTTGTCTATACAGACCATTCAGCATTAAAGTACTTGCTTGCTAAGCAAGATGCTAAACCCCGGTTAATACGTTGGGTCCTGCTTCTGCAAGAATTCGACATTGATATTAAAGATAAAAAGGGGGCTGAAAACTTAGCTGCCGATCACCTTTCTCGCCTTGAGAACCCGAATCTTGAGGTTCTCCATGAGACTGTTATCCAAGATAACTTTCCGGATGAAAATCTCATGAAAATTGAGAAAATCGATGATCCTTGGTTTGTTGACATCGCCAACTATCTTGTAGGAGGGTACTTAGAAACCGGTTGGCCACATCAAAAAATAAAAAAATTCTTTAGTGACCTGAAATACTACTTCTGGAAAGACCCGTATCTTTTTAGGCGTTGCGTAGATGGTATGATTCGGAGGTGCGTTTCGGGAAAACAATGCACTCAAATTCTTCTTGATTGTCACCGTGGTCCAACGGGTGGGCACTTCGGTCCCCAAATTACGGGGAGAAAAGTCTACGAGGCCGGTTTTTATTGGCCTACAATATTTAAAGATGCCTACGCCGTTTGTAAGGCTTGTGACGCGTGCCAACGGGCCGGTCAAATCACTAAACGGGATGAAATGCCTCAACAAAGCATCCAAGTATGCGAGGTGTTCGACGTGTGGGGAATTGACTTTATGGGGCCCTTTCCAAAGTCTCATTCTTACCTCTATATACTCGTTGCCATAGACTATGTGTCCAAATGGGCGGAGGCAAAACCTCTACCAACAAATGATGGCAGAGTTGTAGTTACATTTTTGATGGAACTTTTCTCAAGGTTCGGCACGCCAAAAGCCCTTATCAGTGACCGCGTCACCCACTTTTGTAATAAGCAGTTAGAGAAAGTGTTGAAAAGATATGGGGTGACCCATAAAAGTTCAACATCTTATCATCCCCAAACAAGTGGGCAGGTGGAGAATACCAATCGATCTTTAAAACGCATACTTGAAAAGACCGTTGGTGCAAATCCAAAAGAGTGGTCTGTTAAGTTAAACGATGCATTGTGGGCCTTTCGTACGGCTTACAAAACACCCATTGGAACCACTCCTTTACGAATGGTATACGGAAAAGCATGCCATCTCCCTTTGGAGATTGAACACAAAGCGCATTGGGCGCTAAAGGCATGTAATTTGGATTACCAAGAGGCGGGTCGGTTACGTTTGACCTAGTTAAATGAATTAGACGAGTTGAGGCTTGAAGCCTATGATAACTCTCTAATTTACAAAGAAAAAACCAAACAATGGCACGACAAGAGATTGAAAAATCCAAAGGAATTCGTGGAAGGGGATCGTGTCCTTGTTTACAATTCTCGTTTCAAGTTATCACCAGGAAAGCTTAAGTCTCGATGGTCGGGACCATTTGTTATTAGAAGAGTGTACCCTTATGGTACAATTGAAATGGTGAACTGGAAGGGCGATACTTTTAAAGTGAATGGCCACCGGGTCAAGCACTATGTTGATGGTCCCCTGGAAATCGAAGATGAGGTTAGCCTCAACTTCGAGAACAAAGCTTAAATCGAAATGGGGACGAGTTGGGTGAACGACTCGTTAAAAAAATGGTTCACAGGTGTAAATATTTTGAATTATGTATACGATTGTTTTTAGTTTTGTGCAAAGTGATTTACGTTTGGATTATAAACTGGCGAGTGTCGAAAAATTTGGTCAGAATGTTGCAGTTGATCTGGACGCCGTCCCACTCATCTGGACGCCGTCCCACTTTTAAAACCTGGACGCCATCCAAAAATCCCAGACGCCGTCCGATGCTTTAAACTTAGACGCCGTCCCAAGTCTTGGACGCCGTCTAAACGGTCTGACTCAGAAAAAAAATTACTCGTTTTAAACCCTATTCACCCCATTTTTCAACCACAAAATACACTTCTATCAAATTTTCTCTGCCAAACACGAGCCCACTCCCAAAAACCCTAATTTCTCACTCAAATTCGTGATTTCTTCTATCAATTCCAAGCTCCAATCATGTTTTCTAGGGTATGGTTACTTCATTTTCACATTTTTCTTTCTCATTTACTTAAATTGTATGTTTATATGTATAAATTGGTGAAAGATAAGTGTGGGGTGTTTGATTTTAATGATTCATGTTTAGATTAACATACCTTAGTTGTTTAATTACCCATATTGTCTTGATTTTGCAAAAATTACATGTTTTTAGGGGTATGCTCATGATTCTAGGGTTTGTAGTAATTGAATCCGAATTTAGGGTAATTAAGTCAAGATTATTGAGTTTGTTTGTGATGTTTATGAAGCTTGTGAAAGGTGTAATTGTTGTGGATGATGAAGATGTTAATTTGGCCGGGTCATAAATTGAATTGTGGTGAATTTCTAGCATGCTTTGAATTGTTATGTTCTTATGAAAGATGTATGCTAGTTTCTCACATGTTTAAGCCTTTTAAAGTGGATTGATGGTATGAAATGCTATAATGTAGTGGTGTTATAATGGTCCTTTTGAGCTAATATTGTGAAAATTTGTGTTATGATTTGTGATGAATATCATTAGAATGCAAGTTTAAATGCTATGACCTATGAACGCAACATGCTTGAGTCCTAAGTTGATGCTAAATTGTGAATTTGTGATTTTCATTTTTTGAAAGTGTATTAGCGAGTTTGTGTTGACTTTGGTTGACTTTCGTTAAAAATTTTGACCATACGCTTTTACTTAAATGAATCATAATGCTTATGAACTATGAATGGAATGACTAAGTGCTCTTGCTATCCGGTTATGTTTTTAGCTAACATTAACACAACGGTTTCTATGTTCTTTTGGTTTGGTGTTATTATGTTTTGCAGGGACAATCTAGCAGAAGAGGACAACCAAAAAGAGGGAGGACCTCAGGTTTGGTTCCACCACCACCACCACCACCGTAACAACATTCATCATCCTCATCTGGAGAAGATGAAGAGGAGGATCTAAATGATCCTCGAGTTTGGTTGACACAGGTTCAAAACGACAACTATTACGCAGAAACATTTGAGAGGATAAACAGTAGGCCCATAAATGCAACGTGGTACTTTATTTGGGGCCCATTGGATGAGGTAAATATGCACCAACATGTTTCCCGTTTGCTAGCCATCCCCTACGATAGGATCGTTACCTACGCATGGGAGCACGTTTTTAGCATCCGCGAACCAATTTTTCCGGTGTTGTTAAAAGAATTTTACTCAACTGTACGGTTTAATAATGTTCGGGATTATCTGTCGAATGATTTTCTTCGGTTTCGGTTAGGGGGCGAAAATAGAGGGATGAGCAGATTTGAGTTGTGCAGAGTGTTGGGGATTTTTGAGGAACTTACCTACAACAAATTGGGTGATTACTTGCGGGGTTCTGATTACGTTGGTCGAGAGCCCTTTAATGAGATTGCTTATTGGCGAAGAATTTGTGGGCCGAATGCATCTACACCATTCAAATCGAGCAGACACAGGTATAATGAGATTGCATCCCTGGATGATAGACTTCTTCATCGACTTATTGCATGCACTTTCAATGTAAGAGTCGAAGGCAACGAAAAGGTTAAAACGTTGGATCTATGGATAATGGATCAAATAAAACAAGGTTGCTATACTGATATTCCTGGATTGATAGGAAACTATTTTCTGGCCACCGCTACCGAGACACGGAGAGAAAAGCCACTACTTGGAGGCCACTATATCACGAGAATTGCTCGTCGCTTCGACATAGATTTCAACCGATTGATGGAGTGTACTAACGTCATGAAACCATTAAAGAAAATTTCTTATATCAACGCTGAAATTCTCATGAAGGATGTAAATTGGTATTTAGTACCTTTTGTGGCAGGTGGCGCAGGTGGCGCGAGTAGTAGTGGAGCAAACGTGCAGCATGAACAGCAGGTAGAGGAAGAAGCAGAAATGGAAGCCCAGACAAATGTTCAAGGTCAAGGTCCTTGGTATCCGTCTCAATCTGGTTGGGATGATTTGGTCAACAGTATGAACAGTATTAGGTTGGGTCAGCAAGATATGGAGCAACGCCAAATTGCTCAAGTGCATAACCAGGGATGGAACAGTTATGGTATTGACTGGAATAACCATAACACCGAGTTATATTATTCCAACCCCAGTCAGTACTATGGCACGACACGTCTGACGCCCCAATACTACACTGATCCGGAAAACCCACCTCCACCTTACCCAATTTATGATACTAACGCTTCAATGCAGGATGCCAGGAGCCGATTTGAGCAGGAATACCCCCGAGGACGCCGAAGCAGAGATGGCTCAGAAAACTACTTTTGGCCTTACAACAACTGAAGGCCTGCGAGCCCATGATCATTTTGTTGAAACATTTTCGAACAATTTATTTGTTATGGTGTGTTTTTAAACAATGTTTGGTTTGTAATATTAACTAATCGTGTGGTTTGATCAACGGTTGTGGTTGTAAAAACACCGTTATTTTTATTATTATGTGTGTAGTTTGTTATTTTGTGCAGCGTGGTTGAACTTCAAAGACTGGCATTAAGTTCAGCAACATTTGATATTATGATGTATGTATATTGATAATCGAGGAATGGACGATGCTCTTATGCTGGCAGTAAGTTCAGCGGCATTCGTCTACATGTTCCACGATTTACAGGTTAAAAAAAATTGAAAATTTCTAAAAACACCCTATCACTTTGCCCTCTAAATTTAATCATTTTTCTGATTTCATGCAATGAGGGCCTTGCATGATCTTAAGTGTGGGGTGGGAGATAGAAATTTATCGGGAATTCATTTTTTTTTTTTTTTAAATTTAATTAAGGCGTTTATGATAAAAAATTTTAAATTTTTCAGGTAGCCTTAGAAACGAAATTTGTCCAAAACCATTTTTACATACATTGTGTTCTAAAACTAGAAAAGAAATGTTGAGTTATATTTTAAATTATTAATAGTCTTTGAAGTTGCACTATCATTCAATTATTTGGATGAAAATCCTACTAGTTTAGTAGAGCTAAATTGTAGGTCACTTGTACCAAAATGAGTGTAAACCGTGAGAGAGCGGTGATTGTATAGCGTGGTCGGAAACCGGATCTCGCGCCAGATAGAAAACCCTAAGGACAATCCTCATTGTTTCTCCTAACAAGGACAATGTTGCGTCCGACCACTTCTTATGACCAATAGGATGTATCTATTCCATCCTCAAGGAAGTAAAGTCTTCCGAATGACACGCTTACTGATTCAATTCAGAAAATGTAGTCCAGACCAGTTGTAGAGTGACGAAAAATCTTGTAAAGTCATTGCTAAAATCGACTGGAAATCTACCAGGCCTCAACATCAAACAGGGAAAGTGATAGTCGAAGCTTTTCTCAGTGAGGGAGAATTGCTGGCCAAATGGGAAGCGCACCAAGATACACAAAATGTTAGTGAATTGATCAGATTCCCAGTGGATAACCTCCGGAAAGGTAAGATATGAGCTTTTAAGCCTGATGAACCTCAATCTTTATGGTTGATTTAACGGATTAGATGATCACCTCATAATTGTCAATGATGTCCGAACGTAATGTGTATCCTCCTAAGCACATTATTTTCTTACCAACATCTCATGATGTTAGGTACCGTGGGAGGGATTGGCTTGACCAGTTGCGGGAAACCCGCACTCATTTTTCAAAATTCAGAAAATCCGACAAAATCGGAAAACGTGCCTAGTATTAAAACTAGCATGATATTTTCAAAACCATAAAACGTTTTCATCAAGGTCCTGATTTCCCTAGGATCAAATTTTTCGGATACTTGACTCTAATCTGTCAAAAATGTGTGTGTGTTTTCATTGTGTATATAGCGTGAGTGTGATTACAACATATGTGTGTGTTATACTTAAAGCGTGTGTTAATATAGCGTGAGTTGCGTTTCGAAGAACGTGTGAGCCTTAACGTTCTTACCTGCCGGGGAAGAACGTGTGTGTTTAGTGTGCTTCGAGTAATTTTTGTAAAGTTTGTAATCTATATTGTGTAAGTATGTGTGTGATATTGTTCTACTTTGTAAAGAAAGAATTGCTTGAGGACAAGCAAGGTTTAAGTGTGGGGTGTTTTGATATTGCTCAAAAACAATATATATATATCTATCGCAATATCATATAAAATACTCTCGAATCAAGGTTAATGAAAGCATTTCTACAAGTGATACGCCAAGATATGCAAATTTATATCGGAGAGTGATCTGTAAAGAGTTTTGATGATTTATAACCGTGGTTGATCCCTATACAAGTTAAAGTCTAATTAGTGCTCTAAAATGGTAAAACAAGGCTTCAAATGATTGGGAATTCGGCCAAATGAAAGAAGATTGAAAAGAAAACGAGACAGTCAATTTTAGTACAATGGGACGCCGTCCAAGGAAGTGGGACGCCGTCCAGATTTTTATACTTGGACGCCGTCCAAACTTTGGGACGCTGTCCAAGCCTTAATAATGGGACGCCGTCCAAAAGCCAGGACGCCGTCCAGAAGCAGGTTTCAATGAACTTTTAACTTTCTGGCCTACTTTCTCCACTTTATAACTCATGATTGAAGGCCAGTTTTAGAGAGTACGAACCAGAGAATACAGAGACGAATTTTGGGAGCAATATTGGAGAACTCCAAGCTCTTGGAAGAGGCTCAACATCAAGGCATCAAAGATCAAAACCTTTTTCATCCAAGAACTCATCGTTCTTGTAGGTTATTTCTTGTTTTAAAGCAATGATTTCCATTGATAATCTGATTATTATGTTGTCTGTCACAATGATTGTTGGCTAGTTTCTATAATGTTTGTCTAGATTAATAACCGAGGTATTGGATGTAATCCTATTGATTGTATGTTTTATGTGTGAAAGATTGAAGCTTGAATTAAAGAACCATGCTTATTGATGTTTAATCATTTGTATCTAGTTAATTGATATGTTGTTGATAAAGAGAACTCTTGTTGATGTATCATATTGATTTACAATGAACTTGTCTTAGATTGATTGTTTACTAAACCATACCAAGGGGGTAAATTAGATCAATACGATTAAACGATATAGGAATGAATTGTGTAGAGCGAACGCAAAGACAATTGTTATTTAAGTCTTCGATCTTGCTAATCAACTAGTCACAAACGAAAAGGTCTAGGTAATAGGGAACCCTCACTTAGTACTTTTAGTTTGAGTACTCACTAAAGAGAACTCTTAGCGGGTCGATTTAGGTGATTAGCATATTTCATAGTTATTTGATTACAAACACAAGAACTGTAGAGAAAAGGGAACCCTTGATCTTGTAATTGTGTTTACGTGTTTATTTAAGAGAACTCTTAGTGAACCTATTAGATAACTTACACACATAATCATTCAATCAGGCCTTAATAACAAAACTTACATCCAATACCGAGGGTAAAATATCTAGACGAACATTTCTTTTCTTTGATCCAAATCAAACTATCTTACTTGCTTTCTTTGCATTTGTTTTCATTATAAACTTAAAAGACCAAAAATATTGTTTTTACTTTTTAACCTTCTTTGATTTGGCTAAATCGTTAAATAGCCACAAAAACATAATATCTTGTACTTTTAAGTTTCATTTACTTAGTTAATCATAATATAGTTTCTAATTCTAGTTTGGCTAATATAACTGTCTTTGGAACGATACACGAAACTAAACCATTATTTATACTACTACAAGATCGGGTACACTGCCCGTTAGTGTGTAACAGTCTTTTTAATCGGTATTTTTCCATACAATAATTTATATACCTGATTTCGCACATCACTGACCAAATTTAAACTTTATCTTTAAATGATTTAATGTTTTCGACATGATAAGCAAAGTCGGTAATGTTGAGTCTCAAGTTTTGGAACTATATTCATGTAATCAATTATTATTTGACTGTGACGACCCATCCAAATCCATCTGGACGAACACGTCATTCATTGATTTCATTGCGAGGTATTTGACCTCTGTATGATACGTTTTGTAAACATTGCATTCTTTTCAAAAGGTACACAATAAATGAATATCAATTTCTAAAGTTTTCAACGTTTGATGATTTCTACATATAGACAATCACCATAAATAATAGTTTACCATAATACATCCATTGACAATGAAGTCAAAATAAGATACACGGTGATGATTTTATGAATGCAAAGTTTTCTTGAATAAAGTATGTATGACTCCATACACATAGCTTGTATCACATATAAGCAAACAGTGGAAGACTTCTAGAAACCTGAGAATAAACATGCTTAAAAGTGTCAACACAAAGGTTGGTGAGTTCATAGTTTTAATGTTGCGCATAATCTGTATATAAAGGTGAATCACAAGTTTTCAATTGTTTCATCCAGAAACGTTTATCAAAATATGTTACGAAATTGAGCACCCTGGTAACTAAACTTAACGTATATATAATTTATACCCTTTGTATAATCATCTTCATAATACACGCAAACCAACGTGTACGCTTCTCAAATAGCATACGTCCGTTAAAAGGCTAGTGCTCTAGCTCGGATGGGGATATCAAGCCCTATGGATCCATATATAACTACTCGCGCCCACCAGTTCTTATAACTGGCAGTTACTAGTTACCAAAGCTAAGGGATTTTCGGTTCAAACTCGGTGTAGAATTTAGTATGTACTTGTATCCATTGCGTTTCAAATAAAGTGCATGTATTCTCAGCTCAAAAATATAGATTGCAAAAGCAATTAAAAAGAGAGTAAATGAAAACTCACCTTAGCAGCATATAAAGTCGTTCACCAAAATGTGACCGAAACTCGGATTACTAAATAACCGTAGATCTCAACCTAGAGAACATATGTTGGTCAATAAATGTCTATCAAGCTAGGTCAGGTCATAGTGTATCACAATCCTAATGCTCGAGATCGACATACAAACGTTATCCAAAGTCGTTTCAAAAAGTCAATTTTGACAATAGTTTAACAAAACGAGACGTGCCTTATATAAGGATTCATTTACTCGGTTGGTAATATTCAAAAATCCAATTTATCAATCTTACAAACAAGTTGTTTAAATATTAATTGCAGATTCAAAAGCAATTCCAATTAACGTCAATCATAATTCAGTTGATCATATCTTTTGATTCGTTCACCGAAATTGCGCGATTTCTAAATGAAAAGTTATTGATTTTTCACCAGCTTTCCAAAAACATGCATATCATATACCTTTTATCAGTAATAAATGTATTTAATTCGTGATTCATCATAAACTGTTTAACGATAAAATTTAGCATACAAGCATACATAAACATATATTTACTCGAGCACTAGACATGGATACACAATTAATATATAAAAGATAAGATATGAATGCTCACGTATCAATATTGTGATTCAATATTGCAGGAAAGTACGTAGATGCAACAGAGATGATAAACACTAGGTTTGACTTGCCAATAATACCCATGAACATTACCCATAACCTCCATAGTTATAACTCATAGTTTCCTTAGCTCTATCCCGCTCGA
This sequence comes from Rutidosis leptorrhynchoides, assembly GCF_046630445.1. NCBI lineage: Eukaryota > Viridiplantae > Streptophyta > Magnoliopsida > Asterales > Asteraceae > Rutidosis > Rutidosis leptorrhynchoides. The sequence continues at coordinate 59,008,383 of NC_092340.1, read as the reverse complement.
AAACCCATTTTTGAAAGTGACACGCTCATAACCTCGTCATAGTATTTTATGTATAAATAATAATACTCATACTACTAATAATAAGATTAATAATAATATTAATAATAATAATAATAATAATAATAATAATAATAATAATAATAATAATAATAATAATAATAATAATAATAATATAATAATAATATAATAATAAATATAGTTAATAATTTGTTATGGAGTAATATTGTTATATGTATGTGTAAACTGAGCCATAGATCGAGCAATTTATAGTACTTGGCCTGTCCCTGGTTGCCATGTGATAATGTTAAAAACGATCATATATTTCATAGCATTATCCCTCAAGAAAGACAAGCTTTTAGTTGCGATTTTTTTATTTACAAGTGATATTCGTTTAAATAATAAAAGGTGAAGACAAAAGACAGATTCGACGAATTGAAGACGCAAACGACCAAAAAGCTCAAAAGTACAAAATACAATCAAAGAGGTTCCAATTATTGATAAAAAAACGTCTCAGAATTACAAGAGTACAAGATTCAAAATGCAAAGTACAAGATATTAAATTATACGCAAGGACGTTTGAAAATCCGGAACCGGGACCAGAGTCAACTCTCAACGCTCGACGCAACGGACTAAAAATTACAAGTCAACAATGCACATGAATATAATATAATATATAATTAATTCTTAAAATTAATATATATATTATATTATATTATAAAACCGTCGGCATAAAAAAACAAAGACTTTTGAGCCTCCCCAGCTAGCCATGCGATCGCATGGCCTTGAAGGGCAAAGCCCATGTGATCGCATGAGCCCTTTTTCAAGGCCTGTCCTATAAAGTTCGCGAGTTTTGGACGCAAAAACACACATCTTTTTCTTCTCCTCATTCAACGTATAATATTTATATTTATATTATAATTTTAATTTTAATTTTAATTTATAATAATAAGGGTGTGTTAGCGAATGTTGTAAGGGTGTAAGTCGAAATTCTGTCCGTGTAACGCTACGCTATTTTTAGTCATTGTAAGTTATGTTCAACCTTTTTAATTTAATGTCTTGTAGCTAAGTTATTATTATGCTTATTTAATCCGAAGTAATCATGATGTTGGGCTAAAAATATTAAAATTGGGTAATTGGGCTTTGTACCATAATTGGTGTTTGGACAAAAGAACGACACTTGTGGAAATTAGACTATGGGCTATTAATGGGCTTTATATTTGTTTAACTAAATGATAGTTTGTTAATGTTAATATAAAGATTTACAATTGGGCGTCCCTATAAATAACCATTTACACTCGATCGGACACGATGGGCGGGGTATTTATATGTATGATTAATCGTTCATTTAACCGGACACGAAAATGGATTAATAGCCACTAGAATTATTAAAACAGGGGTCAAATTATGTACAAGGACACTTGGCATAATTGATAACAAAGTATTAAAACCTTGGGTTACACTCAGTCGACATCCTGGTGTAATTATTAAACAAAGTATTAAAATCTTGTTACAGTTTAAGTCCCCAATTAGTTGGAATATTTAACTTCGGGTATAAGGATAATTTGACGAGGACACTCGCACTTTATATTTATGACTGATGGACTGTTATGGACAAAAACCAGACGGACATATTAAATAATCCAGGACAAAGGACAATTAACCCATGGGCATAAAACTAAAATCAACACGTCAAACATCATGATTACGGAAGTTTAAATAAGCATAATTCTTTTATTTCATATTTAATTTCCTTTATTTTATATTTAATTGCACTTCTAATTATCGCACTTTTATTTTTTGTTATTGTATTTAATTGCACTTTTAATTATCGTACTTTTTAATTATCGCAAGTTTATTTTATCGCACTTTTATTTATCGCAATTTCATTATCGTTATTTACTTTACGCTTTAAATTAAGTCTTTTATTTATTTAATATTTTATATTTGGTTTTAACTGCGACTAAAGTTTTAAAATCAACAAACCGGTCATTAAATGGTAAAAACCCCCCTTTAAAATAATAATATTACTTATATATATATTCGTATTTTTATAAATTAAACTAATATAGCGTTAAGCTTTGATTAAAAGATTCCCTGTGGAACGAACCGGACTTACTAAAAACTACACTACTGTACGATTAGGTACACTGCCTATAAGTGTTGTAGCAAGGTTTAAGTATATCCATTCAATAAATAAATATCTTGTGTAAAATTGTATCGTATTTAATAGTATTTCCTTGTAAAATATAAGCTATTTATATACACCTCTGCGCATATCAAGTATTTTTGGCGCCGCTGCAGGGGAACGCCGAAGCGAAACGCCACACATATAAAAAAAAATACGCTTTTGTAAAAATACGTTTTAAATATTCGAAAATATAAAAAGAAAACAAAAATATAAATATTTTTAAGAGTTTGTTAAATATTTAAGTTCTATAAAAGTTTCTTTATCTTTATTTTATAAAAATATAAGTTTTATTTAATTTATATAAATATATTACATAAATATATAAAACAGAAAATTCAAAACAGAAAAAAAATATATAAAAACACTCGGGCCTGCTACTGTAGCAACCCGTAACCTGGCCCAAAACCTCAGCTCATGCGATCGCATGAGCCCGAAGGCATAAACTCATGCGATCGCATGAGAGTGTCTGACACGCCAACTGCAACCCTAAAACTGCATTTATTACGGTGTATTATTATTATTATTTAATAAACCCTAATTAGGTTTTAATATTTTATTATTTAGTTTAATTTTAGTTTTTAATTTATTTTATATTTAGTTAAATTAGTTTAATTAAGTTGTAAAATTAATAGTTTTATAAAATAAATAATATAAAAATAATATTTTTATAAAAATTGTAATTTTTACAACTTTTAGTATATTTTTATATTTTGTCCCTTTTTAATTGTTTTAGCGTAACTTTTGTATTTTTCACTCGTATTTAGTTTTAAGACATAGTTTTTGCCATAGTTATTTTTATTTTTAGATTTTTAGGCTCTGCTGTAAAATCCCTTAAGTGCTTTTTCTTTAGGCTAAGATTTAAGTGCTTTAGAATTCTGCGACGCCTTTTTAAGTTTTAGTACCTTTTTAAGATATTGCCATTTGGGATATAGTTTTTCCTGTAAGCTTTAATATTTTTAGACACCTTTTACCTATGTATCAATTATCATTCCAATTAGTAATCTCAATTTGCGATTATAATTTTAAGTTAGTGATAGTAATAAGGTTGGGTTAGTCGAGTTTTTTTTTTTAAGTTTTATAGTCATTTTTTTTTCTTTCTTATTTTTCGACGCCTTTTATTTTTCGATCTTTTTCTTTTCGACCTTTTTCGAAGCGCTTTTTTTTCTCGCCATTCTAGTTTTAGGACATAGATTTTTATTCTACTTCTTATCTAAATTTCTTAAAATTACGAAAATTTATTTTAAGTGGTTAAATTGATAGACATCAAAATTTTCTGGTTCGTAGTAATAGTTGGATTTGTACGTGGACCGGGTTATTGGAGCCAAACAGTCCTCAATTATATTGAGACCAAACGAATCATGCCCCTCTGCTGCATCTTTTGGCTATTCGAAACGTGGGCAAAATCAGAAAAGTCTATTAATTGGATAACTTATATAATTTTTTCTTTCCTTTTAAAAACTAATAGGATATTCAGTGAATGCACCGAGCAAGACGTTCACCACCTTTTGTACGTTCACCACCTGTAACTCGATCAAGACATCTAGCAAATATTACCACCGTTGATTTTTCTTTAGAATCGTCATCCAGTCGACCAAGTACTCCAATTCAAATTTCCGATAATCCATTTTTTGAACCCGACCTCACAATTGAGAATCCGGAGAATATTCAGGGACGATTCATAGATCCCGAACCATTAAATTTTCCTCCGGAACCACCAATCATTCCAACAAAGATTGTTGAGGAACGAACCATTAAATCACAATCCTCTAGTGATTCCGATTCAACAAATTCAATTATGGAGAATCTGGAACCTTTAAGTATGGAAGACCGAATGAGAGCTAAACGCACTGGCCAAGGTCACGCAATTACTCATCCAGACATTAATGCACCAGATTATGAAATCAAAGGACAAATTCTACACATGGTGACTAATCAATGCCAATTTAGTGGTGCGCCGAAGGAAGATCCAAATGAACATCTTCGTACCTTTAATAGGATCTGCACTCTATTTAAAATCCGAGAAGTGGAGGATGAACAGATATATCTCATGTTATTTCCCTGGACTTTAAAGGGAGAAGCCAAAGATTGGTTGGAATCGTTACCTGAAGGGACGATCGATACATGGGACGTTTTAGTTGAAAAATTTCTTAAACAATTATTTCCGGCATCTAAAGCCATAAGACTTCAAGGAGAAATTGTTACGTTCACACAGAAACCGAATGAAACTCTATATGAGGTGTGGACAAGATTTGGAAAGTTATTAAGAGGATGTCCGCAACATGGTTTAGACACCTGTCAAATAGTACAAATATTCTACCAAGGATGTGACATCACTACAAGAAAAGACATAGATATAGCAGCTGGTGGTTCCATTATGAAGAAAACCGAAACTGATGCTTATAAAATTATTGATAACACTGCTTCCCACTCACATGAGTGGCACCAAGAAAAAGATATCGTTAGATCATCTAAAGCAGCTAGAGCCGATTCTAGCCATGACTTAGATTCCATTTCTGCAAAGATAGATGCTGTGGAGAGACGAATGGAAAAGATGACTAAAGATATCCACTCAATACGAATTAGTTGTGAGCAGTGTGGAGGACCACATTTGACCAAAGATTGTCTCAGTATTGAATTAATAATGGAACAAAGAGAGAATGTTTCATATCTAAACCAAAGGCCTGAAAATAATTATCAGAATAATTATCAACCGCCAAGACCGATTTACAATCAAAATCAGAATTATAACCGAAATATTCCATACAACAACCAACAAGGTCCTAGCAATCAACAAGTATCTAACAATACTTACAACCAGCAAAGACCTAATTTTCAAAACAAACCACCACAACCCGATGATAAAAAGCCGAATTTAGAAGATATCATGACGAAGCTAGTTGAAACTCAAACGCAGTTTTTCACATCTCAAAAACAAACTAATGAACAAAATGCTCAAGCATTTAGAAATCAACAAGCTTCTATTCAAAACTTGGAACAAGAAGTAAGTAACCTAGCAAGGTTAATAGGTGAAAGAAAACCGGGAAGTTTACCTAGTGATACAAATGCAAACCCCCGGAATGAAACAGCTAAAGCCATTACCACAAGAAGTGGTACAACATTTAAACCACCTGAAATACCTGTAACTTCTGATGAAGCTATTCCTACTCCACAAGAACCACAACCTGATCAAGATAAGGAAAAAGAACCGGTAGTTGAAAAGGTTAATGAAGATAACACAGTTAAGGCTAAACCTTATGTTAAACCATACCAACCACCACTTCCTTACCCGAGTAAAATGAAGAAAGAGAAACTTGAAGCCGAGCAATCCAAATTCTTAGATATGTTTAAATAGATAAATGTAAATCTTCCTTTCATTGATGTGATTTCAAGAATGCCTAGATATGCTAAATTCTTGAAAGATCTGATCACGAATAGAAAGAAAATGGAAGAACTCTCGGCTGTTACTATGAATGCTAATTATTCAGCAGTGCTGTTGAATAAGATACCAGAAAAATTATCTGATCCAGGAAGTTTCACAATTCTATGTTTTCTGGGTAGTCTTAGTTCAATAGAAGCATTAGCAGACTTAGGTGCTAGTATAAATTTAATGCCGTATTCACTATACACTAAACTAGACCTTGGAGAATTGAAACCAACAAGAATAAGTATACAACTAGCCGATCGATCAATAAAATATCCTAGAGGGATAATGGAGAACATGCTAGTTAAAGTTGGTACTTTAGTATTTCCAGTAGATTTTGTTGTTCTGGACATGGAAGAAGATTCTCAAGTTCCTCTCATATTAGGAAGACCATTCTTAAACACGGCTAAAGCAATGATAGACGTGTTTGGTAAGAAAATGACCCTAAGTATAGAGGATGAGAGTGTTACCTTTTCAGTTGATAGAGCAATGCAACAACCGCAATCTGCAGATGATACATGTTATTATATTCAAACTATAGATTCACATGCAGAATTGTTAGAAGAATTTCCAGAATTACAAGGAACAGGAGAATGTTCTTTAGGAGAAGGTAATGAACCAATTGATGAAGCTGAAATGTTAGCTACACTTATAGCTAATGGATATGAACCAACAACAGAAGAAATTCAAATGCTAAAAGAAGAAGACAGATATTGATACAAATCATCGATAGAAGAACCTCCGAAATTAGAGTTAAAGCCACTTCCAAACCATTTGGAATACGCTTATTTACATGGTGAATCTGAATTACCTGTAATAATATCGACTTCTCTTACTGAAAATGAGAAATCACAACTCATTTCTGTGTTGAAAGCTCATAAACCAGCCATTGCATGGAAGATTCATGATATAAAAGGAATAAGTCCTTCGTATTGCACACATAAAATCCTTATGGAAGAAGGTCATAAAACGTATGTGCAACGCCAACGAAGACTAAATCCAAATATGCAAGATGTAGTTAAAAAAGAAATCATTAAACTGCTAGACGCAGGTATAATTTATCCAATTTCTGATGGTCCATGGGTAAGCCCAGTTCAATGCGTGCCTAAGAAGGGTGGCATGACTGTCATTACAAATGAAAAAAATGAGCTTATTCCTACTAGGACTGTAACAGGATGGCGTGTATGTATTGATTATAGAAAATTAAATGACGCCACCAGAAAAGATCACTTTCCCTTACCTTTTATTGATCAAATGTTGGAAAGATTAGCCGGAAATAGTTACTATTGTTTTCTTGATGGTTTTTTCGGATATTTTCAAATTCCAATAGCACCTGAAGATCAAGAGAAAACCACATTCACGTGCCCTTATGGTACTTTTGCTTACAAACGCATGCCATTTGGACTTTGCAACGCCCCTGCAACCTTTCAAAGGTGTATGATGGCGATTTTTCACGACATGATAGAAGAATGCATGGAAGTTTTCATGGATGACTTTTCAGTCTTCGGTGATACATTTGAATCATGTCTAGCTAATCTTGAACGAATGCTGATTAGATGCGAACAATCAAATCTAGTACTTAATTGGGAGAAATGCCATTTCATGGTTAAAGAAGGCATCGTTCTTGGACATAAAATTTCAAAAGAAGGAATTGAAGTGGATAGAGCTAAAGTAGATGTAATTGCTAAACTTCCACATCTCACCAATGTTAGAGGAGTTAGGAGTTTTCTAGGGCATGCCGGTTTTTACCGACGTTTCATAAAAGATTTTTCTAAAATTGACGCTCCTATGAATAAACTCCTAGAAAAGGATGCTCCATTCATCTTTTCAGATGAATGCATCAAATATTTTAATATTCTTAAAGAGAAACTCACTAATGCGCCGATCATGATAACACCAAATTGGAATCTACCGTTTGAACTAATGTGCGATGCAAGTGATTTTGCAATGGGAGCCGTTTTAGGACAAAGGATTGAAAAACGATTTCAACCTATATATTATGCTAGTAAGACGTTACAAGAGCACAAACGAACTATACAACTACTGAAAAAGAACTCCTTGCTATTGTCTTTGCTTTTGACAAATTTCGTTCATATCTCGTTCTAGCAAAAACGGTAGTCTATACCGACCATTCTGCTCTTAGATACTTATTTTCGAAACAAGATGCCAAACCAAGATTAATCCGTCGGATCTTACTCTAACAAGAGTTCGATATTGAAATCCGAGATAAAAGAGGAGCAGAAAATCTCGCCGCTGATCATCTTTCTCGTCTTGAAAATCCCTAATTAGAAGTTCTAAATGAATCGACCATACAAGACAACTTTCCTGATGAATATCTATTGAAGATAGATTATAATGAAATTCCATGGTTTGCAGACTATGCAAACTACTTAGTATGTGGATTCCTTGAAAAATGATTATCGTACCAAACACGAAAGAAATTCTTCAGTGATATAAAACACTATTTCTGGGAAGATCCACATTTGTTTAAAAGTTGTCCCGATGGAATAATACGCCGATGTGTATTCGGAGATGAAGCTAGTAAAATTTTAAACCATTGTCACACAGGACCAACAGGAGGGCATTATGGGCCTCAACTAACAGCAAGAAAAGTTTATGATGCTGGATTCTATTGGCCTACAATTTACAAAGACGCTCACCTTCTTTGCAAATCCTGTGATGCTTATCAAAGGGCAGGAAAAATAAGTCAACGTGATGAAATGCCACAAAATGTCATTCAAGTATATGAAGTATTTCACATTTGGGGTATTGACTTTATGGGTCCATTTCCAAAATCTCATAATAATCTCTACATTCTCGTAGCCATTGATTATGTATCTAAATGGGCGGAAGCACAAGCTCTCCCAACTAACAATGCACGAGTTGTAGTCAACTTTTTAAAACGTCTTTTTACAAGGTTTGGAACACCGAAAGCTTTAATAAGTGATCGGGGAACTCATTTCTGTAATAATTAACTTGAGAAAGTTCTTAAAAGATATGGAGTAACTCATAAAATCTCCACCGCATATCATCCACAAACAAGTGGACAAGTTGAAAATACCAACCGAGCTTTAAAACGTATTCTAGAGAAAACCGTAGGATCAAATCCGAAGGAATGGTCCATTAAATTGGAGGATGCACTCTGGGCTTTTAGAACAGCCTACAAAACTCCAATTGGAACCACACCTTTTAAACTCGTCTACGGAAAAGCATGTCATCTTCCAGTAGAAATTGAACACAAAGCATTTTGGGCTTTGAAGACATGTAATCTTGATTTACATGAAGCCGGACGTCTACGATTAAGTCAATTAAACGAATTAGAAGAATTAAGACATGAAGCATACGAAAATTAGTTAATCTATAAGGAAAGAACGAAGAAATGGCATGATAAAAGAATCAGAAGTTCAAAAGAATTTAAAGAAGGAGATAGAGTTCTTCTTTTCATGAAAGGACCCGTTCATATACATTATAAACGATTCACAATAGTTGATTACATCGCGAGGTATTTGACCTCTATATGATACGTTTTACAAACATTGCATTCGTTTTTAAAAGACAAACTTTCTTTACATCTAAAATTGACGGCATGCATACCATTTCATATTACATCCAACTATAATTGACTTAATATTAATCTTGATGAACTCAATGACTCGAATGCAACGTCTTTCAAAGTATGTCATGAATGACTCCAAGTAATATCCTTAAAATGAGCTAATGCACAGCGGAAGATTTCTTTAATACCTGAGAATAAACATGCTTTAAAGTGTCAACCAAAAGGTTGGTGAGTTCATTAGTTTATCATAATCAATCATTTCCGTAATAGTAATAGACCACAAGATTTCTGTTTATAAATATATGTACACTCGCAAGTGTATAAAAGTATTCTATAAGTTGTAGGCACCCGGTAACAAGCCTTAACGTTCATGTTTTACCCTCTGAAGTACACCAGATCAGGTGTGTTTAATATAACCTCGAAGTACTAAAGCATCCCATAGTCAGGATGGGGTTTGTCAGGCCCAATAGATCTATCTTTAGGATTCGCGCATACCGTACATAGACAAGTAGTTTAATGTTACCAAGCTAAGGGTATATTTCTGGTTTAAACCCACGTAGAATTAGTTTTAGTACTTGTGTCTATTTCGTAAAACATTTATAAAACAGCGCATGTATTCTCAGCCCAAAAATATATATTGCAAAAGCAATTAAAAAGGGAGCAAATGAAACTCACAATACTGTATTTCGTAGCAATTATGTATATGACGGCACTGAATAAGTGCAGGGTTTGTCTCGGATTCACGAACCTATATTAAGTATATATATTTATATGTTGGTCAATATCTGTCTAACAATTTAGGTCAAGTCGTAGTGTATCACAATCCTAATGCTCGAGACCGACATGCAAAAGTCAACAAAAGTCAACTTGACCCAAAATGACTTCCAAAATCTATACATGTTTATTATATAACTTATATATAGTCGTTTTATATATTTAAATATATTTATCAGATCTTATTATACTAAATAATACAAGTCATTTATTAATAAATAAAAATTTATATTTAAATTCATATATGATAAAAATATACTTTTATATATCTCAAGTAATAAGATTTATAAAATTCACTTAATATCATAAAAATATAGTGGTATGTATTATTAATGTAATTATATTACGTGTGGTAAAAATATCTTTTACGCATATTTATTTGATTAAATAATATTGATAATAATAATAATGATGAAAATAATAAAATGATAGTTTCAATAAAAATATTAATTTTTAGTAATAAAGATAATTTTAGTAATAACATCAACTGATAACAATTATAATAATCGTTTTAATAATAATATTAAAATTAATAATAATTCAGTTGACCATATCTTTTAATACGTTCATCGAACCCACACGATTTCTAAATGAAAAGTTATTAATTTTTCTTTAGCTTTTCAACGACATGCATATCATATACCTTATCTCAGTAGCATATGTATCAAATTCGTGATTTATCATAAACTATTTAACGATGAAACTAAGCATACAAACATGCATAATCATATATACTCGAGCACTAGTCAGGGATACACTATTAATATATAAAAGATAAGATATGAATGCTCACGTATCAATATTGTGATTCAATATTGCAGGAAAGTACGTAGACGCAACGGAAATGATAAACGTTAGGTTGACCTCACGAGCAATACCCTCGAACAATACCCATAACCTCCATAGCTATAACCCATAATTTCCTTAGCTCTATCCCGTTTGAAAACTTATTTTGAAATCATCTGAATATAACTCCGTCGTAGTATTTTATGTATACTAATAATATCTTGAAATAATACTAAGTAAATATATATATGTAATTCGATTGAGAGAGTTTAGAGAAATATATTTTCAAGTTTCTATGAAATAATGAAACCTATTGAATTCTATTTATAATATATTTTTGAATTATTAAAGTGAATTGTTAAAGTATGAATTATTAAAGTGAATTATTAAAGTGAATTATTAAAATTAAAGTAAAGTTAAAGTAAAGTAAAAGTAAAGTAAAGGTAAAGTTAAAGTATAGTAAAAGTATAAAACTATGTACGTATAATACGCGTATAAATATATTTAATATTAATTTAAATCGTTATATCATAAAATATTTTAGAAAAGTAGAATTATATATATTCATAATAGGTTTCAAGTTTTTAAATTACAGTTTGTTGGTGAAGCATGTGATAAAGTCCAAAGGTTTAATAAACGTATGAAATCATCTTAATGAAAAATGTCGAGTTACTTAACTTGTCGATATCCAACATCTAAGTTATTTACACTCCACGTTCTTACTTATAGATCACTTTACCATTTTTCGAATATTGTCAAAAAGAATAGATTTCTTAAATCACAGTGGACCTCATAACATTGGCCCGTAACCATATCATAATGTATCTGATAATTCAATCATTTGATATTATCTCTTAATTCTGTCAATAAATATATCGAAACAAATACGTTCATGTAAAGTATCATATATATCAAATACTTTGTTAATGTTTTCAGTTATTATATATTATATATACATATCTATATACAAATAATTGTTCGTGAATCGTCGAACACGGTCAAAGGGTAATTGATTACATGAATGTAGTTCCAAACTTTTTGAGATTTAACATTACAAATTCTGCTTATCGTGTCAGAAACATATAAAGGTTAGGTTTAAATTTGGTCGGAAATTTCCGGGTCGTCACAGTACCTACCCGTTAAAGAAATTTCGTCCCGAAATTTGATCGAGGTCGTCATGGCTAACTTTAAAAATGTTTTCATGACGAATATGAGTTGATAAATAGAGTTTTATCATCATTGAGTAATATAAATAAAACAATTTGATTACGCAAAGAGTATAAGTGAAGCTATCGCAAGAGAGTGAAATGAGTAAACGTATATTCGTTTTAACCGATGACGTAGTTATGATTGATTTCCGGAATTCATGGAATTTAAAGAAAATCTTTGCAATAAGATTTTGTTCTTCGGCGATTAAGGAATCAGGATCTTATTTGATTAAATGCGATAATCTGTCTCGATTTCTCTGTCTGATATTTTACTATAAATCCACCCCCTTCGTTTCTTTATTTTCACAGCTCACACCTTCTAGTCTTTCTCTCCAATTCATACTTTAAATCATTCGTTAATATGCTTCATCCAGTATTGATTCTTGATATACTCTTAACTTTCATATCTGTCATTCTTCTTTTTCATCTACCACCGGAGGAAGTTATTTTCTTCTACCATTACCTTGGGGTTATTGTGTTTTTCATTCTCCCGTGTCTTTATATTGCTATACACATTGATATACAAGGTTTGTAATTTGTTATCAGGCTTTATATTCTCCATTATATTTCGGAGCTTCATGCTTTCGTTTTCTCTTCCCGACCTTAAGTCAAGCGGATAATGGTCTAGAATTTGTAGATATGAATTTTTGGATGAACATAGTTAATGTTTCAAGAAGAAAATCGTAATGGCGCACAATCGTGATTTGGCAAATTACCAGAATATTCGAAAATATAGAGCTATCAAGATGATATGTTCTTAATATGTTTGGAAATTGGGTAGAATGTAAGAGTCATGTAAATAGTACATGATGACGGTATGTTCTGTGAATCATCACGTTCCATTAGAAACTCAGTATGACTTACTGTAATATAATCACATTGATCAAGTGTCATTATATTATACTAACTCATGCTTCAGTTCCCAACACTACTTCAAAAACATTCCTATTTTAAATTCGAATTTTTTTTTCTTCAGAATTTAGAAATTAACACAGTTTTTTTTTATGTTGTAACGCAGATATTGCGAATAGATAGAAGATTTCGGATAAGAATAGTTGTGAAAATATCTTCAGGAATATCGAAGATATTTATAATAAAAGATACGATGATATCTTAGAATTCTTAACATAGATGGATGATGAAGAAGATTTGTATGTGAAGGTTTAGAATAAGAAGTAAGGTGTTTGCTAACGATTTCAGTAGACACTGAATCATTTGGATCCTTTGAAGGCAGGTTTAGTCTTTGTGATTTGTTCACAGCCTCCTTCATGGTCTGCTCAATCCGTTTTCCAGTTTCAAACCTTCTCTTTTTCTCAGCTTTACCACCATACTATTCTTTATCATCAAACTTTTGACTGTTAAAGTCCTTTACAGTTTTTGTTGCTTCATCAGCATTTTTCCAATTTCGGAGAACTAGTTCATAGTTTGGGATGTTTTTCAGAAAATTCACATTCGAAGTATGTAAGTCTAGGAGATAGACGTTATATGTATACATATAACTTTTGACGTAAAATTGTCGCGAAATTCAAAATACTGATTGCTAATTCCCAGTAGTTGGTGTGACAATTATTGTTACAGGATGTAGGTGAGTACATGATGGGGTTTTAATGAATAAGTATAGTGGCTTTTCGGAGAGGCTTAAGTCGAAGGTTAATGAAGTTGTTGATAAGTTTACTGCTAATGTGGCGAGATATGAAAGGTTCCCCGGTAACAATGATGAAGGGGTAATTGTTATAATAAGGTTTATTGGTATAAACAAATGAAGGTGATTTGTTGAAGCTATGACAAAACTGTCTATTTTGGAAAGAGATTGAAAAATTATATTTGGTAATAAATATCAAAGGATCTGACATGGATACGTGTTAAACTATAACTTTGGTTTCGAGAGCTTTTCAGGTGCATGACAGTGGGTAATGTGTGGTTGGATCATCATCTCGCATGTCTTTAAGAATTTCGAAGTGTTTGAACACATATTGTAATTGTTAATATACATATGATGTTCTAAGATTTTGAATGATACAAATATTTTTGTGAGTTCCATGAATAGAAATGAGGTTCTAGGACAGTTTTAAAGTCAAAGTATAGTTTTGAAAGATGTAGAAATCTAAGAGTGATGATTTCAGTTATATCTTGAATCGAATTCTGAGATTTTAAAACCAGAATATGTAATTAGATTTTGAATGAATATGGTTGTTTTGATTTCTATAAAAGAATGTATATTGTTGTGAAAGTAGGGAGTATAATGGATGATTTGCTGAATCAGATTCGAAGAATGTAACATATTAATTGTGAATTTATATATCTCTCGGGTATTACCTACCCGTTAAAAAAATTCACAATTAATATTTTGTACAAAAGAATTTTATTACAGTCTTTATGGAAATATATATGTGTATATTTCTTCAGATGTAATATAGATTTAATGAGTTAATATTAAATTAAACTCATTTGATTTATGGTTAAGGCTAGGATAGATAATTTCTAAACTTTAGAAATTACATAATCGTCATAGAATGTTTCCCTAATGAAGTTATGAATCAATACTTCATCGTTGTGGTATTCCTTGGTATCTACATGGCGTATGACGTCGATGCTCGTGGGACAGATTGTAAAGTTGAGGTTTGCGATGCGGTTGTTGTTGGTGGTGGTAATGGTACTGTTGATGTTGTTGATGGTGGTACTGGTTATGCTGCTGGTGCTGCTGCTGGTGTTTGTAACCTTTGCACCATATTCTCCAAAGTCACTACCCGAGCGCAAAGCTCGTTGACTTCTTCTATTACACCGAGGTGATTGTCGGTTCGGATGAGCGGATAGATAAGATCTAGAATTTGGTGTAGTATATAATCATGACAAGATACTCTGGAAATGAGAGAGAAAATGGTGTTTCGGACAGGTTCGCCGGTAAGTGCTTCAGGTTCATTGCCAAGAGGGCAATGTGGTGGATAAAAGGGATCACCTTCTTCTTGTCTCTAATGGTTAAGTAGATTACGAACCCATCCCCAATTCATCCAAAATAGATAATGGCTAATTGGTTGATCCATTCCGGTCACGCTGCTTTCGGAGCTCATGTGAAAATCTATATCAGCATAGCTGTCGGAATCCGAGAAACTCGAACTGGTTGAGGGATCCATCTTGTATGATCAGGGAAAGAATTTTTGGTATGAAATAGATTGTAGAATTTAGATTTGGTATTCTTCAATACATAATTTACATATGTATATATAATACCAAAATCCCATAAATTACGGAGGAATCTTTGAAAGATGTCAATCAAAGTTCACAGTAACAGATATGCTAAGATAAGAATTCGTCTATACATTATTATGCAATAAATGTAGGAAAACACGTCTAGACTTAAGAATGATAAGCAGGTAATTTCCTAAGGATGGTAAGTAGATGATTTTCGACTAAACATGATAAGCAAAACTTTTGACATGCAGACACCGTCGAAGTCCAGACTCACTAATGCATCTTAACAACTATCAGTTAGACACAATAATGCAAGACCTGGTTCACTAAGACCACCGCTCTGATACCAACTGAAAGGACCCATTCATATACATTATAAACGATTCACAATAGTTGATTACATCGCGAGGTATTTGACCTCTATATGATACGTTTTACAAACATTGCATTCGTTTTTAAAAGACAAACTTTCTTTACATCTAAAATTGACGGCATGCATACCATTTCATATTACATCCAACTATAATTGACTTAATATTAATCTTGATGAACTCAACGACTCGAATGCAACGTCTTTCAAAGTATGTCATGAATGACTCCAAGTAATATCCTTAAAATGAGCTAATGCACAGCGGAAGATTTCTTTAATACCTGAGAATAAACATGCTTTAAAGTGTCAACCAAAAGGTTGGTGAGTTCATTAGTTTATCATAATCAATTATTTCCGTAATAGTAATAGACCACAAGATTTCTGTTTATAAATATATGTACACTCGCAAGTGTATAAAAGTATTCTATAAGTTGTAGGCACCCGGTAACAAGCCTTAACATTCATGTTTTACCCTCTGAAGTACACCAGATCAGGTGTGTTTAATATAACCTCGAAGTACTAAAGCATCCCATAGTCAGGATGGGGTTTGTCAGGCCCAATAGATCTATCTTTAGGATTCGCGCATACCGTACATAGACAAGTAGTTTAATGTTACCAAGCTAAGGGTATATTTCTGGTTTAAACCCACGTAGAATTAGTTTTAGTACTTGTTTCTATTTCATAAAACATTTATAAAACAGCGCATGTATTCTCAGCCCAAAAATATATATTGCAAAAGCAATTAAAAGGGGAGCAAATGAAACTCACAATACTGTATTTCGTAGCAATTATGTATATGACTGCACTGAATAAGTGCAGGGTTTGTCTCGGATTCACGAACCTATATTAAGTATATATATTTATATGTTGGTCAATATCTGTCTAACAATTTAGGTCAAGTCGTAGTGTATCACAATCCTAATGCTCGAGACCGACATGCAAAAGTCAACAAAAGTCAACTTGACCCAAAATGACTTCCAAAATCTATACATGTTTATTATATAACTTATATATAGTCGTTTTATATATTTAAATATATTTATCAGATCTTATTATACTAAATAATACAAGTCATTTATTAATAAATAAAAATTTATATTTAAATTCATATATGATAAAAATATACTTTTATATATCTCAAGTAATAAGATTTATAAAATTCACTTAATATCATAAAAATATAGTGGTATGTATTATTAATGTAATTATATTACGTGTGGTAAAAATATCTTTTACGCATATTTATTTGATTAAATAATATTAATAATAATAATAATGATGAAAATAATAAAATGATAGTTTCAATAAAAATATTAATTTTTAGTAATAAAGATAATTTTAGTAATAACATCAACTGATAACAATTATAATAATCGTTTTAATAATAATATTAAAATTAATAATAATTCAGTTGACCATATCTTTTAATCCGTTCATCGAACCCACACGATTTCTAAATGAAAAGTTATTAATTTTTCTTTAGCTTTTCAACGACATGCATATCATATACCTTATCTCAGTAGCATATGTATCAAATTCGTGATTTATCATAAACTATTTAACGATGAAACTAAGCATACAAACATGCATAATCATATATACTCGAGCACTAGTCAGGGATACACTATTAATATATAAAAGATAAGATATGAATGCTCACGTATCAATATTGTGATTCAATATTGCAGGAAAGTACGTAGACGCAACGGAAATGATAAACGTTAGGTTGACCTCACGAGCAATACCCTCGAACAATACCCATAACCTCCATAGCTATAACCCATAATTTTCTTAGCTCTATCCCGTTTGAAAACTTATTTTGAAATCATCTGAATATAACTCCGTCGTAGTATTTTATGTATACTAATAATATCTTGAAATAATACTAAGTAAATATATATATGTAATTCGATTGAGAGAGTTTAGAGAAATATATTTTCAAGTTTCTATGAAATAATGAAACCTATTGAATTCTATTTATAATATATTTTTGAATTATTAAAGTATGAATTATTAAAGTGAATTATTAAAGTGAATTATTAAAGTTAAAGTCAAGTAAAGTAAAAGTAAAGTAAAGGTAAAGTTAAAGTATAGTAAAAGTATAAAACTATGTACGTATAATACGCGTATAAATATATTTAATATTAATTTAAATTGTTATGTCATAAAATATTTTAGAAAAGTAGAATTATATATATTCATAATAGGTTTCAAGTTTTTAAATTACAGTTTGTTGGTGAAGCATGTGATAAAGTCCAAAGGTTTAATAAACGTATGAAATCATCTTAATGAAAAATGTCGAGTTACTTAACTTGTCGATATCCAACATCTAAGTTATTTACACTCCACGTTCTTACTTATAGATCACTTTACCATTTTTCGAATATTGTCAAAAAGAATAGATTTCTTAAATCACAGTGGACCTCATAACATTGGCCCGTAATCATATCATAATGTATCTGATAATTCAATCATTTGATATTATCTCTTAATTCTGTCGATAAATATATCGAAACAAATACGTTCATGTAAAGTATCATATATATCAAATACTTTGTTAATGTTTTCAGTTATTATATATTATATATACATATCTATATACAAATAATTGTTCGTGAATCGTCGAACACGGTCAAAGGGTAATTGATTACATGAATGTAGTTCCAAACTTTTTGAGATTCAACATTACAAATTCTGCTTATCGTGTCAGAAACATATAAAGGTTAGGTTTAAATTTGGTCGGAAATTTCCGGGTCGTCACATTTCAATTCACGATTCAAGCTATTTCCTGGAAAATTGAAATCAAGATGGTCTGGACCATTCATAGTCAAAAGAGTTTTCCCATACGGAACGATAGAATTAATAAATTCAAATGGAATTGAATTTAAAGTTAATGGTCACAGAGTTAAACATTACATAGATAATCCGATGGAAGTCGACAACGAAGTTAATCACAATTTCGATACCACAGCTAACTAAGTGTGGGGAGAATCAAGTCTTTAAAGGATAATATGTATTTCTGTTAGAGATAGATTTTCTGTTTTTGTGTAGTTCTCGAAAATGGAACCCGAATGGTCTTTCCCTAGCAGACCCTAAAGAACTAGTCTTCTCCCCCCATTCTGAATTTTTATTTTTTTTAGGTTTTTACGAAATGAAGACTTCCTGTGAACTAAACCATGGTCTAATGCTACACGCTTTGATCACTAAACATAATAATGACACACTTCCGAGTGAAATAGTATCAGTAATCAGAGAAAGATTGAACGGAGTAAGACAAGAATCCAGATGCGAAGATAATAAGTTACAATTTGGTAAATGAAAATCAAAATCCGCAGTGAAAAGAAGAGCACGACACCTTGAAAGATGTCACAAATGCGGAAAATGGTCACATGGAGGTAAATGTTCAAATAATCAAACCTATTCAAATACCGAATTTGTTACTTTATGCAGAGATGGACCGTTCATATATTTAGAAGAAAAAACACTGAATGCTCGAGGTTACGCCTATGTAGCTATGGAAAACCAATTAAACCGACTATCTTATGAATGTGATAGATCATATGACTAAGAATACTATCTCACAGGTAAGTCTGTACAGTTTTTAATTTTTTTTTTATTTTTAACCTTTTGATAATAAACGCTAATTTGTTCGCTATAAAGTATTAAATTGGTATTGAATGAAATTAGGTTTGGCGACCGAAATTATTGATATCATACAAAAATTTATTACATCACTGCGAAATTTAACGTTTATTCTTAAGGTATAAAATTCTTTAATCAATCAACCCAAAATATTTCAAAAATTCGTCATGAGTTAAATTAGGTCATGAAACCGAAATTACTTTACCGAAAAGAGGGGCGTATATTTTTGATAATATTTGATTGATTAAAGTGGGATAAAAGCCAAAAAGATTTTTAATTTTATTTTTTACTATGTTTTTAAAATTAATATATAAATATTAAATTAATATTTTGAACTTTGTAAAATCAATATATTTAAGTTTATAAATATTTAAAAAATTAATCTTTTTAATATAAGTTTGTATGTATAAAAACAAAAATATAATATAAGTTTGGTGTAAATTTATAATATGAATTTTTAATTAAGTTTAATATGAATTTTTAATTTTATGCATTTTAAATTTAAGTTGTGTGAATTTAAAAACAAAAATTTACTTTATTTCGCTAAGTTAAAAATATGATTTTTAAAATTCGTCGTGAGTTGAAGACTAGGTCGTTGAACCGAAATTGCTTTACCCGAGGGAGGGACGAGAACTTTTATTATCATTATTTTTAATCTTATTGAACTAAAGTATGCCAAAAATATTAAAAAACCCAAAAATCTTTACTTTTAAAACCGCGCTTTGAATTGACAAATTTTAAAATTTTGTCGAGGGACGGACTAGGACATCGATCCGAAACACCCTCGCTCCTAAAGGAAAACAAATTTTTAAAAATTTAATTAATTATAAGTTTTATAAAGTATAAGGTTTTATTTAAAAAAAAAAGGGCAAAGTACTGTACCCGGGACTCCATGCGATCGCATGGAGTTTGGCCTTTGCAGCCATGCGATCGCATGGCCCTGGAAATCAGGCCAGACACAAAAGTCCCAGTCGACCTGCTTCTGCCTCACACCAACACACACACAACACATACGAAAATACTCTCAAATCTTCATCAAAATTCACCAAAATCCACCGTAATTCGTCATTTTTCTTGCTCTAATCATGCCTAGATTCTCATTCTTCAGCAAAATGGTAAAAATTACACCCCTAAACTCTATAAATTCCTAGTTTTTGTGATAATTATCAATTTTTTACCTAATGCAATTTTGTTAATTTCTAGTGTAATTAGTGTTAAATTGTTAGTATTTTATGCATGTATAACTTAGATTGATGCTATTTAACATGATTTGAAGCCAAAAACTTCAAAATTTTTAGAAATCTAGGGTTAGTGTTCTTGAGCAATTTTGGGCTTTTTGATATAAACAGGTTATGGTCAATTTTTGTCATGAATTATTGCTAAATTGAGTAGTGTAACATGTTTAGATAGTTAAATGATCCAAACATTGATCCTAAACATGATTTTTGAAGATTAAAGTGGACTTTTTAAGTCCGAAATTCATGAACTTGATTAATTTGATGTAATTGCCATTTGAGACTTGTTTAATTATTAGTAATGACTATTTTGACATGTTATTTGAGTTAAATGCTTATGAACTTTGTATACATTTTCATATGTGCTTATTTGAAAAGTGTAGAATTGTGAAAAATTGTGAAAATGTGTATAAGTTTAATTTTGATTTAACATGTTATAGTGATTGTTTTAAGTTGTTATTTTTCTAACACTAATGCATATTTGGATGCACAAATTTTGTGTTTAATGTGTTTTGCAGAAAGACGATACTGGAGGTTCAGGAGCATCATCATCTAGACGACCAGCACCAGTACCAGAACCAGAACCAGAAATGCAACACGAACAAGAACCACAACAAGAACCACAACAACAGCCTGATCAGCACATACCTTATTATGATCCGGTACAGTTTGTTGATGAATTCATATTATTCCCAATGAGGCCGGCAGTAGAATTCCCAACGATTCCTGAGCACACTCTGCATCCTAATCTGAGATTTGATAGGAGATGGAGAGATTACGAGACATATCAAAGGAACAAATTCAAATTGGTAACAAAAAATGTAGAGGCACCAAGGGTAATCGATTGGGCCCCTTTGGAAACGGTCTATCTAGCTGACCGTGTTAGCCAGCTTTTAGTTCAAAGGTATGGCAGTTCTTCTTTTACAGATTGGGAACGTCTTTTCATCATTCGTAGACCTGTATATAAAGAATGGTGTGTTGAGTTGATGAGTACTGTATCACTTGATACAAATATAGTTAGAATAGATGATAGAAGATTTCTTAGGTTTATCCTTAGCGGTAGGATGTACAGAATGTCCATGCTGGACATGGCCAGGGCTTTACAGATATATACTCCTGGTGAGTTGCTACTACCCGATTGTACAAACTTGATTCATTATGGTGAAAGGGTAGATAGCAACTTTGACGCCGACGCCATTTGGAGGCGTATGTCACATTTTGATGTTTTTACACGAGCAGGAGGACACTCCTATACACATATTGACAGAGCCGAGCTTCGTATTATTCATAGATTTTTGGCTAACTCGATTACACAGAGAGGTCACAATAAAGAAAAAATTACCTTACATGATTTATTCTACCTAAAGTGTATTCGGGATCCTAGAAGCTTTGTCAATATCCCTTACTGTGTTGCTTTTTATTTATCTAAAATGGTAGAGGGAATGCAGGAATGGAGTATAATAGGAGGAGGTATTTTTGTTACTCTCTTTGGAGAGTATTTAGGTATTGATAGGAACCAAGAGGGTCCATTACAGCTTTGTAGAGAACAGGTTGAGCCCTTAGGATTGAAATTTTATGTGGGTGCTAAGGTATTGAAAAGTAGACGTAACCAGGCAGTACCCTATAAGGGATCTCATCCTCAGGTAGAGAGAGGCTCAGACGAGGAAATGGAGGAGGCGGAAGACATTAGGGATGTCTTTCGAGATGCTATTCTTGATGTCCACGTTCGTATAGATGAGGAAGCAATGACGAACGCGGCCAGACATAGTATGTATGAGCAGTGGAACTCCGAGCGAGTATACGAGGATTATAGGCGACGCCAACATGATAGCTGGTTAGTTCATCAGCACCAAATCATGAGCCAGCTATCATATCAGGTACCAAATAACTATGTACCTACTCGACCTGCTCATTTTCCTCCACACGGCCCCGATATCCGACCACCCTTTAACCGGTATGACTATAACCAACCCTATCAAAACACCTATAACCAACAATGGAACCCACCTGACGAGATGAACTGGAACCCATATCCAGACTGATTTAGTTCCATTTGGTTATTTATATGATTTTTATGTTTTTATCTTTTTACTTATTCATGTTTAAACTTATGTTATTGAATATACTTATGTAATTTTTATCATTTTTATTATTATTGTGTACTAATATTTCACATTTAGGATTTGAAAGTGGGATATTAAGTCCCATTTCAAATTGCCATGCATGTTTATATTTGTATGTATGTATATTGTAAATTGTACAAAACAGGGTAAAATAGCGCATTTTCAAAGACTGGCATTAAGTTCAGCAAAAGCTACTAATTTTGACGACAAGATGACAAATAAATGTGATGTAACAACAGACGGAATGAACAAATGATATGCACCATTTATCATTCAGCAAAGAAACGCCAATATGTTTGGAAACTTTGGTAAAATTTAATCATTTCTACGCTAATCACCCTCAATAATTTAAATTGTTACTGATTTCTTACAAATGAGGGCATTGCAAGATCTTAAGTGTGGGAAGGGGTTAAATTCTTTCGGATTTTTAAAATTTTTATCTTAAACACTTGGTTACCATTAAAAATACTAGTAACGTAGTAGTTGTATTAGAATCCAGTGCTCTCTGATAATAAAGAACAGCCCTAGTCTTATATACTGACTACCCAATTCTAGTAAAAAATTTTAAAATTTTCAATTAAATGAACTCAAAATCATGTTTATACATATTTATGAACGATAAAACTAGGTGTTAACACCGAAATTATTGTTACCTCGGAAAGGACATAAATTGAGAAACAAACCAAAATGTTAAAATTCATTTAAAATGGAATAGAGGACAATAAAAAGGAAAATAAAAGCCAAGTGTGGGAAAAATTACCAAGTTATCTTAAACATATGTCACATATTTCTGTAACAAATAATTGAAGATACTTTTGCTTTGGACTAAACTAAAATGTTTTACCCTATGAAAGAAAAGAAGAGATGGATCTACACGATAAATCAATTCCATCGTTAAAAGGAAGTAAAGTCTTTCAAAAAAGAAACGCGCTTCTTGATTTAGGTCATGAAGTTGTCGTCCAGACCAGCTGTAGGTTGATGAAAAATCTAGAAAAGTCATCTCTAAAATCAGCAGGAAATTCACGGACCTCAGCATAAAACAGGGTCGCCAAGTGGTCAGATTTATCCTAACCATGAGAAAGATTTATCTCGTACAATGGGGGGCACCGTGTAAATTAGCTTGATAAGACTAATGAATCAGACCCCCAGAAAGGATAATCTCCTTAAAAGATCAAAAATCAGCTTTTAAGACTGATATTACTCAATCCTAGAGATTGACCTTAAAGATTGAGAATTACAAACTCGTGGAATTCAATGATATCTAAACTCGAGCTTGAACAAAAAAATATTTTGATCAAATTATAAACCGATTTGTTTTCTGAAAGCCCATTTTCAATGCGTTCATTACCATTGAACGTAAAATCCTAGGAATTCACCTGGAATTCATTAGGTCACCTGAACCAAATCGGGTGTCAACCGTAAGAACGGTGGTTGCATAGCATGGTCAAAGATAGGACCTTGTGCCAGACCGGAAAATTATAAGGGTGAGCTTTACTATTGCTCCTACAAAGGATAGTAATTGCGTCCGACACGTTAAAGACCATAATCAAAAGCATGTCACGGGACATTGCCTTAACAGTTGCTTGTTCAACTCTTTCCTTTACAAACGGACGGTAGTTTACCGAAAGGTAATATTCAGAACAAGTAAACTGGACGTGTTGCTTTCCCAATACAAGGTTAGCAAGTGGGTGACACAAAACCGCAAGTTTTGAGCTAAAATTTTCAAATCTGAAACCCACCAAACCCACAAAAATATTTTGCAAACACCGGTGAAGGGTTATTCCGGAAAACTTATCTAGGGTAAAAGCTAGATTTAATTTTCAAAAAAAAAAAAAAAAAAAGAGATCAAATGTTTTCATAAAGATCCAATTTCCTTAATGGATCTAAATTTTATAGTCATGTGGGACTGTAAACCACATCGTTACTACCATTGTTTATACCGCCGTATTGAAATCACTGATGCACAAAGTGTGAAGAATAAAGAAGTGATTCTAGTATTTCAAGACTATATTGCTTGAGGACAAGCAACGCTCAAGTGTGGGAATATTTGATAATGTTAAAAACGAACATATATTTCATAGCATTATCCCTCAAGAAAGACAAGCTTTTAGTTGCGATTGTTTTATTTACAAGTGATATTCGTTTAAATAATAAAAGGTGAAGACAAAAGACAGATTCAACGAATTGAAGACGCAAACGACCAAAAAGCTCAAAAGTACAAAATACAATCAAAGAGGTTCCAATTATTGATAAGAAACGTCTCAGAATTACAAGAGTACAAGATTCAAAACGCAAAGTACAAGATATTAAATTATACGCAAGGACGTTTGAAAATCCGGAACCGGGACCAGAGTCAACTCTCAACGCTCGACGCAACGGACTAAAAATTACAAGTCAACTATGCACATGAATATAGTATAATATATAATTAATTCTTAAAATTAATATATATATTATATTATATTATAAAACCGTCGGCATAAAAAAACAAAGACTTTTGAGCCTCCCCAGCTGGCCATGCGATCGCATGGCCTTGAAGGGCAAAGCCCATGCGATCGCATGAGCCCTTTTTCCAGGCCTGTCCTATAAAGTTCGCGAGTTTTGGACGCAAAAACACACATCTTTTTCTTCTCCTCATTCAACGTATAATATTTATATTTATATTATAATTTTAATTTTAATTTTAATTTATAATAATAAGGGTGTGTTAGCGAATGTTGTAAGGGTGTAAGTCGAAATTCTGTCCGTGTAACGCTACGCTATTTTTAATCATTGTAAGTTATGTTCAACCTTTTTAATTTAATGTCTCGTAGCTAAGTTATTATTATGCTTATTTAATCCGAAGTAATCATGATGTTGGGCTAAAAATATTAAAATTGGGTAATTGCCTTTGTACCATAATTGGGGTTTAGACAAAAGAACGACACTTGTGGAAATTAGACTATGGGCTATTAATGGGCTTTATATTTGTTTAACTAAATGATAGTTTGTTAATGTTAATATAAAGATTTACAATTGGGCGTCCCTATAAATAACCACTTACACTCGATCGGACACGATGGGCCGGGTATTTATATGTACGAATAATCGTTCATTTAACCGGACACGGGAATGGATTAATAGCCACTAGAATTATTAAAACAGGGGTGAAATTATGTACAAGGACACTTGGCATAATTGATAACAAAGTATTAAAACCTTGGGTTACACTCAGTCGAAATCCTGGTGTAATTATTAAACAAAGTATTAAAATCTTGTTACAGTTTAAGTCCCCAATTAGTTGGAATATTTAACTTCGGGTATAAGGATAATTTGACGAGGATATTCGCACTTTATATTTATGACTGATGGACTGTTATGGACAAAAACAAGACGGACATATTAAATAATCCAGGACAAAGGACAATTAACCCATGGGCATAAAACTAAAATCAACACGTCAAACATCATGATTACGGAAGTTTAAATAAGCATAATTCTTTTATTTCATATTTAATTTCCTTTATTTTATATTTAATTGCACTTCTAATTATCGCACTTTTATTTTTTGTTATTGTATTTAATTGCACTTTTAATTATCGTACTTTTTAATTATCGCAAGTTTATTTTATCGCACTTTTATTTATCGCAATTTCATTATCGTTATTTACTTTACGCTTTAAATTAAGTCTTTTATTTATTTAATATTTTACATTTGGTTTTAACTGCGACTAAAGTTTTAAAATCGACAAACCGGTCATTAAACGGTAAAAACCCCCATTAAAATAATAATATTACTTATATATATATTCGTATTTTTATAAATTAAACTAATATAGCGTTACGCTTTGATTAAAAGATTCCCTGTGGAACGAACCGGACTTACTAAAAACTACACTACTGTACGATTAGATACACTGCCTATAAGTATTGTAGCAAGGTTTAAGTATATCCATTCAATAAATAAATAAATATCTTGTGTAAAATTGTATCGTATTTAATAGTATTTCCTTGTAAAATATAAGCTATTTATATACACCTCTGCGCATATCACCATGCGATCGCATGGCTTTCCAGGCTTATACCCATGCGATCGCATGGGTGAGTTTTACAGCTCACATTGTTTTAACTTTTTGTTTGTCGACATAATAAATAAATATAAATATAATTTATATAATTTATATAATTAATTATATATTATATTAAATTCACGTGCATAGTTGACTTGTAATTTTTGTTCCGATAAGTCGTACGTCATCACTCGACTTATGTCCCAGTTCCGGTTTTTCGAATGTCCCTTCGTACGCTGAGAAAACTTGTATTTTTCGTTTCGTGAGTCGTACCTTTGTCAAAAATTAGACTTAAATTATCCATAAACTATACCACTCGAGATGTAACTTATACATTTGAGTGTTTTGGTCATTTACTTCTATAAATCATCGTCTCGTAGTATATACATATACATATATACATTTTCATTTTGAAATAGTGTTTTACTGTAGCAAAGTTTTTTACTGTAGCAAATAGTGATTTTCGAAAACACTGTAGCTTTTCGGGTACTGTAGCAATTCAAAAATACTGTAGCAAATTAGTGTTTTACTGGTTCATCTTAAACGTTTTAGTTAACTTATCTAAATATCAATCGAATTAATAATCGAATGTTACTATCATTTACTAAATAACTTGAAATCATATATATATATATATATATATATATATATATATATATATATATATATATATATATATATATATATATATATATATATATATATATGCACATTAAGTTATATATAGATTGTTCGTGAATCTTCTAGAACAGTCAAAGAATAATTGATTACATGAATATAGTTCCAAAACTTTGAGACTCAACATTACAGACTTTGCTTATCGTGTCGAAAACATTAAATCATTTAAAGATAAAGTTTAAATTTGGTCAGAAATTTTCGGGTCATCAGAGTACCTACCCGTTAAAGAAATTTCGTCCTGAAATTTAAGTGAGGTCGTCATGGCTAACAATAAAAATGTTTTCATGATGAATATGAGTTGATAAATAGAATTTTATCACCGTTGAATAATATGGATAAGACAATCCGATTTCTCGAAGCGTATGAGAGAAGTTATCATAAAAGAGTGAAATGAAAGAATAGAGATTCATCTTAACTTTTGATGTAGTTACGATTGATTTCCGGAATTTAAGTAATAGAAAATCTTCATAATCTAAATAAGATTTGATTCTTCGAAATTTAAGGAAATTAAGATTTCCTTTAAATGTGTAATCTGCCTCGATTGTTATGTCTGATATTTTGCTATAAATTAACCACTTCTGTTTCATTATTTTCACCACTCCTACATCTTTTTCCTTATTTCATACTTCCAAAAGATTGTGAAATGCTTAATCCAGTTCTGATTCTTGATATTTTCTTGGCTATCGTATCTTTCATTCTTCTTTTTCATCTGCCACCAGAGGAAGTTATTTTCTTCTACTATTACCTTGGGGTTATAGTATTTTTCATTCTCCGGTGTCTTTATATTGCTATACGCATTGATATACACGGTTTGTAATATATGTGTTGTTGTCAGGCTTTATATTTTCCCTTATATTTAGGAGCTCCATGCTTTCGTTTTTCCTTCCCGACTTCAAGTCAAGCGAATAATGGTCCAGAATTTGTAGCTATACATTTCGGAATGAACTTAGTTAATGTTCTAAGAAAGAAATTGTAATGGCACGATCTTGATTTGTCAAATTACCAGAATATCTGGAAAAGACCGAATCATCAAGAAAAGTATTTTCTTAATATATTTAGAGATTAAATAGAATGAAAGAGTTATGTAACATGGTTCATGATGAGGGTGTGATCTGTGAACCTTTATCATGTTCCATTAGAAACTCAGCATGACTTACTGTAATATAATCACGTTGATCAAGTGTCATTATATTATACTAACTCATGCTTCAATTCCCAACATTACTTCAAACATCCATTTTTTTGAATTTTTTAGATTTTTGAAACTAAAATAGTTTCTTTTATGATGTAACACAGATAGCGCGAAGAGATGAATGATTTCAGATAAGAATGGTTATAAAAAAATATCTTGAGAAATATGGAGGATATTTATAATGGAAGATATGATGATATCATAGAATATTCAAGATAAGATGATGATGATGATGAAGAATATTGTCCGCAAAGGTTTTACAGTAAGGAGCAAGGTATTTGCTAAGGATTTCAGCAGACACTGAATCATTTGTATTCTTTGAAGGTAGATTTCATTTTTGTGATTTGTCCACAGCCTCCTTCATGGTCTGCTCAATCCGTTTTCCAGTTCCAAACCTTCTCTTTTTCTCAGCTTTACCACCATACTATTCTTTATCATCAAACTTTTGACTGTGAAGGTCGTTTACAGTTTTTGCTGCTTCATCAGCATTTTTCCAAAATTCGGAGAACTAGTTTCGTAGTTTGGGGTGTTTTTCAGAAACTTCACATTCGAAGTATGTAAGTCTAGAAGATAGATGTTATCTATATATATATATATATATCTGTTGTCGTAGAAAATGCTACGAGATTCAAAATACTGATTGCTAATTCTCGGTGGTTGGTATGGCAATTATTGTTATAAGATGTGGATGAGTACATGATAGGGTTTTAATGAGTATAAGGATTTTTCGAAAGGTCAAGGATTAATAAAGTTGTTGGTAAATTTACTGCTAATGTGGTGGAACATGAAAGGTTCCCCAGTAACAAGAACGTATATGTCAACGTTATAATAAGGCTAATCTAAAAAGTCGAAGTTGACTAGTTAGAAGTGTGATAAAACTGGATACTTTGAAAAGGAATTGCAAGATTATTTTCGGTAATAACAATGCTAAAGGATCTTTCACAGTTTTGAAGTCAAAGTATAGCTTTGAAAGATGTAGAGATCTAAGAACGATATCACTTATTAAAACTTGACTTGGATTCTGATTCGTCAATATCAGAATATGTAATTGAATTTGTATGGAAACGATTGTATATCGCTGTGAGAATAGTTAATAATTTTTTAATCAAAGTTGAAGAATGTACAGTATAACATATTAATTGTGAACTTATATATTTCCCGGGAATTACCTACCCGTTAAAGATTTCACAAGTAATATTTTGTACAAAAGAATTTTCATTACAGTCTTTATGAAAATATATGTATGTATATTTCTTCAGATGTAATACGAATTTAATGAGTTAATATCATATTAAGCTCATTTGATTTTCGGCTTGACTTAGAAATGATTAATCTCTAAAACATTAAAGATTACATAATCTTTGGGGAGTGTTTCACTAATAAAATCAATACTTCATTATTTATTCTTATTGATATTCCTCGGTGAAGGATGTTGGTGCTCGTGGAATTTTTGTGAACCTTACAAGGCATAGATGATGTTTTCTGGAAAGTTTCGAGTATATCGAAATTGAAAATGTAAAATAAATTATGTAATTGATTAATACACTTGGTTTATTATGAAATAGAATTCATTGGGTTGAAACAGATATTGTAGTTAACAATGGTTAAGTTGTTAAGGAAGGATGTACATCATTGCATATTAGTAATATGAACTAACCGAGTAGTACCTACCAGTTAAGATTCACACGTAATAGCTTAGTACGAAAAGATTTATTTTGATTTCAAAATTCATATATATTAAATATACATAAAATTTCTTCCGGGGAAATGAGTTAATACTTCATCAGTTATTGTTGCTGGTATTTCTTGGTAACTACGGTGCGTATGACATTGATGCTCGTGAAACAGATTGTGAAGTTGAGGTTTGCGATGCGGATGTTGTTGGTGGTGGTAATGTGATGTTATGCGAGGTGTATATGAAATAGCTTATATTTTACTAGGAAAAACTATTAAATACGATACAATTTTACACAAGATATTTATTTATTTACAGAATGGATATATTTAAACATTGCTACAACACTTATAGGCAGTGTACCTAATCATACAGTAGTGTAGTTTTTAGTAAGTCCGGTTCGTTCTACAGGGAATCTTTTAAACAAAGCTTAACGCTATATTAGTTTTAATTTATTAAAATACAAATATATATATAAGTAATATTATTATTATAAAGGGGGTTTTTATCGTTTAATGACCGGTTTGTTGATTTTTAAAACTTTAGTCGCAGTTAAAACCTAATGTAAAATATTAAAAATAAATACAACTTAATTTAAAGCGTAAAGTAAATAACGATAATGAAATTGCGATAAATAAAAGTGCGATAAAATGAACTTGCAATAAAAAGTACGATAATTAAAAGTGCAATTAAATATAATGACAATAAATAAAAGTACGATAATTAAAAGTGCAATTAAATATAAAATAAAGGAAATTAAATATGAAATAAAAGAATTATGCTTATTTAAACTTCCGTAATCATGATGTTTGACGTGTTGATTTTAGTTTTATGCCCATGGGTTAATTGTCCTTTGTCCTGGATTATTTAATATGTCCGTCTAGTTTTTATCCATAACAGTCCATCAGTCATAAATATAAAGTGCGAGTATCCTCGTCAAATTATCCTTATACCCGAAGTCAAATATTCCAACAAATTGGGGACTTAAACTGTAACAAGATTTTAATAATTTGTTTAATAATTACACCAGGTTATCGACTGCTTGTAACCCAAGGTTTTAATACTTTGTTATCAATTATGCCAAGTGTCCTTGTATATAATTTTACCCCTATTTTAATAATTCTAGTGACTATTAATCCATTCCCGTGTCCGGTTAAATGAACGATTATTCATACATATAAATATCCCGCCCATCGTGTCCGATTGAGTGTATATGGTTATTTATAGGGACGTCCAATTGTAAATCTTTATATTAAAATTAACAAACTATCATTTAGTTAAACAAATATAAAGCCCATTAATAGCCCATAGTCTAATTTCCACAAGTGTCGTTCTTTTGTCCAAACCCCAATTATGGTACAAAGCCCAATTACCCAATTTTAGTAATTTTAGCCCAACGTCATGATTACTTCGGCTTAAATAAGCATAATAATAATTTAGCTACGAGACATTAAATTAAAAAGGTTGAACATAATTTACAATGATTAAAAATAGCGTAGCGTTACACGGACAGAATTTCGACTTACACTCTTACAACATTCGCTAACATAACCTTATTATTATTAATTAAAATTAAAATTAAAATTAAAATATAAATTATATATATATTTACTTATATAGAGAGAGATGATATATGGATATATAAAACGTTCAGAATGCGCGAGCTTTTATAGGCATTTTTGTCCAGGACAGCTCCGCGAGTTGCGGCATTTTTTCACTTCAAACTCCGCGAGTCACGGAGTTCGTAAATCCAGCTCACACAAGTTTGGATCCTAGTCTGCCGACGGTTTTAATATATAAATATAATATATATATATATAATTTATATAATTAATTATATATTGTATTATATTATATTTATATACGTAGTTAACTTGTAATTTTTAGTCCGTTGCGTCGAGCGTTGAGAGTTGACTCTGGTCCCGGTTCTGGATTTTCGAACGTCCTTGCGTACAATTTAATATCTTGTACTTTGCATTTTAAATCTTGTACTCTTGTAATTCTGAGACGTTTCTTATCAATAATTGGAACCTCTTTGATTGTATTTTATACTTTTGAGCTTTTTGGTCGTTTGCGTCTTCAATTCGTCGAATCTGTCTTTTGTCTTCACCTTTTAATATTTAAACGAATATCACTTGTAAATAGAACAATTTTCAACTAAAATCTTGTCTTTCTTGAGGAATAATGCTATGAAATATGTGTTCATTTTTAGCATTATCAATATTCCCACACTTAAGCGTTGCTTGTCCTCAAGCAATATAGTCTTGAAATAAAAATAATTGAATCACTTCTTTATTCTTCACACTTTGTACATCAGTAATTTCAATACGGCGGTATGAACAATGATAGTAACGATGTGGTTTACAGTCTCACACGACTATAAAAATTTAGATCCTTTAGGAAATTGGATCTTTATGAAAACATTTGATCTTTTGAAAATTCATGCTAGATTTTACCCTAGACAAGTTTTCTGATTTGATCCACCATCGGTGTTGCAAAATATATTTGTGGATCAATATTTTGGCTAAAACTTTTAGGCTCGTGTAATCCACTGCTATCCCTGTATCGGAAAGCACACATCCAGTTTACTTGTTCCGTATATTACCTTTCGGTGAACTACCGTCCGGTTGTAAAGGGAAGCGTTGAACAAGCAACTGTTAAGGCAATATCCCCTGACATGCTTTTAATTATGGTCTATAACGTATCGGATGCAATTACTATCCTTGGTAGGAGCAATAGTAAAGCTCACCCTTATAATTTTTTTCGGTCTGGCACAAGGTCCTGTCTTTGACCATGCTATGCAACCACCGTTCTTACGGTTGACACCCGATTTGGTTCAGGTGACCTAATGAATTCCAAGTGAATTCCTAGGATTTTACGTTCAAAGGTAATGAACGCATTGGAAATGGGTTTTTAGAAAACAAATCGGTTTGTAATTTTGATCAAAATATTTTCTCGTTCAAGCTCGAGTTTAGATATCATAGAATTCCATGAGTTTGTAATTCTCAATCTTTAAGGTCAATCTCTAGGATTGAGTAATATCAGTCTTAAAAGCTGATTTTTGATCTTTAAAGGAGATTATCCTTTCTGGGGGTCTGATTCATTAGTCTTATCCAGCTAATTTGCACGGCGTCCTCCCCATTTTACGAGACAGATCCTCTCATGGTTAGGATAAGTCTGACCACTTGGCGACCCTGTTTGATGCTGAGGTCCGTGGATTTCCTGCTGATTTTAGAGATGACTTTTCTAGATTTTTCGTCAACCTACAGCTGGTCTGGACGACAACTTCTTGACCTAAATCAAGAAGCGCATTTCTTTTTCGGAAGACTTTACTTCCTTTCAATGATGGAATTGATTCATCGTGTAGATCCATCCCTTCTTTTCTTTTATTTGGGTAAAACAGTTAATTATCGTCCAAAACAAAAGTATTTTCAATTATTTGTACAAAAATATGTGATATATATTTTGAATAACTTGGTAAAAATTTCCCACACTTGGCTTTTATTTTCCTTTCATTGCCTTTTTATTTTTCTCTATTCCATTCTTAAATGAATTCTAACATTTTTGTGTTGTTTCTCAATTTATATCCTTTCCGAGGTAACGACAATTTCGGTATTAACACCTAGTTTTCATCGTTCATAAATATGTATAAACATGATTATGAATTCATTTAGTTGAAAATTTTGAAAAATTTTACTAGAATTGGGTAGTCAGTATATAAGACTAAGGCTGTTCTTTGTTATCAGAGAGCACTAGATTCTAATACAACTACTGCGTTACTAGTATTTTTAATGGTTACCAAGTGTTTAAATTAAAAAAATTTAAAATTCCGAAAGAATTTAACCCCTTCCCACACTTAATATCTTGCAATGCTCTCATTTGCAAGAAATCAGTAACAATTTAAATTATTGAGGGTGATTAGCGTAGAAAAATGATTAAATTTTACCAAAGTTTTCAAACATATTGGATTTTTTTTTATTTTTTTTAACTTATAAAACAAATA
Source organism: Rutidosis leptorrhynchoides (assembly GCF_046630445.1). Classification (NCBI taxonomy): domain Eukaryota; kingdom Viridiplantae; phylum Streptophyta; class Magnoliopsida; order Asterales; family Asteraceae; genus Rutidosis; species Rutidosis leptorrhynchoides. The sequence continues at coordinate 58,974,294 of NC_092340.1, read as the reverse complement.
ATTAATTAATTTTAAAATTTTGTTTCTTTTAAGAATGAGGGCGTTTCGGTACGTTGACCTAGTCTGTCCCTCAACAAAATTTTAAAATTTGTCTTTTTGAAGCGTTGTTATAAAAACTAAGATTTTTTGGATTTTTTAATTTTTTTTTGGCATACTTTAAGTGAATAAGATTAAAAATATTGATAATAAAATTTCTCGTCCCGCCCTCGGGTAAAGCAATTTCGGCTCAACAACCTAGTTTTCAACTTACGACGAATTTTTAAAAATCATATTTTTAACTTAGCAAAATAAAGTAAATTTTTTTATTTTTTAAATTCACACCAAACTTAAATTTAAAATGCATAAAATTAAAAATTCACACCAAATTTATATTATATATATATTTTTTTTAAACATACAAACTTATATTAAAAATATTAATTTTTTCAAATATTTACAAACGTAAATATATTGATTTTAAAAAGTTTACAATATCAATTTAAGATTTATATATTAATTTTAAAAACATGGTAAAAATAAAATTAAAAATCTTTTTGGCTTTTATCCCACTTTAATCAATCAAATATTATCAAAAATATACGCTCCTCTTTTTGGTAAAGTAATTTCGGTTCCATAACCTAATTTAACTCATGACGAATTTTTAAAATATTTTGAGTTGATTGATTAAAGATATTTATACCTTAAGAATAAACGTTGAATTTCGCAGTGATGTAATAAATTTTTGAATGATATCAATAATTTCGGTCGCAAGACCTAATTTTATCTAATATCAATTTAATACTTTATAGCGAACAAATTAGCGTTTATTATCAAAAGTTTAAAAATAAAAAAAATAAAAATAAAAACTGTACAAACTTACCTGTGAGAAATAGATTTCTTAGTGATATGCTCTAGCCCACTCATAAGATAGTCGGACTAATTGGTTTTCCATGGCTACATTGGCGTAACTTCGAGCATTTAACATTTTTTTCTTCTAAACATATGAACGGTCCGTCTCTGCATAAAGTAACAAATTCGGTATTTGAATAGGTTTGATTATTTGAACATTTACCTTCGTGTGACCATTTTCCGCATTTGTGACATTTTTCAAGGTGTCGTGCTCTTCTTTTCGCTGCGGATTTTGATTTTCCTTTACCAAATTGTAACTTATTATTTTCGCATCTGGATTCATTTCTTACTCCGTCCAATTTTTCTCTGATTACTGATACCAGTTCACTCGAAAGTGTGTCATTATTACGTTTAGTAATCAAAGCGTGTAGCATTAGACCATGGTTTAGTTCACAGGAAGTCTTCATTTCGTAAAAACCTAAAAAAAAATAAAAATTCAGAATGGGGGGAGAAGACTAGTTCTTTAGGGTCTGCTAGGGAAAGACCATTCGGGTTCCATTTTTGAGAACTACACGAAAACAGAAAATCTAACTCTAACAGAAATACATATTATCCTTTAAATACTTGATTCTCCCCACACTTAGTTAGCTATGGTATCGAAATTGTGATTAACTTCGTTGTCAACTTCCATCGGACTATCTATGTAGTGTTTAACTCTGTGACCATTAACTTTAAATTCAATCCCATTTGAATTTATTAATTCTACTGTTCCGTATGGGAAAACTCTTTTAACTATGAATGGTCCAGACCATCTTGATTTCAATTTTCCAGGAAATAGCTTGAATCGTGAATTGAAAAGAAGAACTCTATCTCCTTCTTTAAATTCTTTTGAACTTCTGATTCTTTTATCATGCCATTTCTTCGTTCTTTCTTTATAGATTAACGAATTTTCGTATGCTTCATGTCTTAATTCTTCTAATTCGTTTAATTGACTTAAACGTAGACGTCCAGCTTCATGTAAATCAAGATTATATGTCTTCAAAGCCCAAAATGCTTTGTGTTCAATTTCTACTGGAAGATGACATGCTTTTCCGTAAATGAGTTTAAAAGGTGTGGTTCCAATTGGAGTTTTGTAGGCTGTTCTAAAATCCCAGAGTGCATCCTCCAATTTAATGGACCATTCCTTCGGATTTGATCCTACGGTTTTCTCTAAAATACGTTTTAAAGCTCGGTTGGTATTCTCAACTTGTCCACTTATTTGTGGATGATATGCGATGGAGATTTTATGAGTTACTCCATATCTTTTAAGAACTTTCTCAAGTTGATTATTACAGAAATGAGTACCCCGATCACTTATTAAAGCTTTCGGTGTTCCAAACCTTGCAAAAAGACGTTTTAAAAAGTTGACTACAACTCGTGCATCGTTAGTTGGGGGAGCTTGTGCTTCCGCCCATTTAGATACATAATCAATGGCAACGAAAATGTAGAGATTATTATGAGATTTTGGAAATGGACCCATAAAGTCAATACCCCAAATGTCAAATACTTCACATACTTGAATGACATTTTGTGGTATTTCATCATGTTGATTTATTTTTTCGGCCCTTTGACAAGCATCACAGGATTTGCAAAGAAGGTGTGCGTCTTTGTAAATTGTAGGCCAATAGAATCCAGCATCATAAACTTTTCTTGCTGTTAGTTGAGGCCCATAATGCCCTCCTGTTGGTCCTGTGTGATAATGGTTTAAGATTTTACTAGCTTCATCTCCGAATACACATCGGCGTATTATTCCATCGGGACAACTTTTAAACAAATGTGGATCTTCCCAGAAATAGTGTTTTATATCACTGAAGAATTTCTTTCGTTTTTGGTACGATAATCCTTTTTCAAGGAATCCACATACTAAGTAGTTTGCATAGTCTGCAAACCATGGAATATCATTATAATCTATCTTCAATAGATATTCATCAGGAAAGTTGTCTTGTATGGCCGATTCATTTAGAACTTCTAATTCGGGATTTTCAAGACGAGAAAGATGATCAGCGGCGAGATTTCTGCTCCTTTTTTATCTCGGATTTCAATATCAAACTCTTGTAAGAGTAAGATCCAATGGATTAATCTTGGTTTAGCATCTTGTTTTCAAAATAGGTATCTAAGAGCAGAATGGTCGGTATAGACCACCGTTTTAGCTAGAACGAGATATGAACGAAATTTGTCAAAAGCAAATACAATAGCAAGGAGTTCTTTTTCAGTAGTTGTGTAATTTGTTTGTGCTCCTTGTAACGTCTTACTAGCATAATAAATAGGTTGAAATCATTTTTCAATCCTTTGTCCTAAAACGGCTCCCATTGCAAAATCACTTGCATCGCACATTAGTTCAAACGGTAGATTCCAATTTGGTGTTATCATGATCGGTTCATTAGTGAGTTTTTCTTTAAGAATATTAAAAGATTTAATGCATTCATCTAAAAATATGAATGGAGCATCCTTTTCTAGGAGTTTATTCATAGGAGTGGCAATTTTAGAAAAATCTTTTATGAAACGTCGGTAAAAACTGGCATGCCCTAGAAAACTCCTAACTCCTCTAACATTGGTGGGATATGGAAGTTTAGCAATTACATCTACTTTAGCTCTATCCACTTCAATTCCTTCTTTTGAGATTTTATGACCAAGAACGATGCCTTCTTTAACCATGAAATGGCATTTCTCCCAATTAAGAACTAGATTTGATTGTTCGCATCTAATAAGCATTCGTTCAAGATTAACTAGACATGATTCAAAAGTATCACCGAAGACTGAAAAGTCATCCATGAAAACTTCCATGCATTCTTCTATCATGTCGTGAAAAATTGCCATCATGCACCTTTGAAAGGTTGCAGGGGCGTTGCAAAGTCCAAATGGCATGCGTTTGTAAGCAAAAGTACCATAAGGGCATGTGAATGTGGTTTTCTCTTGGTCTTCGGGTGCTATTGGAATTTGAAAATATCTGGAAAAACTATCAAGAAAACAATAGTAACTGTTTCCGGCTAATCTTTCCAACATTTGATCAATAAAAGGTAAGGGAAAGTGATCTTTTCTGGTGGTATCATTTAATTTTCTATAATCAATACACACATGCCATCCTGTTACAGTCCTAGTAGGAATAAGCTCATTTTTCTCATTTGTAATGACAGTCATGCCACCCTTCTTAGGCACGCATTGAACTGGGCTTACCCATGGACTATCAGAAATTGGATAAATTAAACCTGCATCAAGCAGTTTAATAATTTCTTTTTTAACAACATCTTGCATATTAGGATTTAGTTTTCGTTGGCGTTGCACATACGTTTTATGACCTTCTTCCATAAGGATTTTATGTGTGCAATACGAAGGACTTATTCCTTTAATATCATGAATCTTCCATGCAATGGCTGGTTTATGAGCTTTTAACACAGAAATGAGTTGAGATTTTTCATTTTCAGTAAGAGAAGACGATATTATTACAGGTAATTCAGATTCACCATGTAAATAAGCATATTCCAAATAGTTTGGAAGTGGCTTTAACTCTAATGTCAGAGGTTCTTCTATCGATGATTTATATCGATATCTGTCTTCTTCTTTTAGCATTTGAATTTCTTCTGTTGTTGGTTCATATCCATTAGCCATTAGTGTAGCTAACATTTCAGTTTCATCAATTGGTTCAGTACCTTCTCCTAAAGAACATTCTCCTGTTCCTTGTAATTCTGGAAATTCTTCTAACAATTCTGCATGTGAATCTATAGTTTGAATATAATAACATGTATCATCTGCAGATTGCGGTTGTTGCATTGCTCTATCAACTGAAAAGGTAACACTCTCGTCCTCTATACTTAGGGTCAGTTTCTTACCGAACACGTCTATCATTGCTTTAGCCGTGTTTAAGAATGGTCTTCCTAATATGAGAGGAACTTGAGAATCTTCTTCCATGTCCAGAACAACAAAATCTACTGGAAATACTAAAGTACCAACTTTAACTAGCATGTTCTCCATTATCCCTCTAGGATATTTTATTGATCGATCGGCTAGTTGTATGCTTATTCTTGTTGGTTTCAATTCTCCAAGGTCTAGTTTAGTGTATAGTGAATACGGCATTAGATTTATACTAGCACCTAAGTCTGCCAATGCTTCTATTGAACTAAGACTACCCAGAAAACATGAAATTGTGAAACTTCCTGGATCAGATAGTTTTTCTGGTATCTTATTCAACAGCACTGCTGAACAATTAGCATTCATAGTAACGGCCGAGAGTTCTTCCATTTTCTTTCTATTTGAGATTAGATCTTTCAGAAATTTAGCATATCTAGGCATTCCTGAAATCACATCAATGAAAGGAAGATTTACATTTATCTGTTTAAACATATCCAAGAATTTGGATTGATCGGCTTCAAGTTTTTCTTTTTTCATTTTACTCGGGTAAGGAAGTGGTGGTTGGTATGGTTTAACATAAGGTTTAGTCTTAGCCGTGTTATCTTCATTAACCTTTTCAACTACCGGTTCTTTTTCCTTATCTTGTTCAGGTTGTGGTTCTTGTAGAGTAGGAATAGCTTCATCAGAAATTACAGGTATTTCAGGTGGTTTAAGTGTCATACCACTTCTTGTGGTAATGGCTTTAGCTGTTTCATTCCGGGGGTTAGCATTTGTATTACTAGGTAAACTTCCCGATTTTCTTTCACCTATTAACCTTGCTAGGTTACTCACTTCTTGTTCCAAATTTTGAATAGAAGCTTGTTGATTTCTAAATGCTTGAGCATTTTGTTCATTAGTTTGTTTCTGAGATGTAAAAAACTGCGTTTGAGTTTCAACTAGCTTCGTCATTATATCTTCTAAATTCGGCTTTTTATCATCGGTTTGTGGTGGTTTGTTTTGAAAATTAGGTCTTTGCTGGTTGTAAGTATTGTTGGATACTTGTTGATTGCTAGGACCTTGTTGATTGTTGTATGGAACATTTCGGTTATAATTCTGGTTTTGATTGTAAATCGGTCTTGGCGGTTGATAATTATTCTGATAATTATTTCCAGGCCTTTGGTTTATGTATGAAATATTCTCTCTTTGTTCCATTGTTAGTTCAATACTGAGACAATCTTTTGTCAAATGTGGTCCTCCACACTGCTTACAACTAATTCGTATTGAGTGTATATCCTTATCTTTTCCATTCGTCTCTCGACAGCATCTATCTTTGCGGAAATGGAATCTAAGTCATGGCTAGAATCGGCTCTAGCTGCTTTAGATGATCTAACGATATCTTTTTCTTGGTGATACTCATGTGAGTGGGAAGCAGTGTTATCAATAATTTTATAAGCATCAGTTTCTGTTTTCTTCATAATAGAACCACCTGCTGCTATATCGATGTCTTTCCTTGTAGTGATGTCGCATCCTTGGTAGAATATTTGTACTATTTGACAGGTGTCTAAACCATGTTGCGGACATCCTCTTAATAACTTTCCAAATCTTGTCCATGACTTATATAGAGTTTTATTCGGTTTCTGTGTGAACGTAACAATTTCTCCTTGAAGTCTTATGGCTTTAGATGCCGGAAAGAATTGTTTAAGAAATTTTTCAACTAAAACGTCCCATGTATCAATCGCCCCTTCAGGTAACGATTCCAACCAATCTTTGGCTTCTCCCTTTAAAGTCCAGGGAAATAACATGAGATATATCTGTTCATCTTCAACTTCTCTTATTTTAAATAGTGTGCAGATTCTATTAAAGCTACGAAGATGTTCATTTGGATCTTCCTTCGGGCACCACTAAATTGGCATTGATTTGTTACCATGTGTAGAATTTGTCCTTTGATTTCATAATCTGGCGCATTAATGTCTGGATGAGTAATTGCGTGACCTTGGCCAGTGCGTTTAGCTCGCATTCGGTCTTCCATACTTAGAGGTTCCAGATTCTCCATAATTGAATTTGTTGAATCTGAATCACTAGAGGATTCTGATTTAATGGTTCGTTCCTCAACAATCTTTGTTTGAATGATTGGTGGTTCCGGAGGAAAAATTAATGGTTCAGGATCTATGAATCATCCCTGAATATTCTCCGGATTCTCAATTGTGAGGTTGGGTTCAAAAAATGGATTATCGGAAATTTGAATTGGAGTACTTGGTCGACTGGATGACGATTCTAAAGGAAAATCAACGGCGACAATATTTGCTAGATGTCTTGATCGAGTTACAGGTGGTGAACGTACAAAAGGTGGTGAACGTCTTGCTCCGTGCATTCACTGAATATCCTATTAGTTTTTAAAAGGAAAGAAAAATTATATAAGTTATCCAATTAATAGACTTTTCTGATTTTGCCCACGTTTCGAATAGCCAAAAGATGCAGCAGAGGGGCAGGATTCGTTTGGTCTCAATATAATTGAGTACTGTTTGGCTCCAATAACCCGGTCCACGTACAAATCCAACTATTACTACGAACCAGAAAATTTTGATGTCTATCAATTTAACCACTTAAAATAAATTTTCGTAATTTAAAGAAATTTAGAGAAGAAGTAGAAAAATTCTAAGTCCTAAAAACTAGAATGGCGAGAAATAAGAAAGAAAAAGAGCGCGTCGGAAAAGGTCGAAAAAGAAAAGGGTTGAAAAATAAAAGGCGTCGAAAAATAAGAAAGAAAAAGAGTGACTTATAAAACTTTAAAACAATCGACTAACCCAACCTTATTACTATCACTAACTTAAAATTAAAATTGCAAATTGAGATTACTAATTGGAGTGATAATTGATACATAGGTAAAAGGCGTCGAAAAATAAAAATAAGAAAGTAGCGCGTTGAAACTTAAAAAGAAACTAAAAACTAAAAAAATAAAAGTTGCGTCTAAAAATATTAAAGCTTAAAAGAAAAACTATATTCCAAATGGCAATAACTTAAAAAGGTACTAAAACTTAAAAAGGCGTCGCAAAATTCTAAAGCACCTAGATCTTAGTCTAAAGAGAAAGCACTTAAGGGATTTTACGGCAAAGCCTAAAAATCTAGAAATAAAAATAAGTTACGGCAAATACTAGAACTTAAAATTAGATACGAGCGAAAAATATAAATATTACGAATAAAAGATTAAAAAGTTACAAAAATAAAAATAGGCTTAAAATTGATAAAGAGTACAATTTTTATAAAAATATTATTTTTATATTATTTATTTCATAAAAGTATTAATTTTTTATATATAAATAAAACTAATTATAATTTAATATTATTAATTAATTTAAAAACTTAAACTAAATAATAATAATAATTAAACTAATTTAGGGTTTATTAATAATAATAATTAATAATACTCCGTAATTAATGCGATTAGGGTTATGTGGCCTGTCTGTCAGGGAGGCTCCGCGAGTTGCGGTGAACCCAGTTCAAAAACTCCGCGGGTCGCGGAGGGTGCAGTTTCAGTTAAGAAACAGGTTCAAATTCGGACAGGTTCAGATTTATATATATATATTTTTTTATTTTTTTATTTATATTTTATATATTTTTCTGTTTTAATATTTATATAAAATATTTATATAAATTAAATAAAACTTATATTTTTATAAACTAAAATAAAAAAAAAACTTTATATATTTAATAAACTCTTAAAAATATATAAATATTTTTGTTTTTCTTTTTATATTTTATAACTTTTTATATTTAAAACGTATATACTTTTATAAAAGTAGACTACAACTTAACAAAAAAATTATTTTTTTTTATATATATAGCATTCGCTTCGGTGCTCCCCGGCAGCGGCGCCAAAAATTACTTGATGTTATGCGAGGTGTATATGAAATAGCTTATATTTTACTAGGAAAAACTATTAAATACGATACAATTTTACACAAGATATTTATTTATTTATCGAATGAATATACTTAAACCTTGCTACAACACTTATAGGCAGTGTACATAATCGTACAGTAGTGTAGTTTTTAGTAAGTCCGGTTCGTTCCACAGGGAATCTTTTAAACAAAGCTTAACACTATATTAGTTTTAATTTATAAAAATACAAATATATATATATATATATATATATATATATAAGTAATATTATTATTATAAAGGGGGGTTTTTACCGTTTAATGACCGGTTTATCGATTTTTAAAACTTTAGTCGCAGTTAAAACCTAATGTAAAATATTAAAAATAAATACAACTTAATTTAAAGCGTAAAGTAAATAACGATAATGAAATTGCGATAAATAAAAGTGCGATAAAATGAACTTGCAATAAAAAAGTACGATAATTAAAAGTGCAATTAAATACAATGACGATAAATAAAAGTACGATAATTAAAAGTGCAATTAAATATAAAATAAAGGAAATTAAATATGAAATAAAAGAATTATGCTTATTTAAACTTCCGTAATCATGATGTTTAACGTGTTGATTTTAGTTTTATGCCTATGGGTTAATTGTCCTTTGTCCTGGATTATTTAATATGTCCGTCTGGTTTTTGTCCATAACAGTCCATCAGTCATAAATATAAAGTGCGAGTATCCTCGTCAAATTATCCTTATACCCGAAGTTAAATATTCCAACTAATTGGGGACTTAAACTGTAACAAGATTTTAATAATTTGTTTAATAATTACACCAGGTTATCGACTGTTTGTAACCCAAGGTTTTAATACTTTGTTATCAATTATGCCAAGTGTTCTTGTATATAATTTCACCCCTGTTTTAATAATTCTAGTTACTATTAATCCATTCCCGTGTCCGGTTAAATGAACGATTATTCATACATATAAATATCCCGCCCATCGTGTCCGATTGAGTGTATATGGTTATTTATAGGGACGTCCAATTGTAAATCTTTATATTAAAATTAATAAACTATCATTTAGTTAAACAAATATAAAGCCCATTAATAGCCCATAGTCTAATTTCCACAAGTGTCGTTCTTTTGTCCAAACCCCAATTATGGTACAAAGCCCAATTACCCAATTTTAGTAATTTTAGCCCAACATCATGATTACTTCTGCTTAAATAAGCATAATAATAATTTAGCTACGAGACATTAAATTAAAAAGGTTGAACATAACTTACAATGATTAAAAATAGCGTAGCGTTACACGGACAGAATTTCGACTTACACCCTTACAACATTCGCTAACATAACCTTATTATTATTAATTAAAATTAAAATATAAATTATATATATATATTTACGTATATAGAGAGAGATGATATATGGATATATAAAACGTTCAGAATGCACGAGATTTTATAGGCATTTTTGTCCAGGACAGCTCCGCGAGTTGCGGCATTTTTGCACTTCAAACTCCGCGAGTCGCGGAGTTCGTAAATCCAGCTCACACAAGTTTGGATCCTAGTCTGCCGACGGTTTTAATATATAAATATAATATATATATAATTTATATAATTAATTATATGTTATATTATATTTATATACATAGTTAACTTGTAATTTTTAGTCCGTTGCGTCGAGCGTTGAGAGTTGACTCTGGTCCCGGTTCCGGATTTTTGAACGTCCTTGCGTACAATTTAATATCTTGTATTTTGCGTTTTGAATCTTGTGCTCTTGTAATTCTGAGACGTTTCTTATAATTAATTGGAACCTCTTTGATTATATTTTATACTTTTGAACTTTTTGGTCGTTTGCGTCTTCAATTCGTCGAATCTGTCTTTTGTCTTCACCTTTTAATATTTAAACGAATATCACTTGTAAATAGAACAATTTTCAACTAAAATCTTGTCTTTCTTGAGGAATAATGCTATGAAATATGTGTTCATTTTTAGCATTATCATAATGGTACTGTTGGTGTTGTTGTCGGTGGTACTGTTGATGCCGGTGATGTTGCTGGTGCTTGTAACCTTTGCACCGTATTCTCCAAAGCCACTACCCGAGCGCGAAGCTCGTTGACTTCTTCTACTACACCGAGATGATTGGCGGTTTGGACGAGCGGATGAATAAGATCCAGAATTTGAGAGAGTATATGATCATGACGAGATATTCTAGAGATGAGAGAGAAAATAGTATTACGAATAGGTTCGCCGGTAAGTGCTTCAGGTTATTCGCCAAGAGGTGAATGTGGTGGATGGAAGGGATCACCTTCTTCTTGTCTCCAATGATTAAGTAGGCTACGAACCCATCCCCAATTCATCCAGAATAGGTGATGGCTGATTGGTTGATCCATTCCGGTTACACTTTCTTCAGAGTTCAGGTGAATATCCATATCGGAATAGCTGTCGGAATTTAAGGAATTTGAATTAGATACGGGATCCATCTTGTATAATTAGATAGATGATTTTTGATATGAAATAGATTATAGAATTTAGATTGGTACTCTTTAATACATAATTTACATATGTATATATAATACCAAAATCCCGTAAATTACGGAGAAATTTTCGGAAGATGGCAGTCAAAGTTTACTGTAATAGATATGCCAAGATATGAATTTTGTCTATACACTATCTATGCAATCAATGCAATAAGACGCGTTTAGACTTAAGATGATAGACAGGTAATTTCTGACAAGAAATGATAAGCAATACTTTTGACATGCAGACACAGTCGAAGTCCAGACTTACTAATGCATCCTAACAACTATCAGTTAGACACACTTATGCAAGACCTAGTTCACTAGGACCAACGCTCTGATACCAACTGTGACGACCCGTCCAAATCTATCTGGACGAACACGTCATTCATTGATTTCATTGCGAGGTATTTGACCTCTATATGATACGTTTTGTAAACATTGCATTCTTTTCAAAAGGTACACAATAAATGAATATCAATTTCTAAGGTTTTCAACGTTTGATGATTTCTACATATAGACAATCACCATAAATAATAGTTTACCATAATACATCCGTTGACAATGAAGTCAAAATAAGATACACGGTGATGATTTTATGAATGCAAAGTTTTCTTGAATAAAGCATGTATGACTCCATGCACATAGCTTGTATCACATATAAGCAAACAGCGGAAAACTTCTAGAAACCTGAGAATAAACATGCTTAAAAGTGTCAACACAAAGGTTAGTGAGTTCATAGTTTTAATGTTGCGCATAATCTGTATATAAAGGTGAATCACAAGTTTTCAATTGTTTCATCCAGAAACATTTATCAAAATATTCTACGAAATTGAGCACCCTGGTAACTAAACTTAACGTATATATAATTTATACCCTTTGTATAATCATCTTAATAATACACGCAAACTAACGTGTACGCTTCTCAAATAGCATACGTCCATTAAAAGGCTAGTGCTCTAGCTCGGACGGGGATATCAAGCCCTATGGATCCATATATAACTACTCGCGCCCACCAGTTCTTATAACCGGCAGTTACTAGTTACCAAAGCTAAGGGATTTTCGGTTCAAACTCGGTGTAGAATTTAGTATGTACTTCTATCCATTGCGTTTCAAATAAAGTGCATGTATTCTCAGCTCAAAAATATAGATTTCAAAAGCAATTAAAAAGGGAGCAAATGAAAACTCACCTTAGCAGCATATAAAGTCGTTCACCAAAATGTGACCGAAACTCGGATTACTAAATAACCGTAGATCTCAACCTAGAGAACATATGTTGGTCAATAAATGTCTATCAAGCTAGGTCAGGTCATAGTGTATCACAATCCTAATGCTCGAGATCGACATACAAACGTTATCCAAAGTCGTTTCAAAAAGTCAATTTTGACAATAGTTTAACAAAACGAGACGTGCCTTATATAAGGATTCAATTACTCGGTTGGTAATATTCAAAAAATCCAATTTATCAATCTTACAAACAAGTTGTTTAAATATTAATTGCAGATTCAAAAGCAATTCCAATTAATGTCAATCATAATTCAGTTGATCATATCTTTTGATTCGTTCACCGAAATTGCGCGATTTCTAAATGAAAAGTTATTGATTTTTCGCCAGCTTTCCAAAAACATGCATATCATATACCTTTTATCAGTAATATATGTAATTAATTCGTGATTCATCATAAACTGTTTAACGATGAAATTTAGCATACAAGCATACATAAACATATATTTACTCGAGCACTAGACATGGATACACAATTAATATATAAAAGATAAGATATGAATGCTCACGTATCAATATTGTGATTCAATATTGCAGGAAAGTACGTAGATGCAACAGAGATGATAAACACTTGGTTTGACTTGCCAATAATACCCATGAACATTACCCATGACCTCCATAGTTATAACCCATAGTTTCCTTAGCTCTATCCCGCTCGAAAACCCATTTTTGAAAGTGACACGCTCATAATCTCGTCATAGTATTTTATGTATAAATAATAATACTCATACTACTAATAATAAGATTAATAATAATATTAATCTTTAATAATAATAATAATAATAATAATAATAATAATAATAATAATAATAATAATAATAATAATAATATAAATATAATAATAAATATAATTAATAATATGTTACGGAGTAATATTGTTATATGTATGTGTAAACCAAGCCCCAGATCGAGCAATTTATAGTACTTGGCCTGTCCCTGGTTGTCATGCGATCGCATGACTTTCCAGGCTTATACCCATGCGATCGCATGGGTGAGTTTTACAGCTCACATTATTTTAGCTTTTTGTTTGTTGACATAATAAATAAATATAAATATAATATATATAATTTATATAATTAATTATATATTATATTAAATTCACGTGCATAGTTGACTTGTAATTTTTGTTCCGATAAGTCGTACGTCATCACTTGGCTTATGTCCCGGTTCCGGTTTTTCGAATGTCCCTTCGTACGCTGAGAAAACTTGTATTTTTCGTTTCGTGAGTCGTACCTTTGTCAAAAATTAGACTTAAATTATCCATAAACTATACCACTCGAGATGTAACTTATACATTTGAGTGTTTTGGTCATTTACTTCTATAAATCATCGTCTCGTAGTATATACATATACATATATACATTTTCATTTTGAAATAGTGTTTCACTGCAGCAAGTTTTTTTACTGTAGCAAATAGTGATTTTCAAAAACACTGTAGCTTTTCGGGTACTGTAGCAATTCGAAAATACTGTAGCAAATTAGTGTTTTACTGGTTCATCTTAAACGTTTTAGTTAACTTATCTAAATATCAATCGAATTAATAATCGAATGTTACTATCGTTTACTAAATAACTTGAAATCATATATATATATATATATATATATATATATATATATATATATATATGCAAATTAAGTTATATATATATTGTTCGTGAATCTTCGAGAACAGTCAAAGTATAATTGATTACATGAATATAGTTCCAAAACTTTGAGACTCAACATTACAGACTTTTCTTATCGTGTCGAAAACATTAAATCATTTAAAGATAAAGTTTAAATTTGGTCAAAAATTTCCGGGTCATCACATTGACTGTTCTCGAAGATTCACGAACAATATATATATAACTTAATGTGTGTATATATGTGTGTATATATATATATATATATATATATATATATATATATATATATGATTTCAAGTTATTTAGTAAACGATAGTAACATTCTATTATTGATTCGATTGATATGTAGATAAGTTAACTAAAACATTTAAGATGAACCAGTAAAACACTAATTTGCTACAGTATTTTCGAATTGCTACAGTACCCGAAAAGCTACAGTGTTTTTGAAAATCACTATTTGCTACAGTAAAAAAACTTTACTACGGTAACTTTGCTACAGTAAAACACTAATTCAAAATGAAAATGTATATATGTATATGTATATACTACGAGACGATGATTTATAGAAGCAAATAACCAAAACACTTAATTGATTAAAGCTACACTTCGAGTGACATAGTTTATCAATGATTAAGTTTAATTTTTGATAAAGGTACACGTCGCGTAACGAAAAGTACTAGTTTTCTAAGCGTACGAAACAACGTTCGAAAAACCGGAACCGGGACATAAGTCGAGTGACGACGTACGACTTATCGGAACAAAAATTACAAATCAACTATGCACGGGAATAAAATATAATGTATAATTAATTAATATAAATTATATATATTATATATTATTTTATTATGTCGACGAACTAGTGTACAAAAATAGATGTAAGCTGTAAAATCATCCCATGCGATCGCATGGGATATGGCCTAGGAAGCCATGCGATCGCTTGGCAACCCTGGACAGGCCAACCACTATAAATTCGATCGAATTCTGTTTATTGATTCACAAATCTCTCCATCTCTATATTACTATGTATTATATATTATTATTATTATTATTATTATTATTATTATTATTATTATTATTATTATTATTATTAATTATATTATTATTATTAAGAGTATTAATATTATTAATAGTAGTATTATTACACATAAAATACTACGACGAAGTGCTGTTCGGGTTATTTCAAAATGGGTTTTCAAAAGGGATAGAGCTAAGGAAACTATGGGTTATAGCTATGGAGGTTATGAGTATTGTTTGTAAATCAAACCTATTGTTTATCATCTCTGTTACGTCTACGTACTTTCCTGCAATATTGAATCACAATATTGATACGTGAGCATTCATATCTTATCTTTTATATATTAATTGTGTATCCATGTCTAGTGCTCGAGTATATATATTTTGCATGCTTGTATGCTAAATTTCGTCATTAAACAGTTTATGACAAATCACGAATTAAATACATATATTACTGATAAAAGGTATATGATATGCATGTTTTTGGAAAGCTGGCGAAAAATCAATAACTTTTCATTTAGAAATCGCGTAATTTCGATGAACGAATTAAAAGATATGGTCAATTGAATTATGATTGACGTTAATTGGAATTGCTTTTGAATCTGCAATTAATATTTAAACAACTTGTTTGCAAGATTGATAAATTGTATTTTTGAATATTACCAGCCGAGTAAATGAATCCTTATATAAGGCACGTCTTGTTTTGTTGAACTATTGTCAAAATTGACTTTTTGAAACGACTTTGGATAACTTTTGTATGTCGATCTCGAGCATTAGGATTGTGATACACTATGACCTGACCTAGCTTGATAGACAATTATTGACCAACATATGTTCTCTAGGTTGAGATCTACAGTTATTTGGTATTCCAATTTCGGTCACATTTCGGTGAACGACTATATGTGCTGCTAATGTGAGGCTCACATGCTCCCCTTTTAATTGCTTTTGCAATCTATATTTTTGGGCTGAGAATACATGCACTTTATTTTAAACGCAATGGACACAAGTACGTACTAAATTCTACACCGAGTTTGAACCGAAAATCTCTTAGCTTTGGTAACTAGTAACTGCCAGTTATAAGAACTGGTGGGCGCAAGTAGTTATATATGGATCCATAGGGCTTGACATCCCCGTCTGTTTCAAGTATAGAAACCCTAGTCTGAACTATAAAACAGACGTATACTATTTGAGTTTAGTACACGTTAGTTTGCGTGTATTGTACATGTTGGTTGCATGTATGTTAAAACATGGGTACTTATTATAACGTTAAAGCTTAGTTACTAGGGTGCTCAATCTTGTAGAATATTTTGATAAACGTTTCTGGATGAAACAACTGAAATCTTGTGATCCACCTTTATGTACAGATTATGCAAAACATTAAAACTATGAACTCACCAACCTTTGTGTTGACACTTGTTAGCATGTTTATATGTTAGACAAGCTATGTGCATGGAGTCTTACATGACATATTTTTCAAGGAAACGTTGCATTCACCAAATCATCACCATGTATTTTATTTTGACTGCATTGTCAACGGAAGTACTAATGTAAAGTATTATATTACGGTGATTGTCTATATGTAGAAATCATCAGATATCGAAAACCTTTGATTTAAATATTCATTTATGGTGTGCCTTTTCAAAATAATGCAATATTTACAAAACGTATCATATAGAGGTCAAATACCTCGCAATGAAATCGATGAATGACGTGTTCGTCCATATGGATTTGGAGCGATCGTCACAATGATTTTGGCCAATATGACCACGGCCACGGCCTCGCCCACGTCCTCGTCCAGGTGCATTTCTTTTTTTATTATTGTTATTGTTAATAGCATTAGCTTCAGGGAATGCTTGCGCACCCGTATGATGAGATTCTTGATTCTTCATCAGTAATTCTTTATTCACTTCTGCAACTAAGAGATAAGTTTGAAGTTTGGAAAAAGTTTTGTAATTTTGTAATCTTAAATTTTCTTATATAGTGATGTTTGCAGAATGCATTGTGAAGAAAGTTTTCTCCATCATATTAGCATCACTTATTTCTTGACCACAGAATTGAAGCTTTGAACGGATCTTGAACATGGACGAGCTGTATTCACTTACCTTTTTAAAGTCTTGAAACCTTAGATTTCTCCATTCTTCCCTCGCAGCTGGGAGTAATATTTCTTTTTGATTATCGAATCTACTCTTGATACTTTCCCATAAAACATGTGAATCTTTGATAGTGAGATACATATGTTTTAAGGTGATATCAATATGTTTGCGAATAAAAGCAATTGATTTTAATTTATCTTGATCAGGACAAGTATTGTTTTCTTTTAAAGTTTCTAGAATACCCAATGATCCAAGATTTATTTCTACATCCATGACCCATGTTGTGTAGTTTGTTCCCGATACGTCTAGGGCGTCAAACTCAAGCTTTGATAAGTTTGACATTTTCTATTTTCAAAAAAATGAACAACATAAATTATAATCATAATCAATTTCTAACAACATGAAATTAGAATCATTTTAAATTCATAAGTAGCAAACAACAGAATAATGGCATGATTACAAATAATAAAACCACAAGGACATGATAGAATATAGGTTCACCCGGTGGTATATTAGCAATAATGATGATAGTTAATATGACCAATACAATAGGAAAAATCATCCTTGTGTGAATCATCTTTACAAAAACTTTTTGAGGGTGGTAATCTGAGAAAATGAAGATTGATTTGTGAAATTGTGAAAACGGAGATGTTTATTTTATATTTGAAAAATATAGTCGTTGTAACGTCGTCAGTTGACGTTGACAACCGTTATGTATATATGATCGTTGTAACGTCGTTAGTTGACGTTAACGACTGTTATGTACTCGTTGTATTAATAATAATTTTAATAAAAGAATTTTATTAGTATAAATATGATTACTATAAAATACATTTAGTATAAATACGTTTAGTATAAATACGAAGATTAAGAGAATAAACATATTATGCATAAATAATAAATTTAAGAATAAACATTAGTATGCATGAAATAAATAATGATTAATTGCATAAGTAATCATAAATGTTAGATAACATAAATATAAATGTTAGTGAAATTAATAAGAGTTAGATTACAGAAATATAATTCAGGCGGTATAACCGACCATATATAACATAAATATAAATGTTAGTGAAGTTAATAATAGTTAGATTATAGAAATATAATTCAGGCGGTATAACCGACCATATATAACTTAAATAACATAAATATAAATGTTAGTGAAGTTAATAAAAGTTAGATTACAGAAATATAATTCAGGCGGTATAACCGACCATATATAACTTAAATAACATAAATATAAATGTTAGTTATGATGATAATAATATTTACCTTAATAATAAATAATAGAAGATATCGTTAAAGAATTTTTTTTATTATTATTACCTTGATTAGTGATTTGTGCTTGCTTAGATAAACCTTGATTATACGGAGCACTTCGTGCTGATAACGTGTTATAATTCAGTAGGCTTATAACTACCTTTAGTGGTTTGGTTCGTGTTATAATTCAGTAGGCTTATAACTACCTTTAGTGGTTTGGTTCGTGTTATAATTCAGTAGGCTTATAACTACCTTTAGTGGGTTTGTTCTTGACTATAGGCTACTAATAAACTTAAAATAAGATAGAGTAAAAAGGATGGTGATATATGAAATATATTCTATGTGTGCATCTTATGCAAATCACATCCTTTGGTATTTATAATACAATAATTTACTGTACAGTTAGGTAGAATAATAATACACCCGTGATCATATTCAAATTTGTCAGCCACTTTCTGTCTTTATCACAACACAAACCACATTCATACCACAATTCCGAAGGCCAAGTGTTTTAGACATCAGTCCAATTTTTATTTTTATTATCCCAAATTTATACAAAAATAATGAAGTTAAATTATTTATATCCTTATTTTTATTTTATACATGTATAACAAAAGATATGTAAAATATGAAAAGTAAAACTTTAACGTTAATAAAAGGTACAGTTTAACAATAATTTTTTTAAGCTATTTGATTTTTTGTTTGTGGTCTAGTAAGCTAAAAGAAATGGAGTATTTTTTATGATCTACTAATGACAACAAAGTTAAGAAGTTAAGGTATCAAACAATTATGCAGTTAATATAAAGATAGTAACTAACGCCTATATATAATTAATTTAAGCATGTTCACGTCGATAGAAAATTTATACTCCCTCTGTTCCATATTAATAGAACACAGACAAAAAACACACAGTTTAAGAAAGAGCTAATGTCACATGTATTTTTTTTTACTTTACAGTTTTACCTCTTACTTTTTACTAATCTTTTTATTTTACATGTAAAAGTTAAGGGCATATAAGAAATCTACCTTATTATTCTTATCTATTTATGGAAGTGAACTATTAATTTTAGACAACTCAAAAAGGAATATCGGACTATCAAGATGGGACAGATGAAGTACTTTATAATATAATTTTTCCACTCTGAGCTGTCGTTAAGATGGATAAAAGTTTTGTGCGTAACAGTTGTTCATTTAATTTAATGCGGCGATTATGGAATTATATGATAACTATATACGTTTTAAATATTGTCTTTAGTCTTATTATTAGAAAATCATTTATATTAGTTGATGTAGGTAATTTAATGCCACGATTATGGAATTATATGATAACTATAGCTCTTAAAACAAAAAACTAGTAGATTATTAAATATTAAATAATTATATTTGTCTCAGGTCGTGTATGACTTAGCTTTCTCATGGATAACTCTCACTTTAGTCGAAACAATAGTTTTGTCTAGGTTTAATATTCAATGGAGGATGCTTTTTTCTCTTTCAAGAGGTTATCGTTGGGTAATATGTCGAGATGTCCTATACTATGAGTGGAGTTTTAGGTGTTTTTAGCGGGTCTTATTATCTGGTGTATATCTAGCTGATTGCTAGTTTTCATTTATAAAAAAAGTTTAGCATTTGGAAAAGAAAATTATAAACTAAAAGAAATGTGTAAACTCTAATTATAAGTAAAGTGAATGTAAGAGTGTTATACACTTAGTTAAGTAATATATCATTGTTCATATTGTTCATATGATTATAAAAAGTTAAAACTTTAAAAAAAGAACTCTTTACTTGTTTTTAACTAATACTCCGTAATTTATTGTTTCTACATTTAACAATATTGATCAAATCAATCGAGCCGACTAATACCCAACTCTACAAGACCCCACCTCGCAACTAGCACTAGCACCCACCAAAGGATGAACTCACAACAAAGCCACCCTCTAAGCCACCCTCTCTTGCCTAGCGATCATCCACAGTATACGCATTAATGCTTTATAAACGTTTTTACTAGCAATATTTTTGAAAAGGTAGCGAGTAGTAGGGACATGGAATACAAATAGCTTTTGCATCTAACTAGCCTTGTTACATATTTTGTAGCATAACATCATCATCTTGATTGTTTGGTTTTCATTTGAAAAGCAAAAAATGATTAAAAATATGTATATCTTGAAAAATGTGAATTAGGTTGCATAGGATTTGGTTGTGTGTTAGAGTATTTGTAGATAGTAATAAATTCCCCGCTTTATTTTTCACGCATTTGACACCAACTTAATTACTTCAAACCATCGTAATCTAAATTAATGAATTGAACCCCCATTCCCCTATCTCATTTACCTCTCTATATATATGAGCATATAGGACATATAGGATATGATGCTATTTGTGCTATAACTATTTCAATACAAGAAACGTATCCAAAAGTTATTATCTTTTATTGTTGAAAATAAAATCGAAAGCGAATTTTAAGTTTAAAAATGGGAATACTATCGTTGATAACAGGACGAGTTGGGTGGAGTGGATTCGGATCAGGGACCACTGCTGAACAAGTTTCGACTTCTATTGATGCTTCTGATCGTACCGTTATCGTTACAGGCAAGTATTTGTGTTCATACGTATGAATATGTTGTTTACATCGTTTAACAACAAAATTAATTGTGACACTTTGACATCATTTTAGCGCATCTTTTATTGTGTAAAATAGTTCTCATGATAGTATTGTTTAACGAATATTCAATTCTCGTGTAAAACTACGTGTGTTATGTTGATCAACAGCAAGTTCGATTTGGTGAAAAAAAATTTAAAGATACATTTATTCTGTTGCACTCACGGAATTCACTTTGACTAAGCACTAATTTATTAAATTATCCATTAATAACTATAATATTCATCAACCAAATATCATATCCATTCAAAACGTCTTTTTGATATACTAAACAACAAAGTAAACTTCTTATAAATTACAATGGGACAAATGGACAACTCAGAACATTAATAAGAAACTTTAAATAAAACTAACCGAATAATGTGTACATTTTTTTTTTTTTTTTTTTTGGTCTCTTAAATGATTACTGTATAGTATATAGTATAATGTGTGTGTGTGAAAACCAATGGATGAAATGAAAGTCGATATAACATTAGACGATATCTTTATTAATGTTGTATAATCCGGTGTATATTTAGCATATAAGCTATATCTGGATATGATACATATCCGCCTTAGAATGAATTGTCTAATATCATTACACATTAAAGAATGAATTGTTTCTATATATCAATCAATTTTATGCAATATCATTACGCATTAAAGAATCAAAAATCATACGTTTGTAAAGAGAATTTAATTTGTAAATGACACTTGTTATAAACATAAAATAGTAAGTAAAATATTAAGATGATGAAATGATAGGAATATAATTTATTTTATATTGGAATATATGTAGGTAGATGGAACATGCAGCAGGGAAAGTGGAATCGTCTAATAACCATGAATGAACTAACTTTGCATTTTTAAATATTTTTAAAATTAGATAAGATGAAATGACATTTTCGTGACATGATGGATGATTTTACGTATTTTTTTTTTTTTTGCATGTGTTCTACATGAATTATAGTTACGTACGTGTACCTGAAATGCATGAATCACAGTTTAATACGTATGTCAATTTTTACTTTTATATTCAAGACACAAGGTTGACTTGAAATATGTACTATGATTTAGATTAATAAATAGATGTAAATGACTGAATTTGATGATACTTTTAATTATTTTATGCAAATAGATAGGAGCACTTGTTTTAGGACAAACACAACATAATAATAAGGTAGACAAAAAAGTACGGAGTTATAAATATGATGTGCTTGTATCAATTTTTTTAATATATGCACAGTATGTTTATTTAAATGAATTAACCAAAATAGAATAAAATATTAAATTTGCCTCAGTTTTTAGCTAAGTAGGTATTTTTTTTCTAATAGATGGTATCCAAAGTACACTTATCGATCAATTTATGGTCGTTATCACACAAACTAATGTTTGTGAGGATTAAAAAAAAGTTTGACTCTCACAATGTTATTGTTTCAATGTGTC
Organism: Rutidosis leptorrhynchoides; assembly: GCF_046630445.1. Taxonomy (NCBI): domain Eukaryota; kingdom Viridiplantae; phylum Streptophyta; class Magnoliopsida; order Asterales; family Asteraceae; genus Rutidosis; species Rutidosis leptorrhynchoides. The sequence continues at coordinate 58,951,843 of NC_092340.1, read as the reverse complement.
TTTTTAAGACCACCTGTATCGGTGTAATCCAACTCGGTTGGATACACACATGGCACCAAAGCAACGGAAATGAAAGGAGTATCGGGCCGTTGAATTCACCCGTTGGGAATGCGTTGGGTGGAAACCGACTGAGAAGGCAACGTCCGTTGCTTGCTTTTTATCAATTTAATATTAATTTAAAAATATCATTTGTATCCCTTTTTTAATACTTAACTAAATTATATTTTGCCTCAAAACCTTTAAATTTTGCCCAAAATTCTTCAACTTTTGCCTCAAAACCTTCAAATTTTGCCCAAAACCCTTCAACTTTGCCCAAAAAACATTCAAAATTTGCCTAAAAACCTCATTTTTTTCTCCAAAATCTCCATATTTTGTCAAAAAAAATTGCTACGGTTTTTTTTTTTTTTTGCCCCCATTTAAAAAAATCCTAATTCCGCCAATGCTTCATATCTTCTCGATAAACTACCACACTCCGCATCAATCTCTTCAACTCGAAGACAAAAGAATCGTCATCCCCCGACCCAATCTCTTTTATGTGGTTTAACGAGATATGTGACAATCCATTTTAGTCCCTGTGACTTACTAAAATAGTTCTTATGGTTTGTAAAAAATTACCAGTTTGCTCCTTGTGATTTTTCCTCTAACTAAAATAGTCCTTGTAGCATGCATATCTTTCTTATGGGTCATCGAAAAATTCATTAAAATTGGGTCATGTGCATGGCACGTGAAGTTATATCTGTCGCTTAATATTTTCTCTTTTATGTTCAGGTTCAACATCCCCAAATAATAAACCCTAATTTTACTCTCATCTCTATTTCCCATATTTAACTAATCAAACACATGTAATGTTAAAATCAAAACTACCCACCTGCACACTTTTATGTATCGAAATTCATCTGGTAATCCTAAAAGACACATTATTTTCTAACTTTTTTGCAATCTAAATAGGTATACAAACACAACTCTAGATGAACCGTTGGGTGTGTTGTGGCACATAAACCTCGCTTGAATCAGATCTTATTTCAGTTATAAATAAAAATAAAAACATAATTCGTTCGAATCATATCTAAATAGATATACAAATACGAACACAATCCAGAAGAAGACTTGAAGATACTCAGATTCGGTTTGAATCAATGATAAAAGTGGTACATAAACCTCGTTCTAGATCTGATTTCACGATGGATGTGTTGTGTTGTTCGCCGGAGATAGTGGGTGGTGAAGGAGAAAGGGAGTTAAAAAAGTCAAAGGAAGATCTAAAAGACTGAAATACCCTCACGTGCATAGCATGTGATTCAATATTATGAGATTTTTTAACGATCGTCAGTGCAAGGGACTATATATGCAAGAATTGCATAAGGACTATCTTAATTGACATTAATTAATCGATCAATACATCAAACTGATTAATCTTCCACCTTTTTTTCTTTTTATTGGTGTTATCATGTTCTACATGTATCCTAAAAAATGGTAGATAATTGACATTAGTGCTTTATTTCAGAGTTTATTTTCTCATAATGTATTTTTTTTTTTTAGTAAAAAACAAAAATCAGCCTGAGAATGAACCTCATAATTAACTTTAATATGGTTGTATAGGAGGAGCAAGTGGAATTGGGTTAGAGACAACACGAGTATTAGCACTAAGAGGAGCACATGTGATCATAGCTGCAAGGAACATCAAGGCTGCAAATGAAGCCAAACAACTCATTCTTTCAAACAATGAGAAAGCCAAAATTGATGTTCTCGAACTCGATCTTGCATGTCTCGACTCGGTTAAAGCCTTTGCTGATAGGTTTAAATCACTTAATCTTCCACTCAACATCTTAATGTAAGTCCCCTCCCCCTCGATATGTTGCAAATAATATTTATCTAGTTAATTGTGTAATTATCTAAAGGGGGCAAAGTTGACCCATTAAATTTATAAATGGCTTATTTCACTACTTTTTTGGCCGGTTTCAAAATAATTATCAATGGGTCACACAGGTTAAAAGTCACCCAAAATGTATTTAATGCAATGAAACCTCATAAATAAGTCATTCTATTAGAAACTAAATTGATGCGAATATCGTTCATAATTATCTAAGATCTTTTAGACTCAAAATGTTCTAGGGTCAACCAACCCATACAGGTGAAATTTGAACTGCTCGCAATTTGAGAGACCATTTTGAGTGTTGTTTAAGCATATGTGCGCGCATATTTCTAATTGAAAAAAACTCCAACTTCACAGAAATAATGCTGGTGTTATGTTTTGCCCTTACACATTATCGCAAGATGGTATAGAGATGCAATTTGCAACCAATCATTTAGGTATCACATGCTCACATCAATGTAGGATAATATTTATATATACTGATCATGAATATTAGAACATGTCTTCATTCTCAGGTCACTTTCACTTGACAAACCTACTACTTGATAAGATGAAGGAAACAGCTGCAACTACCGGAATCGAGGGTAGAATTGTAAATTTATCATCTGTAGCTCATCTCTACACTTATGCACAAGGGATAAGATTTGATAAAATCAATGATAAAGATAGGTAAAAACATCTATTAGTGTTATTGTATCAATCTACGTTTTATTAAGTTGCTTAAAAACATTTTATAACAAAAACTTTTCCTAAACCAGCTACTCAGACAAAAAGGCATACGGTCAGTCGAAATTAGCTAACATTCTGCATGCAAATGAGCTCTCTCGACGCTTAAAGGTATTAACATTGTTCTATTATGGTGTGATTTTCAGTTAAAAAATTCATATTCTTTTTAATAAAAAAATGCAGGAAGAAGGAGCAAATATTACAGTAAACTCTGTACACCCTGGGTTGATAATGACAGATCTCATGAGGCATTCTCTATGGCGTATGAGTAAGTCTTTGCATGATCATATCTATTAGTTTTAAGAACTATAAAATAATCGTTTAGGTTGCCAATAAACCATTGATCTTTTAAGAACTCTAAATACCTTTTTCATAAAAAAAAATCACAGAAAAAGGTAAAACAGACCCTTTGACGGTCCCACGGCCAACCATGCGAGATGAAAAATATTTTCTTATCAAAGAGTTGTAAGTGTAATCTGTTAGACAAATGTTCATTCTTGCAGACTGCAATATACATTCTTTAAGTTGACATATACAATACTAATTGCATGGTTCAGGAATTTTGGGTAACAATTAAATGTCCAAACAGTGTAGAACAAACTCAAATAGTAAACACACAAACAATTATTTTAACGGTATTATGAATGTGGGACCACTGACCAAACAAAAGAGACTCGGTTCTGTCAACTACATGTTGTAGTCTATCTGTCCTTTTCACTCAATCCTGTTAGTTTTATTACTCCTACCAAGTTGCTCTATGTACATCTAAAAAAAGAAAATTGGGACATTTGTGTGCCACAAGAAATGATGTGTACATAAAGAATCATGTTGTATCATTTTCTGGTGTACAAATCACTGTCGGCTTGGCTCGTTTACGCTAAGCTCGAATCGAGCTTTCAATGAGTCGAGCTCAGTAGCTCAACTCATTTACACCTTTAATTTCTTATTAATGAAAGCCTATGTAGTTTTATTTGTGATTTTTTGCAGGAATTTTGAAGGTGTTCACATACATCATATGGAAAAATGTCCCACAGGTACATTTTCGATTGCTATTACATTGTTTCGGTTCCTTTAATTTCTCCATGTTTACATTTCATTTATCTGTAGTTAACCAAATTGATCGGATAATTTTATTCAGTAGATTACAAGAACAACATACTAGTCTCTTCCATACCAAATCAAATTAGATTATATAGCGAATATTAGAACAAGATAGAGTAAATTAAAGTCACTAATATAGTCAGTTCAATCAAGTAATTTTTTGGTTTAATTAATTAAATACCCGAACACAACCTATTGAATACCTGAACATGACCTGTAACAGTTAAAGGTCGTTACAACTACAATTTAATAGTGCAAAATTCATATTGTGTATAGGGTGCAGCAACAACTTGCTATGTAGCACTGCACCCAGATCTAAAAGGGGTTACTGGCAAGTACTTTTTGGACTGCAATGAATGGCAAGCAAGCAAATTTGCAACTGATCCTGAACTGGCCAAGAAGCTATGGGACTATAGCCATAAGCTGGTCAACACAATTCAGAGCTCCTAATTCTTATGTTCTTTTAACACAGTTTATGTTTATGTTTTACTTGGAATTTTTTAAAGGTTGCTTAACATAATCGTACTCGTATAAAGTTATAATCGACCGTGTTTGAAATCAATATGGAAAATTTCCGTTTACAATCATTTTATTCAAGATAAAGTGTCACCATCTTGTTCAATTATGTTCCATTCAGTTTTATAAAGGCGTAGGTGTCATTTACACTTTAAAAATGCTTAAACAAGGCAAAAATGGGAGAACTGAAAGGTTGGTTAACATTTCAAAATGGCTACTTTGTAGTATGGGTTCTTAAACAATGAATGATTAGTTAGACTATTACAAGGATTATGTATATATACCATGTAAAGAGATTTTAAGGTTTTTATGATTTCAAATACACTTGGACCCAATACGATCCATTCACCCCCACAAGACCCTTAGACCCGTTCACCCCCACAAGACCCTTAGACCCGTATACCTGTTAGTTAAAAAATGTAGTATCAGTTTAGACGGTTTAAGCAGTTAGAGATACAACGTAACCAAGGTTGAAGAACTTGGAACTCAGGGAGAACTCACTCGGAAATTTTTGAGGAGTTTTCTGCAACTCGGGGGAGAACTCGGATGTTGAAGTTCTTTGACCGTACTGCAAAATCCATATTGTGACAGTTCTTTGACCGTGTTGCGGAGTTTTTGACCAAGAACTTCTCGAGTTGGCCGAGAAACTTGGCCGTTGACCGAGTTTGGCACCAAGAACTCGGTTGGTGAACTAAATCAAGAACTCTCCGAGAACTCGGCCGAGTTTTGCAACACTGATTTAATTATTGTCAAAAATATGTGTTTTAGAAGAGTGATTTGTTAGACTATTAGGTATTTAGAAGAGTGATTTGTTAGACTATTAGGTACAAGGGTTATGTACATATACCATGTACAAATATTTACGGTTTTTATAATTTTAGATGCATTTGGACCCAGTACGATCTATTCACCCCATAAGACCCTTAGACATGTATACCTGTTAGTTAAAAAATTGCTATCAATTTAAATAGTTTAGACAGATAGAGATAAAACGTAACCCAAATTTAACATATTTGAAAGTAAATTGGTAGAAATTATCACCTTGAGCTACTTCTACCTACTTTTGTGTTAAAAAGGGTAGGGAATATCATAGATAGGAGAGATACACAGCAAAAAAAAAAAAAAAAAAAAAAAAACTTGAAATATAGCTGCTTGAAAGAATTAAGAATATAACCAATTCCTACAACCAAATAGAATGATAAATAACAACTGAAAAAGGGAGGGAAGATTCAGAACCGCGTTTTCGAATTTGAAATAAATAAATAGTTGCTACAACCAGACAGAAAGTATATCATCTGGTGTGATCTTAGAACTTGGGAAACATGGTATCCAAATTGTCCAATTTGAGAAAAAGCTGCATTTGTATGTCTCGATCACACGGCACGAGACATCTTTTCAGTGCTTAATACTGTGTCCATGTTGGGTAACACGGTGTCTCCATTAAATAATAATGTATCTTGACATCCGGTCTCTGTATCATAAATCTGTGAATCCCATCTGAAGTAAGTTGTGGACGATCCGACATGTACACCACGGATAACTTGCAACAATTACCCAAAGCTAGTAATCCTTTATCACAAAGGTTATTGAACAAGTTAACATGTAGTTTCTCCAAATTTTGACAATGCAATCCAATCGAAACCCAACCAGGGAGCCCGATTCCAGCACAACATCTTAAAACCAACTCTATAAGAAAAGGACATCCTTTGGAAATTTTTATGATGTAGTCATCCATAACATATGAACCCCAGCCAAAGCAAATGATTTTAAGATTTTTAGCAATGCCTGAACCAACTGCCGCCAAACCAAGCTCGATCTTATCCTTAAACATATTTTTTAAAAGTCTATTAACTACTAGATACTCAAGACCGCCTCCACTTAACAATCCAGTCGGATAAAGGGCGTTTGCATCTACTTCTAAATAAGTCAAAGTTGACGAAAAACCTTGTTCCGATGTTAATCCAACAACATTATCACAACCCAATATTTTGAGTTTTCGAAGTTGAGGACAATTTTGTTTAAGAAACAAAATTCCAGTGTTTGTTATGAACCCCAGCCAAAGCAAATGATTTTAAGATTTTTAGCAATGCCTGAACCAACTGCCGCCAAACCAAGCTCGATCTTATCCTTATACATATTTTTTAAAAGTCTATTAACTACTAGATACTCAAGACCGCCTCCACTTAACAATCCAGTCGGATAAAGGGCGTTTGCATCTACTTCTAAATAAGTCAAAGTTGACGAAAAACCTTGTTCCGATGTTAATCCAACAACATTATCACAACCCAATATTTTGAGTTTTCGAAGTTGAGGACAATTTTTTTTAAGAAACAAAATTCCAGTGTTTGTTATGTTAGGGCAATACCTAAGACTCGTGCTTATTAAGGATTTATCACAATAAAAGGTTAATGTTTCCAATCCTTTGTCCGTAACGGCAGAATAACAAAGATCAAGAACTGATATCGATGAAAGATTAAAAACTGATATCGATGAAGTTAACTTTATATGCCTAAAAAGATTAAAAGATCTACTAAGCACAATTGAATCAAGGTTGTGTGACTTGCGATACTTGGTTGAGCTTGTAACATCAAAGCATTTATAACTTACTATAATTACGATATCAAGAAACCGATGACACGTTGACCCAAAAGATTCTTGATCGCACACTTCGTTTAATCTTCGGTAAATCAGGCTCAAAACGTCATCACCCAGTTGTGTAATACACCAACTCTGTTTTTTGTCACTTACGTCCATTCCTGAATCTCGATCAATCAATATTATATTATACTACTCTGTAGATTAAAACACAATAAACAAACAACAGTACATCAATTCAAATTTTAAAGAATATAGAATGTAATTATTACAATTATAATTGAATTAAAAATTAAATAGTTTAATTCAATTACCTGGTCAGGACTGCTGCAATCCAGTTCTCTTCGCAGAGTTTTGTTTCACAACTGGTTTCGTAGAATTTAAGGATTGTCGATAGGTTGAAACCTAACCTTAAAGTACCAATAAATTTCATATTTAGTCCCTGGTCTCTTTCAGTGATACAGGTTTGTACCCTTTTACTTTCTTGTTCACATTTTTAGTTCCAAGCTTACATAATACTCCGTATTTTTATTTTCTTTTTCTCTTTTATGATTTTATCCACTAAATTTAACAAATAGGCCGTTAAAATCTCCTTATATATGTATAGATGAAGGTGAATTTGATACAAAATGCTAAAAAGTGTTTTAACTTTTTACCACAGTAAAATTCCCTTTAAAGACAACCATCCTTGTTTATTTGGTCGTCCCTAAGACTATTTGTAATGGTTGGGGCGTGAGTTGCTTTTTGTATATTTTTTATGACTAGAACGCGTGGGTTGTTTTTGTGAAGTAGTGGTGGTGTGGGGTTTTGGTGTGAATTAGGAGTATTATGATGACGTGTTAAAATATAATTGGGTTAAGTATTAAAAGGGGGTAAAAATAAGATTTTTAAAACAATAAAAATTAATAAAATTGCAACCCACTCTATTGCTTTTTTCGTTGAAGGGCAAGGAACGCCTCAAAAAATGCCCCATCCCACGCATTGATACATCATAAATTGGTGATGATTGCTTGCCACCTAGGCTTGCCACGCCCCCAAACTTAACCGATACAATCGGTCTAAGAAGTTCTACATGTAACAGGTTGAAAGAGCCTGATAAACAACTGGATTCCAGCGTATTATATTGTATACACCAAGAGAACTGATGCATATCAGCCACAATAACACACTTGGAGCGGGAAAAAAACCCAACTCGATGTGTGTCGTAGTCAGTGCTGCAAAAGCCAGCCGACTTGGCCGATGCGTCGATTGACGCGTCGTTTTTTAGGCATGGCCGATGCGTCGTAGCTAAAAAGTCGATCGAAGGTAAAAAGTCGGTCAAAATAGGAAAAAAGTCGGTCAAATTCGAAAAAAGTCGGTCAAAGTCAGTCAAAGTCAGTCAAAGTCGGTCAATTTTACTTTTTATTTTTTGTAATATTGTTAATAATTATTATTAATTATTCATATTTATTGTAAATGTAATTTTTATTTTAAGATTCGATATATATATATATATATATATATATATATATATATATATATATATATATATATATATATATATATATATATATAGTGGTAGGATCAAGAGGGAAGTAACCAATCGGGGGGAAGCGGGGGGAAGCAAAAACTTTTTTTTTTCTTTTCATTTTTTGAAAAAACTTTGTTCACAAACATTATAGATGGGATGAAAATATGAACATTTAGTAGAGACACTTTGTGATAAATGTTTTTATTTTGGCGAGAAAAAGCTCGAAGAAGTAATATATAACAATTATCGTGTTTTTCAAGTGTATGTTGAGGTTTTAGCTATTGGGCTTTAGATATTAGGGTTTAGATATTAGGGTTTATAGGGTTTAGATATTAGGGTTTAGAAATTTAGGGTTTAGGGTTTAGATTTAGGGTTTAGATTTAGGATTTAGATTGAGTTTTTAACACGAACGGTTTAGAGTTTAGGGTTTAGGATTTAGGGTTTAGGGTTTGGTGTTTTGGGTTTATGGAATAAACCCAAAACACCAAACCCTAAACCCTAAACTCTAAATCGGGCTAAATTTTAATTCACAAAACATGAAAAAAACGTTCATATTCTTCACGAACAATATTATCTTGAATGTTATTTTGGTTGATCGTTTTCCCGCCTAAATAATAACATTCATCACGAAGTGCTGTGACGACCCGAAAATTTTCGACCAAATTTAAACTTAATAATTATATGATTTCGACACGATAAGCAAAGTCTGTATTGTTGAGTCTTAAAATACTTGGACTGTTTGCATAGATTCAGTTAACCTTTGAATATTCTCGACGATTCACGAACTATTATTTGTATATATATATATATATATATATATATATATATATATATATATATATATATATATATATTATTAGAAATAATAAAATATAATTTAAACATTAGAATTATATATGTAAAAACAAAATATAAAATAATTATGTTGTAAATTAAAATTTATCTATATATATAATTAGATATGATTTCTATGTATAATTATTATCATTACATCCATAAGTATTATAATTATTATTATCATTATTATTGTTATATTGATATCAGCATTATCAATTTAACATATAATGTATAAGATATGAGATTTGATAAGCATAATTTGTTATATCAATGTTATTATATTTACTCTCATTATTATCAATATTAATTAATATTAATAACTGTATTATTAATATTATTATATATAATATATAGATAAGGAATTTGATACATTTGATACGTTATATTATTAATATTATTATTAATATTATTGTTATCATTACTAATAACATTATTATTATAATTAGTAGTAAAAACATTTTGATTTAATTATTATTATGATTATTATATTTAATATTATTACTGTTACCATAGTTATCATTATTACTACTATAAAAATAAATACAATTTATTAGTATTATTAGTAATGATATTATTATTATTATCATTTTTATTTAGAATTTATATGATTATTAGTACTTTTGTCATTATCCTTATTATTAGTTTTATTTTGATTATTAATATTATTAATATTATTTCTATTAATATTTGTATTTTTATTAATTCTAATATTAATAATTTTATTATTATTATAAATGTATTTATATTTAATTATTATTAATATCAAATATATAACAGCATGTGTATATAATTGAATTCAGCTGTATATCACAATCTAACTATACTTGATTGTCCTTCTTGTCTCTAATCTAGTCATCAATCGAACCCAATCACAAGAAGCAAACAAAATCTGTTATACATCAATGATAATTGTACAAATCAGTTACAGCAAAAATCAAACTTTTTATTTTTTTTATTCTAGTTTCTGTCCTTGAGAATCAATCTGTCGATGCCCGTGTGGTTATACAACATGTGAATTCTCAAAGCTATTAGAAAAATCATTGAACTTGTCAATTACATTATCAATAATCACTATCCATTACAGCAACTCAAATTAAAACAGAAAAGAGAAGAAGCTGAAAACATATAACCTCTTTTCTATGATCAAACCAAACCATCATTTGAAACCGCCACCTTCCTCCACCCTAACGCCTAGAATCACCACCTCCGTTTAGGCAAACCACCAAGAAACTATCAGACCATCATCACCTTCATTGAACTATCACCATCTAACTTCATATAATATCCACAAGTTGATTCATAGTGCAATATTAATTGCATTTTCTCTTCCAACAAACAAATAAATGACAACACCCAGTTGATATCAATTATCAGAGGTAATTACATGTACATACATATCATCATAAGTTGCAAATCATCACCTTAGCGTTTCAATTTCTTTCTTTTCTGTTTTTAATCAAACCGCCACCACGACCTTTCTTCTTTTTCTATTCGGCCACCTTGTATTTTTGTGAAATCTAAATCGAACCAAAGGATCACTACCTATATATCCATATTCGAGTACATACATATATTATAGAATTATAAACCATCGTATCTGTTTGTGTCCCTAATCAACATCTTAAAACTATACACTATCATACACCCATGCTATCTCCTGCCTTTCGTTTCATATCCTATTCGACAAACCCAAACAGCCATCAACAACATAACCAGAATCTGCTACTATGCTACGTTTCGGTTTCTCTTTAAACCACCTGCAACTGCAACCAATTGAACCATCTTCATGCTGTCTGTCCTGTTCTCTAATTATTATCACCACCATTCGAACCCCATAACCAAACCTTGCAGCCGCTAGACTCCCTGTGTACACCCATTAATCATCATAAACAATACCCTCTTCCATTGTGAACATCCTAACTGCAACCTTTATTTTTTTTCTTTTTTTTTTTCTTTTTTTCTCTGATTGATTTCTGCTGCATCCTCTTTCTACTTTTAGTTGATAATGATGATAAAAGAAGAGAGAATGATAATGATAATTATGTTGGAGAATTATTTAATAACCAAAGACCCCACCTTGTTCCTACCTAATTCACGATATAAAGTACTGATATTTAATCGACTTGGATTTTTTTTTTCCTGTTTTGGGACTGCTAATCGAAACCCTATTGCTACCGGTGATTGGATTGATCGGTTTCTTTTGCTGAAAATTCTATATGGGCCATTATTTACTAATTGGGCTTGTTTAAAATCTGGGTTTATTAAAAAGCTGTTGGGCCGAGGGAGATTGGAGGGAGATTGGGCCAGAATATATAGAAGAGAATGGGATATATAATTATTATTATGATGATACTTAGATATTGATTATAGTAAGTCAATTGATGATGGTTAGATGATAAAAAGATACATGAAATGATAAATATTGTAGAGACCCGTCCTAATCCATCCGGACGGAGTCCATATCGATTATAAACGATTCACAACAGTTGATTACATCACGAGGTACTTGACCTCTATATGGTACATTTTACAAACATTGCATTCGTTTTTGAAAAGACAATCTTTCATTACATCAAAAGTTGACGGCAGGCATACCATTTCATAATATATCTAACTATAGTTGACTTAATAATAATCTTGATGAACGCGACGACTCGAATGCAACGTCTTTTGAAATATGTCATGAATGACTCCAAGTAATATCTCTAAGATAAGCACATGTACAGCGGAAGATTTCTTTCGTGCCTGAGAATAAACATGCTTTAACGTGTCAACCAAAAGGTTGTTGAGTTCATTAGTTTAACATAAATAATCATTTCATAATTTTAATAGACCACAAGATTTCATATTTCCATTTCTCATAAACATACGTCCCATGCATAGAGAGAAAAATATCATTCATATGGATTGAACACCTGGTAACCGACATTCACAATATGCATTTAAGAATATCCCCATCATTCCGGGATCCTCCTTCGGACATGATATAAAATTTCGAAGTACTAAAGTATCCAGTACTTTGGATGGGGCTTGTTGGGCCCGATAGATCTATCTTTAGAGTTCGCGTCAATTAGGGTGTCTGTTCCCTAATTCTTAGATTACCAGACTTAATAAAAAGGGGCATATTTGATTTCGATCATTCAACCATATAATGTAGTTTCGATTACTTGTGTTTATTTCATAAAACATTTATAAAAGCGCATGCATTCTCAGTCCCAAAAATATATACTGCAAAAGCATTTAAAAGGGGAGTAATGAAACTCACGCATGTAAATATTGTAAAATAGTTAATAAATCATTTGCATGTATTCTCAGCCCAAAAACGTAAAGGGTAAAAGGGGCAAATGAAAACTCACCTATTGTATTTTGTAGTAAAAATACATATAACGACAATGATCAAGTGTAGGGTTGGCCTCGGATTCACGAACCTATATTCAATATGTATATTAACACATATAATTGTAATTGAACAAATTATATATGTATTCATTAGTGATATCGTTTTATAGCTTATATGTTTCATTAAATTATTAATATAGTTATTTTGTATGTATTGAGTATATTTTTACATAATATTACTTGTTTTAAAATAATAGTTATAATAATACTAAAATAATATAAGTAATGATAAAAATAATAATAATGTTAATACTACTAATAATAATAATAATAATAATAATAATAATAATAATAATAATAATAATAATAATAATAATAATAATAATAATAATAATAATAATAATAATAATAATAATAAAGAGACTACCTTGTAAAAGGATCTTTAAAAAAAAAAATTGCCCCAGTAAGGAATCGAACCCAAGACCCCTCGCTCATACTCAAACACACTCAACCATCTAACCATTCTTGTTTTACTGTTACAATCTCTAACCCAAATCAATATAAATCGTTTCTGTTTCGTTTAACTTCTTTAAACCAAATCATATAACCCCATCAAATATCACGCCCCAAATAGCAAATCAAGGATTGTGGCCCAACAGAAAATAAAGGAGTTGGACCTTAATCTAGGAGGAGTAGTGCGGCCCAATCAATAAGTTCAAAGGATATCAGTTGCAGCTATGTTTCTGTTCGATGGAATTCAGGAACCGAAAATAAAAGAATATTAGTCCACTAACTTCATGTAGGGTTTAGGATTCAAGAGGTATCATGGAGTATTATGTCATTATTAATAAAACGATCCATCTGTCCTCCACTTCTCCTTTTTATATTCCAAGTGCTGCATAGAATTGTAGGCCATTAGCACGTTCAAAATATAATCACTTCTTAGTGATAGAAATCGTTGCTTCGAACAGGCAGAGAAAAGAAAAAAAATATTCGATACAACAGCACGCCATATTTTTCTGTGTTGGTGAGTTTCGAAGGTACCAGAAACAGAAGCAAACAAATAGCAGGAAGATATGGGGGTTAGGCTGTTGTGAGTTCGAAGAAAATTAAGAGAGAGATTGAAAGAGAGAAAGAGCTAGAGAGGAAGAAGGTGGCGACAATGGTGGTTCATGGTGGTGATGATTGTGGTCATGGTGGTTACGGGTTGTTCATGATGGGAGTAAGGAGGGTGGCGATTGATCAGAAATAGAACACATAAGTAGCAGTAGAAACGGGTGACTTGTGGGTTTTATTGAATAAGAAAAACAGGAAATAGAAAGTGTTCGTTGGGTTAGGGTATTTGTGGAGGTGATCGGTGGTGTGAATTGTTGCCTGAGAACAGAAGTACAGTGGCTACAATTGCAGCGTAACAGTTTATTTATAAACAGAAATCACGAAGATGATTTGCAGGTTTTCGAATAAAAAAAATATAACAAGTGGGGTTCGATTTCAGGTGATGATGGGATGAGTGGTGGAAGGTTGGAAATGAAAAAAGTGATCGTAGGGGTGGTGTCGTGGGGCTGTTACACAAAAGCAAGCAGAGCAAGCAGCAATGGAGATGATCTCGGTTAACAACAACAAATCAATTATGTAACGACCCTGGATTTTCCAACGTTTAATTAATAATTATTATTATTAATACTTGTGATTTAACGAATGTATTGCTATACATTTACTTGCTACCATACATGATTCTTGAATGCCGGAAACGTCTTTGGGATACACGAAACTTTCACGAATAATATTTTTAGAATATTATTTACATTCATGATTAAGTTTATTAATCATTTTGATTAACTATGGTTATTAGTTAATCACTTGGGCTTTTATTGGACTTACTTGTTAATTACTTGAACATGGGCTTTTATTAATGGTTATTGGACTTAAGAGCCCACTCTACTTCTTTAATGGACTTGTTAGCCCATTTTTTTTATGTAAGTATTACTCTTAAGATGAAACTAGATGGTTAAGTGCATGGAAGACTAGTTACTATGTAGTTGCACCTTATCCCCATGAACACACCCTTATTAACCATCTTTTTTGACAATTACATGAGATTAACTTGTGGATATTTCCTTCCCTTTTGATTCCCTTCAAGCCGCTGGCCAAGGGGCCTTTTGGTGGAGTTTTTGATTTACTTTTTGTATTACTTACTCTTGCTTTCATTTCACTAAAAACACACATTCACTTGCTTGAATATTTTCTCTCCTTTTTTCTCTCAAATACTTGTAAGTATTATGAACAAATCCTCTCTTTTTCTTTATCTTAAAACCGAACCAACGACCCTTAAATCATCATCATCTTTGTTCTGTGTTGTTAATTGTTTGTAGTTGTTAGTTTTTGTTACTTGTTATCATTTACTTACTTACTGGGTTTCAAGAATCAAACTTACTAGTTTCATTCTTCTTTTATCTTGTTTTTACAAGAACACTCAAGAACATAAACAGAACATAAACTTACTAGTTTATGTTCTACACTTAATGTATCAAAAGATTGTAAGTTCATAGTTGTTAAACTCATACTTGTAATTCATGTTAGTAAACTTTAAAGTTTACTTTCTTAAAGATCAAACTTTGGTTTGAGTCTTTAAAGTATAAACAACAATGAACTAGTTACTTGTTTACTTAGTTTATATCTTCATTTTATGCACTTTTATTTCATGTTTTTTGGTTGTTATTGGTCAAATGTTACTAGTTAACTTTGATCTCATTAATCTTGAACTAAAATTAACTTTAAAAGTTCAAGAACATGTAAGTAAGTTTCTTTAATTATAACTTGGTACACTTATGTTAGATCTAGACTTTTGAGTCTTGGATCTTCAAGATCAAACTAAAGAACTATGTTCTACAACTCAAGATCTTGATTTCATGAGTTTACTTTCAAGTTTGTAACTTATTATTAGTTTTAAAGTTCATGTATGTGTTAGATCTAAGACTTTGATGTAACTTTGGTTCATCAAACTTCATACAACTCTTAAGTGAGTTGTGCTACATGTCTTAGACCTACACTTGTGTCATAATAGTCAAAACTTTGTTAATATTACTTTTACATTTCATGTATGTGTTGAATCTAAGACTTTGATATAACTTTGGTTCATCAAAACACTTGCAACACTTAAGTGAGTTGTGCTTCATGTCTTAGACTTACACTTGGGTTATGATGGTCAAACCTTGGTTAAAATGATGCAAACACATCAACGAGTTGTATACTTGAAGCTATATTCATCAAGGATGAGAACCATGATAAGCATCGAGCACCAAGAACCACCGGAACCTACTGACCCTAGAGTTTTTCCGTTTCTGGGTCTGATCAGTAAGACCTTGGCTGTTTTAATGTTGATTTTCAGATAGCTCTATTCTAGTAGATAACTTTTCATATAGGACTCTTCTAAATCCGAGTTACGGTTTAGGATTTATGGCCCTCCGATCGTCACTATGTCCTTTTAACGTTGTGCAGAAATTTCTGACCTACTCGCAGTTAGACCGTCGCCACGGTCAAACGAAGACGAGTTTGCTTTTGTAAATTTTACCACACTTAAAGGACTCATATACGGAGCTGTAGCCAATGGTCTCACCTTATTTCAGTAAGGGTAGAGGCCGTGGTGACTGACTGAAGTCAGCCTTTGTTTTAAACTACTTTCATAAACGAAACGTACTTTACACCTTTTGTTAAATGATGAATGATGATGACCCTTAAGACCTTATTTACATAATTTTAAACCTATTCGGAAGATTTACTGACTTAGTACTATTTGACTTAGGTTGAGGACCCGTTTGGACGACCTTCATCACTTGCACACTTTTCCCGACTCGACTTTACCGCTACTTTATCATTGTGAGTTATAGCATTCCCTTTTTACTTTAACTTATTTTGGGAACTGAGAATACATGCGGATTTTATGTTTTACATACTAGGCACGAGTACTTAAACTTATATATGTGTGGGTTATACAACGGCATAAACATTCCCTTTAGCTCGGTAACGTTTAATCATTGGTTTTTGAACCGTGAACGCGAATCTTAGATACGGATCCATAGGGTTTGACATCCCCACTCGGGCTAGTCGTGCTAGCATTTAATGAGTGTTTAATACTTCGTAAACATACGCACTTGCCAAGTGTACTTTCAGGGGGTGATATATTATTTAAACGTTAAGTTAGTTACCGAGTGCCCACGGTTGAGCATATACTTAAACATACTGATTTGGATTACTATTTTGAAACGCTCGTTGTAGCACTGAAATCTCGTGGCCTACTTACATTACTGTTATACTTAAACTATAGCTCACCAACCTTTGTGTTGACGTTTTTAAGCATGTTTTTCTCAGGTGCTTAAGGTTGCTTCCGCTGTTGTACTAGTCTTGCTGTAGACAACCCGCTGCTTTAGAGATGTCCTGCATGAACGTTTACTTTTGCATACAAACTTTATTACAATTATTATTTGCTTCTACTTAGTGAAGCATGCTTTTGGGTTGTAAAACATTCGATGTTGGTTATGACATCACTATTTATATGAATGCAAACTTCTTTTGAAATCGCATATAGTACTTAACCTTGTAATGATCCTGTTGTTGATGGTCCGTACATGATGATTTAGTACGGGGCATCACATTTGGTATCAGAGCATTGGTTGTAGGGAATTAGGTTGCATTAGTGAGTCTAAGACCGACCCGATTAGGATTCACTAATAGGACTAATCTACAACTTGTTGGTTTACTTGTTTCTGCTGAACTTACTGCATGCTGCTGCTTACTTTTACTACTATATGTCGTATGCTACTACCTGTTTTGACTACTGCATGCTATTATCTACTTTCGATTGCATGCTACTGTGTTATATTACTGCATGTTACCGTTTACTACTACTGCCTGTCACTGCTTACTTCTACTGCTGTATGAACTTACTGCATGCTACCGTTTCCTTTTACTGCTATGTAAACTCGCTGTATGCCTTTGTTTACTCTCGCTACTGTAAACTACTATCTGTATTTAACATGTTACCTCGGTATGATACTGTTACTATTGCCATGCTACGTGTTGCCGTAAACGATCTAGGCTGCTGTAGTTGATATGCCTGATTACACTCTTGCTACATGCCTATTGTTCGCTATACCGACTTGGAGAACTCATCTTTCCGAGTTCAGATGTTTTCCCGAACTACTTTCCCACTCGTCTAACCATAAGAACTAATAGTGTAATCCACCTGTTACTACTGCTCCACCGTTCCAGAGATCAAAACATTACTTCACGCGATCTAGAAGACTGTACAGTTGACACATATCCTGTACGCTTTTGTGACCGTCACTTAACTCTTTCATTCCTTACCACAGCTCGACGGTCTAACGACACTTCTGGACTTAGGTCCCTAACACTTCTATATTTGGGCATTGAAGAAGTCGGGAAGGCATTCCCTTTAACGAGGTCATAGTGTCTTCTACTGATGCTCAGCCATACCCACGGACTTGGGAGTCGCCTTGAGACATATCGTATCACTACTTGCTACACGTACAACTCGGCACGAGACCCAGATTGAATTTCTAGAAAGGAATCTAACGATGTTACTTGAACCCGAATATTTTGAAGAAATTTTGGAGCACTTATGCATTGATGCCTGACCTATGGAGCTTACGCATCCACACCGAGAAACCGTAAGATTGATTATGTAGATTTTATTTTAAGACAACACAGGTAAAGCACTGTTAGATGAAATTGAGTAGAACTTGAAGTGATCACGTCACATTGACAATATGAAGTGATATTGGAATGAACGTACGATTTAGTACAATATAATGATGCCAGGCCAGCATGATTATATTGAAGTAAATCATGCAGAAGTTCCAATGTTACTACATGAGGAATATGAGGTGGTCGAGGGAAAATTTTGGCAGGGATCACTTGAGCATACGCATTATAGTCTATTAAGGGTAAGGAAGGAATAACCACGTAGCCCAGATACTGTACAAGAGGGGCCTTGATTGCAGAATTGATAACCCGAAAATTTGTTATAGATATCGACACCCTGAGCATTTAATGAAAAAGTTCTCATATAGGAAAAACTTTAAACTTACCTGCGGTAAAGAAATCATTATGGAAACTTGCATGGATCCTGATTCTTGTTAGGGTACATTTCGGCACAACGTTTTATTGTTTCGAAGTTGTTTAATACTAGAATGATAGAAACCTTACATCTAAGAACCTTAGCATTATCATGAATAGTAAACCATCAACAACCATGAGAATTAAGTATTCTATAGGACACAAGCAAATGGTAAACTGAGGAAGATAGAGGAATAATTTAAGGTAGTACTTTAAGATTAATAGGTGGGTCATTGGAGATGACCTGGTATTAACCAAACTTGGAAGTTTTAATGTAGTAGTTGAAAAGGGATTAGTTACCTACGTACATGCATACGCTATTCGAAAAGATTGATAGAATTTTTCACAGTAGTACAGTAAGATTTGATTTGGGATGAACTTTAAGATTAACCTAATACTCATCGAGCCAGGAAGCTTTGATGAAATAGTTGGAACGAACTGACTTTCAAGGAGGAAAGCGGAATTTATTTATAATGGGAAAAATTTATTTGTATACCTCGCAAGAATGGTGAAACTATTATGGGGAGAGATGTAGCCCGAAAACTGAACCTTATTAGTTACATGACAACACCCCGAAATCCCACAATGGAAATGGGAAGAAATTCATCATTAACTACCAGAGACGGTATGCTGATAGGACATCATCTGGGTTATTATTGACCATCTCGCCAAAACTGCTCACTTTCTAGCCATGAAAGAAACCGATACAATGAACAAACTTGCACAGCGATACTTAAAGGAAATTGTATTCCGTCACTTCAGCAATTCAAATTCTATATTGAGGATTACCCAAGAATCTCATTTGGTACTCATTCTTACGCAACTCTAAATCCTAATTTATTACGAGGAATTTCTTAATCGATGATAACCACAACCTCATCCTTCTCACTTCAATATTAGTCATACCAGTTCAAAATTTTCCAAAAATCAATGAGTGGTTAACCCTCATCCTCATACTGTCCCATTCGTACCTCACTCATAAGCAACAGCTTCACACTTAGGCATTTTTGGTCAAGGGACTTATGCCCTACTAATAATTGTCAATCTCATCTAAATTTAATGGTTTTTATTACCTCAAATATCACTCGAAATTTTCAAAAGTCTTTTACTCGATTCTCATCAATCTTTTCCAACTTGTAACCTCCAAAATATGAAAAATTTTGTTTGCCAAAATTTTACACACATTATTTTACTGTGCTATCCTCTCAAAGCTTTATAAAAATAAATTTATTTTATCTGCCATTCATGCAAATTTTTGAAATCGTATCCGTTATGTAAAATAAAGTAAATGATTACTTATTTTTGACAAATACATATGAAACTTTACTTTCACTTTTACAAATCAAATCTTTTATTCAGAAGATATTATAATTTGAACGGTACGTGTTGTACATAACCCTAATTTACTAAGAACTTCGTTTCTTCTCTTGCATTGTCACCATAAACAATTTCTATAAAACTTTCATTGCGTATTATACAAAACTTTTCGTGTTATTCGTATCCAAGTCATCCTAAAAGCTTTATAACCGTCGAAATTGAAAGATTCATGTGTATGTGATAAAGGCACTGACTACCACGTCATGTAAGGCCTTCGGGCGTCCGCTAACACTCAAACCATTCAAAACTATTACGTTACCCCATGTATTTATTTCACCACACGTGTTGGAACAATGCTCTTTCTTACATGGCTCTAAGTCCTGACTCATTCCAAGGAATTCTCATTTAGTGGTATTAATACCATCATTATTCCGGCTTTAATACTAGTCATAACCTGTTTGACACTTTGCAAATTCAAGAAGCAATTAACTTCTCGTCGTCGTGCTTTATCCTTCGTACCTCATTTTTAGCAACGGCTTCGCACGTAAATATTTTTGGCCCAAAGACTTGTGTCCTGATAATTACCAAAACTACATTTATGTCATTAGTTTTCATTACCTAGTAACTGGTCACCCGAGGATTCCAAGCTTTTTTTTTTTCACTCAATCTTTTTCAACTCGTAACCTTTGAAATACGAAAAACTATGTTTATCAATTTTTTTTATTTCACGTTGTTTATTTATTCTAAAAAACTTTTCGGTCACAAGATTTACAGACAATGAAAGTACTAAAAACTTTTCCGTCACTTAAACGATTTATAAAATCATATATGTATAAATTTATACTTACTTATTTTGATACTAAGTTATATCTTCAAAATATTTAAAAACCGCTCCTTTACCGAGTTATTCAACTTAAGTCAAATAGTTTTAAGCAAAATGGTACACGTTGTACCTACTCCTAAATTTACTAGGAACTTCGTTCCGTCTACATTGTCACAACAAGCGTTTAAAGGTTTTATTTTTCAAAACCCCCTTAGTTAATTTTATTAAAGGTTTTCATATTAGACTACACCATGTATGGATCACACTTTTCTCGCCCTCCGTTAGAGATGAAACTTACTATTAAGATCTTTGTTATAAAAAAAACCCTTGAGCCACTTTGGATGGCGGTTTTATAAAATTTGTGAGAAAATCTTTGCGCCCATAAAATGTTCTTTTAAAAGCTAAACATGACAAAAACGAGGGCCGATAAATCAATTTTTTTTAGGTACACTCATTGGCCACCCTATTGTAGGAAAGGTACTAGGTGGTTTACTGTTCTCAATACTCCACGGCAAATCACAACACCCTCGTAAACCTCATCTCTATGAATCAGTATGTTGAGACACAAGAATCATATTTGGAGATTCTTTTCACTCGGAGTAAACCATTCGTTAGAACCAAGGGTTCACGTATCTTCTCATCCGCACAACCCCTTAAGTACACGGATAAATTCGGAACAAACCACTCAAAGAGTTCACTCTCGATTCAAAGACCACACCTTTCGTGCGACTTTCCTTCGGAAATGTAATATAAGATACTTTGAGAACCTATGAATCTTGTTATCCCTTGGGAGGGGACTGCTTAAAACATTTGCGACACTGATGTGGATACTCTATATGTTCCTTCCTTCATTGGTTGCAACTGTATGTTGCTCTAGTTAACGTTAACCCTACTTCAACATGTAACTGAAAGGATGAAGTTACATTACAGAACTGTGCTTTCATTACATCCAAGGGTAGGTTCACCTGCAGTATGGTAAACTAGGTGATATTCCTCATTATTAGTTCAGACCGTTCTGAAGGCACTATGAATAATTATGGCTTGCAAGTCCGATTGATCACTTTTAGCTAAAATCTCAATTCACTTATTCAAATGAAACGTTCTTAAATATCGAGTTCCTATGCCTATGGCCTCCTTCCGAAACCAAGAGATTGGTAAAATCTGTGGCTAGCGCTATCCAGACATCAAATCGCATGGTTGTAATCACTATGTTTTCCATTCTACCGTCAGCTTATATTACGACATTCACGCTCAATGTTTTAGATGAGCTTAGAATCATTCATGATGCATTTCACGCATCCAACTTACCGAAGATGCCTGTAAGGCTAGACACACCATCTTTCTTTTTGTAGATATACATTCAGATGACATACTCAGGTTAATCGGAAACGGAATCAATTTGTTGATCTCTTAGGACAAGAGACTTAATTAATGGCATGTACCCATTCTTACTTTCATACACCGAAATACCTTTCAGGGTAAATAACTTACTTCTGAGCCCACGGGTCTCACGGAACTTTGATACACCCCTCTTAATCGATTACGGTACCATTGTTGGTCACTCCTTAAAATTTCGGGACGAAATTTTCTTTAACAGGTGGGTAATGTAACGACCCTGGATTTTCCAACGTTTAATTAATAATTATTATTATTAATACTTGTGATTTAACGAATGTATTGCTATACATTTACTTGCTACCATACATGATTCTTGAATGCCCGAAACGTCTTTGGGACACACGAAACTTTCACGAATAATATTTTTAGAATATTATTTACATTCATGATTAAGTTTATTAATCATTTTGATTAACTATGGTTATTAGTTAATCACTTGGGCTTTTATTGGACTTACTTTTAATTACTTGAACATGGGCTTTTATTAATGGTTATTGGACTTAAGAGCCCACTCTACTTCTTTAATGGACTTGTTAGTCCATTTTTCATGTAACTATTACTCTTAAGATGAAACTAGATGGTTAAGTGCATGGAAGACTAGTTACTATGTATTTGCACCTTATCCCCATGAACACACCCTTATTAACCATCTTTTTTGACAATTACATGAGATTAACTTGTGGATATTTCCTTCCCTTTTGATTCCCTTCAAGCCGTTGGCCAAGGGGCCTTTTGGTGGAGTTTTTGATTTACTTTTTGTATTACTTACTCTTGCTTTCATTTCACTTAAAACACACATTCACTTGCTTGCATATTTTCTCTCCTTTTTTGTGACGACCCGGAAATTTCCGACCAAATTTAAACTTTAATCTTTATATTATTCTGACACGATAAGCAAAGTTTGTTAAGTTAAATCTCAAGAATTTTAAACTGTGTTCATACATTCATTATAACCTGACCAAATTCCGACGATTCACGAACCGTTATATATAAATAGATATGTATATGTATATATATATTATAACTTAAGAATGTTAATGAAGTATTAAACGTATAATACTTTACACGAACGTATTTGTTTCAATATGATTTTCGACAAAATAAAAAAAATATATTAAATGATTGAATTATCAGAAACATTGAATTATGATTACAAGTCTCTGTTGAGAGGTCCACTATGATTTGAGAAAATCTATTCCTCTTAACGATATTCAGAATAATTTGTAAAGTTATTTATAAATAAAAACAAAAAGTGTCATTTACGAAAGTTAGACAAAAGTTAGTGGAGAATTGGTTTCCATAATATTCTATTAATCTATTTTCAAACGTACAAAGACGTTTTCAGTTTAAAAAGAACTTTATTATTAAAACGTATATAACCTTTATAAATACCTAGAATTATTTTTGACAACTCATTACTTAACCAGTATAATAAATATAACGATATTTATATTTTATTTCATTAAATATATATAACTATTTAAATTAATATTATATATATTTATACGCGTATTATACATACATAGTTTTTATACTTTTACTATACTTTAACTTTACCTTTACTTTACTTTACTTTTACTTTACTTTAACTTTAATAATTCACTTTAATAATTCATACTTTAATAATTCACTTTAATAATTCATACTTTAATAATTCACTTTAATAATTCATACTTTAATAATTCACTTTAATAATTCATACTTTAATAATTCACTTTAATAATTCATACTTTAATAATTCACTTTAATAATTCAAAAATCTATTATAAATAGAATTCAATAGGTTTCATTATTTCATAGAAACTTGAAAATATATTTCTCTAAACTCTCTCAATCGATTTATATATATATATATCTATATATTTGCTCTGTATTATTTCAAGATATTATTAGTATACATAAAATATTACGACGGAGTGCTGTTCGAGTGATTTCAAAATAGTTTTTTTTGAATGAGTCGAAGCTAAGGAAATTATGGGTTATAACTATGGAGGTGATGGGTATGGTTCATGGGTATGCTCGTGAGGTCAATCTAGTGTTTATCATCTCCGTTACATCTACGTACTTTCCTGCAATATTGAATCTCAATATTGATACGTTCGTGAATCCGAGGCCAACCTTGCACTTGTTAAATGATGTTATATGTATTTTTACTACGAAATACAGTATTGTGAGTTTCATTTGCTCCCTTTTTAATTGCTTTTGCAATATATATATTTTTGGGCTGAGAATACATGCGCTGTTTTATAAATGTTTTACAAAATAGGCACAAGTACTAAAACTAATTCTACGTGGGTTTAAACCAGAAATATACCCTTAGCTTGGTAACATTAAACTACTTGTCTATGTACGGTAGGCGCGAATCCTAAAGATAGATCTATTGGGCCTGACAAACCCATCCTGACTATGGGATGCTTTAGTACTTCGAGGTTATTTTAAACACACCTGATCTGGTGTACTTCAGAGGGTAAAACATGAACGTTAAGGCTTGTTACCGGGTGCCTACAACTTATAGAATACTTTTATACACTTGCGAGTGTACATATATTTATAAACGGAAATCTTGTGGTCTATTAATATATTGAAATGATTGTTATGATAAACCTATGAACTCACCAACCTTTTGGTTGACACTTTAAAGCATGTTTATTCTCAAGTATTAAAGAAATATTCCGCTGTGCATTAGCTCATTTTAAGGATATTACTTGGAGTCATTCATGGCATATTTTGAAAGACGTTGCATTCGAGTCATTGAGTTCATCAAGATTATTATTAAGCCAATTATAGTTGGATGTATTATGAAATGGTGTGCATGCCATCAACTTTCGTTGTAAAGAAAGTTTGTCTTTTAAAAACGAATGCAATGTTTGTAAAATGTATCATATAGAGGTCAAATACCTCACGATGTAAGCAACTATTGTGAATCGTTTATAATGTATATGAACGGGTCCTTTCAGTTGGTATCAGAGCAGTGGTCTTAGCGAACCAGGTCTGCATTAGTATGTCTAACTGATAGTCGTTAGGATGCATTAGTGAGTCTGGACTTCGACCTTGTCTGCATGTTAAAAGTTTTGCTCATCATTTTTGTCGAAAATTACCTGCTTATCATTCTTAGTCTAGACACATCTTATTGCATTGATTGCATGAATAGTGTATAGACAAAATTCATATATTAGCGTATCTTCTAATTCATATCTTAGTGTATCTGTTACTGTAAACTTTGCCTGACATATTCCGTAAATTCCTCCGTAATCTACGAAACCTTTTGCTCTATATAATTAGAATACCACCCGATAGCCGGAAAATCATTTCATATCGAAAAATTCTTTATTCAATCGTACGAAATAGAATTCGTCATTAGTTCAAGTCCCTCGGATTCTGAAATGGAATCCCACTCAAGTTCCGAAAGCAGTGTGACCGGAATGGATCAACCAATTAGTCATCATCTATTCTGGATGAATTGGGGATGGGTTCGTAGCCTCCTTAATTATTGGAGACAAGAAGAAGGTGATCCCTTCCATCCACCACATTGCCCTCTTGGCGAAGAACCTGAAGCACTTACCGGCGAACCTATCCGAAACACCATTTTCTCTCTTATTTCTAGAGTATCTCGTCACGATTACATACTACACCAAATTCTAGATTTTATTTATCCGCTCGTCCGAACCGACAATCACCCCGGTGTAATAGAAGAAGTCAACGAGCTTCACGCTCGGGTAGTGGCTTTGGAGAATATGGTGCAAAGGTTACAAACACCAGCACCAGCACCAGCAGCATAAACAGTACCACCATCAGCAACACCAACAGTACCATCACCACCACCAACAACAACATCCACATCTCACACCGCAACATCACAATCTGTATCTCAAACATCAATGTCATTCGCCCTGTAAATATCCAGGAATATCAACAACAACAAATGATGAAGTATTAATTCATAAACTTCATTGAAGAGATATCTCTGCGGCAGTTATGTAATCTCCAAAATCTTAGAGATTATTTAATTCTTACCGTAAATCGGATGAGTGAACAGAGATGGTAGAGTAGAAACTTTGATCGAAAATGGTGTACGATTTACAAGCTAGAATTGTTTTACCAACAGCATCAACAGGACCGTAGCATCATCAACACAGTTAGTGCCGTCAGTATCGTCAGAATCAACAGCACCTGTAACATCACAAACTCTGTCAGTTCAAGAATCATTGTGGACATCATTACGAATCAACAACAAATATATTGTATCAACGAGTTATGAAGTATCAACTCATTTCCAATCGAAAGATTTATATGTATATTTTATATGTATAAATTTTTAAACCATAATAAATCTTCCCGTACTAAGCTATTATGTGTGAATCTTAACTACTCAGTTAATTCATATTACAAATATGCAATGATGTACGTCCTTCATCCGCAACTTAACCATTGTTAATTACAATCTCTGTCTCAATTCAATAAAAATCCAATTCATAATAAATCAAGTGTATTATTCGAATATATGTTTGATTTTACACTTTCATCATCGATGTACTCGAAACTTTTCAAATAACATCATTCGTACCTTGCGAAGTTCACAAGAATTTCACGAAAACCAACAAATAACAAAGTAATAATTCATAATTTCAATATTATTGAAGAAATACTTATGCAATTTATAAAGTTTTAGGGATTACTCAATTCTAGTTCCAACCATAAAACAAATGAGTTTAATTTAATATTAACTCTTTAAATCTATATTACATCTAAAGAAAATATACACATATATTTTCATAAAGACTGTAATAAACTTCTTTTGTACAAAATATTAATTGTGAAATTTTTTTTACGAGTAGGTAATACCCGAGAGATATATAAATTCACAATTAATTTATTACATTTTTCGAAACTGATCCAGCAATCATCAACTATACTCCCTACTTTCACAACAATATCCATTCTTTCATATAAATCAAAACAATCATACTCATTCAAATTCAATTACATATTCTGATTTTGAAATCGCATAATTCAATTCGAAATATAACCAGTATCATCACTCTTAGATTCCTATATCTTTCAAAGCTAGACTTTGACTTCAAAACTGTGTTAGAACATCATATGTATTAACAATTACAATATGTGCTCAAACCTTTTGAAATTCCTGAAGACACTTCAACTAAGGAACAATCGAGATGATGATCCAGCCACATGTTACCCACAGTTATACACCTGAAAAACTCTCAAAACCCAAGTCATAGTTCGACACGTATCCGTGTTAGACCCTTTGGCATTTACTATCTAAAATAACTTTTCAATTCCGTTTCAAAATAGACAGTTTTGTCACAGCTCCAGCAAGTCAACTTCGACTTCTCAATTAAAACAGTCTTATTATAACCTCGATAGATACGTTGCCCTTTCGCCAACGTTACCGGGGAATCGTTTATATTCACCACATTAGCAATAAACTTACCAACAACTTCACTGATCTTTGACTTTCCAAAAAAAAATCATTATAATTATCGAAACCCTATCATATACTCATTCGTACCTTATAACAAGAATTGCCATACCAATTATTGAGAATCAGCAATCAGTATTTTGAAACCTTGCAGCATGTCTACATCAACAATTACTTATACACACAACGTCTACCTCAAAGACTTACATTCTTTGAATGAGAAATTTCTGAAAAATACCCTAGACTGCGAACCAGTTCTCGAAATTTTGAAAAATGCTGATGAAGCAGCAAAAACTGTAAACGACCTTAACAGTAAAAAGTTGGATGATAAAGGATAGTATATTGGCAAAGCTCAGAAAAAGAGAAGCTTTGGAACTGGAAAACGGATTGAGCAAAGTATGAAGGAGGCCGTGGACAAATCACAAAGGCTGAACCTACCTTCAAAGAATCCAAATGATTCAGTACTTGCTGAAGTCATTAACGAATACCTTGCTCCTGACTCTAAACCCCTACGGACAATATCCTTCATCATCCTCTGATATTAGACATTCTAAGATATCATCGTATCTTTCATTATAAATATCATCCATACTTCTGAAGATATTTTTATAATTATTCTTATCTGAAATCATTTACCTCTTCGCGCTATCTGTATTATATCATAAAAGAAACTATTTTAGTTTCTAAATTCTGAAACATTCGAGTTTAAAATAGGAATATTCTTGAAGAAGTGTTGGGAGCTGAAGCATGAGTTAGTATAATATAATGACACTTGATCAACGTGATTATATTACAGTAATTCATGCTGAGTTTCTAAATGGAACATGATGATTCACAGATCATAACGTCATCATGTGCTATGTTACAAGACTCTTGTATTCTCTTTGATCTCTAAATATCAAAAAAATATTTCTTGATGATTCGGCCTTTTCCGAGGTATTCTGGAAATTTGACAAGTCAAGATCGTGCCATTACAATTTCCTTCCTAGAACATTAACAATGTTCATTCCGAAATTTATATCTGCGAATTCTGGACCATTACAAGCGGTGCTTAATCGCAAGAAGAAGAAACGAAAGGACAAAGCTCCAAACTAGAAATGGGAGTATAAATCATAGCAAATAGAAGAGAGCATTAACTGTGGATGACAATGATTATAGAAGAAGCAAGGACTTTGAAATATAAGGGAAGATATAAAACCCAACAACAACCCAGAAATCACAAACCGTATATATCAATGCATATAGCAATATAAAGACACGGGAGAACTAAAAACACTATAAAACCAAGAGTATAGTAGAAGTAAATAGATTCTTCCGGAGGCAGATGAAAAAGAAGAGCGACAGATATGAAAGTGAGGAGTATATCAAGAATCAGCACTGGATGAAGCATATTGACAAATACTTTAAAATATGAGTTGAGAAGGTGTGAGTTGTAAGAAAACAAATGAGGTGGATTTATAGTGAAATATCCGACAGAGAAATCAAAATGGATTATCGAATTAATTCGAAGAGGATCATAATTTCCTTAATCGCTGAATAATCAAATCCAATATAGATTACAAAGATTTTCTTTTCGGAGATCAATCGTGATGACGTCAAAAGATACGACGAATCACTATTATCTTATTTCATTCATTTACGATAACTTCACTCACACGCTTCGAGTAATCGAATTATTTTATCCATTCTTCTTCAACATAATAAAACTCTATAATCGTTATAATAACATTCTCATTGTTAGTCATGACGACCTCTATCAAATTTCGGGGACGAAATTTCTTTAACGGGTAGGTACTGTGACGACCCGGAAATTTCCGACCAAATTTAAACTTTAATCTTTATATTATTTCGACACGATAAGCAAAGTTTGTTAAGTTAAATCTCAAGAATTTTAAACTGTGTTCATACATTCATTATAACCTCGACCAAATTCCGACGATTCACGAACCGTTATATATAAATAGATATGTATATGTATATATATATTATAACTTGAGAATATTAATGAAGTATTAAACGTATAATACTTTACACGAACGTATTTGTTTCAATATGATTTTCGACAAAATAAAAAAAAATATATTAAATGATTGAATTATCAGAAACATTGAATTATGATTACAAGTCTCTGTTGAGAGGTCCACTATGATTTGAGAAAATCTATTCCTCTTAATGATATTCAGAATAATTTGTAAAGTTATTTATAAATAAAAACAAAAAGTGTCATTTACGAAAGTTAGACAAAAGTTAGTGGAGAATTGGTTTCCATAATATTCTATTAATCTATTTTCAAACGTACAAAGACGTTTTCAGTTTAAAAAGAACTTTATTATTAAAACGTATATAACCTTTATAAATATCTAGAATTACTTTTGACAACTCATTACTTAACCAGTATAATAAATATAACGATATTTATATTTTATTTCATTAAATATATATAACTATTTAAATTAATATTATATATATTTATACGCGTATTATACATACATAGTTTTTATACTTTTACTATACTTTAACTTTACCTTTACTTTACTTTTACTTTACTTTAACTTTAATAATTCACTTTAATAATTCATACTTTAATAATTCACTTTAATAATTCATACTTTAATAATTCACTTTAATAATTCACTTTAATAATTCATACTTTAATAATTCATACTTTAATAATTCACTTTAATAATTCATACTTTAATAATTCACTTTAATAATTCATACTTTAATAATTCACTTTAATAATTCATACTTTAATAATTCACTTTAATAATTCAAAAATCTATTATAAATAGAATTCAATAGGTTTCATTATTTCATAGAAACTTGAAAATATATTTCTCTAAACTCTCTCAATCGATTTATATATATATATATCTATATATTTACTCTGTATTATTTCAAGATATTATTAGTATACATAAAATATTACGACGGAGTGCTGTCCGAGTGATTTCAAAATAGTTTTTTTTGAATGAGTCGAAGCTAAGGAAATTATGGGTTATAACTATGGAGGTGATAGGTATGGTTCATGGGTATGCTCGTGAGGTCAATCTAGTGTTTATCATCTCCGTTGCATCTACGTACTTTCCTGCAATATTGAATCTCAATATTGACACGTTCGTGAATCCGAGGCCAACCTTGCACTTGTTAAATGACGTTATATGTATTTTTACTACGAAATATAGTATTGTGAGTTTCATTTGCTCCCTTTTTAATTGCTTTTGCAATATATATATTTTTGGACTGAGAATACATGCGCTGTTTTATAAATGTTTTACGAAATAGGCACAAGTACTAAAACTAATTCTACGTGGGTTTAAACCAGAAATATACCCTTAGCTTGGTAACATTAAACTACTTGTCTATGTACAGTAGGCGCGAATCCTAAAGATAGATCTATTGGGCCTGACAAACCCCATCCTGACTATGGGATGCTTTAGTACTTCGAGGTTATTTTAAACACACCTGATCTGGTGTACTTCAGAGGGTAAAACATAAACGTTAAGGCTTGTTACCGGGTGCCTACAACTTATAGAATACTTTTATACACTTGCGAGTGTACATATATTTATAAACGGAAATCTTGTGGTCTATTAATATATTGAAATGATTGTTATGATAAACCTATGAACTCACCAACCTTTTGGTTGACACTTTAAAGTATGTTTATTCTCAGGTATTAAAGAAATCTTCCGCTGTGCATTAGCTCATTTTAAGGATATTACTTGGAGTCATTCATGGCATATTTTGAAAGACGTTGCATTCGAGTCATTGAGTTCATCAAGATTATTATTAAGCCAATTATAGTTGGATGTATTATGAAATGGTGTGCATGCCGTCAACTTTCGTTGTAAAGAAAGTTTGTCTTTTAATAACGAATGCAATGTTTGTAAAATGTATCATGTAGAGGTCAAATACCTCGCGATGTAATCAACTATTGTGCATCGTTTATAATGTATATGAACGGGTCCTTTCATTTTTTTTTCTCAAATACTTGTAAGTATTATGAACAAATCCTCTCTTTTTCTTTATCTTAAAACCGAACCAACGACCCTTAAATCATCATCATCTTTGTTCTTTGTTGTTAATTGTTTGTAGTTGTTAGTTGTTGTTACTTGTTATCATTTACTTACTTACTTGGTTTCAAGAATCAAACTTACTAGTTTCATTCTTCTTTTATCTTGTTTTTACAAGAACACTCAAGAACATAAACTTACTCGTTTATGTTCTACACTTAATGTATCAAAAGATTGTAAGTTCATAGTTGTTAAACTCATACTTGTAATTCATGTTAGTAAACTTTAAAGTTTACTTTCTTAAAGATCAAACTTTGGTTTGAATCTTTAAAGTATAAACAACAATGAACTAGTTACATGTTTACTTAGTTTATATCTTCATTTTATTCACTTTTATTTTATGTTTGTTGGTTGTTATTGGTCAAATGTTACTAGTTAACTTTGATCTCATTAATCTTGAACTAAAATTAACTTTAAAAGTTCAAGAACATGTAAGTAAGTTTCTTTAATTATAACTTGGTACACTTATGTTAGATCTAGACTTTTGAGTCTTGGATCTTCAAGATCAAACTAAAGAACTATGTTCTACAACTCAAGATCTTGATTTCATGAGTTTACTTTCAAGTTTGTAACTTATTATTAGTTTTAAAGTTCATGTATGTGTTAGATCTAAGACTTTGATGTAACTTTGGTTCATCAAACTTCATACAACTCTTAAATGAGTTGTGCTACATGTCTTAGACCTACACTTGTGTCATAATAGTCAAAACTTTGTTAATATTACTTTTACATTTCATGTATGTGTTGAATCTAAGACTTTGATGTAACTTTGGTTCATCAAAACACTTGCAACACTTAAGTGAGTTGTGCTTCATGTCTTAGACTTACACTTGGGTTATGATGGTCAAACCTTGGTGAAAATGATGCAAACACATCAACGAGTTGTATACTTGAAGCTATATGCATCAAGGATGAGAACCATGATAAGCATCGAGCACCAAGAACCACCAGAACCTACTGACCCTAGAGTTTTGCCGTTTCCGGGTCTGATCAGTAAGACCTGGGATGTTTTAATGTTGATTTTCAGATAGCTCTGTTCTAGTAGATAACTTTTCATATAGGACTCTTCTAAATCCGAGTTACGGTTTAGGATTTATGGCCCTCCGATCGTCACTATGTCCTTTTAACGTTGTGCAGAAATTTCTGACCTACTCGCAGTTAGACCGTCGCCACGGTCAAACGAAGACGAGTTTGCTTTTGTAAATTTTACCACACTTAAAGGACTCATATACGGAGCTGTAGCCAATGGTCTCACCTTATTTCAGTAAGGGTAGAGGCCGTGGTGACTGACTGAAGTCAGCCTTTGTTTTAAACTACTTTCATAAACGAAACGTACTTTACACCTTTTGTTAAATGATGAATGATGATGACCCTTAAGACCTTATTTACATAATTTTAAACCTATTCGGACGATTTACTGACTTAGTACTATTTAACTTAGGTTGAGGACCCGTTTGGACGACCTTCATCACTTGCACACTTTTCCCGACTCGACTTTACCGCTACTTTATCATTGTGAGTTATAGCATTCCCTTTTTACTTTAACTTATTTTGGGAACTGAGAATACATGCGGATTTTATGTTTTACATACTAGGCACGAGTACTTAAACTTATATATGTGTGGGTTATACAACGGCATAAACATTCCCTTTAGCTCGGTAACGTTTAATCATTGGTTTTTGAACCGTGAACGCGAATCTTAGATACGGATCCATAGGGTTTGACATCCCCACTCGGGCTAGTCGTGCTAGCATTTAATGAGTGTTTAATACTTCGTAAACATACGCACTTGCCAAGTGTACTTTCATGGGGTGATATATTATTTAAACGTTAAGTTAGTTACCGAGTGCCCACGGTTGAGCATATACTTAAACATACTGATTTGGATTACTATTTTGAAACGCTCGTTGTAGCACTGAAATCTCGTGGCCTACTTACATTACTGTTATACTTAAACTATAGCTCACCAACCTTTGTGTTGACGTTTTTAAGCATGTTTTTCTCAGGTGCTTAAGGTTGCTTCCGCTGTTGTACTAGTCTTACTGTAGACAACCCGCTGCTTTAGAGATGTCCCGCATGAACGTTTACTTTTGCATACAAACTTTATTACAATTATTATTTGCTTCTACTTAGTGAAGCATGCTTTTGGGTTGTAAAGCATTCGATGTTGGTTATGACATCACTATTTATATGAATGCAAACTTCTTTTGAAATCGCATATAGTACTTAACCTTGTAATGATCCTGTTGTTGATGGTCCGTACATGATGATTTAGTACGGGGCATCACAAATTAGGTTTTGTGGTGGTGATTGAATGATACCTAAACAGAAGGAGAAGAGGTTTGTGGAAGTCTTTGGTGGAGTTTATATGGGTTTACAATGATGGTGAAAATCGAATTACTCTCCTTAACAATATGAAGTGATCCTTTGATTCGTTGAATAAAGGGGTCGACAGAATATTTAGCCAGGAAGGAGAAGACAAAAAATAAACAAAATAAAAGTGGTACGATTGTAACAGAATTTAACTTCATCTATTGGAATCGAATTTTTGTGTACTGGATGGGATTAAGACCTGTAACAAATTGAGGATAGAAATAAGATTATGCACAGTTGGATGTGGATTGAAAACAGATTACGTACCTTTTTCTCTATATCCATTATGCACTAAATTTTTAATAACTAATAAATACATTATTAATAATATTAATACTAATTAATATTAATTACATTATTTAATAATAATAAGATATTTATATAATAAATAAATAAAAAATATAATGATAATCATATGATGATATTAATAATAACCAAAGTGATAATTTTTAATAAATTTTGTAATAATCATTAATAAGAATGATAATAATAATATTGTTAATGATACTAATAATAAATTGTATTACTTATATTCACTTTAATATCAATTTAATTATTCTATATATTATTTTACCTTTTTGATTCCAATTGAATAAGGTATATTTCATTGATTCAAAATATTATATATATTCTCTTATATTTATATATCTATATATTTACACCAAATTGTTCGTGAATCGTTAGGCATAGCCAAAGGGTAAATGATTACATGAATGTAATTCCAAGATTTTTGAAATTCAACTTTAAAAACGATGCTTATCGTGTCAAAAGTATTAAATCGTGTCGAGAGTTTAGTTTAAATTTGATCGAAAATTTCCGGGTCATCACAGTACCTACCCGTTAAAGAAATTTCGTCTCGAAATTTGATCAAGGTGGTCATGGATAACAATAAGAATGTTTTCATGACGAATATGAGCTGATAAATAGAGTTTTATCATCATCGAGTAATATAGATAAAACAATTCGATTACTCGAATAGTACGAATGAAGCTATCACTAAATGGTGAAATGAAAAAGGCAAGTTTTATCATAACTTTTGACTAGTCATGGTTGAATTTAGAAAATAAGGTGCGTCTTAACTTTTGTCGTTGTTTTGGTTGAATTCCGGAATTTAAGGGATTTGAAGAAAATCTTCGAAATGTAAAAGATTTGATTCTTCTGCGAATAAGGAAATTTAGATTTCTATAATTAAATGCGGTGATCTGCCTTGATTCCTTTGTCTGATATTTTCACTAAAAATTATACCTTTTCCGTTCCATTATTCTTCACCACTTCAATACTCAATTCCCAAATTCAAAAGATCGTGAAATGCTTAATCCAGTTCTGATCCTTGTCCTTATCCTGATTATCGCAACAATCATTCTCCTTTTCCAACTTTCACCGGAGGAATACGTTTATTTCTACTATGCTTTAGGGATTATTGTATTTATAATCCTCCCGTGTCTTTATATTGTTATACGCATTGATATCCACGGTTTGTAATTTCGGTGTTGTTGTTGGACTTTATATTTTCTCTTATATTTTGGAGCTCTTTGCATTTTTATTATCCTCCCGACCTCTAGTAAAGCGAGTAATGGTCCAGAATTCGTAAGTATGGAATTTTGAATAAACATCGTGTTCTAAATAAGAACTAATGTATTAGCAATATTTGATTTATCAAATTACCAGAATCACTGAGAATAGCACTATCAAGAAAATACTTTCTCGATATGTTCAGAAGTTAAGCATAATGAAAGAGTTATGTAACATGGCACGTGATGACGTTAGGATCTGTGAATCATCACGTTCCATTAGAAACTCAGTATGACTTACTGTAATATAATCACGTTGATCAAGTGTCATTATATTATACTAACTCATGCATCAGTTCCCAACATTACTTCAATAACATTCGTATTTTAAGCTCAAAAGTTTACAGAATATAGAAATTAACAGTTTCTATATGATGTAATACTGATAGCACGAAGAGATTAATGATTTCAGATAAGAATAGTTATAAAAATATCTCCAGAAATATGGAGGATATTTATAATGAAAGATACGATAATATCTCGGAATATCTAAGATCAGCGGATGATAGAAACTATTGTCTGCAAGGGTTTAGAGTAAGGAGCAAGATATTC
Source organism: Rutidosis leptorrhynchoides (assembly GCF_046630445.1). Lineage (NCBI taxonomy): Eukaryota > Viridiplantae > Streptophyta > Magnoliopsida > Asterales > Asteraceae > Rutidosis > Rutidosis leptorrhynchoides. The sequence continues at coordinate 58,915,663 of NC_092340.1, read as the reverse complement.
ACTAAAGACTTTAGTAGACATTGAATCATTTGGATTCTTTGAAGTCAAACTTATTCTTTGTGATTTGTCCACGGCTTTCTTCATAGTTTCGCATAATCTGCTTTTCGGTACTAAATTTTCTCTTGAATGTTTCCATTATAATGATACACATGAAGCACGAAGAGCTATATAATTTCGGACGAGAATATTTATGAAAATATCATCAGAAATATCGAAGATATTGATGATGATATTTTGGAATTTCTAAGTTCGATGGTTGATGGAGAAAGATTTTTTGCAAGATTTTAACATGACTTCGGTGCAAGATATTCTCTAAAGATTTCAACGGATCCAGAATTATCTGGATTCTTTGAATATAGGGTATGGTCCTTGTATTTGTCCTTGGTCTCCTTCGTGGTTAGCTCAATCCGTTTTCCAGTTCCAACTTTTCTGAGCTTTTCCAACATACTATTCTTTATCATCAAACTTTCGATGATTAAGGTCGTTTACGGTTGTCTATGGTTTTTGCTGCTTCATTCAGCTTTTTCAACATTCAGAGTATTGATTCGCAGACTGGGTGCTTTTCAAAATTCCATAATGGAAGATCATAATTCTAAGAGATAAGTGTTATATGTATACATATAACTGTTGATGTAGTAATGGTGTGAGTTTTCAAAGTACTGATTGCTGATTTCCCGGTATTTGGTATGGCAGTTCTCTTTACAAGATGCGGATGGGTATGTGATAGGACTTTAATGAACAATTATAATGGTTTTTCGGAGATAAACTTAAGTTAATGAATAATGAATTTGCTAGTAAGTTTACTGCTAATGTGGTGGTATATAAACGGTTCTCCGGTAACGATGATGAAGGGGTAATCTTTATAATAAAGTTTATTCGAATGAAAAATTGAAGTGGATTTGTTGGAGCTGTGACAAAATTGGCTAATTGTGAAAAAGAATTGCAATGTTATTTTGGGTGATAATAACACTAAGGAATTAGCACAACTACGTGTTAAACGTTTACTCAGTTTCCGAGAGTTTTTCAGGTGCATAACTATATGCATAAGTTCTTTCTTTCGTAGGTATCGTGTGGTTGGTTCATCTCCTCGATTGAGGTGTTTTCAAGAATCATGAAAGGTTTGAACGCAGATTGTAATCGTCAAGATACAAATGAGGTTTAAGATGAAATCAAGTGGCAAACTTGAAGAATTGTTTTGTTTCATATGTTATAATCAATATTTTAATTCATTTTAATTGTCCAATGTTGGTAGTCCTCAGTTGATAGTCCACAGTTGACAGTCCAATAATTCATATATAATTTAATATATAATATTCGAATTAATTAATACGTATCGTGACCCGTGTACATGTCTCAAACTGGATCACAACTCAAACTATATATATTATTGTAGAATCAACCTCAACCCTGTATAGAGAACTCGATCATTACTGCATATAGAGTGTCTATGGTGATTCCAAATAATATATATAGATGCGTCGATATGATATGTCAAAACCTTGTATACGTGTCCCGATATTTAAAGTGCGTAAAATGAATAACAGAAAATAAATGACGATAATTAAAGTGCATAAAGTAAATAACAGAAATTAAATGACGATGAATAAAATTGCGAGAATATAAATTGCGGAAAAAATAAAATGTAACCAGTTAGCTAGGAAAAGTTAGCGTGAATTCTTAACAATATTTCAATTAGTTAATTCGTTTGTTTCTAGCAAATTTTATTTTGTTCAATGTTTTCTTCATTATGCCACTTGTTGGATTCTGAGAAGTCAAAATCCAAATATGAAATTGAATAAAAATGGTTATTCTGTGGTGAACGGATTCGTATATCGATGAATGTAAATAGGATAGTAAATGACTGTTGAATCAGCTTCGTCGAATGTACAGTGTAACTTATTAAAGTGAAATCTAAATATTCCTCGAGTATTACCTACCCGTTAAAAATATTTTCACCATTAACAGTTTGTACGTAAGAATTTTTAATTACAATCTTTATGAAAATATATAGACATATATATTTTCTTCAGATATAATCATGAATTTAATGAGTTAATGTGATATTAATCTCATTTGATTTACCGTTAGAACAAGAATATATAATCTCTAAAACATTAGAGATTACATAATCGCCATGTCGAACGAAAATAAAATAGATAGAACGATACGTAGAACGATGATTATACTCGAGGTACAGAATGAGATGTTGAAGCTGGTGATGCGGATGTTGTTGTTGGTGGTACTAATGATGTTGGTGCTAAGGTTGGTGATGTTACTGGTGTTGGTGATACTGCCGGTGCTTGAAAATTGTGTACCGTGCTCTCTAAAGTTAACACTCGAGCTCGGAGTTCTTTAACTTCTTCTACTAACCCTGGTTGGTTATCAGTGTGAGGTAGAGATCGGATATCTTCTCTAGTTCCGTTAATGGTAGTCTCAAGACGAAAAATTCTGGCAAAAAGGGTATAAACGGTGTTGCGAACAGGTTCGCCGGTGAGCGGGTCGAGTACTCCAAGGTTAGGTGGTAGATTCGGTTCATGATATGGAGTACCTTCTTCCCTTTTCCATATGGTGAGTATGTCGCGAACCCACCCCCATTTTCTCCAGTAATCACGGTAGTTGATTGGTTGGTGTGCTCCTGTCACGCTGTCTTCGGAGTCAGAGGAACTTGGTCGATTCGTAGAGGCCATCTTACGCAATCTCAGGAAAGATTTTTGGTATGAAGTGTTTAGTGACAGCAATTGATAGTTGGATGTATTCTCAATGCATAATATGCATAGATATATATAATACCAGGATCCCTTAAATTACGGAGAGGTTTACGAGAGATATCAGGCAAGGTCTACAGTAACAGATACGCTAAGATATGAATTGTCAGATACGCTAAGATATGAATTTTGTCTATACATTATTCATGCAGTCAATGCAGTAAAACGTGTCTAGACTAAGAATAATGAGCAGATAATTTCCTAAGGATGATGAGCAGATGATTTCCGACACGAAATGATAAGCAAAACTTTTTGACATGCAGACACGGTCGAAGTCCAGACTCACTAATGCATCCTAACGACTTATCAGTTATACACACTAATGCAGACCTGGTTCGCTAAGACCACCGCTCTGATACCAACTGTAGAGACCCGTCCTAATCCATCCGGATGGAGTCCATATCGATTATAAACGATTCACAACAGTTGATTACATCGCGAGGTACTTGACCTCTATATGGTACATTTTACAAACATTGCATTCGTTTTTGAAAAGACAATCTTTCATTACATCAAAAGTTGACGGCAGGCATACCATTTCATAATATATCTAACTATAGTTGACTTAATAATAATCTTGATGAACGCGACGACTCGAATGCAACGTCTTTTGAAATATGTCATGAATGACTCCAAGTAATATCTCTAAGATAAGCAAATGTACAGCGGAAGATTTCTTTCGTGCCTGAGAATAAACATGCTTTAATGTGTCAACCAAAAGGTTGGTGAGTTCATTAGTTTAACATAAATAATCATTTCATAATTTTAATAGACCACAAGATTTCATATTTCCATTTCTCATAAACATACGTCCCATGCATAGAGACAAAAATATCATTCATATGGATTGAACACCTGGTAACCGACATTCACAATATGTATTTAAGAATATCCACATCATTCCGGGATCCTCCTTCGGACATGATATAAAATTTCGAAGTACTAAAGCATCCGGTACTTTGGATGGGGCTTGTTGGGCCCGATAGATCTATCTTTAGAGTTCGCGTCAATTAGGGTGTCTGTTCCCTAATTCTTAGCTTACCAGACTTAATAAAAAGGGGCATATTCGATTTCAATCATTCAACCATATAATGTAGTTTCGATTACTTGTGTCTATTTCGTAAAACATTTATAAAAGCGCATGCATTCTCAGTCCCAAAAATATATACTGCAAAAGCATTTAAAAGGGGAGTAATGAAACTCACGCATGTAAATATTGTAAAATAGTTAATAAAGCATTTGCATGTATTCTCAGCCCAAAAATGTAAAGAGTAAAAGGAGCAAATGAAAACTCACCTATTGTATTTTGTAGTAAAAATACATATAACGACAATGATCAAGTATAGGGTTGGCCTCGGATTCACGAACCTATATTCAATATGTATATTAACACATATAATTGTAATCGAACAAATTATATATGTATTCATTAGTGATATCGTTTTATAGCTTATATGTTTCATTAAATTATTAATATAGTTATTTTGTATGTATTGAGTATATTTTTACATAATATTACTTGTTTTAAAATAATAGTTATAATAATACTAAAATAATATAAGTAATGATAAAAATAATAATAATGTTAATACTAATAGTAGTAATAATAATAATAATAATAATAATAATAATAATAATAATAATAATAATAATAATAATAATAATAATAATAATAATAATAATAATAATAAAGAGACTACCTTGTAAAAGGATCTTTAAAAAAAAATTGCCCCAGTAAGGAATCGAACCCAAGACCCCTCGCTCATACTCAAACACACTCAACCATCTAACCATTCTTGTTTTACTGTTATAATCTCTAACCCAAATCAATATAACTCGTTTCTGTTTCGTTTAACTTCTTTAAACCAAATCATATAACCCCATCAAATATCACGCCCCAAATAGCAAATCAAGGATTGTGGCCCAACAGAAAATAAAGGAGTTGGACCTTAATCTAGGAGGAGTAGTACGGCCCAATCGATAAGTTCAAAGGATATCAGTTGCAGCTATGTTTCTGTTCGATGGAATTCAGTAACCGAAAATAAAAGAATATTAGTCCACTAACTTCATGTAGGGTTTAGGATTCAAGAGGTATCATGGAGTATTATGTCATTATTAATAAAACGATCCATCTGTCCTCCACTTCTCCTTTTTATATTCCAAGTGCTGCATAGAATTGTCGGCCATTAGCACGTTCAAAATATAATCGCTTCTTAGTGATAGAAATCGTTGCTTCGAACAGGCAGAGAAAAGAAAAAAAATATTCGATACAACAGCACGCCATATTTTTCTGTGTTGGCGAGTTTCGAAGGTACCAGAAACAGAAGCGAACAAATAGCAGGAAGATATGGGGGTTAGGCTGTTGTGAGTTCGAAGAAAATTAAGAGAGAGATTGAGAGAGAGAAAGAGCTAGAGAGGAAGAAGGTGGAGATAATGGTGGTTCATGGTGGTGATGATTGTGGTCATGGTGGTTACGGGTTGTTCATGATGGGAGTGAGGAGGGTGGCGATTGATCAGAAATAGAACACATAAGTAGCAGTAGAAACGGGTGACTTGTGGGTTTTATTGAATAAGAAAAACAGGAAACAGAAAGTGTTCGTTGGGTTAGGGTATTTGTGGAGGTGATCGGTGGTGTGAATTGTTGCCTGAGAACAGAAGTACAGTGGCTGCAATTACAGCGTAATAGTTTATTTATAAATAGAAATCACGAAGATGATTTGCAGGTTTTCGAATAAAAAAAAATATATAACAAATGGGGTTCAAATTCAGGTGATGGTGGGATGAGTGGTGGAAGGTTGGAAATGATAAAAGTGATCGTAGGGGTGGTGTCGTGGGGCTGTTACACAGAAGCAAACAGAGCAAGCAGCAATGGAGATGATCTCCGTTAACAACAACAAATCAATTAGGTTTTGTGGTGGTGATTGAATGATACCTAAACAGAAGGAGAAGAGGTTTGTGGAAGTCTTTGGTGGAGTTTATATGGGTTTACAATGATGGTGAAAATCGAATTACTCTCCTTAACAATATGAAGTGATCCTTTGATTCGTTGAATAAAGGGGTCGACAGAATATTTAGCCAGGAAGGAGAAGACAAAAAATAAACTGAATAAAAGTGGTACGATTGTAACAGAATTTAATTTCATCTATTGAAATCGAATTTTTGTGTACTGGATGGGACCAAGAACCACCGGAACCTACTGACCCTAGAGTTTTGCCGTTTCTGGGTCTGATCAGTAAGACCTGGCTGTTTTAATGTTGATTTTCAGATAGCTCTGTTCGAGTAGATAACTTTTCATATAGGACTCTTCTAAATCCGAGTTACGGTTTAGGATTTATGGCCCTCCGATCGTCACTATGTCCTTTTAACGTTGTGCAGAAATTTCTGACCTACTCGCACTTAGACCATCGCCACGGTCAAACGAAGACGAGTTTGCTTCTGTAATCTTTACCACACTTAAAGGACTCATATACGGAGCCATGGCCACTGGTCTCACCTTATTTCAGTAAGGGTAGAGGCCGTGTGACTGACTGAAATCAGCCTTTGTTTTAAACTACTTTCATAAACGAAACTTACTTTACACCTTTTGTTAAATGATGAATGATGATGACGACCCTTAAGACCTTATTTACATAATTTTAAACCTATTCGGACGATTTACTGACTTAGTACTATTTGACTTAGGCTGAGGACCCGTTTGGACGACCTTAATCACTTGCACACTTTTCCCGACTCGACTTTACCGCTACTTTATCATTGTGAGTTATAGCATTCCCTTTTTACTTTAACTTATTTTGGGAACTGAGAATACATGCGGATTTTATGTTTTACATACTAGGCACGAGTACTTAAACTTATATATGTGTGGGTTATACAACGGCATAAACATTCCCTTTAGCTCGGTAACGTTTAATCATTGGTTTTTGAACCGTGAACGTGAATCTTAGATATGGATCCATAGGGTTTGACATCCCCACTCGGGCTAGTCGCGCTAGCATTTAACTAGTGTTTAATACTTCATAAACATACGCACTTGCCAAGTGTACTTTCAGGGGGTGATATATTATTTAAACGTTAAGTTAGTTACCGAGTGCCCACGGTTGAGCATATACTTAAACATACTGATTTGGATTACTATTTTGAAACGCTCGTTGTAGCACTGAAATCTCGTGGCCTACTTACATTACTGTTATACTTAAACTATAGCTCACCAACCTTTGTGTTGACGTCTTTAAGCATATTTTTCTCAGGTGCTTAAGGTTACTTCCGCTGTTGTACTAGTCTTACTGTAGACAACCCGCTGCTTTAGAGATGTCCCGCATGAACGTTTACTTTTGCATACAAACTTTATTACAATTATTATTTGCTTCTATTTAGTGAAGCATGCTTTTGGGTTGTAAAACATTCGATGTTGGTTATGACATCACTATTTATATGAATGCAAACTTCTTTTGAAATCGCATATAGTACTTAACCTTGTAATGATCCTGTTGTTGATGGTCCGTACATGATGATTTAGTACGGGGCATCACAAATTAGGTTTTGTGGTGGTGATTGAATGATACCTAAACAGAAGGAGAAGAGGTTTGTGGAAGTCTTTGGTGGAGTTTATATGGGTTTACAATGGATGGTGAAAATCGAATTACTCTCCTTAACAATATGAAGTGATCCTTTGATTCGTTGAATAAAGGGATCGACAGAATATTTAGCCAGGAAGGAGAAGACAAAAAATAAACAAAATAAAAGTGGTACGATTGTAACAGAATTTAACTTCATCTATTGGAATCGAATTTTTGTGTACTGGATGGGATTAAGACCTGTAACAAATTGAGGATAGAAATAAGATTATGCACAGTTGGATGTGGATTGAAAACAGATTACGTACCTTTTTCTCTATATCCATTATGCACTAAATTTTTAATAACTAATAAATACATTATTAATAATATTAATACTAATTAATATTAATTACATTATTTAATAATAATAAGATATTTATATAATAAATAAATAAAAAATATAATGATAATCATATGATGATATTAATAATAACCAAAGTGATAATTTTTAATAAATTTTGTAATAATCATTAATAAGAATGATAATAATAATATTGTTAATGATACTAATAATAAATTGTATTACTTATATTCACTTTAATATCAATTTAATTATTCTATATATTATTTTACCTTTTTGATTCCAATTGAATAAGGTATATTTCATTGATTCAAAATATTATATATATTCTCTTATATTTATATATCTATATATTTACACCAAATTGTTCGTGAATCGTCAGGCATAGCCAAAGGGTAAATGATTACATGAATGTAATTCCAAGATTTTTGAAATTCAACTTTAAAAACGATGCTTATCGTGTCAAAAGTATTAAATCGTGTCGAGAGTTTAGTTTAAATTTGATCGAAAATTTTCGGGTCATCACAAATATGATGTATTAAACTGAGAAGAATAGATTACGAGGATGAATGAAGTTCTGTGTAATTTACAATCGACTAATGTATAGATGACGTAGAAACAGAAAGCATACGGGATTAATAGAAGAAAATGGGTATGATATAAACAGAAAAGCGAAAATGGAGGAGTGGTTATGGATGTTAGTGGGTTAGCGGGAGGTCTTGGGTTCGAGTCTTGTGTGAGGCACTTTTTTTTGGGAAAAGCCTTTTAACTCTTCAAAGGTAGCTTATCCTCATTTTTTTATTATTATTATTAGTATTATCATTATAACCATTATTATTATTACTACTAACATCATTATATGTATTATTATTAATATCATTAAGATTATTAGTACTATTATTAATTTATCTTTATTATTATTTTTAACATTATTATTATTATTATTATTATTATTATTATTATTATTATTATTATTATAACCATTATTATAACCTTATTATTATGTTTTCATTAATATAATTGTTAAGTATTATTATTAATATAATTGTTAAGTATTATTATTATTATTAATCCTTATACACTAAATGTGGTGGAATTTAGTGTAGCTTTAGATAAATTCGATTGTCGTTTTGAGTTTACGTTCACATTACAAATGGTCCCTCAACTTTGACTACATTTACATAACAGCCCCTCAAGTTTCCATTTACCCAGGGGTTAAAAGTGTAAATATAGAATTTTATTAAAATAAAAGGAATTTAGTGTAGTTTTAGTTAAATTCTATTGTCGTTTTGAGTTTGCGTTCACATTACAAATGGTCCCTCAACTTTGGCTACATTTACATAACAGCCCCTCAAGTTTCCATTTTTTCAGGGGTTAAAAGTGTAAATATAGAATTTTATTAAAATAAAAGAAACTAATTCCACCCGAATTTATAACGGGCCCTATCTTCTCGCTCGGTGCGAGTTAAATTTTTCCGAGGCCACCGTTCAATTCGGAAAAATCTCATGAACCCAACGGGACTAACTATACGCGAAACGGACAATTTTTTAAAAAAACGCTAAACACAACGACTACCCGTATCTTCCCGCTCGCCACGAGTTAAATTTTTTCGACGGCAGCGTCAGACTCGAAATAATTTTATGAACAAAACAAAACTAACCACGTTCGAAACGGACACTTTTTAAAAAACGCTAAACACAACGACAACCCGTATCTTTCTGCTCGCCGCGAGTTACATTTTTCCGACAGCACCGTTACACTCGAAAAAATTTATTGAACAAAACAAAACTAACTACGTTCGAAACAAATACCTTTTTAAAAAACGTTTAACACAACGACATCTAAAACGACGCTTAACACATGAGTCGTGTTCCCCTCTGTAAATACACAACGCTACATTAAATATGAATACGCAGCCCGAAAGCCCCCGCCGCAACGCGCGGGTCGGTCCGGACTAGTTATTATGATAAAACATTGTAAAGATTACAATTGTATATATAGGTATAACTATAAATAAGCCATGATCTAAATAAAATATTATTACTATTATTGTTATAAGTATTATAAGTAATATTATTATCATTAGTATTAACATGATTGTAAAAATTATCATCATTATTATTAATGGCATTTACTATTATTATTATTATAAAATAATACAACTTTCTAGTCAATATTAATGACAATATTTTATTAAATAACTATTAGATATATAAAACTAAACTTAATACATAACAATATTAATTTTATATATATATATATATATATATATATAAATGAATATACTTAATTTATTAAGGAAACATATAAGTTAATAATATAAAATTTACATCATTAATAAATATATATACATAAATTTGTTATATTTCAATTATATGTGTTAATATAAATATAAATGATATAGGTTCGTGAATCCGAGGCCAACCTTGCATTGTTCAGTTCAGTCGTATGCATATTTTTACTACAAAATATCGTACTGTGAGTTTCATTACTCCCTTTTTAAATGCTTTTGCACTATATAGTTTTGGGACTGAGAATACATGCGCTTTTATAAATATTTTACGAAATAGACACAAGTAATCGAAACTACATTATATGGTTGAATGGATCGAAGCCGAATATGCCCCTTTTAGCCTGGCAATCTAAAAATTAGGGAACCGAGCCCCTAATTGACGCGAATCCTAAAGATAGATCTATTGGGCCTAAGAAACCCCATCCGTTGTAGCGGATGCTTTAGTACTTCGATTTTTTTTATCATGTCCGATGGATGTCCCGGAATGAGGGGGATATTCTTATATGCATCTTGTTAATGTCGATTATCAGGTGTTCAATCCATATGAATGATTTTTGTCTCTATGTATGGGACGTATATTTATGAGAAATGGAAATGAAAATCTTGTGGTCTATTAAAATAATGGAAATGATTGTTTATGATAAACTAATGAACTCACCAACCTTTTGGTTGACACTTTAAAGCATGTTTATTCTCAGGTATAAAAGAAATCTTCCGCTGTGCATTTGCTCATTTTAGGGATATTACTTGGAGTCATTCATGACATATTTCAAAAGACATTGCATTCGAGTCGTTGAGTTCATCAAGATTATCATCAAGTCAATTATAGTTGGATGTATTATGAAATGGTATGCATGCCGTCAACTTTCGATGTAAAGAAAGTTCGTCTTTTAAAAACGAATGCAATGTTTGTAAAATGTATCATATAGAGGTCAAGTACCTCGCAATGAAATCAACTGATATGAATCGTTTATAATCGATATGAACGGGTTCTTTCAGCGTCTCTTCTAAATGTTCATATTTTCGTGTGATCTTGATGTCGGAAAAAAAAATTCCAAAAAAAACGAAATTTTTTTTTTTTCTTCCCCCCGATTGGTTACCTCCCCATTGATCATGCCCATATATATATATATATATATATATATATATATATATATATATATATATATATATATATATATATATATATATATATATATATATATATATATATATAAACTATTTTAAAAAGTCAACGCCCGTTGCATCGCTGTTGCGTCCCCGTTGCGTCCGACGCGTCATTTTTTAGGCATGGCCGACGCGTCCCTGACTCGCGTCTTTTACAACCTTGGTCGTAGTTCTGTTACTAACGTCCGTTAGTTTATAAAATATTGCAGTTTTCATAATGATAGTCTGATTTCAAAACTAGGACAAACTAATAGAAACCAATTAACCAATGAATTATTCAAATCATAGTTCTAAAAAAGTCGAACTTAATATACCTTGATAAACTTAAGAGATGATAGATCGTGTATTATCCTATCTTTTGAGTTAACACTTGTTATCTTCTCAATGATAGTTTGCACATAATCTAAATATGAAATAAGGTGTAGCAGCGCAGCATCTCAAAAATAGTATAATTAGGCAAGAAACCTTGATCAATCATTTCCTTTAGAAGATTCTTAGGACCTTGACACTCATTTCTTCAAGAACTCTTGAACGAAAATATTACAAGCGTGATCTTCCATCTTACCAAGAAATTCCTTGGCTTTATCAAAAAAAAAAAAAAAAAAAAACCTTTTTGTCAAGAACTCTGTTGGTAATCGATTTTTTTTTTAAAAATAGTAATTTTTTTAATCAGACTTTCAAAAATGGAAACTGTATCAAAATCGTTTGGAAAATGGTAAAACCGAACTTCCAAAGTTCGGTTTTGGTCAAACCCGAAGTTTGGAAGTTCGATTTTGATATTTTATGCATTTCCACAGTGACTTGGCAGACACGTGTACTAGGTTAGCCACCCGTGTCCTAAACCGAAGTTTGAAACTTCGATTTTGCAGGCTTTTCAGCAAAACCGAAGTTTCAAACTTCGGTTTTGGTCCTGCCTTTTTTTGTTCACTCTTAACCAGAATCTTGCTTTTGCAGGTCGTAATCTATGCTTTTTTACATTTATTTATACCAGTTGAAACTCCATTCTCAATAACAACATCACATACAACACAACCACATTTCAAACACCTCAAACTGAGTTTTAATTTTCACTGAATTGAGCAGTTGAAAACTAAAAGAAACACAAAATCACATTCCAAAAAAAATGGCCAATGATGAGAACGATGGATGAGAATACCTACTTGATATTGATGATTGCGATCTCACTCAATCTGTATCAGTTTCAAAACCCACTCAAACCATATTGGTGCCCACTGAGTCGCTACCATTCCCCCGACCTTTAGAGACCCCCCAACTTAACCGTCAAAAACAAAAGCAACCTATTTCACAACAACGACCTGTTCTTCGTGGTTCCGGGTCTAACAAAAAGAACAAAATATCCTACCGAATCCCTGGACCCTCTGGTGTTTTTCAAGATGCGTATGAACTTCGAAATAACGAGAATAACGTTGTGGATGACATGTCTACGCAAGATTTTGTAAGGGAAATAATCAACAGACCTGAAGCAGATGATTCATTTACACTGGATCCGTGGCTACGCGCGATGGAGTTTGCATATCTGTACGGAGGTAAACAACAAAATTGTATACTCATTCTTGAAACCATAAGCCAGCAGTTTATGTGTATTGTTGTAAGTGCAGGTAGATCTGATATAGCAAGCATTTTGAGACAACGTAGATTTTTACCAGCTGATCAAGTTGTTGGTGTTGTTAAGACTTATGAGAAAAATTGTGTCGGTGATCTGTCTGTAACGCTCAAAGTGAGCTTACATCACTAACGTATGTATATTTTCCTAATTGTATTGTGTTGACTAAAACTGGTTAATGTAACTATATTCATTTATGTTTAATAGGACACTACGGGTACTATTCGAGGAACATAGCTTCTATGGTTTCACACCAAATAAATGTTACCTGTCTAGGCGTTAACGCCGAAAGTAGGGAGCGAACTGTAGACAATACATGTGCTGGCGTATTTTTGTTAGTCCGTTTACCATGACACCTACATATGAATAACACATACAAATGAATATAGTTACAATAACTAAAGGTTTAAAGTTACAATGATCTCTTACCTAGAACCATAGGGTGCTGGAATAAGTGGAATCTGGTTCGGTGGCAAGCCCTCTGGAATCTTTCGTACATCATTTTTGTGACGACCCGAAAATTTCCGACCAAATTTAAACTTGATCTTAATATGATTTCGACATTATAAGCAAAGTCTGTAATGTTGAATCTCAAAATATTGGAACTATTTTCATGAAACCCTTTGACTATCCCCGATGATTCACGAACCATTGCTTGTAAATATGTGGATATAAATAAATATGTGTATATATAAATATATGTATAATATATATAATAACATGAACATTAATAAACTATTATATACATTTATGGTTATAAATAAATATGTAAAATAAAATACATTGTAATAAAAACTATTATTTTATATGTATATTTTTTTGTATATATATAATGTTATATTTAATTTAATTATTTAATATATATTTATTTGCGTAGTAAATTTTATTATTTAAAACTGTTTATATATATATATATATATATATACATAGTGTATATTAAATATAATTAATTTTGAGCTTAAATGGTAAATGTCTGTAACTTTCGGTTGACGTTTATTTGTTTTTTAAAATAGGTCTAATATATATATATATATATATATATATATATATATATATATATATATATATATATATATATATATATATATATATATATATATATATATATATATAAGAAGTTTTAAAATAAAAGTTGTTCCAAAATTTGATTAAAAAGATAATAGTTTTGATAAATATTTTTTTTTTACCATTTCAATCTAAGTTTTTGTACTCCGTACATATAAATTGGAACAGAAAATAAATAATTATCGAATCTTTTTGACCAGGTTTCAAACAGGTAATGACCAAAATAAATAAATGGTCTTAACTATAAAATTTGGGATTTTTAGGAACATTTTTATATTTTAACTGTTTAGCAATGGACACGATACACTTCCCGTGGAAACCGTCGGCAGTATGTAGCCAAAGAAATAGGCTTATCACATGTTTTTCCTTCCTTATTCATATTTAAATAATATATTACTATTATTAATTATTGTTAGATAACAGCTATGAGGTTATATATGTGAGATACATTACATTACAATCTTCATAATACAAACCAAATCAGACACAAACAAATAACAATTTAACCATGACTTTGAAAGGACGGTAACGGACGAATGATGTGCAGTACATGAACATTTTATGAATGCAAGCTTTCCAAGTATTCAAAAACTTTGGATTTGCATGTAAATAATTTTTAATTTATAACTTCTAATAATTTAGAGATGAACGACCACCGAGCTACAGTCACTCGTTTTCAAAACCCATTTCTTTTGTTTTTGTTTGAAACCGAAAACAACCACCACGATCGCCATTAACTCATCACCTCACCTACAAGAACAATCGTCGATCACCTTCATCACCTCCATAAACTACCACCACCTACTTCACCATGAACTGCCACTCTCAAGACAAACAACCCACCACTGTAAAGCCACTAATATATCCTCATCACCTTCACCTTCATTCAATACACCACCACTTTGATGACCCGGAAATTTCTGACCAAATTTAAACTTAATCTTTGTATGATTAACATTTTCGACACGATAAACAAAGTCTGTAAAACTGAATCTCAAAATTTTTGAACTATTTTCATATATTCAAATACCTTTCGGTTGTTCTCGACGATTCGCGAACAATTATATGTATATAGATACATATATATATATATATACTATAACTTGAAAACGTAACAATGTATTAATTTTTTTGATACCGTACATTAAACTTATTGGTATAAATATTTATTAGAATATATATGATAAGTTGGAATATTAATTGTACGAATAACTTACGACGTATATTTAAAACGTGTTTGTGAATGTTTAAAATATATATTAACTTGGTTATAAAACGATTTGTTATTATATATATATATATATATATATATATATATATATATATATATATATATATATATATATATATATATATATATATATATATATATATATATATATATATATATATATATATATATATTAACAAATAGCGAGACAATGATTTATAGAAGTAAATGACCAAAACACTCGAAAGTTTAAGATACACTTTGAATGATATAGTTTATTGATAATTTAAGACTATATTTTGACAAAAGTACGAGTCACAAAACGTAAATTGCGAGTTTTCTAAGCGTACAAAAATGCGTTCGAGAAGCCGGAACCGGGACATAAGTCGAGTGACAACGTACGAGTCATCGGAACGAAAATTACAAGTCAACTATGCACATGAATTTAATATATAATTAATTATTTAAATTATATATATTATATTTAATTATGTCGACAAACAAGAAAACAAAAAATATGTGAGCTGGATCTGACGGCCATGCGATCGCATGAGAAATAGGCATAAAACCCATGCGATCGCATGGGCATCAGAATCAGGAATTATGGCTATAAATACCAGGTTTCTTGCGCACGTTTTTTTTACACATATTACTCCGTATTATTTATTATATTTATATTATTATTATTATTATTATTATTATTATTATTATTATTGTTATTATTATTATTATTATTAAGATTAATATTATTATTAATCTTATTATTATTAGTAGTATTAATATTATACATAAAATACTACGACGAGGTCTTGAGCGTATCACTTTCAAAATGGTTTTTCGAGCGGGATAGAACTAAGGAAATTATGAGTTATTGCCAAGGAGGTTATGGGTAATGTTCGGGGGTATATTTAACCTCGAGTTTATTATCTCCGTTACGTCTACGTACTTTTCTGAAATATTGAATCACAATATTGATACGTAAGCATTTATATTTTATCTTTTATAAATTAATAGTGTATACATGTCTAGTGCTCGAGTATATATATTTATACATGCTTGTATACTAAATTTCGTCGTTAAATAGTTTATAATAGATCACGAATTAAATACATATATTACTGGTAAAAGGTATATGATATACATGTTTTTGAAAAGCTGGCGAAAAATCAATAACTTTTCATTTAGAAATCGCGTAATTTCGATGAACGAATCAAAAGATATGGTCAACTGAATTATAATTGACGTTAATTGGAATTGCTTTTGAATCTGCAATTAATATTTAAACAACCTGTTTATGAGATTGATAAAATACTACTAGCCAAGTAAATGAATCCTTATATAAGGCACGTCTCGTTTTGTTGAACAATTGTCAAAATTGACTTTTTGAAATGACTTTTGATAACTTTTGTATGTCGATCTCGAGCATTAGGATTGTGATACACTATAACCCAACCTAGTTTATTAGACATGTATTGACCAACATATGTTCTCTAGGTTGAGATCTACGGTTAATCTTGCATTCCGAGTTACGGTCACTTTTTGATGAATGACGTTATGTGCTGCTAAGGTGAGTTTCATTTGCTCCCTTTTTAAATGCTTTTGCAATATATATTTTTGGACTGAGAATACATGTACTTTATTTTAAACAATGGACACAAGTACATACTAAATTCTATACTGAGTTTGAACCGAAAATCCCTTAGCTTTGGTAACTAGTAACTGCCGGTTATAAGAACTGGTGGGCGCGAGTAGTAGTATATGGATCCATAGGGCTTGATATCCCCGTCCGAGCTAGAGCACTAGCCTTTTAACGGACGTATGCTATTTGAGAAGCGTACACGTTGGTTTGCGTGTATTATTAAGATGATTATACAAAGGGTACAAATTATATATACGTTAAGTTTAGTTACCAGGGTGCTCAATTTCGTAGAATATTTTGATAAATGTTTCGGATGAAATAACTGAAATCTTGTGATCCATCTTTATATACAGATTATACGAAACATTAAAATTATGAACTCACCAATCTTTGTGTTGACACTTGTTAGCATGTTTATTCTCAGGTTCCCTAGAAGTCTTCCGCTGTTTGCTTATATGTTAGACAAGCTATGTGCATGGAGTCTTACATGGCATATTTATCAAGGAAACGTTGCATTCACCAAATCATCACCATGTATCTTATTTTGACTGCATTGTCAACGGAAGTACTATTGTAAACTATTATTTACGGTGATTGTCTATATGTAGAAATTATCAGATGTCGAAAACCTTTGATTTAAATATTCATTTATGGTGTGACTTTTCAAAAGAATGCAATGTTTACAAAACGTATCATATAGAGGTCAAATACCTCGCAATGAAATCGATGAATGACGTGTTCGTCCATATGGATTTGGAGCGATCATCATAGTTGGTATCAGAGCGTTGGTCCTAGCGAACCAGGTCTTGCATGAGTGTGTCTAACTGATAGTTGTTAGGATGCATTAGTAAGTCTGGACTTCGACCGTGTCAGCATGTTAAAAGTTTTGCTTATCATTTCTTGTCGGAAATTACATGCTTATCATTCTTAAGTCTAGACATGTTTTCCTGCATTTATTGCATAAATAGTGTATAGACAAAAAATTCATATCTTAGCGTATCTGTTACTGTAAACTTTTCCTGACATCTTCCGAAAATTTCTCCATGATTTATGGAATTTGGTATTATATATACATATGTAAATTATGTATTGAAGAATACCAAACTAAATTTTATAATCTAATTCATATCAAAAATCATCTCCCTAATTATACAAGATGGATCCCGTATCTAGTTCAAATTCCTTAAACTCCGACAGCTATTCCGGTATGGATATTCACCTGAATTTCGAAGACAGTGTAACCGGAATGGATCAACCAATTAGCCATCATCTATTCTGGATGAATTGGGGATGGGTTCGTAGTCTACTTAATCATTAGAGATAAGAAGAAGGTGATCCCTTCCATCCACCACATTTCCCTCTTGGCGAAGAACCTGAAGCACTTACCGGTGAACCTGTTCGAGACACCATTTTCTCTCTCATTTCCAGAGTATCTAGTCACGATAATATACTATCTCAAATTCTGGATCTTATTCATCCGCTCGTCTGAACTGCCAATCATCCAGGGGTAGTAGAAGAAGTCAACGAGCTTCGTGCCCGGATAGTGGCTTTGGAGAATATGGTGCAAGGGTTACGAACACCGACAACAACACCAACAGTACCATTACCACCACCAACAACATCCGCATCCCAAACCTCAACTTCACAATCTGTTCCACGAGCATCAACGTCATACGCACCGTAGTTACCAAGAAATACCAGCAACAATAACCGATGAAGTATTAACTCATTTCCCCTGAAGAAATTTTATGTATATTTAATATATATGAATTTTGAAATCAAAATAAATCTTTTTGTACTAAGCTATTACATGTGAATCTTAACTAGTAGGTACTACTCGGTTAGTTCATATTACTAATATGCGATGATGTACATCCTTCCTTAACAACTTAACCATTGTTAACTACAATCTCTGTTTCAACCCAATGAATTCCATTTTATAATAAACCAAGTGTATTATTCAATTACCTAATTGATTTTACATTTTCATTTACTCGAAATTTTCCAGAAAACATCATCCGTGCCTTATAAAATTTACAAAAAAAATTCCACGAGCATCAACATCCTTCACCGAGGAATATCAATAAGAATAAATAATGAAGTATTGATTTCATTAGTGAAATACTCCGCGAAGATTATGTAATCTCTAATGTTTTAGAGATTATTCATTTCTAATTCAAGCCGAAAATCAAATGAGCTTAATACGATATTAACTCATTAAATCTGTATTACATCCGAAGAAAATGTACATACATATATTTTCATAAAAACGGTAATAAAAATTCTTTTGTACAAAGTATTAATTGTGAAATCTTTAACGGATAGGTAATACTCGGGAAATATATAAGTTCACAATTAATATGTTATACTGTACATTCTTCAACTTTGATTAAAAAATTATTAACAATGCTCACAACGATATACAATCGTTTTCATACAAATTCAATTACATATTCCGATATTGACGGATCAGAATCCAAGTCATAACTCTGAACCGGTGAAATCATTCTTAGATTCTTACATCTTTCAAATGCTAGACTTTGACTTCAAAACTGTGCTAGAACATCACTTCTATTCATAAACTCAGAAAAAAAAAAAAATTGTATCGTTCAAAATTCTAGAACATCATATGTATCTTGACAATTACAATCTTCATGCAAACCCTTCAAACTTTTGAAAACACCTCGGATTGATAACCAACGATTCGGTTATGATAACTTTGAATGCTGATGAAGCAGCAAAAACTGTAAACGACCTTAACAGCCAAAAGTTTGATGATAAAGAATAGTGTGTTGGCAAAGCTCAGAAAAAGAGAAGGTTTGGAACTGGAAAACGGATTGAGCAGACCATGAAGGAGGCTGTGGACAAATCATAAAAACGAATTCTACCTTCAAAGAATACAAATGATTCAGTGTCTGCTGAAATCCTTAGCAAATACCTTGCTCCTTACTCTAAAACCTTTGCGGACAATATTCTTCATCATCCTCTGATATTAGAAATTCTAAGATATCATCTTATCTTTCATTATAAATATCCTCCATATTTTTGGAGATAATTCCATAATCATTCTCATCGGAAATCAATTTTCTCCTTGCGATATCTGTGTAACATCATAAAAGAAACTATTTTAGTTTCTAAATTCTGAAACCTTCGAGTTTAAAATATGAATATTTTTGAAGTGGTGTTGGGAACTGAAGCATGAGTTAGTATAATATAATGACACTTGATCAACGTGATTATATTACAGTAAGTCATGCTGAGTTTCTAATGGAACGTGATAAAGGTTCACAGATCACACCCTCATCATGAACCATGTTACATAACTCTTTCATTCTATTTAACCTCTAAACATATCAAGAAAATATTTTCTTGATGATTCGGTCTTTTTCGGATATTCTGGTAATTTGACAAGTCAGATTGTGCTATTACCGTTTTTTTAAGAACATTAATTATGTTCATTCCGAAATTCATACCTACGAATTCTAGACCATTATTCGCTTGATTTAAAGTCGGAAAGATAAAACAAAAGCATGAAGCTTCAAAATATCAATGGGAGTATATATAAATCACAGTAAATTGGAGAGAGTATTAACTGTGGATGTCAATGATTATGGAAAGACAGAAGCAAAGACATCGAAATATAAGGGAAGATATAAAACCCAACAACCACCCAGAAATTACAAACCGTGTATATCAATGCGTATAGCAATATAAAGACACGGGAGAATGAAAAACACTATAACCCCAAGGTAATGGTAGAAGAAAATAACTTCCTCCGGTGGTAGATGAAAAAGAAGAATGACAGATATGAAAGTTAGGAGTATATCAAGAATCAGAACTGGATGAAGCATTTTTTACAATCTTTTGAAAATAGGAAATGAGGAAGAAGATGTAAGAGTGATGAAAATAATGAAACGGAAGAGGTCAATTTATATCGAAATATTAAACATAGCAATCGAGGCAAATTACGCATTTAATCAAAAGAAATTTTAATTTCCTTAAATTCCGAAGAATCAAATCTTATTTAGATTATGAAGATTTTCTATTCCTTAAATTACGGAAATCAATCGTTAATACGTCAAGAGTTAAGACGAATCTCTATTCTCCATTTCACTCTTTTACGATAACTTCTCTCATACACTTCGAATAATCGGATTATTTTATCCATATTATTCAACGGTGATAAAACTCTATTTATCAACACATATACGGCATGAAAACATTTTTATTGTTAGTCATGATGACCTCACTCAAAATTTCGGGACGAAATTTCTTTAACGGGTAGGTACTGTGATGACCCGGAAATTTCTGACCAAATTTAAACTTAATCTTTGTATGATTAACATTTTCGACACGATAAACAAAGTCTGTAAAACTGAATCTCAAAATTTTTGAACTATTTTCATATATTCAAATACCTTTCGGTTGTTCTCGACGATTCGCGAACAATTATATGTATATAGATACATATATATACTATAACTTGAAAACGTAACAATGTATTAATTTTTTTGATACCGTACATTAAACTTATTGGTTTAAATATTTATTTGAATATATATGATAAGTTGAAATATTAATTGTATGAATAATTTACGACGTATATTTAAAACGTGTTTATGAATGTTGAAAATATATATTAACTTGGTCATAAAACGATTTGTTATTATATATATATATATTAACAAATAGCGAGACAATAATTTATAGAATTAAATGACCAAAACACTCGAAAGTTTAAGATACACTTTGAATGATATAGTTTATTGATAATTTAAGACTATATTTTGACAAAAGTACGAGTCACAAAACGTAAATTGCGAGTTTTCTAAGAGTACGAAAATGCGTTTGAGAAACCGAAACCGGGACATAAGTCGAGTGACAACGTACGAGTCATCGGAACAAAAATTACAAGTCAACTATGCACATGAATTTAATATAATATATAATTAATTATTTAAATTATATATATTATATATATTATATTTAATTATGTCGACAAACAAGAAAACAAAAAATATGTGAGCTGGATCTGACAGCCATGCGATCGCATGAGAAATAGGCATAAAACCCATGTGATCGCATGGGCATCAGAATCAGGAATTATGGCTATAAATACCAGGTTTCTTGCGCACGTTTTTTTTCCACATATTACTCTGTATTATTTATTATATTTATATTATTATTATTATTATAATTATTATTATTATTATTAAGATTAATATTATTATTAATCTTATTATTATTAGTAGTATTAATATTATACATAAAATACTACGACGAGGTCTTGAGCGTATCACTTTCAAAATGGTTTTTCGAGCGGGATAGAACTAAGGAAATTATGAGTTATTGCCAAGGAGGTTATGGGTAATGTTCGGGGGTATATTTAACCTAGAGTTTATCATCTCTGTTACGTCTACGTACTTTTCTGAAATATTGAATCACAATATTGATACGTAAGCATTTATATTTTATCTTTTATAAATTAATAGTGTATACATGTTTAGTGCTCAAGTATATATATTTATACATGCTTGTATACTAAATTTCTTCGTTAAACAGTTTATAATAGATCACGAATTAAATACATATATTACTGGTAAAAGGTATATGATATACATGTTTTTGAAAAGCTGGCGAAAAATCAATAACTTTTCATTTAGAAATCGCGTAATTTCGATGAACGAATCAAAAGATATGGTCAACTAAATTATAATTGACGTTAATTGGAATTGCTTTTGAATCTGCAATTAATATTTAAACAACCTGTTTATGAGATTGATAAAATACTACTAGCCAAGTAAATGAATCCTTATATAAGGCACGTCTCATTTTGTTGAACAATTGTCAAAATTGACTTTTTGAAATGACTTTTGATAACTTTTGTATGTCGATCTCGAGCATTAGGATTGTGATACACTATAACCCAACCTAGTTTATTAGACATGTATTGACCAACGTATGTTCTCTAGGTTGAGATCTACGGTTAATCTTGCATTCCGAGTTACGGTCACTTTTTGATGAATGACCTTATGTACTGCTAAGGTGAGTTTCATTTGCTCCCTTTTTAAATGCTTTTGCAATATATATTTTTGGGCTGAGAATACATGCACTTTATTTTAAACAATGGACACAAGTACATACTAAATTCTATACTGAGTTTGAACCGAAAATCCCTTAGCTTTGGTAACTAGTAACTGAAAGGACCCGTTCATATACATTATAAACGATTCTCAATAGTTGATTACATCACGAGGTATTTGACCTCTATATGATACATTTTTCAGACATTGCATTCGTTTTTAAAAGATAAACTCTCTTTACATCGAAAATTGACAGACATGCATACCATTTCATAAGATTCAACTATAAATGACCTAATCTGTCATTTACTTAATAATAATCTCTATTAAACTCAACGACTTGAATGCAACGTCTTTTGAAATATGCCATGAATGACTCCAAGTAATATCTTTAAAATGAGCAAATGCACAGCGGAAGATTTCTTTAACACCTGAGAATAAACATGCTTTAAAGTGTCAACCAAAAGGTTGGTGAGTTCATTAGTTTATCATAATCATTTATTTCCATCATTTTAATAGACCACAAGAATTTCATTTCCAGTTCTCATAAATATACGTCCCATGCATAGAGACAAAAATAATCATTCATATGGTAAACACCTGGTAACTGACATTAACTAGATACATATAAGAATATCCCCTATCATTCCGGGATCCTCCTTCGAACATGATATAAATTTCAAAGTACTAAAGCATCCGGTACTTTGGATGGGGTTTGTTAGGCCCAATAGATCTATCTTTAGGATTCGCGTCAATTAGGGTGTCTGTTCCCTAATTCTTAGATTATCAGACTTATCAAAAAGGGGCATATTCGATTTCAATAATTCAACCATAGAATGTAGTTTCACGTACTTGTGTCTATTTTGTAAATCATTTATAAAACCTGCATGTATTCTCATCCCAAAAATATTAGATTTTAAAAGTGGGACTATAACTCACGCACATAAATATTGTAAAACAGTTAATAAAGCATTTGCATGTATTCTCAGCCCAAAAACGTAAAGAGTAAAAGGGAGCAAATGAAACGCACGCATATAAATATTGAAAAATAGTTATTAAAATATTGCATGTATTCTCAGCCCAAAAATATATATAAAAAGGGAATAATGAAACTCACCATACTGTATTTCGTAGTAAAAATACATATAACGTCATTGAACAAGTGCAAGATTGGCCTCAGATTCACGAACCTAAATTAATTATATATATTTATGTGTTGGTCAATATTTGTCTAACAAATTAGGTCAAGTCATAGTGTACCACAATCCTAATGCTCGAGACTAATATGCAAAAGTCAACAAAAGTAAATTTGACTCAAAATAATTTCCAAAAATCTATACATGATTAATATATAGTTTAAATATCGTCGTTTTATATTTTTAAATATTTTTAAAAGATTTATTAGAGTAAATAATATAATTTATTTATTAATAAATAAAATTTTATATTAAATTTATATAATAAAATATACTTTTATATATATTAAGTAATAAAATTTATAGGGTTCATTTAATATCATAAAGATAATATGATAGGTATTATTAAAGTAAGTTATTACAAGTAGTAAAATATGTTTGTATCACATATTTATTTGATAAAATAATATCTATAATGATAGTAAGTAAAAGTTGTATTATTTTGTAATAGTAATTATTATTATAAAAATATCAATATTTATAATTACTAAGATGACATTATGATAAAACGATAATTCTAATTATGATAACTTTAATATTTACGATAAGTTTTAATATTATCTTTAAAATAATAATTCTATTTAAAATAATAATAATAATGATATTTTATAGTAACAATGACATTTCTATTAAAATGATAATTTTTGTTAAAATGATAGTTTTAATACTAACGATACTTTTAATAATAATAGTAATGATAAAAATAATAAGAACTATAATTTTATCTAAATCAATATCTTATAATATTTTAATTTCATCATGATACTCTTACTCATTATTTTCTAATCGTTTCGTTTAATAGCTTTTAATCGTCTTTTATATCGTGTTCATAATAATGATAATAATAGTAATCAAAATAATTAGGTGTTACAAATATTTGTTTTAATTACACTAATATTAATAATGATAGTTACTATAACATTATTAACAATAATACTAATAATTATCTTAATGATAATATAGTAATAATAGTAATAATAATAATAACAATAACAATAACCATTTTTAAATAATGATATATATATTAATAATGATAATAATAATAATAATACTAATAATAATAATAATACTAATTATAACTTTAACGATAATAACGATAGTAATAATAAAAAAATAACAATTTTTAATGATAAATCCCTTTTATTGATAAAGATAATAATAATGATAATAATAAGATAAAACTAGAACGACGATAAAAACGACGATAATAATAATCATTTTTAATAAAAATATCGAAAATTCAATTGATTATAACTTCTAATCCGTTCATCGAAACCATTCGATATCTAAAGGAAAAGTTCTTAATTTTTCGCTTGCTTTCCAAGGACATGCATATCTTATACCTTATCTCAACCGCAAGTGTAACTAATTCAAGATTCAACCTAACCTGTCTAAGGGCAATATCAAAAGTACAAGCATGCATAATTCTAAATACTCGAGCACTAGTCAGGGATACACTATTAATATGTAAAAGTTAAATTATGAGTACTCACGTATCAATATTGAGATTCAATATTGCAGGAAAGGTACGTAGACGCAACGGAAATGATAAACACTATATTGACCTCACGAGCATACCCATGAACCATACTCAATCACCTCCATAGCTATAACCCATAATTTCCTTAATCCTATCCTACTCGAAAAACAATTTCGAAATCACTCGGACAGCACTCTGTCGTAATATTTTATGTATACTAATAATATCTTGAAATAATACGGAGTATATATATATATATATATATATATATATATATATATATATATATATATATATATATATATATATATATATATATATATGTATGTAAATCGATTGAGAGAGTTTAGAGAAAAATATTTTCAAGTTTCTATGAAATAATGAAACCTATTGAATTCTATTTATAATAGATTTTTGAATTATTAAAGTGAATTATTAAAGTATGAATTATTAAAGTGAATGATTAAAGTATGAATTATTAAAGTGAATTATTAAAGTGAATTATTAAAGTATGAATTATTAAAGTGAATTATTAAAGTATAAATTATTAAAGTGAATTATTAAAGTTAAAGTGAAGTAAAAATAAAGTAAAGGTAAAGTTTAAGTATAGTAAAAGTATAAAACTATGTACGTATAATACGCGTATAAATATATATAATATTAATTTAAATCGTTATATATATTTAATAAAATAAAATATAAATATCGTTATCTTTATCATACTAGTTAAGTAATGAGTTGTCAAAAGTGGTTCTAGATATTTATAAAAGTTATATACGTTTTAATAATAAAGTTCTTTTTAAACTGAAAACGTTTTTGTACGTTTGAACTAAATAGATCAATCGAGTCTTTATGAGATTCAATCTTCCACTATCCTTTGTCTAGTTCTCAATGATTGACAATTTGTTCTTATTTATAAATCACTTTACCATTTTCTGAATATTGTTAAAATAGAAAGATTTCTTCAAATCAACGTGGGCCTTTCAACAGAGACTTGTAATCATAATTCAATATATCTGATAATTCAATCATTTGATCTTATCTTCTAATTCCATTGATAAACATTTTAAAACAGATACAATCATATAAAGTATTTAATCTAATATTTTGTTTACGTTTCAAGTTATAATATATATACACATATACATATATAATCATATTCGTTTAATGGTTCGTGAATCGTTGGAACTTGGTCGAGGTTGAATGAATGTATGAACATAGTTTAAAATTCTTGAAATTTAACTTAACAAATATTGCTTATCGTGTCGGAAACATATAAAGATTAAAGTTTAAATTTGGTTGAAAAATTCCGGGTTGTCACAGTACCTACCCGTTAAAGAAATTTCGTCCCGAAATTTGAGTGGAAAGGTCGTGAATGATAATAAGTATGTTTTCATGATGCATACGGGCTGAAAATTAGAGTTTTATCATCAGCGAATAATTTAAATAAACAATCCATTTATATAAAGAGTACGAATGAAGCTAACATAGAAGAGTGAAATGAGTAAGTGTAGATTCATCTTATCATTTGACGTAGATATGATTATTCCCAGATTTCAAGGGATTTGAAGAAAATCTTCTTAATAAGATTTGACTCTCCGGTAATCAAGGGAATTAGGATCCGCTTTAAATGCGATCGTCCATTTTAATTGTTCTGTCGGAGATTTTCTTATAAATTCACCTCCTTCGTTTCCTTACAACTCACACCTTCTGTTGATGCATTTTATGCAAGTCCTTAGATGTAGAGACCCGTCCTAATCCATCCGGACGAAGTCCATATCGATTATAAATGATTCACAACAGTTGATTACATTGCGAGGTACTTGACCTCTATATGATACATTTTACAAACATTGCATTCGTTTTTAAAAAGACAAACTTTCATTACTTCGAAAGTTGACGACAAGCATACCATTTCATAATATATTCAAACTATAAATGACTTGATAATAATCTTGATGAACTTAACGACTCGAATGCAACGTCTTTTGAAATATGTCATGAATGACTCCAAGTAATATCTCTAAGATGAGCAAATGCACAGCGGAATATTTCTTTCATACCTGAGAATAAACATGCTTTCAAGTGTCAACCAAAAGGTTGGTGAGTTCATTAGTTTAACATAAATAATCATTTCATAATTTTAATAGACCACAAGATTTCATATTTCCATTTCTCATAAACATACGTCCCATGCAAAGAGACAAAAATATCATTCATATGGATTGAACACCTGGTAACCGACATTCACAATATGCATATAAGAATATCCCCATCATTCCGGGATCCTCCTTCGGACATGATATAAATTTCGAAGTACTAAAGCATCCGGTACTTTGGATGGGGCTTGTTGGGCCCGATAGATCTATCTTTAGAGTTCGCGTCAATTAGGGTGTCTGTTCCCTAATTCTTAGATTACCAGACTTAATAAAAAGGGGCATATTCGATTTCGATCATTCAACCATAGAATGTAGTTTCGATTACTTGTGTCTATTTCGTAAAACAGTTATAAAAGCAGCGCATGTATTCTCAGTCTCAAAAATATATATAAAAAGGGAGTAATGAAAACTCACACATATAAATATTGTAAAACAGTTAATAAAGCATTTGCATGTATTCTCAGCCCAAAAATGAAATGAGTAAAAAGGGAAGCAAATGAAACTCACCATACTGTATTTTGTAGTAAAAATACATATAACGACACTGAACAATTGTGGGGTTGACCTCGGATTCATGAACCTATATCATTTGTATATATATTAAAACATATATCGTAATCGAATAAACTTATATATATATATATATATATATATATATATATATATATATATATATATATATATATATATATATATATATATATATAAATTTATTAGTTATTTCATTTTTATATTAATAACTTATATGTTCATTAATTATATATATTTTAAATAAATAAAACTATTAATATAGTTAAGTTATGTGTATTAAATATACTTTTATATAAATATCATTTATTTGTTAAATTAACGATAATACCAAAATAATGATAATAATTAATTAGATTTAATAATGATGTTGAAAATATTAATTTTGGAAAAAATAACATTTGTCACTTTATTTATAGTAATAATGATTGTGATAATGATAGTATTAATAAAGTGATTCTATTGAGAAATAAAAAAAAATGTAAATTTTTAATAAAAATGATATTCTTAATAATCATGATATTAGTAATACTTGTTTTCATGATAGTTCTAATAATTTTAATAATAATACTTTTAACAATAATAATAATAATAATCCTAATCATAACAATAAAAATAAATATGATAAATATAATATTCATAATACTTAATAATACTAATACTAACAATAATAATATTGTTAATACTAACAATAATAATAATACTAATACTTATAAATAACAATAATAATAATAATGATAATAATAGTAATTCTTAAAAATGAAACTACCTTCAAAATAATTTCTTAAAAAGAAATGCCTCGGACGAGACTCGAACCCAAGACCTCTCGTTCAACACACAGGACATAAAACCAATGCTCCATTTATTACATTCTTATTATAAGATGTAACTAGAATTTTATAACTCCATTAATTCGAATAGCCCAACAAGAAGTTAGCCCAATCAGAAACAGAAATGAATTCGGCCCAATACTTAAGTCTCGGCCCAAACTTTCAACATAGTCTTCTATTGTTAAAAAAAAAAATGTAGCCGCCTAGATTCGAACCCGCAACCTCTCGTTAACCCAACACTACACCAAACCATCCAAGCTATTCTGTTTTCATGATTAATACACATTTCATATTTATTTAAACCAGTAAAAATCTTTTTCCTTCATCTTTTTCACTCGACAGCTCAAACACAGACACCATAATCAAAATTGTGTATTAAATTGTTGAGTGTAGGTATAATAATAGAGACAGATACGTTCGGTTTGTGTAATTGAATTAACAAATAACAAAAACAACAACAAAAACAACAAAAAAAAAAAATAATAATAATAATAAAAAAACGAGCAGCCTTGCTGCTGTCGCTGAGTATAAACAAAAAAAAATTGAAATCATTAATAAGACTATTTCAAGTTATGTTTATAACATGAATTAAGTTAGAAAATAGTCAAGGAAACTTTTCCAATCAACAATTTCAACAGAAACCGTCTTCAAAACATCAATTCGATCTTTGAACAATCCTTTGACTTTTTGATATAAAAACTTTGACCTTCGAATTCGGTTTCGTTTTGTAAAATTAATCTTTGAAAGTTTGCAGATACTTTTAATAGATGAATCCTAACAACTCCTCAATTCTAGATTTTGACAATAATTCGATTTCGAGTTTTGAAGAAAAAAAATATGAAACAGAGGTTTCAAGCTCGAAAAAAAAAATAGTTTAATTTTAACAGTTAACTGTGTTAATTGTGAAAAAGAGTAGAATGAATTGTTTGACAAAAAAAAAAAAATGGGATCGATTGATATATACACTGTAAGTGTTTTTGACAGATTCTTCAATCCACAGAATAACAACAAACCTTTTATAAAACAGATAGTGAAATAAATAATTAAAAAATTAAGTCTGAGTTTGATACTTAACTGCTTTTGGTTTTAATCGTGGACAAGAATTGACACATAACAAATTCGAATACGGAATTAA
This sequence comes from Rutidosis leptorrhynchoides, assembly GCF_046630445.1. Taxonomy (NCBI): domain Eukaryota; kingdom Viridiplantae; phylum Streptophyta; class Magnoliopsida; order Asterales; family Asteraceae; genus Rutidosis; species Rutidosis leptorrhynchoides. Next base: position 58,885,572 of record NC_092340.1, on the reverse strand, counting down.
AAAGATGAAACTGATAGGAAGAGGAAATCACGTGTTATTCAGAAACTTATATATATTCTAATTAATATTAATTACTAATAAATATATAAATAATAATACTGGTTTCCTTATATAATTTTCTGTATTTTATGTATACATAATTATATGTAACCGTATTTATATATTCTGATTATGTAACGGTATTTATATATATCCCAAATTTCGTATTTTTTTGTTAATCTTAACTAATATAATTATACTAATACTTATTTGTATTAATAATACTAATAATATTATTATTAATAAATATGTTATTGATAAAGACTAATAATAATAAATGACAACAATAATATGATAATATTAATACTAGTAATGATAACTTTAATTACTAATAATAATTATTATCATCATACTACTAGTAATTAATAATACAAATAATAATATTAATAATAATAATAATAATAATAATATTTATAAAGATACTAATATGATAATATTAACAATAATGATAATTAAATTTGATATTAATAATCTTATTAATGATACTAAAATAATATTAGCTATAACTTGTATATTTTAACTTGTAATTAGATTTAATATGTAGAATTTATATCTTACTAAATATTTAATAATTAATGAATATATTATAGTAACACATTTTGAATATTTATTACTTACACATTTTAATATATTATGATATACATAGAATCAATATTTATGCACAGAAATCATATATAGATACATATTTTGAACTACTATATATATAAATATGTTTAAAATATACAATAGTTAATTATATATGGAAACAAATACACTCAAAGTATAACATTATATATTTAGTACTTTGTTATCGTTGACAAATTATGTTCGGAATCAATTATAATATATATACTCAATATATTTAAAATAACAAGTTTTAATTATTTTAAGTTATTTTTAATAATAACTGAAACACATAATAGTTCGTTAATATAATTAAACTATCATGTAATTATTTATATCTACATTTCTGTTTAAGATCAAAGGTTCGTGAATCGTCGGAAATAGTCAATGGTCACATGATATATAAAACAGTTCAACAGTTTTGAGACTCAATATTACAGACTTTTCTTATCGTATCGAAATCATATAAAGATTAAGTTTAAATTTAGTCGGAAATTCCTGGGTCATCACAGTACCTACCCGTTAAAGAAATTTCGTCCCGAAATTTGAGTGAGGTGGTCATGGTTAACAATAAAAATGTTTTTATGACCAATATGAGTGGATAATTAGAGGTTTATCATCATTGAATAATAATGATAAAATAATTCGATTATTTTAAGGATACGAGTGAAGCTATCGCAAAAGAGTGAATTGAAGAAAAATAAGATTTTCCTCAGCTTTTGACGTAAACAGGGTTGAATTTAGAAAATAAGGTGCGTTTTAACTTTTTACGTAGTCATGGTTGAATTCCGAAATTCAAGGGATTTAAAGAAAATCTTGAAGATCTATAAGATCTGATTCTTCGGGATTTATGGAAATTAAGATCTCTTTAATTAAATACGGTGATCTGCCCCGATTACTACGTCTGATATTTCCTTTATAAATTTAACTTTTCCGTTCCATTTATTTTCACCACTTCTATACTCAATTCCCAAATTCAAAGGATTTATGAAAATGCTTAACCCTGTTCTGATTCTTGTTCTTATTCTAACTATCGCAATGATCGTTCTTCTTTTCCAACTCCCACCTGAAGAATCTGTTTATTTCTATTATGCTCTAGGGATTATTGTATTTATAATCCTCCCGTGTCTTTATATTGCTATAAACATTGATATACACGGTTTGTAATTTATGCGTCGTTATCGGGCTTTATATCTCTCCTTATATTTCAATGTCCCCCTTTCTGTTTCCTATAATCATTGTCATCCATAGTTAATACTCCCTCCTATTTGCTGCAATTTATACTCCAATTTTTATTTCAGAGCTTTGTCCCTTCGTTTCTTCTTCTGGCGATTTGGCATCTCTTGTAATGGTCCAGAATTCACAGATATAAGTTTCAGAATGAACATTATTAATGTTCTAAATAAGAAGGAACGTAATAGCACGATTTTAATTGGTTAAATTACCAGAATTACAGAAGATAGAACTATCAAGAATATATTTTCTTTGATATGTTCGGAGGTTAAATAGAATGAAAGAGTTATGTAACATGGCACATGATGACGTTAGAGTCTGTGAATCATCATGTTTCATTAGAAACTCAGCATGACTTACTGTAATATAATCACGTTGATCAAGTGTCATTATATTATACTAATTCATGCATCAGTTCCCAACATTACTTCAATAACATTCATATTTTAATCTCGAAAGTTTACAGAATATAGAAACTAGCAGTTTCTATATGATGTAACACTGATAACACGAAGAGATTTTTGATTTCAGATAAGAATAATTAAAAAAAATATCTTCAGAAATATGGAGGATATTTATAATGATAGATACGATGATATCTTGAAATTTCTAATATCGAAGGATGATAAAAACTATTGTCTGCAAGGGTTTAGAGTAAGGAGCAAGATATTCACTAAAGACTTTAGCAGACATTGAATCATTTGGATTCTTTGAAGTCAAACTTATTCTTTGTGATTTTTCCACGGCTTTCTTCATAGTTTCGCATAATCTGCTTTTCGGTACTAAATTTTCTATTGAATGTTTCCAATATAATGATTCACAGGAAGCACGAGGAGGTATATAATTTCGGACGAGAATATTTATGAAAATATCCTCAGAAATATCGAAGATATTGATGAGGATATTTTTGGAATTTCTAAGTTCGATGGTTGATGGAGAAAGATTTTCCGCAAGATTTTAACATGACTTCGGAGTAAGATATTCTCTAAAGATTTCAACGGATCCAGAATTTTCTGAATTCTTTGAATATAGGGTATGGTCCTTGTATTTGTCCTTGGTCTCCTTCATGGTTAGCTCAATCCGTTTTTCAGTTCCAACTTTTCTGAGCTTTTCCAACATACTATTCTTTATCATTAAACTTCTGACGATTAAAGTCGTTTACGGTTGTCTATAGTTTCTGCTGCTTCATTCAGCTTTTTCAACATTCAGAGTATTAATTCGTAGACTGGTTGCTTTTCAGAATTTCAGAATGAAAGATCATAGTTCTAAGAGATAAATGTCATACATATAACTGTTGATGTAGATATGCTGTGAGTTTTCAAAGTACTGATTGCTGGTTCTCAGTAACTGTTATGGCAGTTCTCGTTACAAGATGCGGATGAGTATATGATAGGGTTTCAATGAATAAATATAATGATTTGTCAGAGAGATTTAATCCAAAGAAAAAAAATGAGGTTGCTGGTACGTCTTCTGGTAATATGGTGGAAATAAAAGAATTCTCCGTTATCAAAAGGGTAATTGTATATATCAGGATTATAGTAAGGCTACTTCGAATGAAGAGTCGAAGTTGACTTGCTGGAGCTGTGACAAAATTGGCTACTTTGAAAGGGATCGCAAAGTTATTTTTTTTTTATTTTTTTTTGCTAATAAATGCCAAAGGATCTGACTCGGCTACGTGTTGAACTTTTACTCAGTTGCCGAGAGTTTCTCAGGTGCATAACTATATGCATAAATCTTTCCTTCCGTAAATGAAGTGTGGTTGATTCATCCTATCGATTGAGATGTTTTCAAGAATCATGAAAGGTTTGAACGCAGATTGTAATCGTCAAGATACAGATGAGGTTTAAGATGAGATCAAGTGGCAATCTTGAAGAAATGTTTAGTTTCATATGTTATAATCAATATTTTAATTCATTATAATTGTCCAATGTCGACAGTCCATATTTGATAGTCCACAATTAACAGTCCGATAATACATATATAGCTTATTATATAATATTCGAATTAATTAATACGTATCGTAACCCGTATACGTCTCAGACTCGATCACAACTCAAACTATATATATTATTGTAGAATCAACTTCAACCCTGTATAGAGAACTCGATCATTACTGCATATAGAGTGTCTATGGTGATTCCAAATAATATATATAGATGCGTCGATATGATATGTCAAAACCTTGAATACGTGTCCTGATATTTAAAGTGCGTATAATAAATAACAGAAATTTAATAACAATAAATAAAATTGCGAGAATTAAATTGCGATAAAATAAATTGCGATAATTAAATTGAGATAAATAAAATGTAATACAGAATTAACAGTTGGCTAGGAACAGTTAGCTAGGATTTTGTTAGCGTGGATTCTTAATAAAATTTCATATTGTTAATTAGTGTGTTTCTAATCAATTTTTATTGTGTCCATTTTTTTCTTCATTATGCCACTTGTTGGATTCTGATATGTCAAAATCCTAATATGAAATTTGAATTTGAATGAAAATAGTTTTTCTTTGGTGAACGGATACGTATATCGGTGGATGTAAGTATGATAGTATATGTCTGTTGAAACAGATTTGAAGAACGTACAATGTAACTTATTAATGTGAAATTTAAATATTCCTCGGGTATTACCTACCCGTTAAAATATTTTCATCATTAACAGTTTGTACAAAAGTATTTTTAATTACAATCTTTATGAAAATATATATACATATATATTTTCTTAAGATATAATCATGGATTTAATGAGTTAATATGATATTAAACTCATTTGGTTTACCATTAGAACTAGAATACATAATCTTTAAAACATTTAGAGATTACTTAATCGTCATGAAGAACGAAGATAATCGATGTAGAACGATACGTAGAACGATGATTATACTCGAGGTACATAATGAGATGTTGAGGCATAGATTGTTGATGGTACTGGTGCTGTTACTGATGGTACTGTTGGTGCCGGTGTTGTTGCTGAAGCTGGTACATTTTGTACCATATTCTCCAGATTGATTACTCGAGCGCGAAGTTCGTTGACTTCTCCTATTATTCCAAGATGATTATCGGTCGGAACGAGCAGATCAATAAGGTTTAGAATTTTAGATAGAATATAATCATGGTGAGATATTCGGGAAATGAGGGTGGAAATGGTGTTTCGGACTGGTTTGCCGGTAAGTGCTTCAGGTTCATTGCCAAGAGATAAATTCGGTTAGTGAAGGGGATCGTCTTCTGCGCGTTTCCATTGATTAAGTCGACTACGAACCCATCAGATGAATTAGAGAATGGCTGATTGGTTGATTCATTCTGGTGACATCGCTTTCGGAGCTTAGGTGAATATCCATGTCGGAATATCTGTCAGAATAACTATCGGATTAGCTATCGAAATCTGAGGGACTCGAACTGGTTGAGGAATTCATCCAGTACAATTAGATGAAGGATTTTCGATAAGAAATAGATTATAGGATATAGATTAGTACCCTGCAATATATAATTTACATATTCATATATAATACTAAAATCCCATAAGTTACGGAGGAATCTACAGAAAATGTCAGGCAAAGTTTACAATAACAGATACGCTAAGATATGAATTAGTAGATATGCTAAGATATGAATTTTGTCCATACACTAATCATGCAATCAATGCAGTAAAACGTGTCTAGACTAAGAATGATAAGCAAGTGATTTTTGACACGAAGTGATAAGCAAAACTTTTGACATACAGACACGGTCGAAGTCCAGACTCACTAAAGCATCCTGATGACTTAACAGTTAGACACACTAATGCAGACCTGGTTCGCTAAGACCACTGCTCTGATACCAACTGTAGAGACCCGTCCTAATCCATCTGGACGAAGTCCATATCGATTATAAACGATTCACAACAGTTGATTACATTGCGAGGTACTTGACCTCTATATGATACATTTTACAAACATTGCATTCGTTTTTAAAAAGACAAACTTTCATTACTTCGAAAGTTGACGACAAGCATATCATTTCATAATATAATCAAACTATAAATGACTTGATAATAATCTTGATGAACTTAACGACTCGAATGCAACGTCTTTTGAAATATGTCATGAATGACTCCAAGTAATATATCTAAGATGAGCAAATGCACAACGGAAGATTTCTTTCATACCTGAGAATAAACATGCTTTCAAGTGTCAACCAAAAGGTTGGTGAGTTCATTAGTTTAACATAAATAATCATTTCATAATTTTAATAGACCACAAGATTTCATATTTCCATTTCTCATAAACATACGTCCCATGCATAGAGACAAAAATATCAATCATATGGATTGAACACCTGGTAACCGACATTCACAATATGCATATAAGAATATCCCCATCATTCCAGGATCCTCCTTCGGACATGATATAAATTTCCAAGTACTAAAGCATCCGGTACTTTGGATGAAGGCTTGTTGGGCCCGATAGATCTATCTTTAGAGTTCGCGTCAGTTAGGGTGTCTGTTCCCTAATTCTTAGATTACCAGACTTAGTAAAAAGGGGCATATTCGATTTCGATCATTCAACCATAGAATGCAGTTTCGATTACTTGTGTCTATTTCGTAAAACAGTTATAAAAGCAGCGCATGTTTCTCAGTCCCAAAAATATATATAAAAAGGGAGTAATGAAAACTCACACATATAAATATTATAAAACAGTTAATAAAGTATTTGCATGTATTCTCAGCCCAAAAATGAAATGAGTAAAAAAGGAAGCAAATGAAACTCACCATACTGTATTTTGTAGTAAAAATACATATAACGACACTGAACAATTGTGGGGTTGACCTCGGATTCACGAACCTATATCATTTTAATATATATTAAAACATATACTCGTAATCGAATAAACTTATATATATATATATATATATATATATATATATATATATATATATATATATATATATATATATATATAAATTTATTAGTTATTTCATTTTTATATTAATAACTTATATGTTCATTAATTATATATATTTTAAATAAATAAAACTATTAATATAGTTAAGTTATGTGTATTAAATATACTTTTATATAAATATCATTTATTTGTTAAATTAACGATAATACCAAAATAATGATAATAATTAATTAGATTTAATAATGATGTTGAAAATATTAATTTTAGAAAAAATAACATTTGTCACTTTATTTATAGTAATAATGATTGTGATAATGATAGTATTAATAAAGTGATTCTATTGAGAAATAAAAAAAATGTAAATTTTTAATAAAAATGATATTCTTAATAATCATGATATTAGTAATACTTGTTTTCATGATAGTTCTAATAATTTTAATAATAATACTTTTAACAATAATAATAATAATAATAATCCTAATCATAACAATAAAAATAAATATGATAAATATAATATTCATAATACTTAATAATACTAATACTAACAATAATAATATTATTAATACTAACAATAATAATAATACTAATACTTATAAATAACAATAATAATAATAATGATAATAATAGTAATTCTTAAAAATGAAACTACCTTCAAAATAATTTCTTAAAAAGAAATGCCTCGGACGAGACTCGAACCCAAGACCTCTCGTTCAACACACAGGACATCAAACCAATGCTCCATTTATTACATTCTTATTATAAGATGTAACTAGAATTTTATAACTCCATTAATTCGAATAGCCCAACAAGAAGTTAGCCCAATCAGAAACAGAAATGAATTCGGCCCAATACTTAAGTCTCGGCCCAAACTTTCAACATAGTCTTCTATTGTTAAAAAAAAATGTAGCCGCCTAGATTCGAACCCGCAACCTCTCGTTAACCCAACACTACACCAAACCATCCAAGCTATTCTGTTTTCATGATTAATACACGTTTCATATTTATTTAAACCCGTAAAAATCTTTTTCCTTCATCTTTTTCACTCGACAGCTCAAACACAGACACCATAATCAAAATTGTGTATTAAATTGTTGAGTGTAGGTATAATAATAGAGACAGATACGTTCGGTTTGTGTAATTGAATTAACAAATAACAAAAACAACAACAAAAACAACAAAATAATAATAATAATAATAATAATAAAAAAAACGAGCAGCCTTGCTGCTGTCGCTGAGTATAAACAAACAAAAAATTGAAATCGCGAATAAGATTATTTCAAGTTATGTTTATAACATGAATTAAGTTAGAAAATAGTCAAGGGAACTTTTCCAATCAACAATTTCAACAGAAACCGTCTTCAAAACATCAATTCGATCTTTGAACAATCCTTTGACTTTTTGATATAAAAACTTTGACCTTCGAATTCGGTTTCGTTTTGTAAAATTAATCTTTGAAAGTTTGCAGATACTTTTAATAGATGAATCCTAACAACTCCTCAATTCTAGATTTTGACAATAATTCGATTTCGAGTTTTGAAGAAAAAAAATATGAAACAGAGGTTTCAAGCTCGAAAAAAAAATATAGTTTAATTTTAACAGTTAACTGTGTTAATTGTGAAAAAGAGTAGAATGAATTGTTTGACGAAAAAAAAATATGGGATCGATTGATATATACACTGTAAGTGTTTTTGACAGATTCTTCATTCCACAGAATAACAACAAACCTTTTATAAAACAGATAGTGAAATAAATAATTAAAAAATTAAGTCTGAGTTTGATACTTAACTGCTTTTGGTTTTAATCGTGGACAAGAATTGACACACAACAAATTTGAGTACGGAATTAAAAAGATGAAACTGATAGGAAGAGGTAATCACGCGTTATTCAGAAACTTATATATATTCTAATTAATATTAATTACTAATAAATATATAAATAATAATACTGGTTTCCCTATATAATTTTCTGTATTTTATGTATACATAATTATATGTAAACGTATTTATATATTCTGATTATGTAACGGTATTTATATATATCCCAAATTTCTTTTTTTTTTGTTAATCTTAACTAATATAATTATACTAATACTTATTTGTATTAATAATACTAATAATATTATTATTAATAAATATGTTATTGATAAAGACTAATAATAATAAATGATAATAATAATATGATAATATTAATACTAGTAATGATAACTTTAATTACTAATAATAATTATTATCATCATACTACTAGTAATTAATAATACAAATAATAATATTAATAATAATAATAATATTATTTATAAAGATACTAATATGATAATATTAACAATAATGATAATTAAATTTGATATTAATAATCTTATTAATGATACTAAAATAATATTAGCTATAACTTGATTTAATATGTAGAATTTATATCTTACTAAATATTTAATAATTAATGAATATATTATAGTAACACATTTTGAATATTTATTACTTACACATTTTAATATATTATGATATACATAGAATCAATATTTATGCACAGAAATCATATATAGATACATATTTTGAACTACTATATATATAAATATGTTTTAAATATACAATAGTTAATTATATATGGAAACAAATACACTCAAAGTATAAGATTATATATTTAGTACTTTGTTATCGTTGACAAATTATGTTCGAAATCAATTATAATATATATACTCAATATATTTAAAATAACAAGTTTTAATTATTTTAAGTTATTTTTAATAATAACTGAAACACATAATAGTTCATTAATATAATTAAACTATCATGTAATTATTTATATCTACATTTCTGTTTAAGATCAAAGGTTCGTGAATTGTCGGAAATAGTCAATGGTCACATGATATATAAAATAGTTCAATAGTTTTGAGACTCAATATTACAGACTTTGCTTATCGTATCGAAATCATATAAAGATTAAGTTTAAATTTAGTCAGAAATTCCTGGGTCATCACATTAGACATCTACTCACGTCCATTGCAGGTACAACAGTTTACAGGCCACCATGATTGCTCGTTATTATCCTATCCGTGTTTGTATGTGGTTACAGGAACTGCAGGAACGAGATTTAGATGTTTGACTATGTTAGACTTAGTCAGACGTATGAGTGAAGCCTCACTAGTACGGCTGACAGGCTCATACGCACGGTTGATGCTGAGCTAAGTCACAATTACAACCTAAATGAGAAGACACAAGTGAGTGATCACCCGTACGGCTGATGAAGCCAACTCCTACGTGTGATGAATGAATCGTATGGGTGAGTCAACAGCAGGGGTATATAAAGTCTTATGTTCTTCATTTTAGGTTAAGCCTCTCATTTGTTACACACACTCAGATCTAGTGAGCTCCTCCGATTCTCTTTCAGTCCAAATCACCCAGGTGGTGAATAATAGCTCTAGGTGTTGATTTAATCATACTTGATTTAGTTGTGGTTTAACTAAATTAATCAAAAAAAAACTTAACCTATTCACTAGAGGATTTGATTCACTTATTCCGCCATTGTGTGAATTAAATATGTTGATTTTTAAGTTCCTAGTCATGTTTCATCACCTTCTATTCTTTCCCCCTCAACTCATATTTTAAAGTATTCATCAATATGCTCCATCCAGTTCTGATTCTCGATATACTTCTAACTTTCATATCGGTCATTCTTCTTTTTCATCTACCACCGGAAAAATCTATTTACTTCTACTATACTCTTGGGTTTATAGTGTTTCTAGTTCTCCCGTGTCTTTATATTGCTATATGCATCGATATATATGGTTTATAATTTTTGGTTTGTCGTTGGGCTTTATATGTTCCCTTATATTTCAAAGTCTCTGCTTCTGTCTTCTATAATCATTATCATTCACAGTTAATGCTCTCTTTTATTTGCTGCAATTTATACCCCAATTTCTATTTCGGAGTTTTGTCCTTTCGTTTCTTCTTCTTGCGATTAAGCACCGCTTGTAATGGTCCAGAATTCACAGATATGAATTTCGGAATGAACATTGTTAATGTTCTAGGAAGGAAATTGTGATGGCACGATCTTGACTTGTCAAATTACTAGAATACCTTGGAAAAGGCCGAATCATCAAGAAATATTTTCTTGATATTTTAGAGGTTAAATAGAATACAAGAGTCGTATAACATGGCACATGATGATGTTATGATCTGTGAATTATCACGTTCCATTTAGAAACTCAGCATGACTTACTGTAATATAATCATATTGATCAAGTGTCATTATATTATACTAATTCATGCTTCAGTTCCCAACACTACTTCAAAATATTCCTATTTTAAACTTGAATGTTTCAGAATTTAGAAACTAAAATAGTTTCTTTTATGATGTAATACAAATAGCGCGAAGAGGTAAATGATTTCAAATAAGAAAAATTAAGAAAATATCTTCAGAAATATGGAGGATATTTATAATGAAAGATATGATGATATTTTAGAATTTCTAATATCAGAGGATGATGAAGAATATTGTCCGCAGGGGTTTAGAGTCAGGAACAAGGTATTCGTTAATGACTTCAGCATGTACTGAATCATTTGGATCCTTTGAAGTCAGGTTCAGTCTTTGTAATTTGTCCACAGCCTCCTTCCTACTTTGCTCAATCCGTTTTCCAGTTCCAAAACTTCTCTTTTTCTGCGCTTTGCCAGCACACTTCATCATTATCATCCAGCTTTTACCGTTTAAAGTCGTTTATAGTTTTTGCTGCTTCATTAGCATTTTTTCCATTTTCGGAGAACCAATTCGTAGTTCGGAGTGTTTTTCAGAAACTTCACATTCAAATTAAGTCCAGAAGATAGACGTTATATATACACATATAACTATTGGCGTAGACATGCTGCGAGATTTCAAAATACTGATTGCTAATTCCCAATGATTCGTATGGCAATTCTCATTACAAGATGCGAATGAGTAAATGATGGGATTTCAATGAATAATTATAATGACTTTTTGGAGAGGCTAAAGTCAAAGGGTAATGAAGTTGTTGGTACATCTGCTAATAATGTGGTGGAATGTAAAAGGTTCCCTGGTAACGATGGTGTATATCTCAAGGTTATAATAAGGTTAGTTTGACTGAAAAGTCGAAGTTGACTTGCTGGAGCTGTGACAAAACTGGCTACTTTGAATAGGAGTCGCAAAGTTATTTTTGCTAATAAATGCCAAAGAATCTGACGCGGATACGTTGTTTAAACTTTTACTTTGGTTTCAAGAGTTTTTCGGGTACATAACTGTGGGTAACATGTGGTTGGATCATCATCTCGATTGCTCATCATTCGAAGTGTCTTCCGAAATTTTCTAAGGGTTTGAACACAGATTGTAATTGTTAACATACATTTGATGTTCTAACACAGTTTTGAAGTCCAAATATAGCTTGTGAAAGATGTAAGGATCTAAGCGTGATGATTTTGGTCATATCTCAAGTTAAATTTTGAGATTTCAAAATCAGAATATGTAATTAAATTTTGAATGAGTATGGTTGTTTTGATTTCTATAAAAGAATGTATATTGTTGTGAAAGTAGGGAGTATAATGGATGATTTGCTGAATCAGATTCGAAGAATGTAACATATTAATTGTGAATTTATATATCTCTCGGGTATTACCTACCCGTTAAAAAAAATTTCACAATTAATATTTTGTACAAAAGAATTTTATTACAGTCTTTATGAAAATATATATATGTATATTTTTTTCTTCAGATGTAACATATATTTAATGAGTTAATGTTAAATTAAACTCATTTGATTTACGGTTGAAACTAGAATTGAATAATCCCTAAAGGCTTTAAAAAGTACATAACTTTTACGCAGTATTTCTTTAATGACATTGAAATTATGAATCAATACTTCGTTATTTGTTGATGTATGATGTTCGGTTCGTGGAATTCTTGTGAATTTCGCAAAGTACGAATGATGTTATCTGAAAAGTTTCGGGTACATCGATGATGAAAGTGTAAAATCAAATATATACTTGATTTATTATGAATTGGAATTTGTTGAATTGCGACAGAGATTGTAGTTAACGCTAGTTAAGTTGCGGTCGAAGGACGTACATTATTGCATATTTGTAATATGAATTAACCGAGTAGTTAAGATTCATACACAATAGCTTAGCACAGAAAGATTTATTTCAATATATATATATATATATATATATATATATATATATATATATATATATATATATATATATATATATATATATATATATATATATATATATATATATATATATATATATATATATATATATATATATATATATATATATATATATATATATATATATATATAAATAATATACATATAATTTCTTCAGAGGGAATGAGTTAATTCTTCATAACTCATTGATATAATATATACGTTATTGATTCGTAATGATGTCCACAGTGATTCTTGAACTGACGGAGTTTGTGATGTTATCGGTGTTGTTGATTCGGATGTTGACTGTACTGACGATGCTGGTAACGCTGACGGTACTGTTGATGTTGTTGGTAAAGCAAGTTTAGCTTGTTAATCACACACCATTTTTGTCAGGGTTTCTGTAGGTTTTTCGTATGCCCGAGAGACGTATTTAATTAATGTGGCTGATATGTTATGATCCAAGTCGGGTCATACCCAATAACAAGCTTACCGACACCTTAAACGTATTTGATCTTAACTATTTGATCATTAAACGAATATGCGACACTTGGATTTTAGAAAATCGGGCTTCTAAAATATTATCACTTGAGATAAATTGTTTGGACAATTTATATATTAAGGATTTGATTATTTATATGTATAAATAATTATGTTTTGTTATACTTTATAAATTGGTTTATAAAGTACAAGTAACCTATATTTATAACTTGAACTTTAATAACAAGTTTTATATAAAATGTAACAAGTTTTATATAAATTATACTTATTATTTAAATGATACAAGAATGCAGATTTTGGGACTCCTAGGTGACATCCTATGCTTGCTTGGTTACTTGTAAACAATATATTCTTAAGGCATGCAAGACTCTCTTTAACCAAGGGATTCCTTGACTCAAGTGAGCGAGAAAACAAGCAATACACTAAAAAAAACTGCAGTTTTTCTGCTGAAAGCACAGCTGCTGGCTGTGGCAGTTTAGAGGGAAAAAGAGAGTGTTTTTGCATGGTAATCTTGTTAATCAAGTGTCTAAAATCCTAACCAAACAAAGGAAGTGTTGGTGCATCAAAAGCTTGGGGTATTACACACTTGAGGCTTCAAGTTAGAAGCTTTCTTGCCTTCATCTTCATCATCATCTTGCACATTTGTAAACTACTCTCAACTAGCTTGAGGAGGTATTATCTCTAAACCCACTCTTAATTTGTAAGTATGTTTCACAACTTGATCCTATTTGGGATTTAACTTTAAATGGTTAAAGATTTACAAGTTTTAAAATGGTAATTTATACGCTTCCGCAAATATTATTTCTTGAATGATTATAAGTATTATGGAACTTGTTAAATCCCAACAATAGTATCTAGAGCCGAAGTTGTTGAAATACGCTTCGAGATGGTTATTAAACCCACTATAATTTTGCATTCTATGAACATGCATGAAGTAGAATGTAAAATTTTCGGTTTTGAGTGGTTTGTCATTTTGGCCAAAATCACTTGTGATTCTGCATTCTGTGTTGCCGATCACTTGTGATTTTGTGTTGCCAATCACTTGTGATTCTGTGTTGCCGATCACTTGTGATTCTGTATTGCCAATCACTTGTGATTCTGTGTTGCAGATCACTTGTGATTCTGTGTTTCCAATCACTTGTGATTCTGTATTGCCTATCACTTATGTTGATGATGTTCACAATCTAAGCCTTGACCTTGTGTTTGGTTGCATGTTTGGTTGATTTAATATTTATTCATTTGGTATGTAATAATATTATTTTGGTTATGTAATTTATTTTATATTTGGTATGTAAAATAGATTAGGTTGTAATTTTATTTTTTTAGACAAAATATATTAGGATATATTTTGTAAAAAGATGAAGATGATGAAGACTTGAAGAACACAAGAAGAAGCATTTGGATGCTAGATTAAGTGGGAGATTTAAAATCTCCTACTTTGTGTTATAACCCCTTATCCGGTGGCATTTGTTTTCGGCTAAACAAATGTCTACCAAAATGGATTGATTGTGAACATATTTGTTTTGCATGCATGGTTGTTTATTGTATGATTGTGGATTGTATGTTTGTATGCTACAAGTTAATCACACAAGTTAACAACAAGCAAAATGGCAATTTAATTGGTTAAATTATACATTAATTAACGACATGCAAAATGACAATTTAATTGGTTAAATTAAAAATTGCTAAAAGGACATTAATAAACGGTTATTAAGAACATGATTAGGATCATATATATAAAATGGTTTATAGACATGAAAATGGATTTCAAATGAACCATACACTAAATGCATGTTGGTGTATGGCATAAAAGTTTTCTCAAACTAGAATTAATGAAAACTTAAAATCCCTTATTAACAAGGCAAACAAGTTAAATGCCATCCTTTTGTGCAACACTTAAAAATATTAGGGAACTCACAATGGGATAAAGGTCACCTAACCGTTATGAGCAAACTAATATGATTAAGGTGAATTTCGCATGCTTGTGGGATAAAGGTCACCTAACCACTTGTATGTTAAGTTTACACGTTTACACAAGTAGGACGACTTGATTTAGAAATCATGAACTTAGGGTCACCGAAGCATGAGGAATAAATAGGCATTGATGGGATAAATATGCCATGTAAAAGGATTGCATGATCCCATAACTTAGAAGTTTCAAAAGGATTGCAATTGTCATATAATGACTACCTAGCTAAATCAAATAACGGGATAAAGGTCACCTAACCAAAATTTGGTTTACCGTTGGATTCTAAAATTTAATAAATATCAATTGGATTTAAAGGGTATTGATCGTTAAATTAAAATTGATACTTAAACAACTTTGTTAAATTTTGTAGATGGCCGCCAATAACAACAACATTCCGAACGCACCAATAAGCTTTAACAACCTATAGTTGAGGTCAATCCTCGAAAAGGAAAAACTCAACCATACGAACCTCATGGATTGGTTTCGCAATCTAAGAATTGTCCTCAAACTAGAGGACAGGGCGTATGTGTTGGAAGACCCCATTCCCGATCAACCGGATGAGGATGATACGGAAGGCATGGCTTATTGGGAGAAATATTGCACCGATTCGTTGCAAGTTTCTTGCCTCATGCTTGGGACTATGATACCCAAACTCCAAAAAGATTTTGAGCATCATAGTGCATATGACATGATCACACAGTTGAAGGAGATGTTCCTTCCACAAGCTCGTGTCGAGCGCTTCGAAACGGTTCGAGCGCTTCATGCATGTCGGATGGACGACTCCCAATCCGTTTCATCTTATGTCCTTAAGATGAAAAGCCTTATTGATCGAGCGAACCGTCTAAATTGCAACGTGTCTAATGAATTAGCCACAGACCTCATTCTCAACTCATTGTCAAAAAAGTTTGACACATTTGTAATGAATTACAATATGAATGGTTGGGATAAAAGCATTGGCGAATTACATGCCATGCTTAAGACGGCAGAAACAAGCATGGGTAAAAGGACTTCACCCGTGTTTACGATCAATGAAGGCGGGTCCAAAAACAATAACACTTCTAAGCTAAAGGCGGCTAAGAGGAAGGGACCCGCCTACCAAGGCAAAGGCAAGGGAAAAGGGAAGATGGTTACCCCAATCAACAACAACAAGAAGCAAAAGGTTGCTGGTAAAGCTAACCCCAAGGAAGATCCGTGCTTTGGTTGCGGTGAGATGGGTCACTGGAAACACAACTGCCCGGTCTACCTAAAGGAGTTGAAGGAAAAGAGGGATGCAGGGCAAACCTCAGGTAATGTATATATGGTATACATTGAGCTTAGTATTACTTCTTCTAATACATGGGTATTAGACACAGGATGTGGAACTCATATTTGCAATTCTTTGCAGGGGTTCAAAAGAAGTAATCAAGATGCGGGAACAACAAGTCTCTTCATGGGAAATGGAGCAAGGGTGCAGGTGAAAGCTCAAGGAGACTTTGTTTTAAAGCTTCCAAGTGGTTTGGAGTTTACTTTGAAAAATGTTTTGTATGCACCTGATTTATCACGAAACATTATTTCTGTATCCCGTCTGAAACAATATGGTTTTAATCTTAATTTCATTAATGATGATATCCATGTTTCTTTAGATAATGTGTTCTATTTCAAGGCTTCGCCTTCGAATGGTATTTATGAATTGGTTCATGATGACACATCATACAATAGCTCAATGTACCATGCCAACATCAAGAAACTCAAAAGGGATTTGAGTGATTCCTACTTATGGCATTGTCGCCTTGGTCACATAAACAAGAATCGAATGCATACACTTCAAAAGAATGGCCTTTTGAAATCAAATGAACTAGACTCGTTTGATGTATGTGAATCTTGTTTACAAGGCAAAATGACTAAAACACCTTTCAAAGGGACCTATGAAAGGGCTAAGGACTTATTGGGATTGATACACTCGGATGTATGTGGACCCTTTAAGCCCATAACTAGGAATGGTGAAAGATACTTCGTTACTTTCATTGATGACTTTAGTCGTTTCGGATATGTCTACTTATTAAGACACAAGGACGAAACTTTTGAAGCATTCAAGGAATATCAAAACGAAGTACAAAATCAACTCAATAAGACAATCAAGGTACTTCGTACCGATAGAGGAGGTGAATACCTAAGCGATGCTTTCCAAGATCATCTTAAAAGTTGTGGGATTATCTCGCAACTCACTCCTCCTGGAACACCCCAACTTAATGGAGTTTCCGAAAGGAGGAACCGAACCCTAATGGATATGGTTCGATCTATGATGGCTAGAAGCTCGTTACCTCTATCATTTTGGGGTTATTGTCTATGCTCCGCGGCTCGTATTTTAAATATGGCCCTAACCAAGAAAGTGGAACGAACACCTCATGAGATGTGGTTTGGAAAACCTCCATCTCTATCATACTTAAAGGTACAGGGATGTGAAGCTTATCCTAAGCGTTACGTCCCTAATAAGTTGAATGCTCGATCCACGAAGTGTATCTTCATAGGATATCCCAAGGATGATATGGGATATTATTTCTATGATCCATCCGAGCAGAATGTATTTGTTGCTCGAAAGGCTGAATTCCTTGAAACTAAGTTCCTAATGGAAGGAAATAGTGAAAGGAAGATAGATCTTGCAGAGGTTCAAGATCAAGTAGATGATACACAATTGGTTGACACTAGCACTCAACATGAAAATGTTGAGAATGATCAAATGGATGATCAAAATACACAAGACATTCGCAGATCTGGTAGGATTAGTAATCCTCCTGAGAGATATGGGTTTCTCATGGATGGTTGCTATGTGGTTGATTTGGATGAACCAATAAACTACCAAGATGCTTTATCAAGGATTGATAAAGATAAATGGCAGGAAGCCATGAACGCTGAGATGCAATCCATGTATGACAACCAAGTTTGGGAACTTGTTACACAACCTGCTGGCTCAAGGCTAGTTGATTGTAAATGGCTTTTCAAAATGAAAACCGACATACATGGAAAGTTGGATACATATAAAGCTAGACTTGTAGCAAAAGGTTTCACTCAAACTCAAGGGGTTGACTATGATGAAACTTTTTCGCCTGTAGCAATGCTAAAGTCTATTAGGATATTACTTGCCATTGCTGCTCATTATGATTATGAAATATGGCAAATGGATGTCAAGACCGCTTTCCTAAATGGACATCTTGAGGAAGATGTCTATATGGTTCAGCCTGAAGGTTTTGTTGATCCGAAATACCCTAAAAAGGTATGCAAGTTAAAAAAGTCAATCTACGGATTGAAACAAGCATCTAGAATGTGGAATCATCGATTTAATGAGGAGGCCAAGAAATTTGGCTTCATTAAAAATGGTGATGAAGCTTGTGTATACAAGAAAGCTAGTGGGAGCACTATCATGTTCCTTGTACTATATGTGGATGATATATTGTTATTTGGAAATGATATTCCGGCAATGCAAGGTGTTAAAACTTGGCTAAGTAAATGCTTCTCCATTAAGGATCTTGGAGAAGCACAATATGTTTTGGGGATTGGGATCTACAGGGATAGATCCAATAAACTGATAGGTTTGAATCAAAGTGCATACATTGAAAAGGTCTTGAAAAGGTTCAATATGGAGAACTCTAAGAAAGGTTTGGTACCTATTCAAAGAGGAACGCTCCTTAGTTCATCTCAGTGCCCCACCACGAAAGATGAACAGGAAAGAATGAAGAATGTCCCATATGCGTCTGCTATTGGGTCAATCATGTATGCAATGATATGCACTAGACCGGATGTGTCATGCGCTCTAAGCTTGACAAGTAGATACCAGAATAACCCAGGAAACAGTCATTGGATTGCTGTTAAAAGTAAATTGAAATACCTCAGGAGGACTAAGGATATGTTTCTAATATATGGGTCTGGTGAGGAGGAACTCGCTGTAAAAGGTTACGTGGACGCGAGTTTCCAAACTGATCGAGATGATTCTCGATCACAATCCGGTTATGTCTTCACGTTAAATGGAGGTGCGGTCTCTTGGAAGAGTTCAAAACAGGATGTTGTTGCATTATCCACTACAGAGTCGGAGTACATTGCCGCCTTATTGGCAGCGCAGGAAGCTGCATGGATGAAGAAATTCATCAACGACTTAGGAGTAGTCCCTTCCATTCAGGACCCTCTTAAGATCTTTTGTGACAACGAGGGTGCGATTGCTCAAATCAAGGAACCTCGTGCTCACCAAAAGACTCGTCACATTGAGCGGAGATTCAACTACATAAGGGATGAAGTTGAAAAGGGAAAGATATGTATTCGCAAAGTTCACACAGATCTTAATATAGTGGATCCTCTCACGAAGCTCTTACATGGATCAAAACATGCAGGACATGTTTGTGCATTAGGGCTTCAATATTCTAGTGATTGGTCATGATCTGTTTTACGTATTGTAATGGAACGAAATTATTCAAACTCATTAATATAATTATGGTTTAATTTATTTTAAGTTAGGTTCCTATTTTGCATATTTTATCCATGAATAAGCAATTATTCTAAATTCCGTAGTCGATCACATTTGTGGGAACAAGTGTGAGGTTTAGACTATTATGAACTTGGATTGGTATACATTCACGGACTGAATGTGGGGCAAGGTTGCAACCAAGGTTCATAAATATTTGTGGGATACAAATATTGGAAGACCCGCCCTCAAGATTTACTAAATGGAGCCTTTGTGGTTGATCACATGTAGTCTTGAGTAAAGGCGAATATCATTGAATCCTCTGACCTGAGATACATATTGGGTTCGGATATTTACCAAGTATTTGGCCTTGATTCTTTCCTTCGCTATTCTGAAATATGGTAGTTCACAAGGAAGAGCTCAGGCATAATGCAAGGTACATATTTAGGACGTATGTAGTCAAGATGGAATTTGTCCCTCTTATTCATTGAGAGTCAGATGTCTAAGGCCTGATAAAGTTAAATCTATAAGAGAGTGATCACTCTGTATCTCTTGGATTTAACATGACATCTAGGACGAAAGGAAATAATGAAAAGATTCACCTATTCATATTCGAGATGGGAACTCGAAGGGGATGATGTTATTGAATGGCACAAAGTCATAACATATTGGGGGTGATGGACGGTCGTTAGGTGGTATCCATCACTTGCATTAATTTCTTATGTTCTCGTGCAAGTGGGAGATTGTAGGTTTTTCGTATGCCCGAGAGACGTATTTAATTAATGTGGCTGATATGTTATGATCCAAGTCGGGTCATACCCAATAAAAAGCTTACCGACACCTTAAACGTATTTGATCTTAACTATTGGATCATTAAACGAATATGCGACACTTGGATTTTAGAAAATCGGGTTTCTAAAATATTATCACTTGAGATAAATTGTTTGGACAATTTATATATTAAGGATTTGATTATTTATATGTATAAATAATTATGTTTTGTTATACTTTATAAATTGGTTTATAAAGTACAAGTAACCTATATTTATAACTTGAACTTTAATAACAAGTTTTATATAAAATGTAACAAGTTTTATATAAATTATACTTATTATTTAAATGATACAAGAATGCAGATTTTGGGACTCCTAGGTGACATCCCATGCTTGCTTGGTTACTTGTAAACAATATATTCCTTAAGGCATGCAAGACTCTCTTTAACCAAGGGATTCCTTGACTCAAGTGAGTGAGAAAACAAGCAATACACTAAAAAAAACTGCAGTTTTTCTGCTGAAAACACAGCTGCTGGCTGTGGCAGTTTAGAGGGAAAAAGAGAGTGTTTTTGCATGGTAATCTTGTTAATCAAGTGTCTAAAATCCTAACCAAACAAAGGAAGGTGTTGGTGCATCAAAAGCTTGGGGTATTACACACTTGAGGCTTCAAGTTAGAAGCTTTCTTGCCTTCATCTTCATCATCATCTTGCACATTTGTAAACTACCCTCAACTAGCTTGAGGAGGTATTATCTCTAAACTCACTCTTAATTTGTAAGTATGTTTCACAACTTGATCCTATTTGGGATTTAACTTTAAATGGTTAAAGATTTACAAGTTTTAAAATGGTAATTTATACGCTTCCGCAAATATTATTTCTTGAATGATTATAAGTATTATGGAACTTGTTAAATCCCAACAGTTTCTACTCTTCCTTCTATCATTTTGGTTCGCTTAATTGATTTATGGTTAGGGCTAGATTAGATAATCTCTAAGACTTTAGAGATTTCATAATCACCACGGAATGTTTCTCCAATGAAGTTATGAATTAATACTTCATCAGTTATTATTGTTGGTACTCCTTGGTATCTATGGTGCGTATGACGTTGATGCTCGTGGGACAGATTGTGAAGTTGAGGTTTACGACGCGGTTGTGGTTGGAGGTGGTAATGGTACTGTTGGCGTTGATGATGGTGGTACTGGTTATGCTGCTGATGCTGCTGCCGGTGTTTGTAATCTCTGCACCATATTCTCCAAAGGCACTACCCGAGCGCGAAGCTCGTTGACTTCTTCTATTACACCGGGGTGATTGTCGGTTTGGACGAGCGGATAAATAAAATCTAGAATTTGATGTAGTATATAATCGTGGCGAGATACTCTGGAAATGAGAGAGAAAATGATGTTTCGGACAGGTTCGCCGGTAAGTGCTTCAGGTTCTTCGCCAAGAGGGCAATGTAGTGGATGGAAAGGATCGCCTTCTTCTTGTCTCCAATGATTGAGGAGGCTACGAACCCATCCCCAATTCATCCAAAATAGATGATGGATGATTGGTTGATCCATTCCAGTCACACTGCTTTCGGAGCTTGAGTGGGATTCCATATCGGAATTCTAGGGACTTGAACTAATGACGAATTCCATTTCGTACGATTGGATAAAGGATTTTTTTTTTTTTGATATGAAATGATTTTGGCTAACGGATGGTATTCTAATTACATAGAATATATATATATATATATATATATATATATATATATATATATATATATATATATATATAGATCAAAAGATTTCGTAGATTACGGAGGACTTTGGATGTGTCAGGCAAAGTTTAAAGTAACAGATACGATAAGATATGATTTAGCAGATATGCTAAGATATGAATTTTTGTCTATACACTATTCATGCAATCAATGCAGCAAGACGTGTCTTAGACTAAAAATGATAAGCAGGTAATTTCCTGAGGATGATAAGTAGTTAATTTTCGACACAAAATGATAAGCAAAACTTTTGACATGCAGACACGGTCGAAGTCCAGACTCACTAATGCATCCTATCGACTTATCAGTTAGACACACTAATGCAGACCTGGTTCGCTAAGACCACCGCTCTGATACCAACTGAAAGGACCCATTCATATACATTATAAACGATTCTCAATAGTTGATTACATCGCGAGGTATTTGACCTCTATATGATACATTTTTCAGACATTGCATTCATTTTTAAAAGATAAACTCTCTTTACATCGAAAATTGACAGACATGCATACCATTTCATAAGATTCAACTATAAATGACCTAATCTGTCATTTACTTAATAATAATCTCTATTGAACTCAATGACTTGAATGCAACGTCTTTTGAAATATGCCATGAATGACTCCAAGTAATATCTTTAAAATGAGCAAATGCACAGCGGAAGATTTCTTTAACACCTGAGAATAAACATGCTTTAAAGTGTCAACCAAAAGGTTGGTGAGTTCATTAGTTTATCATAATCATTTATTTCCATCATTTTAATAGATCACAAGAATTTCATTTCCAGTTCTCATAAATATACGTCCCATGCATAGAGAAAAAAATAATCATTCATATGGTGAACACCTGGTAACCGACATTAACTAGATACATATAAGAATATCCCCTATCATTCCGGGATCCTCCTTCGGACATGATATAAATTTCGAAGTACTAAAGCATCCGGTACTTTGGATGGGGTTTGTTAGGCTCAATAGATCTATCTTTAGGATTCGCGTCAATTAGGGTGTCTGTTCCCTAATTCTTAGATTACCAGACTTAATAAAAAGGGGCATATTCGATTTCGATAATTCAACCATAGAATGTAGTTTCACGTACTTGTGTCTATTTTGTAAATCATTTATAAAACCTGCATGTATTCTCATCCCAAAAATATTAGATTTTAAAAGTGGGACTATAACTCACGCACATAAATATTGTAAAACAGTTAATAAAGCATTTGCATGTATTCTCAACCCAAAAACATAAAGAGTAAAAGGGAGCAAATGAAACTCACGCATATAAATATTGAAAAATAGTTATTAAAACATTGCATGTATTCTCAGCCCAAAAATATATATAAAAAGGGAATAATGAAACTCACCATACTGTATTTCGTAGTAAAAATACATATAACGTCATTGAACAAGTGCAAGGTTGGCCTCGGATTCACGAACCTAAATTAATTATATATATTTATGTGTTGGTCAATATTTGTCTAACAAATTAGATCAAGTCATAGTGTACCACAATCCTAATGCTCGAGACTAATATGCAAAAGTCAACAAAAGTAAATTTGACTCAAAATAATTTCTAAAAATCTATACATGATTAATATATAGTTTAAATATCGTCGTTTTATATTTTTAAATATTTTTAAAAGATTTATTAGAGTAAATAATATAATTTATTTATTAATAAATAAAATTTTATATTAAATTTATATAATAAAATATACTTTTATATATATTAAGTAATAAAATTTATAGGGTTCATTTAATATCATAAAGATAATATGATAGGTATTATTAAAGTAAGTTATTACACGTAGTAAAATATGTTTGTATCACATATTTATTTGATAAAATAATATCTATAATGATAGTAAGTAAAATTTGTATTATTTTGTAATAGTAATTATTATTATAAAAATATCAATATTTATAATTACTAAGATGACATTATGATAAAACGATAATTCTAATTATGATAACTTTAATATTTACGATAATTTTTAATATTATCTTTAAAATAATAATTCTACTTAAAATAATAATAATAATGATATTTTATAGTAACAATGACATTTCTATTAAAATGATAATTTTTGTTAAAATGATAGTTTTAATACTAATGATACTTTTAATAATAATAGTAATGATAAAAATAATAAGAACTATAATTTTATCTAAATCAATATCTTATAATATTTTAATTTCATCATGATACTCTTACTCATTCTTTCCTAATCGGTTCATTTAATAGCTTTTAATCGTCTTTTATATCGTGTTCATAATAATGATAATAATAGTAATCAAAATAATTAGGTGTTACAAATATTTGTTTTAATTACACTAATATTAATAATGATAGTTACTATAACATTATTAACAATAATACTAATAATTATCTTAATGATAATATACTAATAATAGTAATAATAATAATAACAATAACAATAACCATTTTTAAATAATGATATATATATTAATAATGATAATAATAATAATAATACTAATAATAATAATAATAATAATAATAATAATAATAATAATAATAATAATAATAATAATTGGATAATAATAATAATAATACTAATTATAACTTTAACTATAATAACAATAGTAATAATAAAAAAATAACAATTTTTAATGATAAATCCCTTTTATTGATAAAGATAATAATAATGATAATAATAAGATAAAACTAGAACGGCGATAAAAACGACGATAATAATAATCATTTTTAATAAAAATATCGAAAATTCAATTGATTATAACTTCTAATCCGTTCATCGAAACCATTCGATATCTAAAGGAAAAGTTCTTAATTTTTCGCTAGCTTTCCAAGGACATGCATATCTTATACCTTATCTCAACCGCAAGTGTAACTAATTCAAGATTCAACCTAACCTGTCTAAGGGCAATATCAAAAGTACAAGCATGCATAATCCTAAATACTCGAGCACTAGTCAGGGATACACTATTAATATGTAAAAGTTAAATTATGAGTACTCACGTATCAATATTGAGATTCAATATTGCAGAAAAGGTATGTAGACGCAACGGAAATGATAAACACTATATTGACCTCACGAGCATACCCATGAACCATACTCAATCACCTCCATAGCTATAACCCATAATTTCCTTAATCCTATCCTACTCGAAAAACAATTTCGAAATCACTCGGACAGCACTCCGTCGTAATATTTTATGTATACTAATAATATCTTGAAATAATACGGAGTATATATATATATATGTAAATCGATTGAGAGAGTTGAGAGAAAAATATTTTCAGGTTTCTATGAAATAATGAAACCTATTGAATTCTATTTATAATAGATTTTTGAATTATTAAAGTGAATTATTAAAGTATGAATTATTAAAGTGAATTATTAAAGTGAATTATTAAAGTATGAATTATTAAAGTATGAATTATTAAAGTGAATTATTAAAGTTAAAGTAAAGTAAAAATAAAGTAAAGGTAAAGTTTAAGTATAGTAAAAGTATAAAACTATGTACGTATAATACGCGTATAAATATATATAATATTAATTTAAATCGTTATATATATTTAATAAAATAAAATATAAATATCGTTATCTTTATCATACTAGGTAAGTAATGAGTTGTCAAAAATGGTTCTAGATATTTATAAAAGTTATATACGTTTTAATAATAAAGTTCTTTTTAAATTGAAAACGTTTTTGTACGTTTGAACTAAATAGATCAATCGAGTCTTTATGAGATTCAATCTTCCACTATCCTTTGTCTAGTTCTCAATGATTGACAATTTGTTCTTATTTATAAATCACTTTACCATTTTCCGAATATTGTTAAAATGGAAAGATTTCTTCAAATCAACGTGGGTCTTTCAACAGAGACTTGTAATCATAATTCAATATATCTGATAATTCAATCATTTGATCTTATCTTCTAATTCCATTGATAAACATTTTGAAACATATACAATCATATAAAGTATTTAATCTAATATTTTGTTTACATTTCAAGTTATAATATATATACACATATACATATATAATCATATTCGTTTAATGGTTCGTGAATCGTTGGAACTTGGTCGAGGTTGAATGAATGTATGAACATAGTTTAAAATTCTTGAAATTTAACTTAACAAATATTGCTTATCGTGTCGGAAACATATAAAGATTAAAGTTTAAATTTGGTTGAAAATTTCCGGGTTGTCACAGTAACTGCTGGTTATAAGAACTGGTGGGCGCGAGTAGTAGTATATGGATCCATATGGCTTGATATCCCCGTCCGAGCTAGAGCACTAGCCTTTTAACGGACGTATGCTATTTGAGAAGCGTACACGTTGGTTTGCGTGTATTATTAAGATGATTATACAAAGGGTACAAATTATATATACGTTAAATTTAGTTACCAGGGTGCTCAATTTCGTAGAATATTTTGATAAATGTTTCGGATGAAACAACTGAAATCTTGTGATCCATCTTTATATACAGATTATACGAAACATTAAAATTATGAACCAACCTTTGTGTTGACACTTGTTAGCATGTTTATTCTTAGGTTCCCTAGAAGTCTTCCGCTGTTTGCTTATATGTTAGACAAGCTATGTGCATGGAGTCTTACATGGCATATTTATCAAGGAAACGTTGCATTCACCAAATCATCACCATGTATCTTATTTTGACTGCATTGTCAACGGAAGTACTATTGTAAACTATTATTTACGGTGATTGTCTATATGTAAAAATCATCAGATGTCGAAAACCATTGATTTAAATATTCATTTATGGTGTGCCTTTTCAAAAGAATGCAATGTTTACAAAACGTATCATATAGAGGTCAAATACCTCGCAATGAAATCGATGAATGACGTGTTCGTCCATATGGATTTGGAGCGATCATCACAACCACACGCCATCACCTTAAAATACTTCAACCATAACCACCACCAACTTGGCACTACTACGATTAACTACTGCTTCTATTCGACTTAACCATCAACCGAACCTCATCAAGTTTCTGCTACCTTGTTATATGATGTCCACCAAAACAACCACCATCAATCCACCACCATTCGATCACCATAACTGCTGCTCACTTTTTACAATCCAACCCATCATCACAAATTACCATGGAACACCCACTTGTATTATTACTGTTATTATCGATTAGCAACCAAACAAAGGAACAAGTTGAGTGGGTATTACAGCTGTTCAATGCTTTCTGTTTCGACTAGGGTTACGACCCAACACCACCGTCAATTATCATCATAAACCCATGAAAACCTCTAACTACTACCACCGCCACCTACTGCCAATCTGTTTACAATCATAACCCTTACACCATCATTAGAAACCATCAGTACCTGCTACGATTTCTTGTTCTGTGTAAATACCACACGATTGTTGTTACTATTCTGTGGTTATTATTGCCATCATGAATTATTGTTGCAAGTATAACAAACCCAAAACCAACATCAAACCTTCGATCACCATTATCTTCTGCTACACCTGCTCGCTTCGTCTTCTTGTCTCTATTCTGTTGCTGATCGAAAACAAAACCATCGAAATTCTACGGCCTGCTTGTTTTCTTTTGGCCGACAACCCTTATAGAAGAAATACCCCACTTGAATATTTAAGGAATGTAGAAACCGTATTATTTGATTAATTGGACCACACACTATAATTGTTTGGGCCGAGCATGTAGTAGAAATTATTGGGTGACTTTTTGCGTTTTCTTCCTTTATGTGTGGTCGACACATAATAATCAATTAACCCCACAAACCACTACTGCATATTGTCATCTATCTTGGTTCTTTTCAATTTGACTTATAAATGAAATTCACAAGGAACAGGTAATACAATTTTGTTGATAATGACAATAATATAATGATGAAACTAGGATAGACGTTAGATGATGATAACGAGTTTGATGTATAAGATGATGATGAGTACGTTATGATGATAAAGACGAGTCTAAGATAATGGTTATGTTGTTCATAATGATCGCATGAGGATATACGTGATGGATGTATGATGATGACCACGGTAACAGATGATGATTAGATCGAAGATGAATCATGATATTAATGATCGATGTTTGTTATTGATAGAATAGTTAAGATGATGAAGTTGGAGCTAGATAGATGATAATAAAAAGAATGAGCATTAATGGATAATAATAAGATAATCAAGATGATTATGATAAGAATTATGATGATGGATGCGTGTGGATATGAGGAAATCATGATAATAAGCATGATCATGATTCGGTAGTGATGTTAAAACGACGATAATAATAACCGTACATGATGATGATGATAATTAGATTGAGATTATCATAACCACTCGAGTCCTCTTTGTTGTTGCTAATCGTTCTCCGTACACCGAGGGTATACCTTTGATCCGAACTTTTACTTTAACACTTTGATATTGATGATTATGATTTAATAACATACTACATTATTATTATAACCATACAAGTATATTAAGATAATTTACGTAATTAAATGATTTTAATAAAGGTATTAGAATTAACATTATCATTAATATTATTTTTTTATCATTTTTATTATTATATTCACTTTTACTACTAGTATTATTATTATTATTATTATTATTACGACTATATTATTATTATTATTATTATTATTATTATTATTATTATTATTATTATTATTATTATATTATTATTATTATTACTATAAAAGTTAGTCATATAAAAATATATATTATAAAACTATATTATATTTTTATTTTTATTTTTAAAGTATACAAAATAAATATAGATAACATATAATTTAAGATGTAAAATGTAAATAAAGTATATATACTTTAGTTAAGATTTAGTATAAATTTTATACAACTTTAATATACAAATATTATATAATTAATAGATAGAATTATTTGATTCTACGAGTTAATAAATATATAATTGATATAGGTTCGTGAATCCGAGGCCAACCTTGCATTGTTCAATGTCGTCATATGTATTTTTACTACAAAATACAGTATGGTGAGTTTCATTTGCCTTTTTTACCCTTTATATTTTTGGACTGAGAATACATGCGCAATTTTTATAAATGTTTTACGAAATAGACACAAGTAATTGAAACTACATTATATGGGTGAATGATCGAATCCGAATATGCCCCTTTTGCTTGGTAACCTAAGAATTAGTAAACCGATCTACTAATTGACGCGAATCCTAAAGATAGATCTATTGGGCCCAACAAACCCCATCCGTTGTAGCGGATGCTTTAGTACTTCGATGTTGTTTTTATCATGTTCGAAGGATTTCCCGGAATGATAGGGGATATTCTTATATGCATCTTGTTAATGACGGTTACTAGGTGTTCACCATATGAATGAATTTTAAACACTTGCGAGTGTATGATTATTGAATAAATGAAATCTGGTGGTCTATTAAAATGATGGAAATGAATGTTTATGACAAACTAATGAACTCACCAACCTTTTGGTTGACACTTGAAAGCATGTTTATTCTCAGGTATGAAAGAAATCTTCCGCTGTGCATTTGCTCATATTAGAGATATTACTTGGAGTCACTCATGACATATTTCAAAAGACGTTGCATTCGAGTCGTTGAGTTCATCAAGATTATTATTAAGTCAATTATAGTTGGAGATATTATGAAATGGTATGCATGCCTGTCAACTTTCGATGTAATGAAAGATTGTCTTTTCAAAAATGAATGCAATGTTTGTAAAATGTACTATATAGAGGTCAAATACCTCGCTATGTAATCAAATGTAATGTATTCGTCCTTATTGATTGGGACGGGTCGTCTCATGTGGTATCAGAGCGGTGGTCTTAGAGAACCAGGTCTTGCATTAGTGTGTCTAACTGATAGTTGTTTAGATGCATTAGTGGGTCTGGACTTCGACCGGGTCTGCATGTCAAAAGTTTTGCTTATCATTTAGTGTCAAAAATTATTTGCTTATCATCCTTAAAGTCTAGACACGTCTTACTGCCTCTATTGCATAGACATTGTATAGATAAATTCATATCTTTGCGTATCTGTTATTGTTACCTTTGCCTGACAGCTTCCGTAGATTCCTCCGTAACTTATGGGATTTTAGTATTATATATGTATATTTAAATTATGTTTTGCAGGGTACTAATCTACATCCTATAATATATTTCTTATCGAAAATCCTTCATTTGATCGTACGAGATGAATCCCTCAACTAGTTCGAGTCCCTCAGATTTCGATAGATATTCCGATAGTTATTCCAACAGCTATTCCAACATGGATAGTCACCTAAGCTCCGAAATCGGTGTCACCAGAATGAATCAATCAATCAGCCATCCCCAATTCATCTGATGGGTTCGTAGTCGACTTAATCAATGGAGACGTGAAGAAGGCGATCCTTTCCACCAACCAAATTGCCCTCTTGGCGAAGAACCTGAAGCACTTACCGGCGAATCTATCCGAAACACCATTTTCAGCCTCATTTCCAGAGTAGTTTGACATGATTATATTCTATCCACAATTCTAAACGTTATTCATCCGCTCGTTCCGACCGACAATCATCCCGGAATAATAGAAGAAGTTAATGAACTTCGCGCTCAAGTAAACAATTGGGAGAATATGGTGCAAAATTTACCAGCTTCAGCAACATCACCGGCACTAACAGTACCATCAGTAACAGCACCAGTACCATCAACAATCCATGCCTCAACATCTCATTTTGTACCTAGAGCATAATCTTCATTTTACACCTTGTTCTACATCGATTAATTTTTGTTCTACGAATCGTTCTATATCATTTATCTTCACGGAACATGGCGATTATGTAATCTCTAAAGCCTTAGAGATTAGCTATTCTAGCTCAAACCGAAAAGCAAATGAGATTAATATCATATTAATTCATTAAATCCATGATTAAATCTGAAGAAAATATATATGTAAGTATATTTTCATAAAGATTGTAATTAAAAAAAAAATTTCTTTCGTACAAACTGTTAATGTTGAAAATATTTTAACGGGTAGGTAATACCCGAGGAATATTTAGATTTCACATTAATAAGCTATACTGTACATTCTTCAAAGCTGATTCAACAGTCATTTACTGTCCTACTTACAACCACCGATATACGTATCCGTTTACCGCAAAATAACCATTTCCATCCAATTTCATATTTGGATTTTTATTTACCAGAATCCAACAAATGGCATAATGAAGAAAACATTGGACAAAATAAAATTTGTTAGAAATAAACAAATTAACTATGATAAATTTTGTTAAAAATCCACACTAACTGTTCCTAGCTAACTGATTACATTTTATTTATCGCAATTTAATTATCGCAATTTATATTCTCGCAATTTTATTTATCGTCATTTAATTTCTGTTATTTATTTTATGCACTTTAAATATCGGGACACGTATACAAGGTTTTGACATATCATATCGACGCATCTATATATATTATTTGGAATAACCATAGACACTCTATATGCAGTAATGATTGAGTTAGCTATACAGGGTTGAGGTTGATTCTATAATAATATATATAATTTAAGTTGTGATCGAGTCTGAGACATGTACACGGGTCACGATACATATTAATTAATTCAAATATTATATATTAAATTATTGAACTGCTAACTGTGGACTATCAACTATGGACTGCCGACATTGGACAATTAAAATGAATTAAAATATTGTTTATAACATATGAAACTAAACAATTCTTCAAGTTTGCCACTTGATTTCATCTTAAACCTCACTTGTATCTTGACGATTACAATCTGCGTTCAAACCTTTCATGATTCTTGAAAACACCTCAATCGATAGGATGAATCAACCGCACTTCATCCACGGAAGGAAAGATTTATGCATATAGTTATACACCTAAGAAACTCTCGGCAACTGAGTAAACGTTTAACGCGTAGCTGAGCTAATTTCTTAGTGTTATTATTACCCAAAATAACTTGGTAATCCCTTTCAAAGTAGCAAATTTTGTGTCATAACCTGACCTTAACCATAAGGACGAATACAATAACATATGATTTCATCGCGAGGTATTGACCTCTATATGCGACATTTTTCAAAAACTGCATTCATTTTTACAATACAAACCATAGCTTTTATTACATATACAAGGTTTAAACAACTTAATAATGATTATCATTTAGCAATAATCTTAGACTTACAAACTTTACATGTGATAATAACAATACGACCTCCAACATATTTTACATTACAAATCCTCCGATATGCAGTTTTATTTTTGACACAAATATGCATACTCAAGATCTTGCTTAAATTCAACATGTTGCAGCGGAAGCTTTTAGTTATCACCTGAGAATAAACATGCTTAAAACGTCAACATAAAGTTGGTGAGATATAGGTTTAATGCCGGCAGCGTTATAAATATAGACCACAAGATTTCATATATAAACGTTTTAATAAAAATATTCTAAGTTGTTGAGCACTTGATAACCATACTTAACATTTAATCAACGTCGCATATTCCCTTTATTATGAAATCTTACTACACCGTACCAAGTGTAGTCACCGAAACGAAGTACTGTGCAACCGTTGAATACTGGTCGCCCAGTCCGGTTGGGGTTGTCAGGCCCGATAGATCTATCAACAGGATTCGCGTTTACAATACCTCATGTAAATAATAGTTACCAAGTTACAGGGAAGTATGCCAGTGGTACAACTCAACGTAGAATATATATTTTTAATCACTTGTGTCCATAACGTAAATCATAAAATGCATGTATTCTCATCCCGAAATATTTAGAGTTTAAAAGTGGGACTATATACTCACTTTTGCCTTGAAGGTATTTATCACGACTTGGTCTCCGATTGATATCACAAACCTAACCATATATATAATATATCAATATATTTTCTTTTCAAGTAATCGTTACATATATATATATATATATATATATATATATATATATATATATATATATATATATATATATATATATATATATATATATATATATATATATATATATATACTTTTAATACTTTTAATATTTTCTTAGTCCGTAGTTAGCAGTCCGATGTTAGTGGTCCACAATTAGTTGCTTAAATAAAATAAATAAAGACCCCATCGTATTCGTATTGATCAGAATTAATCTTGACCCATGGTACCATGTTGTCAAATGACGTGTTGCGTACATAAAGTACCGTGTTGTCAAATGACGTGTTGCGTACAATCATGAGGTCTTATGATTAATCTTCTCGTGTTGTTTACGGGTGGTCCTGAAATATATAAAATCAAATCATAAGTAAATATATATTAAATATTATGTTAATTAGCCAAGATATGATTAATCCGATTTTGTCATAATATGATATATTACAGGTCTTGAAGTGTTTTTAAAAAAAAATCAAATTAGAAGGATCTATTTAGTTTGCGAACAAGTTTGAAATCACTCAAACTATGTTCTTGTTGTTAAAATTTTACAACACAAAATAAGATAGCTATATAAATATGAATCAAATAAGGTTATGAATAAGGTTACTACCTCAAGTTACTTGGACAAAGCTACTGGAAAAGGTAAGAAAAATCTTGGAATCAAAAGAGTGGTGGAGTGGGATTGAAAGATTGGAAGTAATCTCCTTGAAATCGGATGACTATATTGATACGTTCTTGAGTAGGTAAATGAAGAGAGATTAGGGAGTGAATTAACTTGAAAGAAAATTGGAAATGAAATTGTATGTGTGTGTGTGCAAAATAGCATGATTATGGGATGGATATATAGGAGATTTAGTTTGTTTTCTTGCACAAAAGTCACACATGAGGTTAAATGGCTGGTTTCCACATGTAACATCATGTCTAGTGGCTGATCATTGAAGTTTATTGTTGGTATATACCAATAGTAAATACGTTTAGAAGCTGGGTATGATACGGTTACATATACCCTAGATATACTTGTAGAAATTTTGAGGAATCGGAACGAGAATTCAAATATGGACGGGTTTATAACTGTAAAAGAGGCTCAAAACTGGGCTTTTATTTTTGGGTCAAACCAGGCCAAAATAAAATTTTAAGACATTTTTAATAAAGCAATGTTAGCCCAAAAAAAATTTCCAAACTGACCTGGCAGCTCAACCCCAGCCAGGGGCTCTGCCCCTTGGACCCCGCCAGGGGTTGCTACCCCTTGGACCCCGCTTATCGGGGGCGCTGCCCCCGAACCCTTGTCATAATCAACATAAGTTCAAACAAGTGTGCACTCCACATAATCATAAGTATATATGTCAAAGAACGTTACATATAGTTATCGTTTTGAAAACTTAAGTTAGTGGTCTCAAAGTATACTTATAACTCATTGTTGTTAGTTCACAATGAAATGTTAAACCATCCTTAAATCATGTTAAATATGTATAGATATGTACATATACATAATCGTATAATTATCGTGTGTTATATAGTTCGTGATATCATCGGTCAAATTGGACGATCAAACGTTGTGTGAAACTCTTTTCAAAAACATAAGTCTCAACAGTTTGGATTGCTTATCATGTTGGTAAGGTTTATTTTATGTAAATATTAATCTCATAAGTATAAAACGATCGGAAAAATCTGGGTCGTTACAGTACCTACCCGTTAAATAAATTTCGTCCCGAAATTTTAAAGTTGTACCTATTTTGCGTTGTCGGGAAACAAATGTGGGTACTTTTGTTTCATCTGATCCTCTCATTCCCAAGTAAACTCGGGACCTCTTTGAGCATTCCAACGAACCTTAACGATTGGTATGTTGCTCTGCTTGAGCCGTTTAACTTCACGGTCCATGATTTCGACTGGTTCTTCTATGAATTGTAGTTTCTCATCGACTTGGATTTCTTCAAGAGGAATGGTGAGATCTTCCTTTGCAAGACATTTCTTGAGGTTTGAGACGGGAAATGAATTATGTACTCCGGCGAGTTGTTGTGGTAACTCGAGTCGATAAGCTACCGGTTCGATGCGTTCGATGATCTTGAACGGGCCTACATACCTTGGGTTCAGTTTACCCCTTTTTCCAAAACGTATTACACCTTTCCAAGGTGACACCTTTAGCATAACCATGTCACCGATCTGAAACTCTAATGGTTTCCTTCGGACATCCGCGTAGCTCTTTTGGCGACTACGGGCTGTTTTCAATCTCTCCTTGATTTGCACTATCTTCTCAGTAGTTTCATGGATGATCTCGGGACCAGTTAATTGTCGATCTCCTACTTCATTCCAACAGATAGGGGATCTACACTTCCTTCCATACAGTGCTTCGAATGGTGCAACTTTAATGCTCGCATGATAACTATTATTATACGAGAATTCTGCTAATGGTAGATATTTATCCCATCCATTTCCAAAATCGATCACACATGCCCTGAGCATGTCTTCAAGAGTCTGAATTGTTCTTTCACTCTGCCCGTCAGTTTGCAGATGGTATGCGGTGCTCATATCCAAACGGGTTCCCAGGGCCTCCTGTAGTGATTGCCAAAACTTTGATGTAAATCTACTATCACGATCGGATATAATGGAAATAGGTATTCCATGCATTGAAACAATTTCCTTTATGTATAATCGTAATAGTTTCTCCATTCTATCCGTTTCCTTTATAGGCAAGAAATGTGCAGATTTGGTGAGACGATCAACTATTACCCAAATGGTGTCATAACCCCAGGCAGTCTTAGGTAACTTTGTGATGAAATCCATGGTAATACCATCCCATTTCCATTCTGGGATTTCTGATTGTTGAAGTAACCCTGACGGCTTCTGGTGTTCTGCTTTGACTTTGGAATAAGTTAAACATTCCCCAACATATGTTGCAACATCTGTCTTTAAATTAGGCCACCAATAATGCGTCTTAAGATCTTGATACATCTTTCCAACTCCAGGATGTATCGAGTATCTTGTCTTATGTGCCTCATTCAATATCAACTTCCTTAATCCACCCAACTTCGGTACCCAAATACGGTTTGCAAAATATCGAATTCCGTCTTCCCGCATAACGAGCTGCTTCTCATACTTCTTCATTATTTCATTTCCTATGTTTTCTTTAGTAAGAGCTTCTCGTTGAGCCTCTTTGATTTGTGAGTTGAGATTCATGCGAATTTTTATGTTCATTGCTCGTACTCGAATTAGTTCCCATTCCTTTCTGCTTAGAGCGTCAGCCACTACATTCGCTTTCCCGGGATGATAGCGAATCTCACAATCATAGTCGTTTATCAGCTCGACCCACCTACGTTGCCTCATGTTCAGCTGTTTCTGATCAAAAATATGTTGAAGGCTTTTATGATCAGTAAACACAGTGCATTTAACCCCATATAAATAGTGTCTCCATATCTTCAATGCAAACACTACTGCTCCCAATTCTAAATCATGCGTCGTATAATTCCGCTCGTGAATCTTCAATTGTCGGGATGCGTATGCTATAACTTTCTTCCGTTGCATAAGGACGCAACCAAAACCTTGTCGCGAAGCGTCACAATATATCTCGAAATCATCGTTCCCTTCAGGTAATGATAAAATAGGTGCTGTAGTCAACTTCTTCTTCAGTAATTGAAATGCACTCTCTTGCTCAGAAGTCCATTCGTACTTCTTCCCTTTTTGCGTTAACGCTGTTAATGGTTTAGCTATTCGGGAAAAATCTTGAATAAACCTTCTATAATAACCAGCTAAACCCAAAAATTGGCGTATCTGCGTTGGTGTCTTAGGAGTCTCCCATTTTTCAATGGCCTCAATTTTAGCTGGATCAACCTGAATTCCTTTGCTACTAACAACGTGGCCAAGAAATTGCACTTCTTTCAACCAAAATGCACACTTAGAAAATTTGGCGTATAACTGTTCTTTTCTTAACAATTCTAATACCAACCTTAAATGCTGCTCATGCTCTTGCTCACTCTTGGAATAGATAAGAATATCGTCAATGAAAACGATAACAAAGTTATCTAAATACGGACTACAAACTCGATTCATGAGGTCCATGAATACAGCTGGCGCATTAGTCAACCCAAACGGCATGATCAAAAATTCATAATGACCGTAGCGTGTCCGAAAAGCAGTTTTCAGAATATCTTCTTCTTTGACACGTAATTGATGATAGCCTGATCTTAAGTCGATTTTCGAGTACACACATGATCCTTGCAATTGATCAAATAAGTCATCAATTCTCGGTAGTGGATACCGATTCTTGATAGTTAACTTATTTAATTCACGATAATCTATACACATTCGGAAAGATCCATCTTTCTTCTTGACGAATAAAATCGGAGCTCCCCACGGTGAAGTGCTCGGTCGAATGAAACCACGGTCTAGTAATTCTTGTAACTGGCTTTGTAACTCTTTCATCTCAGATGGTGCAAGTCTATATGGAGCACGAGCCACTGGTGCAGCTCCTGGTACTAGATCTATTTGAAATTCTACAGATCTAAATGGAGGTAATCCCGGCAACTCTTCATGAAATACTTCAGGAAAATCTCTTGCCACAGGCACGTCGTTGATGCTCTTCACTTTTTCCTTCGTTTCGACTTTATTAACATGTGCTAGGATAGCATAGCACCCTTTCTTCAAGCACTTTTGAGCTTTCAAACAACTAATGAGTTTTAGCTTTGAGTTACCCTTCTCTCCATAAATCATTAATGGCGTTCTATCCTTACGAGGAATGCGAATTGCCTTCTTGGCGCACACAACTTCAGCTCCTATTTTGGACATCCAGTCCATGCCGACTATTACATCAAAACTTCCTAATTCTACGGGTATCAAATCAATCTTAAATGTTTCTCCGGCTAAATTTATTTTAAAGTCACGGCAAATTTTATCTGCTTTAATTAGTTTACCATTAGCTAACTCAATCATGTACTTAGCATCTAGAGGTAATAATGAACAATTCAATTTAGCGTGAAAGTCTCTACACACGTAACATCTATCAGCACCAGTATCAAATATAATAGATGCAGATAAGTTATTAATGGTAAACGTACCCGTAACAAGCTCCGGGTCTTCATACGCCTCTCTAGCATTAATAACAAATGCTCTTCCACGTGCAGATCCGTTATTCTTCTCTGGATTCGGGCACTGACTCTTATAATGACCCTGTTTCCCACACCCATAACAAGTAACAGTTGTAGTGACCCGAACTTTTCCATGTTTATATATATTAATTGAGATTGATATTTACATGATTAAATGTTTCCAACATGTTAAGCAATCAAACTTGTTAAGACTTGATTAATTGAAATATGTTTCATATAGACAATTGACCACCCAAGTTGACCGGTGATTCACGAACGTTAAAACTTGTAAAAACTATATGATGACATATATATGGATATATATATATATATATATATATAGTTAACATGATATTATGATAAGTAAACATATCATTAAGTATATTAGCAATGAACTACATATGTAAAAACA
This sequence comes from Rutidosis leptorrhynchoides, assembly GCF_046630445.1. Taxonomy (NCBI): domain Eukaryota; kingdom Viridiplantae; phylum Streptophyta; class Magnoliopsida; order Asterales; family Asteraceae; genus Rutidosis; species Rutidosis leptorrhynchoides. Next base: position 58,846,849 of record NC_092340.1, on the reverse strand, counting down.
AGACTACTAACTTAGTGATTTTTAAACGAGACATATATGTAACGATTATCGTTGTAAAGACATTTAATGTATATATATCATATTAAGAGATATTCATACATGATAATATCATGATAATATAATAATTTAAAATCTCATTTGACATTATAAACATTGGGTTAACAACATTTAACAAGATCGTTAACCTAAAGGTTTCAAAACAACACTTATATGTAACGACTAACGATGACTTAACGACTCAGTTAAAATGTATATACATGTAGTGTTTTAATATGTATTTATACACTTTTGAAAGACTTCAATACACTTATCAAAATACTTCTACTTAACAAAAATGCTTATAATTACATCCTCGTTCAGTTTCATCAACAATTCTACTCGTATGCACCCGTATTCGTACTCGTACAATACACAGCTTTTAGATGTATGTACTATTGGTATATACACTCCAATGATCAGCTCTTAGCAGCCCATGTGAGTCACCTAACACATGTGGGAACCATCATTTGGCAACTAGCATGAAATATCTCATAAAATTACAAAAATATGAGTAATCATTCATGACTTATTTACATGAAAATAAAATTACATATCCTTTATATCTAATCCATACACCAACGACCAAAAACACCTACAAACACTTTCATTCTTCAATTTTCTTCATCTAATTGATCTCTCTCAAGTTCTATCTTCAAGTTCTAAGTGTTCTTCATATATTCTACAAGTTCTAGTTACATAAAATCAAGAATACTTTCAAGTTTGCTAGCTCACTTCCAATCTTGTAAGGTGATCATCCAACCTCAAGAAATCTTTGTTTCTTATAGTAGGTTATCATTCTAATACAAGGTAATAATCATATTCAAACTTTGGTTCAATTTCTATAACTATAACAATCTTATTTCAAGTGATGATCTTACTTGAACTTGTTTTCGTGTCATGATTCTGCTTCAAGAACTTCGAGCCATCCAAGGATCTGTTGAAGCTAGATCCATTTTTCTCTTTTCTAGTAGGTTTATCCAAGGAACTTAAGGTAGTAATGATGTTTATAACATCATTCGATTCATATATATAAAGCTATCTTATTCGAAGGTTTAAACTTGTAATCACAAGAACATAGTTTAGTTAATTCTAAACTTGTTCGCAAACAAAAGTTAATCCTTCTAACTTGACTTTTAAAATCAACTAAACACATTTCTATATCTATATGATATACTAACTTAATGATTTAAAACCTGGAAACACGAAAAACACCGTAAAACCGGATTTACGCCGTCGTAGTAACACCGCGGGCTGTTTTGGGTTAGTTAATTAAAAACTATGATAGACTTTGATTTAAAAGTTGTTATTCTGAGAAAATGATTTTTATTATGAACATGAAACTATATCCAAAAATTATGGTTAAACTTAAAGTGGAAGTATGTTTTCTAAAATGGACATCTAGACGTCGTTCTTTCGACTGAAATGACTACATTTACAAAAACGACTTGTAACTTATTTTTCAGACTATAAACCTATAGTTTTTCTGTTTAGATTCATAAAATATAGTTCAATATGAAACCATAGCAATTTGATTCACTCAAAACGGATTTAAAATGAAGAAGTTATGGGTAAAACAAGATTGGATAATTTTTCTCATTTTAGCTACGTGAAAATTGGTAACAAATCTATTCCAACCATAACTTAATCAACTTGTATTGTATATTATGTAATCTTGAGATACCATAGACACGTATACAATGTTTCGACCTATCATGTCGACACATCTATATATATTTCGGAACAACCATAGACACTCTATATGTGAATGTTGGAGTTAGCTATACAGGGTTGAGGTTGATTCCAAAATATATATAGTTTGAGTTGTGATCAATACTGAGATACGTATACACTGGGTCGTGGATTGATTCAAGATAATATTTATTGATTTATTTCTGTACATCTAACTGTGGACAACTAGTTGTAGGTTACTAACGAGGACAGCTGACTTAATAAACTTAAAACATCAAAATATATTAAAAGTGTTGTAAATATATTTTGAACATACTTTGATATATATGTATATATTGTTATAGGTTCGTGAATCAACCAGTGGCCAAGTCTTACTTCCCGACGAAGTAAAAATCTGTGAAAGTGAGTTATAGTCCCACTTTTAAAATCTAATATTTTTGGGATGAGAATACATGCAGGTTTTATAAATGATTTACAAAATAGACACAAGTACGTGAAACTACATTCTATGGTTGAATTATCGAAATCGAATATGCCCCTTTTTATTAAGTCTGGTAATCTAAGAATTAGGGAACAGACACCCTAATTGACGCGAATCCTAAAGATAGATCTATTGGGCTTAACAAACCCCATCCAAAGTACCGGATGCTTTAGTACTTCGAAATTTATATCATATCCGAAGGGTGTCCCGGAATGATGGGGTTATTCTTATATATGCATCTTGTTAATGTCGGTTACCAGGTGTTCACCATATGAATGATTTTTATCTCTATGTATGGGATGTGTATTGAAATATGAAATCTTGTGGTCTATTATTATGATTTGATATATATAGGTTAAACCTATAACTCACCAACATTTTTGTTGACGTTTTAAGCATGTTTATTCTCAGGTGATTATTAAGAGCTTCCGCTGTCGTATACTTAAATAAGGACGAGATTTGGAGTCCATGCTTGTATGATATTGTGTAAAAACTGCATTCAAGAAACTTATTTTGTTGTAACATATTTGTATTGTAAACCATTATGTAATGGTCGTGTGTAAACAGGATATTTTAGATTATCATTATTTGATAATCTACGTAAAGCTTTTTAAACCTTTATTGATGAAATAAAGGTTATGGTTTGTTTTAAAATGAATGCAGTCTTTGAAAAACGTCTCATATAGAGGTCAAAACCTCGCAACGAAATCAATTAATATGGAACGTTTTTAATCAATAAGAACGGGACATTTCAGTTGGTATCAGAGCGTTGGTCTTAGAGAACCAGAATTTTGCATTAGTGTGTCTTATCGAGTTTGTTAGGATGCATTAGTGAGTCTGGACTTCGACCGTGTTTACTTGAAAAATGATTGCTTAACAAATTTTGTTGGAAACTATATATTTTTAACATGTGAATATTATGTGATATATTAATCTCTTAACGCGTTTGATATTATGTGATAGATGTCTACCTCTAGAATGTGACGATCGCTCCAAATCCATATGGACGAACACGTCATTCATCGATTTCATTGCGAGGTATTTGACCTCTATATGATACGTTTTGTAAACATTGCATTCTTTTGAAAAGGCACACCATAAATGAATATTTAAATCAAAGGTTTTCGACATCTGATGATTTCTACATATAGACAATCACCTTAAATAATAGTTTACAATAGTACTTCCATTGACAATGCAGTCAAAATAAGATACATGGTGATGATTTGGTGAATGCAACGTTTCCTTGATAAATATGCCATGTAAGACTCCATGCACATAGCTTGTCTAACATATAAGCAAACAGCGGAAGACTTCTAGGAACCTGAGAATAAACATGCTAACAAGTGTCAACACAAAGGTTGGTGAGTTCATAGTTTTAGTGTTTCGCATAATCTGTATATAAAGGTGGATCACAAGATTTCAGCTGTTTAATCTAGAAACGTTTATCAAAATATTCTACGAAATTGAGCACCCTGGTAACTAAACTTAATGTATATATAATTTGTACCCTTTGTATAATCATCTTAATAATACACGCAAACCAACGTGTACGCTTCTCAAATAGCATACGTCCGTTAAAAGGCTAGTGCTCTAGGTCGGACGGGGATATCAAGCCCTATGGATCCATATACTACTACTCGCGCCCACCAGTTCTTATAACCGGCAGTTACTAGTTACCAAAGCTAAGGGATTTTCGGTTCAAACTCAGTATAGAATTTAGTATGTACTTGTGTCCATTGTTTAAAATAAATTGCATCTATTCTCAGCCCAAAAATATATATTACAAAAGCATTTAAAAAGGGAGCAAATGAAACTCACACATATAAATATTGTATATCGGTTAATAAAGCATTTGCATGTATTCTCAGCCCAAAAATGTAGAGAGTAAAAGGGATCTTATGAAACTCACACATATAAATATTGTATATCGGTTAATAAAGCATTTGCATGTATTCTCAGCCTAAAAATGTAGAGAGTAAAAGGGATCTTATGAAACTCACACATATAAATATTGTATATCGGTTAATAAAGCATTTGCATGTATTCTCAGCCCAAAAATGTAGAGAGTAAAAGGGATCTTATGAAACTCACCTTAGCCGCATAAAAAGTCGTTCACCAAAATGTGACCGAAACTCGGATTACCAAATAACCGTAGATCTCAACCTAGAGAACATATGTTGGTCAATAATTGTTTATCAAGCTAGGTCAGGTCATAGTGTATCACAATCCTAATGCTCGAGATCGACATACAATAGTTATCAAAAGTTATTTCAAAAAGTCAATCTGACTCCATACAATAGTTGAATGATCATGGCAATCGAATCATTTTAATATTTCACATAGTTTTCCAATTCTTGTAAAATTAAACTATAGGTTTTATAAGGCTTTAAAATATGATAAAACAATCAATTTTGACAATTGTTCAATAAAACGAGACGTGCCTTATATAAGATTTCAGTTACTCGGTTGGTAATATTTAAAAATCCATTTTATCAATCTCGTAAACAAGTTGTTTATATCTTAATTGCAGATTCAAAAGCAATTTCAATTAACGTTAATCATAATTCAGTTGATCATATCTTTTAATCCGTTTATCGAAGCTATTCGATATCTAAATGAAAAGTTATTGATTTTTCGCCAGCTTTCCAAAAACATGTATATCATATACCTTTTAGCAGTAATATATGTATTTAATTCGTGATTCATTATAACTGTTTAACGACGAAATTTAGCATACAAGCATGTATAAATATATATACTCGAGCACTGGACATGGATACACAATTAATATATAAAAGATAAAATATGAGTGCTTACGTATCAATATTGAGATTCAATATTGTAGGAAAGTACGTAAACGTAACGGAGATGATAATCACTAGGTTTGACTTTACGAGCATAATCCCCAAATCATACCCATAACCTCCATAGCTATAACTCATAATTTCCTTAGCTCTATCCCGCTCGAAAAACCATTTTGAAAGTGACAAGCTCATGACCTCGTCGTAGTATTTTATGTATAATATTACTAAAAATATTAAGATTAATAATAATAATAATAATAATCTTAATAATATAATAATAATAATAATAATAATAATAATAATAATAATAATAATAATTAATATAAATAATAAATAATAATAATATTACACATGGAGTAATATATGTGTAAGAACTCGAGCAGAAACTGGACTTTTATAGGCAACTTTTTGAAATCTGATGCCCATGCGATCGCATGGGTTTTTAGTGTATTTGCCATGCGATCGCATGGCCGCCTGATCCAGCTCAAAATGTTTTTGTTTTCTTGTTTGTCGACATATTATTATATAATATATATAATATATATAATTTAAATAATTAATTATATATTATATTAAATTCATGTGCATAGTTGAATTGTAATTTTCGTTCCGATGACCCGTACGTTGTCACTCGACTTATGTCCCGGTTTCGGTTTCTCGAACGCATTTTTGTACGCTTAGAAAACTCGCAATTTACATTTTGTGACTCGTACCTTTGTCAAAATATAGTCTTAAATTATCAATAAACTATATCATTCAAAGTGTATCTTAAACTTTCGAGTGTTTTGGTCATTTACTTCTATAAATCATTGTCTCGCTAATTGTTGATATATATATATATAATAATAAATCGTTTTATGACCAAGTTAATATATATTTTCAACATTCATAAACACGTTTTAAATATACGTCGCAAGTTATTCATACAATTAATATTCCAACTTATCATATATATTCAAATAAATATTTGAACCAATAAGTTTAATGTACGGTATTAAACAATTAAAACTTTATTACGTTTTCAAGTTATAGTATATATATGTATCTATTTACATGTAATGGTTCGCGAATCGTTGAGAACAACCGAAGGGTACTTGAATAGTTCAAAAATTTTGAGATTCGGTTTTACAGACTTTGCTTATCGTGTCGGAAATATTAAATCATTTAAAGATAAAGTTTAAATTTGGTCAGAAATTTTTGGGTCATCACAGTACCTACCCGTTAAAGAAATTTCGTCCCGAAATTTGAGTGAGGTTGTCATGGCTAACAATAAAAATGTTTTTATGATGAATATGAGTCGATAAATAGAGTTTTATCACCGTTGAATAATATGGATAAAACAATCCAATTACTTGAAGCGTATGAGAGAAGCCGTCGTAATAAAGTGAAATGGAGAATAGAGATTCATCTTAACTTTTGACGTATTAACGATTGATTTCCGGAATTTAAGGAATAGAAAATCTTCATAATCTATATAAGATTTGATTCTTCGGAATTTGTGGAAATTAGGATTTTCTTTGATTAAATGCGTAATCTGCCTCGATTGCTATGTCTGATATTTCGCTATAAATTGACCTCTTCCGTTTCATTTCTTTCACCACTCCTACATCTTCTTTCTTATTTTATACATCCCAATAGATTGTGAAAATGCTTAATCCAGTTCTGATTCTTGATATTTTCTTGGCTATCGTATCCTTCATTCTTCTTTTTCATCTGTCACCAGAGGAGGTTATTTTCTTCTACTATTACCTTGGGGTTATAGTGTTTTTCATTCTCCCGTGTCTTTATATTGCTATACGCATTGATATACACGGTTTGTAATTTCATGTTTGTTATCGGGCTTTATATCTCCCCTTATATTTCAATGTCCCTACTTCTGTCTTCTATAATCATTGTCATTCACGGTTAATACTCCCCCTTATTTGCTGCGATTTATACTCCAATTTCTATTTCGGAGCTTTGTCCCTTCGTTTCTTCTTCTTGCGATTAGGCATCTCTTGTAATGGTCCAGAATTCGTAGTTATGGTGTTTTGGATAAACATAGTTAATGTTCTAAGAAAGAAACGGTAATGGCACAATCTGACTTGTCAAATTACCAGAATATCCGGAAAAGACCGAATCATCAAGAAATATATTTTCTTGATATATTTAGAGATTATATGAAATGAAAGAGTTATGTAACATGGTTTATGATTAGGGTGGGATCTGTGAACCTTTATCAAGTTCCATTAGAAACTCAGCATGACTTACTGTAATATAATCACGTTGATCAAGTGTCATTATATTATACTAACTCATGCTTCAATTCCCAACATTACTTTAAAACATCTATTTTTTGAATTTTTTAGATTTTAGACACTAAAATAGTTTCTTTTATGATGTAACAAAGATAGCGCGAAGAGATGAATGATTTCAGATAAGAATGGTTATAAAAAAAATATCTTCAGAAATATGGAGGATATTTATAATGGAAGATACGATGATATCTTAGAATATTTAAGATAAGATGATGATGAAGAATATTATCCGCAAAGGTTTTAGAGTAAGGAGCAAGGTATTTGTGAAGGATTTCAGCAGACACTGAATCATTTGTATTCTTTGAAGGTAGATTTTGTTTTTGTGATTTGTCCACAGCCTCCTTCATGGTCTGCTCAATCCGTTTTCCAGTTCCAAACCTTCTCTTTTCTCAGGTTTACCACCATACTATTCTTTATCATCAAACTTTTGACTGTTAAGGTCGTTTACAGTTTTTGCTGCTTCATCAGCATTTTTCCAAAATAAGGAGAACTAGTTTCGTAGTTTGGGGTGTTTTTCAGAAATTTCACATTCAAAGTATGTAAGTCTAGAAGAAAGATGTTATCTATATATAACTGTTATCGTAGAAAATGCTGCGAGATTCAAAATACTGATTGCTAATTCTTGGTGGTTGGTATGGCATTTATTGTTACAAGATGTGGATGAGTACATGATAGGGTTTCAATGAGTATAAGGATTTTTCGAAAGGTCAAGGATTAATAAAGTTGTTGATAAATTTACTGCTAATGTGGTGGAACATGAAAGGTTCCCCGGTAACAAGAACGTATATGTCAAGGTTATAATAAGGCTAATCTGAAAAGTCGAAGTTGACTAGTTGGAAGTGTGATAAAACTGGATACTTTGAAAAGGGATTGCAAGATTATTTTTGGTAAAAACAACGCTAAAGGATCTTGCAAAGTTTTGAAGTCAAAGTATAGCTTTGAAAGATGTAGAGATCTAAGAATGATGTTACTAGTTCAGAGTTATGACTTGGATTCTGTTCTGTCAGAATATGTAATCAAATTTAGATGAGGATGGTTGCTTTGATTTTTATAAAAGAATATATATTGTTGTGAAAGTAGTGAGTATAGTTGATGATTTGTTAAATCAGAATCGAAGAATGTAACATATTAATTGTGAATTTATATATCTCTCGGGTATTACCTACCCGTTAAAATATTCTCACCATTAACAGTTTGTATAAAAGAATTTTATTAATTACAATCTTCATGAAAATATACCTACATATATATTTTCCTTAGATGTAATTATGGATTTAATGAGTTAACATAATATTAATCTCATCTGGTTTTTGACTAGGACTAGAATATATAATCTCTAAAACTTTTAGAAACTACATATTCTCTGCAAAATATTTCTTCGATAAAGTTATGAATCAATACTTCATCGTTTGTTGTTGTTGGTATTCCTTGGTATCTATGGTGCGTATGTGTAACAACCCGTCCTTATCCACCTGGACGAAATCATCAACATCTGGTTCCATTGCGATGATCGACTCCGAGTAAGGTCTTTAAAATGAGCAAATGCACAGCGGAAGACTTAATTCGTACCTGAGAATAAACATGCTTTAAAAAGTCAACATAAAGTTGGTGAGATATAGGTTTGATGCTAGCAGCGTTATAACTATGGACCACAAGATTTCATATGTAAACATTTTAATAAAAAAATATTCTAAGTGGTTGAGCACTTGGTAACCATACTTAACATTTAATCACGTCGCATATTCCCTTTATTATGAAATCTTACTACACCGTACCAAGTGTAGTCACGAAACGAAGTACTGTGCAACCGTTGAATACTGGTCGTCCAGTCCGGTTGGGGTTGTCAGGCCCGATAGATCTATCAACAGGATTCGCGTTTACAATACCGCTGTAAATAACAGTTACCAAGCTACAGGGAAGTATGCCAGTGGTACAACTCAACGTAGAATATATTTTTCAGTTACTTGTGTCCATATCGTAAAACATAAAATACATGTATTCTTATCCTGAAATATTTAGAGTTTAAAAGTGGGACTATATACTCACCTAATGTATTTTGTAGTAAAAATACATATAACACCATTGATAACTTATAAGGTTGGCCTTCGATTCACGAACCTAATTAATTATATATATTTACATATTGATTAATATCTAAATAACAAATAAAATCAATTTATAGTGTACCAATCCTAATGCTCGAGACTAATATGCAAAAGTTAATAAAAATTTGTTTGACTCAAAAAAACTTCCAAAAGCCTTTACAAAATTATAACCGTTTACAAATATTTAAATATAACAAATTTTATAGTTTTAAAAATATTTTTACAAAATTTATTAAAGTAAATATAATGCATTTATTGATAAATAAAACTTTATGTATATCAAAATGTTAAGTTAATACTTTATAATAATATTTTCAAAAATTTATTCATGTTTAAATATAATTAAATATCGTTGTCATATATTTTTAAATATTTTATAAAATTCTTTAAGGTAAATTATATAATTTTATAACTAAAACTTTATATAAAAATATACCAAATGATAAGTTAATATTTTAATATTTTCATTTAAAATAATACTTCTAATAAAAATAATAATTTTAGTGTTAATGAAAATAAACTGATAGTTATATTAATAATAATGATCAAAATGATAGTTTAATAGTTTTTAATAAAAATATCAATTATCTTTAAATATTCATAATAACAATTATAATAATATTTTGATAATAATAATAATAATAATAATTATAATGATAACAATCTAATAATAATAATAATGATTTTAACGACGACGTAATAAAAATATTTATTTTCAATAATTTGTACAAAAGTTCAATTGGCTATAACTTCAAATTCGTCCGTCGAATCCATTCGACATCTAAATGAAAAGTTTATAGTTTTTCGCCACCTTTCCAAAAACATATTTATCATATACCTTTACTTAGCCACAAGAGTAATTAATTCAGATTCTATCCTAAGTTATATTTTGACAAAAATAAATACACGAACAAGCACAATCCTAAATTCTCGAGCACTAGTCAGGGATACACTAAAAGTAAATAAAAGTCAAGTTTAGAGTGCTCACGTACCAATATTGAGATTCAATATTGCAGGAAAGAATATAGATGCAACGGAGATGATAAACACTAGTTGGACTCACGAGCAAAACCCCCGATCAATACCCATAACCTCCAAAGCTATACCCATAATTTCCTTAATTCTACTCCACTCATGAAACCAGTTTTTTTTGAAACACTTGGGCAGAACCCCGTCATAGAGTTTTGTATATAATTAATAATAATAATACTACTAATTATAAGATTAATATTAATATTAATCTTGATAATACTAATAATAAGAATAATAATAATAAAATTTAAGATTTAAAAATCTTAATTAATATAAATAATCAAATGAATCTTAATACTACGGAGTATAAGTAAAGAGAGGGAAAGAAAGAGAGCAAAGAAAAAAAGAAAACAAAAAATGTGGATTAGAAATGGAAATCGTGGTGTATTTAAAGGCCAGAACCGAGACACGTGTCCCCCACTTCTCAAAAATATCCAACGGTTTTTAATTATATATTTTTATATATTTAATTTATATAATTATTTAAATATTATATTTTATTTACGTTAACGGTAAAGATATAATTTTTACAAAAATTACATTTACTTTGTCACGTGACCAAAGTCCCGGTTCCAGTTTTTCAAAATAAGTTTCGTATGTTGAGAAAATTAACATTTTATGTTTTGGGACTCGTACCTTTATCAAAATAATGGCTTTTAAATTATAAAAACAGTCCCACTAAAAATGTAACTTATCCTTTTGAGTGTTGTGGTCATTTCTTTGTATAAATCAAAGTCTAATTATTTTTTTCAAAGTATATTTTTAAATCGAAAGCGTTTTGTATTTAGATAAATATATTTAGTGAATATATTTTTATTCAAATATTTATTTTTATTAAAATCACGGACCGTTAATGCTTACGAAATGACAACAGGTTTCTAAAAAAAACTACGACTTTTAAGAAAACGTTAAAAACTTTTAATCTTAATAACTCGTTCATAATTTGACAAAGGTAGTTCCAGATATTTATAAAATCCCATTAACTTCTACTCTCGCCAATAAATATAATAATCTTATTTCGAAACCTAGTATTGTATACCTAATACTTTGTTATCGTTATCAAATAAACATATAACGTATATACACATAGATGTTCGTGAATCATCAGGCTTGGTCAAGAGGGTAACTAATCATCCAAATATAGATTTCAAACTTTCTAAACTCAACATTAGAGTTTTTGCTTATCGTGTCTGAAACATATAGAGTTTAAGGTTTAAATTTGGTCAGAAATTTCCGGGTCGTTACAGTACCCACCTGTTAAAAAAATTTCGTCCCCGAAATTTGGTAGAGGTTGTCATAGATAACAATAGGAATGTTTTCATGACGAATATAGGGTAATAATGGAGTTTTACCATTATTGAGAGATATAGATAAAACGATTCGAGCATATGAAGCGCACGAGTGAAGCTATCACAAAAGAGAGTGAAATGAGTAATATGGTATCATTTTAACTAATGACGTGGTTATGATTAATTTCCGGAATTCACGAGATTTAAAGAAAATCTTTTGTAATAAGATTTGGTTCTTCGGCGATTTAGGAAACAGGATCTCCTTTGATTTAATGCGGCAAATCTGTTGTGATTTCTTTGTCGGATATTTCACTTATAAAACTACCCCTTCGTTCCCTTATTTCCATATCCCACATCTTCTACTCTTTCTCCTTAATTCTTACTTAAAGACATTTGCTAATATGCTTCATCCCATTCTAATCCTTGATATACTCCTAATTTTTACATCTATCATCCTTCTTTTTCATTTACCACCAGAAGAGTCTATTTACTTCTACTATACTCTTGCGTTGATAGTGCTTCTAGTTCTCCCATGTCTCTATATTGCTATCGACATTGATATACATGGTTTGTAAATTCTGGGTGGTTGTTGGGTTTTATATCTTCCTTTATACTTCGATGCTCCTGCTTCTGTCTTCTATAATCTTTGTCATCTACAGTTAATATCTCCTCCTATTTGCTGTGATTTTTACCCCAATTTCTATTGTGGGGCTTTGTTCCTTCGTTTTCTCTTCCCGTCCTCAAGTCAAGCAAGCAATGGTCCGGAATTCTTAGATATAAGATTTGGAATGAACATAGCTAATGTTCTCAGAAAGGAATGGTAATGGTACGATTTTGATTTGTCAAATTATTAGAGTATCCAGGAAGATAGAATTATCAGGATGATTTGTTCTTAATACATTTCGGAATTGCATAGAATGTAAGAGCCGTGTAACATGGGACATGATGACGGTACTGTGGATCATCACATTCCATTAGAAACTTAACATGACTTACTGTAATATAATGAAGTTGATCAAGTTTCATTATATTATACTAATTCATGCATCATTTCCCAACACTATTTCAAAACATTCCTATTTTAAACTCAAAGGTTTCAGAATTTAGAAACTAATGCAGTTTCTTTTATATTGTAACGCAGATATTACGGAGGATTAAATGGTTTCAGATATGGATAGCTGTGAAAACATCCTCAGAAATATTGGGGATATTTATAATGAAAGATATGATAATATCTTGGAATTTCTAATGTCGAAGGATGATGATGAAGATTGACCCGTAAGGGTTTAGATTCGGAAGCAAGATGTTTGCTACAGAATCTTCATGATTCTTTATGTACAAGTTTAATCCTTGAAATTTGTTCAGAGTATCCTTTATGGTTTGCTCAATCCGGTTTTCAGTACCAATTTTCTATCAAGCGTTCCTAACACTTCCTCCTTTTATCATCAACTTTTGGTCATTAAGACCGTCTACAACATGCTGCTTTGTCAGCATTTCAAGAATTACTTCATAGTTCAAGACGTTTTTCAGAAACTTCTCATTCGGGGTATGAAATTTTTAGAGGTAAACGTCATAGGTATAGCCGAAGAAGTTCTGCCAGATTTTCAAAATACGACTTGCGGATTCCGCTAAAGGGATGCCGAGCTACTGGTACATGATGTCGTGAAAGGTTCTCCAGTAACGACGGCGAAAGGACAACGTATTTATATCAAGATGATAATAAGACTAGTTTTACTGAGAAGTCAAAGTGGAGCTGTGATAAAAGTGGCTAATTTGGAAAGAAATTGCAAAGTTATTTTGGGTAATAATAACACTAAAGGAATTTACACTGCTACATGATGATTCAGTTTCCGAGAGTTTTCAGGTGCATAACCATATGCAGAAATCTTTCTTCCGTAGACAAGGTGCGACTGGTTCAACTTCTAGATCGAGGCATTTTCAAGAATCATGAAAAGATTTGAATATGAATTGTAATCGTCAAGATACAAATGTGGTTTAAGATAAAATCAAGTGGCAAACTTGAAGATTTGTTTAGTTTCATATGTTATAATCAATATTTTAATTCATTTTAATTGTCCAAAGTTAGCAGTCCAATAGTCCGATAGCTCAATAATATATAGAATTTAATATATAATATTCGAATTAATAAATACGTATCGTGACCCGTGTACCGGTCTCAGTGTCGATCACAACTCAAAGTATATATATATATATTTTGGAATCAACTCCGACCCTGTATAGCCAACTCCCACCTTCACATTTAGAGTGTCTACGGTTGTTCCGAAATATATATATAGATGGGTCAATATGATAAGTCGAAACCTTGTATACGTGTCCCGTTATTTAAATGCGTAAAATAAATTGATATATATCATGACCCATTATACAACGTGTTGTCTCAGAATTAATCCGACGTATTGTTGTACATGTGTCCCGACAGTATGTACAGTGCAGAAATTAAAATTGCGAGAATGTAAATTGCGATAAATTAAATGTTAATCAGTTAGCTGGGAACAGTTAGCCGGAACAGTTAGCGTGTAATCCTATCTCAATTTCAATTAATTAATTCGTTTGTTTCTAACACTTTTTATTTTTGTCCAATGTTTTCTTCGTTATGCCACTTGTTGGATTCTGATAGGTCAAAATCCAAATATGAAATGTGAATATAAATGGTTATTCAGTGGTGAACGGATACGTATATCGGTAGTTGTAAGTAGGATAGTAAATGATCGTTGAATCAGATTCGAAAAATGTACAGTGTAACTTATTAATGTGAATTCTAAATATTCATCGGGTACTACCCACCTGTTAAAATATTTTCATCATTATTAATTTGTACGGAGGAATTTTTAATTACAATCTTTATGAAAATATACTGGCATATATATTTTCTTCAGATGTAATCATAGATTTAATGAGTCAATAAGATATTGAACTCATCAGGTTTATTGTAAACACTAGATTACATAATCTCTAAAGCCTTAGAGATTATTTAGTCGTCATATTGAACGATGGTAGTGAGGTAGAATGGTACGTAAATCGAAGATAATCGATGTAGAACGATATGTAAAACGAAAATAAAGTGGATAGAGCGATACGTAGAACGGTGATTATACTCGAGGTGTAATTTGTGACGTTGAGATTTACGACGTGGTGGTGGTTTGAGGGTGATAAGGATACCATTGGCGTTGATGATGGTGATGATGTTGATGGTGCTGGTACTGAAGATTGCGATGTTGACGTTATTGGAGGTACTGGTTATGCTGCCGGTGCTGCCGCTGGTGTTGGTAACCTTCGCACCAGATTCTCCAAAACCATTACTCGAGCACGTAGTTTGTTAACTTCTTATATTATGTCGGGATGTTTGACGATTGAAACGAGCGGGTGAGTAAGATTCGAAATATGGGATAATATGTAATTGTGATAAGATACTCGGAAAAGAAAAGAGAAAATGGTTTCTCGAACAGGTTCGCCGTTAAGGGTTTTAGGTTCATCGCCAAGAGGCAATTTGGTGGATGGAGGAGATCATTGATGTGAAATAATTTTCGAATAGAGGATGATATTCTAACTTCATAGAATATATATATAATACTAAAGATTATGTAGACCACGGAGCAATTTACGGCATGTGTCAAGCAATTCTACGGTAGCAGATACTCTAAGATATGAATTTTGTCTATACACTATCGATGCACTAAATGCAGTAAAACGTGTCTAGACTAAAGAATGATAAGCAAGCAGTTCCCTAAGGATGATAAGCAGATGGTTTCCGACTAGATATGTTAAGCAAAACTTTTTGGCAGATAGGCACGGTCAAAGTCCAGACTCACTAATGTATCCTAACAACTACCAGTTAGACACACTAATGCAAGGCCTGGTTCGCTAAGACCAACGCTCTGATACCACATGTAACAACCCGTCCTTATCCACCTGGACGAAATCATCAACATCTGGTTCCATTGCGATGATCGACTCCGAGTAAGGTCTTTAAAATGAGCAAATGCACAGCGGAAGACTTAATTCGTACCTGAGAATAAACATGCTTTAAAAAGTCAACATAAAGTTGGTGAGATATAGGTTTGATGCTAGCAGCGTTATAACTATGGACCACAAGATTTCATATGTAAACATTTTAATAAAAAAATATTCTAAGTGGTTGAGCACTTGGTAACCATACTTAACATTTAATCACGTCGCATATTCCCTTTATTATGAAATCTTACTACACCGTACCAAGTGTAGTCACGAAACGAAGTACTGTGCAACCGTTGAATACTGGTCGTCCAGTCCGGTTGGGGTTGTCAGGCCCGATAGATCTATCAACAGGATTCGCGTTTACAATACCGCTGTAAATAACAGTTACCAAGCTACAGGGAAGTATGCCAGTGGTACAACTCAACGTAGAATATATTTTTCAGTTACTTGTGTCCATATCGTAAAACATAAAATACATGTATTCTTATCCTGAAATATTTAGAGTTTAAAAGTGGGACTATATACTCACCTAATGTATTTTGTAGTAAAAATACATATAACACCATTGATAACTTATAAGGTTGGCCTTCGATTCACGAACCTAATTAATTATATATATTTACATATTGATTAATATCTAAATAACAAATAAAATCAATTTATAGTGTACCAATCCTAATGCTCGAGACTAATATGCAAAAGTTAATAAAAATTTGTTTGACTCAAAAAAACTTCCAAAAGCCTTTACGAAATTATAACCGTTTACAAATATTTAAATATAACAAATTTTATAGTTTTAAAAATATTTTTACAAAATTTATTAAAGTAAATATAATGCATTTATTGATAAATAAAACTTTATGTATATCAAAATGTTAAGTTAATACTTTATAATAATATTTTCAAAAATTTATTCATGTTTAAATATAATTAAATATCGTTGTCATATATTTTTAAATATTTTATAAAATTCTTTAAGGTAAATTATATAATTTTATAACTAAAACTTTATATAAAAATATACCAAATGATAAGTTAATATTTTAATATTTTCATTTAAAATAATACTTCTAATAAAAATAATAATTTTAGTGTTAATGAAAATAAACTGATAGTTATATTAATAATAATGATCAAAATGATAGTTTAATAGTTTTTAATAAAAATATCAATTATCTTTAAATATTCATAATAACAATTATAATAATATTTTGATAATAATAATAATAATAATAATTATAATGATAACAATCTAATAATAATAATAATGATTTTAACGACGACGTAATAAAAATATTTATTTTCAATAATTTGTACAAAAGTTCAATTGGCTATAACTTCAAATTCGTCCGTCGAATCCATTCGACATCTAAATGAAAAGTTTATAGTTTTTTGCCACCTTTCCAAAAACATATTTATCATATACCTTTACTTAGCCACAAGAGTAATTAATTCAGATTCTATCCTAAGTTATATTTTGACAAAAATAAATACACGAACAAGCACAATCCTAAATTCTCGAGCACTAGTCAGGGATACACTAAAAGTAAATAAAAGTCAAGTTTAGAGTGCTCACGTACCAATATTGAGATTCAATATTGCAGGAAAGAATATAGATGCAACGGAGATGATAAACACTAGTTGGACTCACGAGCAAAACCCCCGATCAATACCCATAACCTCCAAAGCTATACCCATAATTTCCTTAATTCTACTCCACTCATGAAACCAGTTTTTTTTGAAACACTTGGGCAGAACCCCGTCATAGAGTTTTGTATATAATTAATAATAATAATACTACTAATTATAAGATTAATATTAATATTAATCTTGATAATACTAATAATAAGAATAATAATAATAAAATTTAAGATTTAAAAATCTTAATTAATATAAATAATCAAATGAATCTTAATACTACGGAGTATAAGTAAAGAGAGGGAAAGAAAGAGAGCAAAGAAAAAAAGAAAACAAAAAATGTGGATTAGAAATGGAAATCGTGGTGTATTTAAAGGCCAGAACCGAGACACGTGTCCCCCACTTCTCAAAAATATCCAACGGTTTTTAATTATATATTTTTATATATTTAATTTATATAATTATTTAAATATTATATTTTATTTACGTTAACGGTAAAGATATAATTTTTACAAAAATTACATTTACTTTGTCACGTGACCAAAGTCCCGGTTCCAGTTTTTCAAAATAAGTTTCGTATGTTGAGAAAATTAACATTTTATGTTTTGGGACTCGTACCTTTATCAAAATAATGGCTTTTAAATTATAAAAACAGTCCCACTAAAAATGTAACTTATCCTTTTGAGTGTTGTGGTCATTTCTTTGTATAAATCAAAGTCTAATTATTTTTTTCAAAGTATATTTTTAAATCGAAAGCGTTTTGTATTTAGATAAATATATTTAGTGAATATATTTTTATTCAAATATTTATTTTTATTAAAATCACGGACCGTTAATGCTTACGAAATGACAACAGGTTTCTAAAAAAAACTACGACTTTTAAGAAAACGTTAAAAACTTTTAATCTTAATAACTCGTTCATAATTTGACAAAGGTAGTTCCAGATATTTATAAAATCCCATTAACTTCTACTCTCGCCAATAAATATAATAATCTTATTTCGAAACCTAGTATTGTATACCTAATACTTTGTTATCGTTATCAAATAAACATATAACGTATATACACATAGATGTTCGTGAATCATCAGGCTTGGTCAAGAGGGTAACTAATCATCCAAATATAGATTTCAAACTTTCTAAACTCAACATTAGAGTTTTTGCTTATCGTGTCTGAAACATATAGAGTTTAAGGTTTAAATTTGGTCAGAAATTTCCGGGTCGTTACAGTATGACGTTGATGTTCAAGGTACATATTGTGATGTTGAGACTTGCGGTGCGGATGTTGTTGGTGGTGGTAATGGTACTGTTGGTGTTGTTGTCGGTGGTATTGTTGATGCCGGTGATTCTGCTGGTGCTTATAACCTTTGCACCATATTCTCCAAAGCCACTACCCGAGTGCGAAGCTCGTTGACTTCTTCTACTACACCGGGATGATTGTCGGTTCGGACGAGCGGATGAATAAGATTCAGAATTTGAGATAGTATATTATCGTGACGAGATACTCTGGAAATGAGAGAGAAAATAGTGCCTCGAACAGGTTCGCCAGTAAGTGCTTTAGGTTCTTCGCCAAGAGGAAAATGTGGTGAATGGAAGGGATCACCTTCTTCTTGTCTCCAATGACTAAGCAGGCTACGAACCCATCCCCAATTCATCCAGAATAGGTGATGGCTGATTGGTTGATCCATTCCGGTTACACTGTCTGCAGAATTCAGGTGAATATCCATATCGGAATAGCTGTCAAAGTTTAAGGAATTTAAACTAGATACCGGATCCATCTTGTATAATTAGGGAGATGATTTTTGATATGAATTATATTATAGAATTTAGTTTGGTATTCTTCAATACATAATTTACATATGTATATATAATACCAAATTCCATAAATCACAGAGAAATTTTCGGAAGATGTCAGGAAAAGTTTACAGTAACAGATACGCTAAGATATGAATTTTTGTCTATACACTATTTATGCAATAAATGCAGGAAAACGTGTCTAGACTTAAGAATGATAAGCATGTAATATCCGACAAGAAATGATAAGCAAAACTTTTAACATGCAGACACGGTCGAAGTCCAGACTTACTAATGCATCCTAACAACTATCAGTTAGACACACTCGTGCAAGACCTGGTTCACTAGGACCAACGCTCTGATACCAACTGTGACGATCGCTCCAAATCCATATGGACGAACACGTCATTCATCGATTTCATTGCGAGGTATTTGACCTCTATATGATACGTTTTGTAAATATTGCATTCTTTTGAAAAGGCACACCATAAATGAATATTTAAATCAAAGGTTTTCGACATCTGATGATTTCTACATATAGACAATCACCTTAAATAATAGTTTACAATAGTACTTCCATTGACAATGCAGTCAAAATAAGATACATGGTGATGATTTGGTGAATGCAACGTTTCCTTGATAAATATGCCATGTAAGACTCCATGCACATAGCTTGTCTAACATATAAGCAAACAGCGGAAGACTTCTAGGAACCTGAGAATAAACATGCTAACAAGTGTCAACACAAAGGTTGGTGAGTTCATAGTTTTAGTGTTTCGCATAATCTGTATATAAAGGTGGATCACAAGATTTCAGTTGTTTAATCTAGAAACGTTTATCAAAATATTCTACGAAATTGAGCACCCTGGTAACTAAACTTAATGTATATATAATTTGTACCCTTTGTATAATCATCTTAATAATACACGCAAACCAACGTGTACGCTTCTCAAATAGCATACGTCCGTTAAAAGGCTAGTGCTCTAGCTCGGACGGGGATATCAAGCCCTATGGATCCATATACTACTACTCGCGCCCACCAGTTCTTATAACCGGCAGTTACTAGTTACCAAAGCTAAGGGATTTTCGGTTCAAACTCAGTATAGAATTTAGTATGTACTTGTGTCCATTGTTTAAAATAAATTGCATCTATTCTCAGCCCAAAAATATATATTACAAAAGCATTTAAAAAGGGAGCAAATGAAACACACACATATAAATATTGTATATCGGTTAATAAAGCATTTGCATGTATTCTCAGCCCAAAAATGTAGAGAGTAAAAGGGATCTTATGAAACTCACACATATAAATATTGTATATCGGTTAATAAAGCATTTGCATGTATTCTCAGCCTAAAAATGTAGAGAGTAAAAGGGATCTTATGAAACTCACACATATAAATATTGTATATCGGTTAATAAAGCATTTGCATGTATTCTCAGCCCAAAAATGTAGAGAGTAAAAGGGATCTTATGAAACTCACCTTAGCCGCATAAAAAGTCGTTCACCAAAATGTAACCGAAACTCGGATTACCAAATAACCGTAGATCTCAACCTAGAGAACATATGTTGGTCAATAATTGTTTATCAAGCTAGGTCAGGTCATAGTGTATCACAATCCTAATGCTCGAGATCGACATACAATAGTTATCAAAAGTTATTTCAAAAAGTCAATCTGACTCCATACAATAGTTGAATGATCATGGCAATCGAATCATTTTAATATTTCACATAGTTTTCCAATTCTTGTAAAATTAAACTATAGGTTTTATAAGGCTTTAAAATATGATAAAACAATCAGTTTTGACAATTGTTCAATAAAACGAGACGTGCCTTATATAAGATTTCAGTTACTCGGTTGGTAATATTTAAAAATCCATTTTATCAATCTCGTAAACAAGTTGTTTATATCTTAATTGCAGATTCAAAAGCAATTTCAATTAACGTTAATCATAATTCAGTTGATCATATCTTTTAATCCGTTTATCGAAGCTATTCGATATCTAAATGAAAAGTTATTGATTTTTCGCCAGCTTTCCAAAAACATGTATATCATATACCTTTTACCAGTAATATATGTATTTAATTCGTGATTCATTATAAATGTTTAACGACGAAATTTAGCATACAAGCATGTATAAATATATATACTCGAGCACTGGACATGGATACACAATTAATATATAAAAGATAAAATATGAGTGCTTACGTATCAATATTGAGATTCAATATTGTAGGAAAGTACGTAAACGTAACGGAGATGATAATCACTAGGTTTGACTTTACGAGCATAATCCCCAAATCATACCCATAACCTCCATAGCTATAACTCATAATTTCCTTAGCTCTATCCCGCTCGAAAAACCATTTTGAAAGTGACAAGCTCATGACCTCGTCGTAGTATTTTATGTATAATATTACTAAAAATATTAAGATTAATAATAATAATAATAATAATCTTAATAATATAATAATAATAATAATAATAATAATAATAATAATAATTAATATAAATAATAAATAATAATAATATTACACATGGAGTAATATATGTGTAAGAACTCGAGCAGAAACTGGACTTTTATAGGCAACTTTTTGAAATCTGATGCCCATGCGATCGCATGGGTTTTTAGTGTATTTGCCATGCGATCGCATGGCCGCCTGATCCAGCTCAAAATGTTTTTGTTTTCTTGTTTGTCGACATATTATTATATAATATATATAATATATATAATTTAAATAATTAATTATATATTATATTAAATTCATGTGCATAGTTGAATTGTAATTTTCGTTCCGATGACCCGTACATTGTCACTCGACTTATGTCCCGGTTTCGGTTTCTCGAACGCATTTTTGTACGCTTAGAAAACTCGCAATTTACATTTTGTGACTCGTACCTTTGTCAAAATATAGTCTTAAATTATCAATAAACTATATCATTCAAAGTGTATCTTAAACTTTCGAGTGTTTTGGTCATTTACTTCTATAAATCATTGTCTCGCTAATTGTTGATATATATATATATATAATAACAAATCGTTTTATGACCAAGTTAATATATATTTTCAACATTCATAAACACGTTTTAAATATACGTCGCAAGTTATTCATACAATTAATATTCCAACTTATCATATATATTCAAATAAATATTTGAACCAATAAGTTTAATGTACGGTATTAAACAATTAAAACTTTATTACGTTATCAAGTTATAGTATATATATGTATCTATTTACATGTAATGGTTCGCGAATCGTTGAGAACAACCGAAGGGTACTTGAATAGTTCAAAAATTTTGAGATTCGGTTTTACAGACTTTGCTTATCGTGTCGGAAATATTAAATCATTTAAAGATAAAGTTTAAATTTGGTCAGAAATTTTTGGGTCATCACATAGAACAAGTCCCATTGACTCACCTGAAAAGACCCGTCCTTATCCATCCGGACGATATCTTCAACATTTGGTCCCATTGCGATGGTCGACTCCAAGTAATGTCCTTAAATTGAGCAAATGCACAGCGGAAGACTTAATTCGTACCTGAGAATAACATGTTTTAAAACGTCAACATAAAGTTGGTGAGATATATAGGTTTGTTGCTAGCAGCGTTATAACTATGGACCACAAGATTTCATATGTAAACATTTTAATAAAAATATTCTAAGTGGTTGAGCACTTGGTAACCATACTTAACAATTAATCACGTCGCATATTCCCTTTATTATGAAATCTTACTACACCGTACCAAGTGTAGTCACGAAACGAAGTACTGTGCAACCGTTGAATACTGGTCGTCCAGTCCGGTTGGGGTTGTCAGGCCCGATAGATCTATCAACAGGATTCGCGTTTACAATACCGCTGTAAATAATAGTTACCAAGCTACAGGGAAGTATGCCAGTGGTACAACTCAACGTAGAATATATTTTTCAGTTACTTGTGTCCATAACGTAAATCATTTATAAAAACAGCGCATGTATTCTCAGCCCAAAAATATTTAAAGTTTAAAAGGGACTATATACTCACCTAATGTATTTTGTAGTAAAAATACATATAACATCATTTAACATGTGCAAGGTTGGCATTGGATTCACGAACCTATATTATTCATATATATATATTAATACATAGAATTGTAATCGAATAAGCTTACATATTTTTATTAATGATATACTTGTTATATTTAATAATTTATAGTTTTATTAATTAATTAAATATATTTATTTTATATACACTTTTTAATGAATAATTAATAAAAATTTTAATATAGTTATGTGTATTAAATATATTCTTAAGTAACTAATATTTATAAAATAATATTGATAATACTTATAATTTTAGTGAAAATTCTAAATAAAAACACAATTTTAACAAAATAATGAGTCTTTTAATAATAGTAATAAATATGATAATAATAATAATAATAATAATAATAATAATAATAATAATAATAATAATAATAATAATAATAATAATTTTGAAAATAAAGACTACCTTTGAAGAGCTATTTTAAAAAGAATTGCACCAAACCGGGATTGAACCCGAGACCTCTCGACACCACACAAACGCCCTAACCATTGATCTGTTTCCATTTTTCTGATATAGCATAGGTTAATTTAAATATAACCGTTTCTTAGCAGCGACCACAAATGGGTCTCGGCCCATTCGAAATTATTTAGAAGCTCAGTACTTAAAACAAATCCCACGGCCCAAAATTAAACCTAGTGTTCCCTTGTTAACAGTCTGCTACCGAAAAAATAATAATACGTCCATGATGTTTTGAATATTAACAGCTGGAGGATAACAATTATTTGTGGGGTCTTTGGTCCATTATCTAACATCTTAATTGATTTAAATCATCATCATTCCATTTCCCTTTTAGTTTGAATGACACCATGATCATTTCCTTCCAGCATCAATTCTTATTTCATCATCATCACACGTTATCATTCAACACATTTTTTTTTTATTCGAACTGGAGTAGAAATAGAGAGCATCTAGCGAATAGTAGCGGTTAGTGAATATGGTTTCAAAGAGTGTGGTGGTGATGGGTGTTTAATGGTGTTCAAGATAAAAAGGTGAGGGTGTTGCGGTTATGATAGCCGAAGGTGGTGAAAATTAATGGGTAGAAGGGTGGCGGTTTAGGTTTAGCTAGGTGGTAGTTTTGATCGTGGTAGCGTGATAGGGTGGTGTTGGAGGTTGTTTACGATGGTGGAAGTGGTGATTGTGATGATTGGTTGTTCACGATGGAGGAGGTTGTGCGAAGGTAGTGACGGTGCAAGTATGGTGGTTGGCAATAGTTTATGACGATTGTAGTTGATGTTGTTTGAACGAAAATAGAGAAATATAGAAACGGTTTACGGTTCAAGTGGGTTTCCGTTGGGTGGTTTGTGGTTGAAAAAATGATGGCGTAAATGGTGATTGTTTAGGGTGGTTGTGACCGATGGTTCATGATGATCTTAGGATGATAGTCGATTGGGTTCCACGACGGTGGTTCGGTTTTGTGAACACGTACAGTAGCCAGCTCGGTTTAGCCGAAGTGAGTGGGTTTCAATGATGGAGGTAAACCGATCAAGATGGTGGTTTGGGTCTTCGAGTTAAATAGTAGCAGTAGGATAAAATAAAAACAATAGTAATAAGTGGCGACTTTAGTGGGGGTTTTCCAGCTGCAAATAGCAACAAAAGGTGGCGGTGTTTGTGATGATTCTTGCGATGGATCGAGAAAGAATATGAGGTAAATAGATGCAGTAGTTTGAAGGTGATGGTGAGGTTGTGGTTTATGATTATGGTGTGATGGCGGTTGTAGGAAACCGGTGGTGAACGATGGAGTTAAAGGTGGTGATCGGTTGATGAAGATGATCATGGTGGTGGTGGAAGTCGAAGCAGGAGAGTAGAGAAGATAGATGGTGATTGTCATAGGTGGTGAATCATGGTTGTCGAATGGTGGTTTGCCGGAACTCGATGGTGAGTGTTGGGGTGATGAAGTAGCCGTCGGTTACAGTTAAAAGAGTGGGTTTGGTTGTGAGGTTCTCAAGTATATAACTCATCTTTATATAAAATAATAATAATAATAATAATAATAATATGATATTATGTATTGATTGGAGTCAAGTAAATGATAGTGGTGTCCGATCAAAACAACAAAAAGAAACAAAATGTAATAGTGATCAAATAGTAGTTTGATTATTGGTTGTAGTTGAAACTAAGCAGATATATGTATATGTATATTATATACAATTAAAATAGTGGGAATGGTGATGGATGAAATGGCGTAAGTTATCTATCTATCATAATCGTTATATATGTATACACAGCTGTAAAGTTGAGCAAACATACATATTCAATCATCCTATTCAATTCACGAATTAAATGAAATCAGAAAATATATATAATTATATTAATAATATAATTTAAAATAAAAACGGGTGAATATATTAGTCGTCGTCTTATACCGACTGAATTTCGTACTTCATGTTAATCAGTGGTGGATAAAAAAAATACTCAGATAAATTCCAAATTTTTAATTAGTTTTCTTTATTTAATTTGGTCATTATTTATTTTACAATATAAATTCTAATAATTAAATTATATAATATTCCAGATTATATTTCAAATTATAAATACCTATTTATATATATCATCTATTTACAAATAGTTGTTCGTGAATCGTCGGGAATGGTCATAGGGTATCTAATTATCTGAATATAGATTCCAAACTTTCTAGACTCAACATTACAGATTTTGCTTATCGTGTCGAAAACATATAGAGATTAGAGTTTAAATTTGGTTGAAAATTTCCGGGTCATTACAGTACCTACCCGTTAAAGAAATTTCGTCCCCGAAATTTGGTAGAGGTTGTCATAGATAACAATAGGAATGTTTTCATGACGAATATGAGGTAATAATGGAGTTTATCTTTATTGGAAGATATAGATATAACGATTCGATCATGTGAAGCGCACGAGTGAAGTTATCACAAAAGAATGAAATGAGTAGGTAAATATATTTGTTTTAACCGACGACGTAGTTACTATTGACTTCCGAGATTTAAGGGACTTTAAGAAAATCTTACGTATTCAGATTTGGTTTTTCGGCGATTTAGAAAAATCAGCATCTTCTTTGATTTAATGCGGCATTCTGTTTTGATTTCTCTGTCGGATATTTCACTATAAATCTACCCCTTCGTTTCCTTATTTTCCACAACTCACATCTTCTATTATTTTTTTTTTTTTAATTTCTACTTTAAGACATTCGTCAATATGCTCCATCCCATTCTGATTCTTGATATACTCCTAACTTTCGTATCTATAATTCTTCTTTTTCGTCTATCACCAGAAGAATCTATTTACTTCTACTATACTCTTGTGTTTATAGTGTTTCTAGTTCTCCCGTGTCTTTATATTGCTATATGCATTGATATACACGGTTTGTAATTTCTGGGTGGTTGTTGGGTTTTATATCTTCCCTTATGCTTCGATGTCCCTGTTTCTTTCTTCTATAATCATTGTCATCCACAGTTAATGCTCTCTCCTATTTGCTGCGATTTATACTCCAATTTCTATTTTTGGAGCTTTATTCTTTCGTTTCCTCTTCCCGTCCTCGAGTCAAGCGAGCAATGGTCCGGAATTCGTAGGTATGAAATTCGGAATGAACATAGCTAATGCTCTAAGAAAGAAATGGTAATGGCACGATTTTTGACTTGTCAAATTACCAGAATATCCTGGAAAGATAGAACTATCAAGATGATATGTTCTTAATATATTTGGAGATTGAATAGAATGTAAGAGTCGTGTAACATGGCACATGATGATGGTACTGTGAATCATCACATTCCATTAGAAACTTAACATGACTTACTGTAATATAATGAAGTTGATCAAGTTTCATTATATTATACTAATTCACGCATCAGTTCCCAACACTGCTTCAAAACATTCATATTTTAAACTTGAAGATTTAAAAATTTAGAAACTAACACAGTTTCTTTTATGTTATAATGCAGATGTTACGAAGAGATAAATATTCTCAGATAAGAATACTTATGAAAATATCTTCAGAAATATTGAGGATATTTATAATGAAAGGCACGATGATATCGTAAATCTTCTATCATTGATGGATAACGAGGAAGATTTGTCTGCGAAGGTTTAGAATGAGGAGTAATGTGTTTGCTAATGATTTCAACAGGTACGGAATCATTTGGATCCTTTGAAGTCAGGTTTAGTTTTCACGATTTGTTCACGTCCTCCTTTATACTTTGCTCAAACCTTTTTCCAGTTCTCAACCTTCTCTTTTTCGGAGCTTTACCAATACACTGTACTGTATCATCAAACTTTTGACCGTTATAGTCCTTTACAGTTTTTGCTGCTTCCTTAGTATTTCAAGAACTACTTCATAATCCAGGGTGTTTTTCAGAAACTTCACATTCGAAATATGTAACTCTTAGGGATAGACGTTTTCGGTATAACTGGAAGAATTTCTACGAGATTTTCAAAATACTGTTTGCGAATTTCGCCCAAGAGATCTGCTGATAATGTTGTGATATATAAAAGGTTCTCTGGTACGACGGCAAAAGGACAGGGTATAAATATCGAGGTTATAATAGGAGTAGTCTCACTGAGAAGTCGAAGTGGAGCTGTGACAAAATTAGCTTCCTGAAAAGAAATTGTAGGGTTGTTTTTGCTAATAAATGGCAAAAGATTCAACACAGTATGTGTTAAACTATGAATTTAGGTTCGGGACTTTTTCAGGTACATAAATCTTTTCTTCCGTAGATGAAATGCGATTGGTTCGTCTTTCCGATCGAGGTGTTTTCAAGAATCATGAAAAATTTGAATGAGGAGTATAATTATCGAAGTACAAATGAGGTTTAGGATGAAATCAAGTGGCAAACTTGAAGAATTGTTTAGTTTCATATGTTATAATCAGCATTTTAACTCATTTTAATCGTCCCAAAGTTAGCAGTCCGATAGTCCGATTGTCCAATGGTTCAATAAATTCATATATAAATTAGATATATATTATATTTGAATTACATAATACGTATCGTGACCCGTGTACCGGTCTCGGTGTCGATCACAACTCAAAGTATATATATATTTTGGAATCAACTCTGACCCTGTATAGCCAACTCCCACCTTCACATATAGAGTGTCTATGGTTGTTCCAAAATATATATATAGATGGGTCGACATGATAAGTCGAAACCTTGCATACGTGTCCCGTTATTTATAGTGCGTAAAAGTAAATAACAGAAATTAAATGACGGTAAATAAAATTGCGAGAATGTAAAATTGCGATAAATTAAACGTTAATCAGTTAGCTGGGAACAGTTAGCCGGAACAGTTAGCGTGGATTCCTAACAATATTTCAATTTAGTTAATTCGTCTGTTTCTAACAAATTTTATTTTATCCAATGTTTTCTTCTTTATGCCACTTGTTGGATTCTGATAGGTAAAAATCCGAATATGAAATTTGAATGAAAATGGTTATTCTGTGATGAACGGATACGTATATCGATAGTTGTAAGTAGGATAGTATATGATCGTTGAATCAGATTCGAAGAATGTAAAGTGTAACTTATTAATGTGAATTTTAAATATTCCTCGGGTACTACCCACCCGTTAAAATATTTTCATCATTAACAGTTTGTACGAAAGAATTTTTAATTACAATCTTTATGAAAATACACTTGCATATATATTTTCTTCAGATATAATCATAAATTTAATGAGTCAATAAGATATTAAGCTCATTAGGTTTATTGTTAATACTAGATTACATAATCTCTAGAGCATTAGAGATTACTTAGTCGTCATATTGAACGAAGATAGTGAGATAGAATGGTACGTAAATCGAAGATAATCGATGTAGAACGATATGTAAAACGAAAATAAAGTGTATAGAGCGACACATAAAGCGGTGATTATACTCGAGGTGTAATTTGTGACGTTGAGATTTACGACGTGGTTGTGGTTTGAGAGTGATAAGGATACCATTGACGTTGATGATGGTAATGCTGTTGATGGTGCTGGTACTGAAGATTGCGATGTTGATGTTACTGGAGGTACTGGTTATGCTGCCGGTGCTGCCGCTGGTGTTTGTAACCTTCGCACCATATTCTCCAAAGCCGTCACGCGAGCGCGAAGTTCGTTAACTTCTGCTAGTACACCGGGATGATTGGTGGTTGGAGTGAGCGAATGAACAAGATCTGAAATATGGGATAGTATATAATCGTGATGAGATACTCTAGAAATGAGAGAGAAAATGGTTTCTCGAACAGGTTCACCGGTAAGTGCTTCAGGTTCATCGCCAAGAGGGCAATTTGGTGGATGGAAGGGATCACCCTCTTCATGTCTCCAGTGACTTAGTATATTACGAACCCACCCCCAATTCATCCAGAATAGATGATGGGAGATTGGTTGATCCATTCCGGTGATGCTGCCTTCGGAGCTTGAATGAAAATCCATATCGGCATAGCTGTCATAATCTGAGGAATTCGAACTAGATGCGGAATCCATCTTGTATAATCGGAAAAATGAATTTTTGGTATGAAATAGATTATAGAAGTTAGATTTGATATTCTTCTATACATACTTTACATATGTATATATAATACCAAAATCCCGTAAATTACGGAGAATCTTTGAAAAGATGTCAACTAAAGTCCAAAGTAACAGATATGCTAAGATATGAATTTTGTCTATACACTATCGATGCACTAAATGCAGTAAGACGTGTCTAGACTTATGAATGATAAGCAGGCAATTCCCTAAGGATAATAAGCAAATAATTTACGACTAGAAATGATAAGCAAAACTTTTGACATGCAGGCACGGTCAAAGTCCAGACTCACTAATGCATCCTAACAACTACCAGTTAGACACACTAATGCAAGGCCTGGTTCGCTAAGACCAACGCTCTGATACCAACTGAAAAGACCCGTCCTTATCCATCCGGACGATATCTTCAACATTTGGTCCCATTGCGATGGTCGACTCCAAGTAATGTCCTTAAATTGAGCAAATGCACAGCGGAAGACTTAATTCGTACCTGAGAATAACATGTTTTAAAACGTCAACATAAAGTTGGTGAGATATATAGGTTTGTTGCTAGCAGCGTTATAACTATGGACCACAAGATTTCATATGTAAACATTTTAATAAAAATATTCTAAGTGGTTGAGCACTTGGTAACCATACTTAACAATTAATCACGTCGCATATTCCCTTTATTATGAAATCTTACTACACCGTACCAAGTGTAGTCACGAAACGAAGTACTGTGCAACCGTTGAATACTGGTCGTCCAGTCCGGTTGGGGTTGTCAGGCCCGATAGATCTATCAACAGGATTCGCGTTTACAATACCGCTGTAAATAATAGTTACCAAGCTACAGGGAAGTATGCCAGTGGTACAACTCAACGTAGAATATATTTTTCAGTTACTTGTGTCCATAACGTAAATCATTTATAAAAACAGCGCATGTATTCTCAGCACAAAAATATTTAAAGTTTAAAAGGGACTATATACTCACCTAATGTATTTTGTAGTAAAAATACATATAACATCATTTAACATGTGCAAGGTTGGCATTGGATTCACGAACCTATATTATTCATATATATATATTAATACATAGAATTGTAATCGAATAAGCTTACATATTTTTATTAATGATATACTTGTTATATTTAATAATTTATAGTTTTATTAATTAATTAAATATATTTATTTTATATACACTTTTTAATGAATAATTAATAAAAATTTTAATATAGTTATGTGTATTAAATATATTCTTAAGTAACTAATATTTATAAAATAATATTGATAATACTTATAATTTTAGTGAAAATTCTAAATAAAAACACAATTTTAACAAAATAATGAGTCTTTTAATAATAGTAATAAATATGATAATAATAATAATAATAATAATAATAATAATAATAATAATAATAATAATAATAATAATAATAATAATAATAATAATAATAATAATAATAATAATAATTTTGAAAATAAAGACTACCTTTGAAGAGCTATTTTAAAAAGAATTGCACCAAACCGGGATTGAACCCGAGACCTCTCGACACCACACAAACGCCCTAACCATTGATCTGTTTCCATTTTTCTGATATAGCATAGGTTAATTTAAATATAACCGTTTCTTAGCAGCGACCACAAATGGGTCTCGGCCCATTCGAAATTATTTAGAAGCTCAGTACTTAAAACAAATCCCACGGCCCAAAATTAAACCTAGTGTTCCCTTGTTAACAGTCTGCTACCGAAAAAATAATAATACGTCCATGATGTTTTGAATATTAACAGCTGGAGGATAACAATTATTTGTGGGGTCTTTGGTCCATTATCTAACATCTTAATTGATTTAAATCATCATCATTCCATTTCCCTTTTAGTTTGAATGACACCATGATCATTTCCTTCCAGCATCAATTCTTATTTCATCATCATCACACGTTATCATTCAACACATTTTTTTTTTATTCGAACTGGAGTAGAAATAGAGAGCATCTAGCGAATAGTAGCGGTTAGTGAATATGGTTTCAAAGAGTGTGGTGGTGATGGGTGTTTAATGGTGTTCAAGATAAAAAGGTGAGGGTGTTGCGGTTATGATAGCCGAAGGTGGTGAAAATTAATGGGTAGAAGGGTGGCGGTTTAGGTTTAGCTAGGTGGTAGTTTTGATCGTGGTAGCGTGATAGGGTGGTGTTGGAGGTTGTTTACGATGGTGGAAGTGGTGATTGTGATGATTGGTTGTTCACGATGGAGGAGGTTGTGCGAAGGTAGTGACGGTGCAAGTATGGTGGTTGGCAATAGTTTATGACGATTGTAGTTGATGTTGTTTGAACGAAAATAGAGAAATATAGAAACGGTTTACGGTTCAAGTGGGTTTCCGTTGGGTGGTTTGTGGTTGCGAAAATGATGGCGTAAATGGTGATTGTTTAGGGTGGTTGTGACCGATGGTTCATGATGATCTTAGGATGATAGTCGATTGGGTTCCACGACGGTGGTTCGGTTTTGTGAACACGTACAGTAGCCAGCTCGGTTTAGCCGAAGTGAGTGGGTTTCAATGATGGAGGTAAACCGATCAAGATGGTGGTTTGGGTCTTCGAGTTAAATAGTAGCAGTAGGATAAAATAAAAACAATAGTAATAAGTGGCGACTTTAGTGGGGGTTTTCCAGCTGCAAATAGCAACAAAAGGTGGCGGTGTTTGTGATGATTCTTGCGATGGATCGAGAAAGAATATGAGGTAAATAGATGCAGTAGTTTGAAGGTGATGGTGAGGTTGTGGTTTATGATTATGGTGTGATGGCGGTTGTAGGAAACCGGTGGTGAACGATGGAGTTAAAGGTGGTGATCGGTTGATGAAGATGATCATGGTGGTGGTGGAAGTCGAAGCAGGAGAGTAGAGAAGATAGATGGTGATTGTCATAGGTGGTGAATCATGGTTGTCGAATGGTGGTTTGCCGGAACTCGATGGTGAGTGTTGGGGTGATGAAGTAGCCGTCGGTTACAGTTGAAAGAGTGGGTTTGGTTGTGAGGTTCTCAAGTATATAACTCATCTTTATATAAAATAATAATAATAATAATAATAATAATATGATATTATGTATTGATTGGAGTCAAGTAAATGATAGTGGTGTCCGATCAAAACAACAAAAAGAAACAAAATGTAATAGTGATCAAATAGTAGTTTGATTATTGGTTGTAGTTGAAACTAAGCAGATATATGTATATGTATATTATATACAATTAAAATAGTGGGAATGGTGATGGATGAAATGGCGTAAGTTATCTATCTATCATAATCGTTATATATGTATACACAGCTGTAAAGTTGAGCAAACATACATATTCAATCATCCTATTCAATTCACGAATTAAATGAAATCAGAAAATATATATAATTATATTAATAATATAATTTAAAATAAAAACGGGTGAATATATTAGTCGTCGTCTTATACCGACTGAATTTCGTACTTCATGTTAATCAGTGGTGGATAAAAAAATACTCAGATAAATTCCAAATTTTTAATTAGTTTTCTTTATTTAATTTGGTCATTATTTATTTTACAATATAAATTCTAATAATTAAATTATATAATATTCCAGATTATATTTCAAATTATAAATACCTATTTATATATATCATCTATTTACAAATAGTTGTTCGTGAATCGTCGGGAATGGTCATAGGGTATCTAATTATCTGAATATAGATTCCAAACTTTCTAGACTCACCATTACAGATTTTGCTTATCGTGTCGAAAACATATAGAGATTAGAGTTTAAATTTGGTTGAAAATTTCCGGGTCATTACAGTACCTACCCGTTAAAGAAATTTCGTCCCCGAAATTTGGTAGAGGTTGTCATAGATAACAATAGGAATGTTTTCATGACGAATATGAGGTAATAATGGAGTTTATCTTTATTGGAAGATATAGATATAACGATTCGATCATGTGAAGCGCACGAGTGAAGTTATCACAAAAGAATGAAATGAGTAGGTAAATATATTTGTTTTAACCGACGACGTAGTTACTATTGACTTCCGAGATTTAAGGGACTTTAAGAAAATCTTACGTATTCAGATTTGGTTTTTCGGCGATTTAGAAAAATCAGCATCTTCTTTGATTTAATGCGGCATTCTGTTTTGATTTCTCTGTCGGATATTTCACTATAAATCTACCCCTTCGTTTCCTTATTTTCCACAACTCACATCTTCTATTATTTTTTTTTTAATTTCTACTTTAAGACATTCGTCAATATGCTCCATCCCATTCTGATTCTTGATATACTCCTAACTTTCGTATCTATAATTCTTCTTTTTCGTCTATCACCAGAAGAATCTATTTACTTCTACTATACTCTTGTGTTTATAGTGTTTCTAGTTCTCCCGTGTCTTTATATTGCTATATGCATTGATATACACGGTTTGTAATTTCTGGGTGGTTGTTGGGTTTTATATCTTCCCTTATGCTTCGATGTCCCTGTTTCTTTCTTCTATAATCATTGTCATCCACAGTTAATGCTCTCTCCTATTTGCTGCGATTTATACTCCAATTTCTATTTTTGGAGCTTTATTCTTTCGTTTCCTCTTCCCGTCCTCGAGTCAAGCGAGCAATGGTCCGGAATTCGTAGGTATGAAATTCGGAATGAACATAGCTAATGCTCTAAGAAAGAAATGGTAATGGCACGATTTTTGACTTGTCAAATTACCAGAATATCCTGGAAAGATAGAACTATCAAGATGATATGTTCTTAATATATTTGGAGATTGAATAGAATGTAAGAGTCGTGTAACATGGCACATGATGATGGTACTGTGAATCATCACATTCCATTAGAAACTTAACATGACTTACTGTAATATAATGAAGTTGATCAAGTTTCATTATATTATACTAATTCACGCATCAGTTCCCAACACTGCTTCAAAACATTCATATTTTAAACTTGAAGATTTAAAAATTTAGAAACTAACACAGTTTCTTTTATGTTATAATGCAGATGTTACGAAGAGATAAATATTCTCAGATAAGAATACTTATGAAAATATCTTCAGAAATATTGAGGATATTTATAATGAAAGGCACGATGATATCGTAAATCTTCTATCATTGATGGATAACGAGGAAGATTTGTCTGCGAAGGTTTAGAATGAGGAGTAATGTGTTTGCTAATGATTTCAACAGGTACGGAATCATTTGGATCCTTTGAAGTCAGGTTTAGTTTTCACGATTTGTTCACGTCCTCCTTTATACTTTGCTCAAACCTTTTTCCAGTTCTCAACCTTCTCTTTTTCGGAGCTTTACCAATACACTGTACTGTATCATCAAACTTTTGACCGTTATAGTCCTTTACAGTTTTTGCTGCTTCCTTAGTATTTCAAGAACTACTTCATAATCCAGGGTGTTTTTCAGAAACTTCACATTCGAAATATGTAACTCTTAGGGATAGACGTTTTCGGTATAACTGGAAGAATTTCTACGAGATTTTCAAAATACTGTTTGCGAATTTCGCCCAAGAGATCTGCTGATAATGTTGTGATATATAAAAGGTTCTCTGGTACGACGGCAAAAGGACAGGGTATAAATATCGAGGTTATAATAGGAGTAGTCTCACTGAGAAGTCGAAGTGGAGCTGTGACAAAATTAGCTTCCTGAAAAGAAATTGTAGGGTTGCTTTTGCTAATAAATGGCAAAAGATTCAACACAGTATGTGTTAAACTATGAATTTAGGTTCGGGAGTTTTTCAGGTACATAAATCTTTTCTTCCGTAGATGAAATGCGATTGGTTCGTCTTTCCGATCGAGGTGTTTTCAAGAATCATGAAAAATTTGAATGAGGAGTATAATTATCGAAGTACAAATGAGGTTTAGGATGAAATCAAGTGGCAAACTTGAAGAATTGTTTAGTTTCATATGTTATAATCAGCATTTTAACTCATTTTAATCGTCCCAAAGTTAGCAGTCCGATAGTCCGATTGTCCAATGGTTCAATAAATTCATATATAAATTAGATATATATTATATTTGAATTACATAATACGTATCGTGACCCGTGTACCGGTCTCGGTGTCGATCACAACTCAAAGTATATATATATATTTTGGAATCAACTCTGACCCTGTATAGCCAACTCCCACCTTCACATATAGAGTGTCTATGGTTGTTCCAAAATATATATATAGATGGGTCGACATGATAAGTCGAAACCTTGCATACGTGTCCCGTTATTTATAGTGCGTAAAAGTAAATAACAGAAATTAAATGACGGTAAATAAAATTGCGAGAATGTAAAATTGCGATAAATTAAACGTTAATCAGTTAGCTGGGAACAGTTAGCCGGAACAGTTAGCGTGGATTCCTAACAATATTTCAATTTAGTTAATTCGTCTGTTTCTAACAAATTTTATTTTATCCAATGTTTTCTTCTTTATGCCACTTGTTGGATTCTGATAGGTAAAAATCCGAATATGAAATTTGAATGAAAATGGTTATTCTGTGATGAACGGATACGTATATCGATAGTTGTAAGTAGGATAGTATATGATCGTTGAATCAGATTCGAAGAATGTAAAGTGTAACTTATTAATGTGAATTTTAAATATTCCTCGGGTACTACCCACCCGTTAAAATATTTTCATCATTAACAGTTTGTACGAAAGAATTTTTAATTACAATCTTTATGAAAATACACTTGCATATATATTTTCTTCAGATATAATCATAAATTTAATGAGTCAATAAGATATTAAGCTCATTAGGTTTATTGTTAATACTAGATTACATAATCTCTAGAGCATTAGAGATTACTTAGTCGTCATATTGAACGAAGATAGTGAGATAGAATGGTACGTAAATCGAAGATAATCGATGTAGAACGATATGTAGAACGAAAATAAAGTGTATAGAGTGACACATAAAGCGATGATTATACTCGAGGTGTAATTTGTGACGTTGAGATTTACGACGTGGTTGTGGTTTGAGAGTGATAAGGATACCATTGACGTTGATGATGGTAATGCTGTTGATGGTGCTGGTACTGAAGATTGCGATGTTGATGTTACTGGAGGTACTGGTTATGCTGCCGGTGCTGCCGCTGGTGTTTGTAACCTTCGCACCATATTCTCCAAAGCCGTCACGCGAGCGCGAAGTTCGTTAACTTCTGCTAGTACACCGGGATGATTGGTGGTTGGAGTGAGCGAATGAACAAGATCTGAAATATGGGATAGTATATAATCGTGACGAGATACTCTAGAAATGAGAGAGAAAATGGTTTCTCGAACAGGTTCACCGGTAAGTGCTTCAGGTTCATCGCCAAGAGGGCAATTTGGTGGATGGAAGGGATCACCCTCTTCATGTCTCCAGTGACTTAGTATATTACGAACCCACCCCCAATTCATCCAGAATAGATGATGGGAGATTGGTTGATCCATTCCGGTGATGCTGCCTTCGGAGCTTGAATGAAAATCCATATCGGCATAGCTGTCATAATCTGAGGAATTCGAACTAGATGCGGAATCCATCTTGTATAATCGGAAAAATGAATTTTTGGTATGAAATAGATTATAGAAGTTAGATTTGATATTCTTCTATACATACTTTACATATGTATATATAATACCAAAATCCCGTAAATTACGGAGAATCTTTGAAAAGATGTCAACTAAAGTCCAAAGTAACAGATATGCTAAGATATGAATTTTGTCTATACACTATCGATGCACTAAATGCAGTAAGACGTGTCTAGACTTATGAATGATAAGCAGGCAATTCCCTAAGGATAATAAGCAAATAATTTACGACTAGAAATGATAAGCAAAACTTTTGACATGCAGGCACGGTCAAAGTCCAGACTCACTAATGCATCCTAACAACTACCAGTTAGACACACTAATGCAAGGCCTGGTTCACTAAGACCAACGCTCTGATACCAACTGAAAAGACCCGTCCTTATCCATCCGGACGATATCTTCAACATTTGGTCCCATTGCGATGGTCGACTCCAACTAATGTCCTTAAATTGAGCAAATGCACAGCGGAAGACTTAATTCGTACCTGAGAATAACATGTTTTAAAACGTCAACATAAAGTTGGTGAGATATATAGGTTTGTTGCTAGCAGCGTTATAACTATGGACCACAAGATTTCATATGTAAACATTTTAATAAAAATATTCTAAGTGGTTGAGCACTTGGTAACCATACTTAACAATTAATCACGTCGCATATTCCCTTTATTATGAAATCTTACTACACCGTACCAAGTGTAGTCACGAAACGAAGTACTGTGCAACCGTTGAATACTGGTCGTCCAGTCCGGTTGGGGTTGTCAGGCCCGATAGATCTATCAACAGGATTCGCGTTTACAATACCGCTGTAAATAATAGTTACCAAGCTACAGGGAAGTATGCCAGTGGTACAACTCAACGTAGAATATATTTTTCAGTTACTTGTGTCCATAACGTAAATCATTTATAAAAACAGCGCATGTATTCTCAGCCCAAAAATATTTAAAGTTTAAAAGGGACTATATACTCACCTAATGTATTTTGTAGTAAAAATACATATAACATCATTTAACATGTGCAAGGTTGGCATTGGATTCACGAACCTATATTATTCATATATATATATATTAATACATAGAATTGTAATCGAATAAGCTTACATATTTTTATTAATGATATACTTGTTATATTTAATAATTTATAGTTTTATTAATTAATTAAATATATTTATTTTATATACACTTTTTAATGAATAATTAATAAAAATTTTAATATAGTTATGTGTATTAAATATATTCTTAAGTAACTAATATTTATAAAATAATATTGATAATACTTATAATTTTAGTGAAAATTCTAAATAAAAACACAATTTTAACAAAATAATGAGTCTTTTAATAATAGTAATAAATATGATAATAATAATAATAATAATAATAATAATAATAATAATAATAATAATAATAATAATAATAATAATTTTGAAAATAAAGACTACCTTTGAAGAGCTATTTTAAAAAGAATTGCACCAAACCGGGATTGAACCCGAGACCTCTCGACACCACACAAACGCCCTAACCATTGATCTGTTTCCATTTTTCTGATATAGCATAGGTTAATTTAAATATAACCGTTTCTTAGCAGCGACCACAAATGGGTCTCGGCCCATTCGAAATTATTTAGAAGCTCAGTACTTAAAACAAATCCCACGGCCCAAAATTAAACCTAGTGTTCCCTTGTTAACAGTCTGCTACCGAAAAAATAATAATACGTCCATGATGTTTTGAATATTAACAGCTGGAGGATAACAATTATTTGTGGGGTCTTTGGTCCATTATCTAACATCTTAATTGATTTAAATCATCATCATTCCATTTCCCTTTTAGTTTGAATGACACCATGATCATTTCCTTCCAGCATCAATTCTTATTTCATCATCATCACACGTTATCATTCAACACATTTTTTTTTATTCGAACTGGAGTAGAAATAGAGAGCATCTAGCGAATAGTAGCGGTTAGTGAATATGGTTTCAAAGAGTGTGGTGGTGATGGGTGTTTAATGGTGTTCAAGATAAAAAGGTGAGGGTGTTGCGGTTATGATAGCCGAAGGTGGTGAAAATTAATGGGTAGAAGGGTGGCGGTTTAGGTTTAGCTAGGTGGTAGTTTTGATCGTGGTAGCGTGATAGGGTGGTGTTGGAGGTTGTTTACGATGGTGGAAGTGGTGATTGTGATGATTGGTTGTTCACGATGGAGGAGGTTGTGCGAAGGTAGTGACGGTGCAAGTATGGTGGTTGGCAATAGTTTATGACGATTGTAGTTGATGTTGTTTGAACGAAAATAGAGAAATATAGAAACGGTTTACGGTTCAAGTGGGTTTCCGTTGGGTGTTTTGTGGTTGCAAAAATGATGGCGTAAATGGTGATTGTTTAGGGTGGTTGTGACCGATGGTTCATGATGATCTTAGGATGATAGTCGATTGGGTTCCACGACGGTGGTTCGGTTTTGTGAACACGTACAGTAGCCAGCTCGGTTTAGCCGAAGTGAGTGGGTTTCAATGATGGAGGTAAACCGATCAAGATGGTGGTTTGGGTCTTCGAGTTAAATAGTAGCAGTAGGATAAAATAAAAACAATAGTAATAAGTGGCGACTTTAGTGGGGGTTTTCCAGCTGCAAATAGCAACAAAAGGTGGCGGTGTTTGTGATGATTCTTGCGATGGATCGAGAAAGAATATGAGGTAAATAGATGCAGTAGTTTGAAGGTGATGGTGAGGTTGTGGTTTATGATTATGGTGTGATGGCGGTTGTAGGAAACCGGTGGTGAACGATGGAGTTAAAGGTGGTGATCGATTGATGAAGATGATCATGGTGGTGGTGGAAGTCGAAGCAGGAGAGTAGAGAAGATAGATGGTGATTGTCATAGGTGGTGAATCATGGTTGTCGAATGGTGGTTTGCCGGAACTCGATGGTGAGTGTTGGGGTGATGAAGTAGCCGTCGGTTACAGTTGAAAGAGTGGGTTTGGTTGTGAGGTTCTCAAGTATATAACTCATCTTTATATAAAATAATAATAATAATAATAATAATAATATGATATTATGTATTGATTGGAGTCAAGTAAATGATAGTGGTGTCCGATCAAAACAACAAAAAGAAACAAAATGTAATAGTGATCAAATAGTAGTTTGATTATTGGTTGTAGTTGAAACTAAGCAGATATATGTATATGTATATTATATACAATTAAAATAGTGGGAATGGTGATGGATGAAATGGCGTAAGTTATCTATCTATCATAATCGTTATATATGTATACACAGCTGTAAAGTTGAGCAAACATACATATTCAATCATCCTATTCAATTCACGAATTAAATGAAATCAGAAAATATATATAATTATATTAATAATATAATTTAAAATAAAAACGGGTGAATATATTAGTCGTCGTCTTATACCGACTGAATTTCGTACTTCATGTTAATCAGTGGTGGATAAAAAAAATACTCAGATAAATTCCAAATTTTTAATTAGTTTTCTTTATTTAATTTGGTCATTATTTATTTTACAATATAAATTCTAATAATTAAATTATATAATATTCCAGATTATATTTCAAATTATAAATACCTATTTATATATATCATCTATTTACAAATAGTTGTTCGTGAATCGTCGGGAATGGTCATAGGGTATCTAATTATCTGAATATAGATTCCAAACTTTCTAGACTCAACATTACAGATTTTGCTTATCGTGTCGAAAACATATAGAGATTAGAGTTTAAATTTGGTTGAAAATTTCCGGGTCATTACATCACCTAATAATAATGAAGAGTCAAATGTAAATTGGAATGATTCGTGGACTGATTCACAAGTTCCCGAAGAGGAACCGGAAGAAGAGTCGGAACCAGAAGAAGAATCGGAACCGGAAGAAGAATCGGAACCGGATGAAGAAATAGAACCGGTGGGGGAAATAATAAAACGGTTAAGTAAAAGAAAATCCTCAACCAACCGACCAAGGTTAATTATGGTCAATGGTGTTTCCGCTAAGGAAGCAAAATATTGGGAGGATTACCAATTCTCCGATGAATCGGATTCTGACGAGAATTCCGATGATGTTATAGAAATTACCCCAACTGAATTTAAAAAGGCAAAAGAAAATAATAAGGAAAAGGGCATAAAAATAGAGAAATCTAATTCCAACCCCGATGAACTTTATATGTATCGTCAACCCCCGAAGTCCTTAAGTTGCAACAATGACCCGGGAACCTCTAAACCACCAGGTTTTTCTAAACCAATGTGGAAAATTACGGCTCGTATTAGAGGAACATCATATATCCCTAGAAACTTGGCAAAACGAACCAAAACCGAAGAAGAAGAAACAAACGAGTCGAAATAAGATAGTTGTATTCGTGTGGTGTAATATATGTAATATAGTGTGCTTATGCTTTATGATATATGTAAAAATTGCTTGTATTAATAAGTATTTTTTTTTATGAATCTAACTCTTGTCTATTTTACAGTATAAAAACACAAAATGGATAGACAACCCAATATTTTAAGAGACCTACCCGGAAACATGATTGATGAAATCTTGTCTAGAGTCGGTCAGAATTCTTCGGCACAACTATTTAAGGCGAGATCAGTTTGTAAGACATTCAAAGAACGTTCCAAGAATGCCTTGGTTTATAAAAGGCTTTCGTTCGAAAGATGGGGGATATCACATTGGGAAATCCATAAGTTACGATGTGTTTACTTTGACGCATATATTGCGGGGAACCCAAATGCTATTTTACGCAATGGGTTAAGAAATTATTTTGACTCAATATATCCGAATATTGGACTTCGTGATTTAGAAAAAGCGACTAACATGCAACATAAAGAAGCATGTTATGCTTACGGATTAGTAATGTTCGCTTCTCACCAAAGTGAGAACAAGAACATCGGGCTACAACTATTAAACAAAACCTTCCCACAAGTGACGGAGTCGGTAATTGGGGTAAGAAATGAGGTTTTTAGATTGTTACGGGACTGTTGGACATTACGTAACCCTCGTCCCTTTGACGACGTTACAACACGCTGTCTTATCAACGGCCATAACGGTTATGTTCCACAAGACCAAGGATGGGAAGTAGTCCTAGTAAAACCAGAATGCATGACTTGTTTCTGGACGTATGAATTACGTGTCTTTATTGCCTTTGCTGAACGACTTGTGTACTAGCTAGAATTATCTTCACAACTATCTTGTATCAAAGTTATTGTGTGCTATATTTCATGCTTTATGTAAAATAAGCGGTATTGTAAGTTTGTAAAATATTGTATAAAAGTTTGAACGCGAAATATTATTATAATCAGTTTTTCATATAGAATTGTAGTAGTTGAATTGTATATTAGCTACTAAGTATGAACTTAACGGGTAGGTACTACCCGAATTTAAACTTATAAAACGCTAATATGAAGAAAAAGCTTTTATAAATGAGTTCATATTATGCTACGAAATACTATTAACTACTCTTAATATTCTGTATGATTAACTTGTTCCATTTGACTATTTTGAAGGAAATGGTACCGACTACTCGACACACCGTGAATATGAATGAAGAGGAATTCCGTACTTTTCTAGCTTCAAACATAGCCGCAGTACAGGCTGCGCTACATACCAACAATAACCTTGGATCTAGCAGTACAGGAAATCGTGTAGGATGCACCTACAAAGAATTCACTGCCTGCAAACCTTTGGAATTTGATGGAACGTTTTTAATCAATAAGAACGGGACATTTCAACAGTGGCCAAGGCAGTTCTATTTGCATTGGTGGCAGGAGTCTTGGTACCGTTTGTATTTGTAGAGGGAACCCTACAATCTTCAGCAAGATGACCTTTTCGATTACAATTATTGCACACCACATTACAATAACCAGAGTGTTGTTTGTGGCATCTGTTACATAAAGGATTTCGTCCCTCTTCGTGCTTCCTGTGTTTCATTATATTGGAAACTTCTGTAAAATATAAGTTTAATTTATGAATGAATACTGGAGAAATGTAAAGAAATTGATGCATGAATTAGTATAATATAATGACACTTGATCAACGTGATTATATTACAGTAAGTCATGCTGAGTTTCTAATGGAACGTGATGATTCACAGATCCTAACGTCATCATGTGCCATGTTACATAACTCTTTCATTCTGCTTAACTTCTGAACATATCAAGAAAGTATATTCTTGATAGTTCTATTCTCAGTGATTCTGGTAATTTGACAAATCAAATCGTGCTATTACGTTCTTTCTTGTTTAGAACATTAAGTTCATTCGAAACTCCATACTTACGAATTCTGGATCATTACTCGCTCTACTAGAGGTCGAGAAGAGAATAAAAAGGCAACGAGCTCTAAAATATAAGAGAAAATATAAAGCCCAATAACAACACGGAGGTTACAAACCGTGGATATTAATACGAATAACAATATAAAGACACGGTAGGATTAAGAATAGTATCACCTCAAGGTAATAGTAGAAGTAAACAGATTTTTCTGGTGAAAGATTGAAAAGAAGGATGACGGAAATGATAATTAGGAAAATATCAAGGATTAGAACGGGATTAAGTATTTTCACAATCTTTAGGATGTATGAACTAAGAAAGAAAGTATAGAAATGGTGAGGATAATGGAACGGAAAAAGTTTAATTTATAATGGAAATAACAGACAGAGTAATAGAGGCAGATCACCGTATTTAATTATAGAGATCTTAATTTCCTTATTCGCCGAAGGATCAAATCTTTTAGATTTCGAAGATTTTCTTTAAATTCCTTGAATTTCGGAAATCAATCGTAACTACGTCACCGTTTAAGACGAACCTGCATTTAATCATTTCACTCTTTTGTGATAGCTTCACTCGTACTCTTCGAATAATCGATTTGTTTTATCCATATTACTCAATGATGATAAAACTCTATTTATCAACTCATATTCATCAGGAAAACATTCTTATTGTTAGCCATAATGATCCCACTCAAATTTCGGGACGAAAT
Organism: Rutidosis leptorrhynchoides; assembly: GCF_046630445.1. NCBI lineage: Eukaryota > Viridiplantae > Streptophyta > Magnoliopsida > Asterales > Asteraceae > Rutidosis > Rutidosis leptorrhynchoides. The sequence goes on along the minus strand of NC_092340.1, from coordinate 58,802,633 downwards.
TTCTTTAACGGGTAGGTACTGTGACGACCCGGAAATTTCCGACCAAATTTAAACTTGATCTTAATATGATTTCGACACGATAAGCAAAGTCTATAATGTTGAAACTAAAAATATTGGAACTATTTTCATGAAACCCTTTGATTATCCCCGATGATTCACGAACCATTGCTTGTAAATATGTGGAAATATATAAATATGTGTATATATAAATATATGTATAATATATATAATAACATGAACATTAATAAACTATTATATACATTTACAGTTATAAATAAATATGTAAAATAAAATACATTGTAATAAAAACTATTATTTTATATGTATATTTTTTTTGTATATATATACTGTTATATTTAATTTAATTATTTAATATATATTTATTTGCGTAGTAAATTTTGTTATTTAAAATTGTTTATATATATACGTAGTGTATATTAAATATAATTAATTTTGAGCTTAAATGGTAAATGTCTGTAACTTTCGGTTGACGTTTATTTGTTTTTTAAAATAGGTCTAATATATATATATATATATATATATATATATATATATATATATATATATATATATATATATATATATATATATATATATATATATATATATATATATATATATATATATAAGAAGTTTTAAAATAAAAGTTATTCCAAAATTTGATTAAAAAGATAATAGTTTTGATAAATATTTTTTTTTTTACCATTTCAATCTAAGTTTTTGTACTCCGTACATATAAATTGGAACAGAAAATAAATAATTATCGAATCTTTTTTATCAGGTTTCAAACAGGTAATGACCAAAATAAATAAATGGTCTTAACTATAAAATTTGAGATTTTTAGGAACACTTTTATATTTTAACTGTTTAGCAATGGACACGATACACTTCTCGTGGAAACCGTCGGCAGTATGTAGCTAAAGAAATAGGCTTATCACACGTTTTTCCTTCCTTATTCATATTTAAATAATATATTACTATTATTAATTATTGTTAGATAATAGCTATGAGGTTATATATGTGAGATACATTACATTACAATCTTCATAATACAAACCAAATCAGACACAAACAAATAACAATTTAACCATGACTTTGAAAGGACGGTAACGGACGCATGATGTGCAGTACATGAACATTTTATGAATGCAAGCTTTCCAAGTATTCAAAAACTTTGGATTTGCATGTAAGTAATTTTTAATTTATAACTTCTAATAATTTAGAGATGAACGACCACCGAGCTACAGTCACTCGTTTTCAAAACCCATTTCTTTTGTTTTTGTTTGGAACCGAAAACAACCACCACGATCGCCATTAACTCATCACCTCACCTACAAGAACAATCGTCAGTCACCTTCATCACCTCCATAAACTACCACCACCTACTTCACCATGAACCGCCACCCTCAAGACAAACAACCCACCACTGTAAAGCCACTAATATATCCTCATCACCTTCACCTTCATTCAATACACCACCACACGCCATCACCTTAAACTACTTCAACCATAACCGCCACCAACTTGGCACTACTACCATTAACTACTGCTTCTATTCGACTTAACCATCAACCGAACCTCATCAATCTGCTACCTTGTTATATGATGTCCACCAAAACAACCACCATCAATCCACCACCATTCGATCACCATAACTGCTGCTCACTTTTTACAACTCAACCCATCATCACAAATTACCATGGAACACCCACTTGTATTATTACTGTTATTTTCGATTAGCAACCAACCAAAGGATCAAGTTGAGTGGGTATTACAGCTGTTCAATGCTTTCTGTTTCGACTAGGGTTACGACCCAACACCACCGTCAATTATCATCATAAACCCATGAAAACCTCTAACTACTACCACCGCCACCTACTGCCAATCTGTTTACAATCATAACCCTCACACCATCATTAGAAACCATCAGTACCTGCTACGATTTCTTGTTCTGTGTAAATACCACACGATTGTTGTTACTATTCTGTAGTTATTATTGGCATCATGAATAATTGTTGCAAGTATAACAAACCCAAAACCAACATCAAACCTTCGATCACCATTATCTTCTGCTACACCTGCTCACTTCATCTTGTTGTCTCTATTCTGTTGCTGATCGAAAACAAAACCATCGAAATTCTACGGCCCGCTTGTTTTCTTTAGGCCGACAACCCTTATAGAAGAAATACCCCACTTGAATATTTAAGGAATGTAGAAACCGTATTATTTGATTAATTGGACCACACACTATAATTGTTTGGGCCGAGCATGTAGTGGAAATTATTGGGTGACTTTTTGCGTTTTCTTCCTTTATGTGTGGTCGACACATAATAATCAATTAACCCCACAAACCACTACTGCATATTGTCATCTATCTTGGTTCTTTTCAATTTGACTTATAAATCAAATTGATAAGGAACATGTAATACAATTTCATTGATAATGACAATAATATAATGATGAAACTAGGATAGACGTTAGATGATGATAACGAGTTTGATGTATAAGATAATGATGAGTACGTTATGATGATAAAGACGAGTCTAAGATAATGGTTATGTTGTTCATAATGATCGCATGACGATATACATGATGGATGTATGATGATGACCACGGTAACAGATGATGATTAGATCGAAGATGAATCATGATATTAATGATCGATGTTTGTTATTGATAGAATAGTTAAGATGATGAAGTTGGAGCTAGATAGATGATAATAAAAAGAATGAGCATTAATGGATAATAATAAGATAATCAAGATGATTATGATAAGAATTATGATGATGGATGCGTGTGGATATAAGGAAATCATGATAATAAGCATGATCATGATTCGGTAGTGATGTTAAAACGACGATAATAATAACCGTACATGATGATGATGATAATTAGATTGAGATTATCATAACCACTCGAGTCCTCGTTGTTGTTGCTGATCGTTCTCTGTACACCGAGGGTATACCTTTGATCCGAACTTTTACTTTAACACTTTGATATTGATGATTATGATTTAATAACATACTACATTATTATTATAACCATACAAGTATATTAAGATAATTTACGTAATTAAATGATTTTAATAAAGGTATTAGAATTAACATTATCATTAATATTATTTTTTATCATTTTTATTATTATATTCACTTTTACTACTAGTATCATTATTATTATTATTACGAATATATTATTATTATTATTATTATTATTATTACAATAAAAGTTAGTCATATAAAAATATATATTATAAAACTATATTATATTTTTATTTTTATTTTTAAAGTATACAAAATAAATATAGATAACATATAATTTAAGATGTAAAATGTAAATAAAGTATATATACTTTAGTTAAGATTTAGTATAAATTTTATACAACTTTAATATACAAATATTATATAATTAATAGATAGAATTATTTGATTCTACGAGTTAATAAATATATAATTGATATAGGTTCGTGAATCTGAGGCCAACCTTGCATTGTTCAATGTCGTCATATGTATTTTTACTATAAAATACAGTATAGTGAGTTTCATTTGCCTTTTTTACCCTTTATATTTTTGGGCTGAGAATACATGCGCAATTTTTATAAATGTTTTACGAAATAGACACAAGTAATTGAAACTACATTATATGGGTGAATGATCGAAGCTGAATATGCCCCTTTTGCTTGGTAATCTAAGAATTAGTAAACCGATCTACTAATTGACGCGAATCCTAAAGATAGATCTATTGGGCCCAACAAACCCCATCTGTTGTAGCGGATGCTTTAGTACTTCGATGTTGTTTTTATCATGTCCGAAGGATTTTCCGGAATGATAGGGGATATTCTTATCTGCATCTTGTTAATGTCGGTTACCAGGTGTTCACCATATGAATGAATTTTAAACACTTGCGAGTGTATGATTATTGAATAAATGAAATCTTGTGGTCTATTAAAATGATGGAAATGAATGTTTATGACAAACTAATGAACTCACCAACCTTTTGGTTGACACTTGAAAGCATGTTTATTCTCAGGTATGAAAGAAATCTTCCGCTGTGCATTTGCTCATATTAGAGATATTACTTGGAGTCACTCATGACATATTTCAAAAGACGTTGCATTCGAGTCGTTGAGTTTATCAAGATTATTATTAAGTCAATTATAGTTGGAGATATTATGAAATGGTATGCATGCCTGTCAACTTTTGATGTAATGAAAGATTGTCTTTTCAAAAACGAATGCAATGTTTGTAAAATGTACCATATAGAGGTCAAATACCTCGCGATGTAACCAAATGTAATGTATTCGTCCTTATGGATTAGGATGGGTCGTCTCAATTTTTGAGAATTGGCGTGAGGGATGGAATTCGTTCATACACCCACTGTTGTACTAAAAGTAGCGAACCATTAATGGCCTTGGGTTCATAGTTTGTGGCTGCTTTTCACAAATTTCTATAAAGATGTGCGAGAACCGCACTACCCCAACTAATACGATTAGCTGGACTCAAGTCCAGGATGGTATGCAAGAAACTCAAAGGGACATCATATGCATTAGAATCAGAAAATAGAATGCCACCCATCATGGCTAAAATATATACTCTAGCCCGCTGTTGGTGAGACTCGATAGTGTCTCCAACATCTTCTTCCAACTCTGTCATTAAAACGGAAATTAATATCCTCCCTCTATGTATACCTCTATCACCAATAGCCTGAGGGGCGATCCCTAAGTAGGTAACAACAAACGGTATCCAATCGCTATCATTTGTTTCATACCAAATACCGGAGAATACATCCCCGTCTACTAGTAAACCAAATAAAACCTGAACGTCTTGTAACGTTACAGTTGCTTCGCCTATAAATATTAATATGGATTATATATAGTATTCGGATATATATATATATATATATATATATATATATATATATATATATATATATATATATATATATATATATATATATATATATATATATATATATATATATATATAGTGGTAGGATCAAGAGGGAAGTAACCAATCGGGGGGAAGCGGGGGGAAGCAAAAACTTTTTTTTTCTTTTCGTTTTTTGAAAAAACTTTGTTTACGAACATTATAGATGTGATAAAAATATGAACATTTAGTAGAGACACTTTGTGATAAATGTTTTTATTTTGGCAGAAAAACGCTCGAAGACGTAATATATAACAATTATCGTGTTTTTTGAGCATATGTTGAGGTTTTAGCTATTGGGGTTTAGATATTAGGGTTTAGATATTAGGGTTTATAGGGTTTAGATATTAGGGTTTAGAAATTTAGGGTTTAGGGTTTAGATTTAGGGTTTAGATTTAGGATTTAGATCGAGTTTTTAACACGAACGGTTTAGAGTTTAGGGTTTAGGGTTTAGGGTTTAGGGTTTGGTGTTTTGGGTTTATGGAATAAACCCAAAACACCAAACCCTAAACCCTAAACCCTAAACTCTAAATTGGGCTAAATTTTACTTCACAAAACATGAAAAAAAAACGTTCATATTCTTCACGAACAATATTATCTTGAATGTTATTTTTGTCGATCGTTTTCCCGCCTAAATAATAACATTCATCACGAAGTGTCTCTTCTAAATGTTCATATTTTCGTGTGATCTTGATGCCGGAAAAAAAATCCAAAAAAATGAAAAAAAAAAAAATTGCTTCCCCCCGATTGGTTACTTCCCCATTGATCCTGCATATATATATATATATATATATATATATATATATATATATATATATATATATATATATATATATATATATATATATATATATATATATATATATATATATATATATATATTCGTAAATACTATTTTAAACAATTATCTAATATTATATATTTATATTTATATATATTATATACACATATATTTGCTATTTATATATATTATATACTTGACTAAATTAATGATATATATTACAAATATATAATAATATATATTAAAATAAATAATTATTATATATATTAGGTAATGATTTTGTACCAATCGGTAAATGAAACGTATGCGTCTCCGGGCGCCATCTTTCAATCATAGCAGTAACAAGTGACCAATCCAGCCTTTGTTTACCCAATTTACTGAAATGTCCCGTTCATATTGATTATAAACGTTCCATATTAATTGATTTCTTTACGAGGTTTTGACCTCTATATGAGACGTTTTTCAAAGACTGCATTCATTTTTAAAACAACCATAACCTTTATTTTATCAATAAAGGTTTTAAAAGCATTACGTAGATTATCAAATAATGATAATCTAAAATATACTGTTTACACACGACCATTATATAATTGTTTACAATAGAAATATATTACATCGACATATGTTTCTTAAATGCAGTTTTTACACAATATCATACAAACATGGACTCCAAATCTTGTCCTTATTTTAGTATGCAACAACGGAAGCTCTTAGTATTCACCTGAGATTAAACATGCTTTAAACGTCAACAAAAATGTTGGTGAGTTATAGGTTTAACCTATATATATATCAAATCGTAACAATAGACCATAAGATTTCATATTTCAATACACATCCCATACATAGAGATAAAAATCATTCATATGGTGAACACCTGGTAACCGACATTAACAAGATGTATATGTAAGAATATCCCCATCATTCCGGGATACCCTTCGGATATGATATAAATTTCGAAGTACTAAAGCATCCGGTACTTTGAATGGGGTTTGTTAGGCCCAATAGATCTATCTTTAGGATTCACGTCAATTAGGGTGTCTGTTCCCTAATTCTTAGATTACCAGACTTAATAAAAAGGGGCATATTCGATTTTGATAATTCAACCATAGAATGTAGTTTCACGTACTTGTGTCTATTTTGTAAATCATTTATAAAACCTGCATGTATTCTCATTCCAAAAATATTAGATTTTAAAAGTGGGACTATAACTCACTTTCACAGATTTTTACTTCGTCGGGAAGTAAGACTTGGCCACTGGTCGATTCACGAACCTATAACAAATATGTACATATATATCAAAGTATATTCAAAATATATTTACAACACTTTTAATACATTTTGATGTTTTAAGTTTATTAAGTCAGCTGTCCTCGTTAGTAACCTACAACTAGTTGTCCAACGTTAGATGTACAGAAAAAATTGATATATATTATCTTGAATCAATCCACGACCCAGTGTATACATGTCTCAGGTTAGATCACAACTCAAAGTATATATATTTTTGGAATCAACCTCAACCCTGTATAGCTAACTCCCTTATTACTGCATATAGAGTGTCTATGGTTGTTCCAAATAATATATACACATGGGTCGATATGATATGTCAAAACATTTGCATACGTGTCTATGGTATCCCAAGATTACATAATATATTAGAATACATGTATAATACAATATAAGTTAGCTAGGATATGATTAATATAAATTTGTTTCCAATTTTCACGTTGCTACAACAAGAAAAATTATCCAATCTTGTTTTACCCATAACTTCTTCATTTTAAATCCGTTTTGAGTGAATCAAATTGATATGGTTTCATATTGAACTCTATTTTATGAATCTAAACAGAAAAAGTATATGTTTATAGTCGGAAATATAAGTTACAAGTCATTTTTGTAAAGGTAGTCATTTCAGTCGAAAGAACGACGTCTAGATGACCATTTTAGAAAACATACTTCCACTTTGAGTTTAACCATGATTTTTGGATATAGTTTCATGTTCATAAGAAAAATCATTTTTCTAGAAGAACAACTTTTAAATCAAAGTTTATCATAGTTTTTAATTAACTAACCCAAAACAGCCCGCGGTGTTACTACGACGGCGTATGTCCGGTTTTACAGTGTTCTTCGTATTTCCAGGTTTTAAATCATTAAGTTAGCATATCATATAGATATAGAACATGTGTTTAGTTGATTTTAAAAGTCAAGTTAGAAGGATTAACTTTTGTTTGCGAACAAGTTTAGAATTAACTAAACTATGTTCTAGTGATTACAAGTTTAAACTTTCGAATAAGATAGCTTTTTATGTATGAATCGAATGATGTTATGAACATCATTACTACCTCAAGTTTTCTGGATAAAGCTACTGGAAATGAGAAAAATGGATCTAGCTTCAAAGGATCCTTGGATGGCTTGAAAGTTCTTGAAGCAGAATCATGACACGAAAAACAAGTTCAAGTAAGATTTCCACTCGAAATAAGATTGTTATAGTTATAGAAATTGAATCAAAGTTTGAATATGAGTATTACCTTGTATTAGAAAGATATCTTACTGTAAATAAGAAAGATTTCTTGAGGTTGGATGATCACTCTACAAGATTGGAAGTAAGCTAGCAAACTTGGAAGTATTCTTGATTTTATGAAACTAGAACTTGTAGAATTTATGAAGAACACTTAGAACTTGAAGATAGAACTTGAGAGAGATTAATTAGATGAAGAAAATTGAAGAATGAAAGTGTTTGTAGGTGTTTTTGGTCGTTGGTGTATGGATTAGATATAAAGGATATGTAATTTTGTTTTCATGTAAATAAGTCATGAATGATTACTCATATTTTTGTAATTTTATGAGATATTTCATGCTAGTTGCCAAATGATGGTTCCCACATGTGTTAGGTGACTCACATGGGCTGCTAAGAGCTGATCATTGGAGTGTATATACCAATAGAACATACATCTAAAAGCTGTGTATTGTACGAGTACGAATACGGGTGCATACGAGTAGAATTGTTGATGAAACTGAACGAGGATGTAAATGTAAGCATTTTTGTTAAGTAGAAGTATTTTGATAAGTGTCTTGAAGTCTTTCAAAAGTGTATGAATACATATTAAAACACTACATGTATATACATTTTAACTGAGTCGTTAAGTCATCGTTAGTCGTTACATGTAAGTGTTGTTTTAAAACCTTTAGGTTAACGATCTTGTTAAATGTTGTTAACCCAATGTTTATAATATCAAATGAGATTTTAAATTATTATATTATCATGATAATATGATGTATGAATATCTCTTAATATGATATATATATATATATATATATATATACATTAAATGTCATTACAACGATAATCGTTACATATATGTCTCGTTTCAAAATCATTAAGTTAGTAGTCTTGCTTTTACATATGTAGTTCATTGTTAATATACTTAATGATATGTTTACTTATCGTAATATCATGTTAACTATATATATATATATATATATATATATATATATATATATATATATATATATATATATATATATATATATATATATATATATATATATATATATCCATATATATGTCATCATATAGTTTTTACAAGTTTTAACGTTCGTGAATCACCGGTCAACTTGGGTGGTCAATTGTCTATATGAAACCTATTTCAATTAATCAAGTCTTAACAAGTTTGATTGCTTAACATGTTGGAAACACTTAATCATGTAAATAACAATTTCATTTAATATATATAAACATGGAAAAGTTCGGGTCACTACATTTACAAACTAAACCGAAACCCACATTATCGAGATACACCTGCACCCGCTCATCAATTCTTTCGTTTGGTAGCCGTGAAATATGCTGCCAAAAGCTCAGATCAGCTCTTCTTGGTTTGATCAACTTCTCCTCGTCAAGCTTCTTTGTAAATACCGCATACGATCTATGATTCCTTTCGGCTTGTAAAAACAATAAAGAACTATCAACCGGCTCCGATCTAGCACGTACTTGGTTCGGTTGAGCCATTTTTTTGTTAAAAATCAAAGGGTATTCGAATTTTTTTTTTTTTTTTTTTTTTTTTTGCTGTGGATGTGTTTTGTGTGTGAGAACCGAAGTTACAGACTTCGGATTTATACAGATACGAAAACCGAAGTTTCAAACTTCGGTTTCCACGTGTCCTTTTTTTATTCGCCAGTTTTAATTTTTACGAATTATATGTATTTATGGGGATAAAAATGCAGTAAATGGGGGTAGCTGGAAGTTAAAGCAAAATCGAAGTTTGAAACTTCGGTTTTGCCACGTACCCTATCCAGTCACCAATTCAACGGATTAAATGAATAAAATATCAAAATCGAACTTCCAAACTTCGGGTTTGACCAAAACCGAACTTTGGAAGTTCGGTTCTGCCATTTTCCAAACGATTTTGATACAGTTTTCATTTTTGAAAGTCTGATTAAAAAAATTACTATTTTTAAAAAAAAATCGTTGGTAATCCCATGTACAATTTTCGTTTACTATTGTTTTATTTAAGATAAAGTGTCACCTTGTTGTTCATGTTCCATTCTGGTTCTATAAAGGCAGAGGTGTAAGTTACAATTTTAAAATGGGAGCACTAATAGGTTGGATAACAAGTCCAAATAGCTACTTGTAGTATCGGTTCGCAAACCATTTAATGATAATATCAGTGTATAAAGCATAAGAAATAATTGTAGTATCGGTTTGTAAACCATTTAATGATAATATCAGTGTATAAAGCATAAGAAATAACATGGCTTGTAGCGATATGTATGGAGTCAAAAAGAATACAACCCCAATTGTTGCACTCTGCATGCAAATGCTTGGCAATAAAAGAGGTTTCAGGATCACAGGCAGTAGTAACAAGGAGAAATGATTATAAATTATAAATAATATTAATATAGTATGTTAAATGTTAATATTGGATAAAAAAAAAAGAACATATACTTTCTCTACAATGAAGTTAATTACCTTGTTAGTCCTGAAGAGTATTGCCAGTGTTAGTGCATATTTTGTAATCCCTAGTTCCATGAACTTTAACGTTTTATTCGATCATGTTGTAACCTGTAATATTGTTAAACGTTGATTGTCGATGTGTTATTTTATATTTGTAAACGTTTAAATATAATTCGTAATATTACTCGACAGTCGGCCGACTGACATGGTCAGTCGACCGACTGTCATTCACTGTCGACCGACATAGGAACTGAGGTATTTAAGCCTAATTAATCTTCATTAATTTCTTCAAAAACTCAGCACATTACACACACACGAAAAACACTTCTTGGTCGAGTCTCTCTCAATCTTCATGCCCAAATACCACAGAATGTCAGTCTAGGCTTCGTGTTTATCAAGATCTAGTCTTGGTTTGACTTGTACGAACCCGAAAACCCATAGATATTCATTTAAGCTCTTTCTATTGTTATTCCGCCTCTAGATCGTGTTAGATTGATTCTAAGATCCTCTCTCTCAGCGTCTACAAAGTGGTATCAGAGCATATGGGTTGCTGAATCAATTGTTTTAAACGAGTTCTTGGTATATTTTTGGGTCAAAAAAATTGGTTTTGGATTGTATTTTGTATACTTGTACGTTAAACCTTCGGTTTTGATTCTAGCTCTGAAAGAAAGTACAGTCGACCGACTTAGGGGACAATCGACCGATTTTCGTGTATTTCGACCGATTGTCATTAGTTCGACCGATTGTCTTTAAACCGACCGACATATGATAAACCGACCGACTTAAGTTGTAAACCGACCGACTTAAGTACTAAACCGACCGATTGAAGGAACATTGACCGATTGAAAAAGTACTACCATTTGCCTAAATGTAAACAGAACTTCGACCAAGTAATCATTGACAGTCGACCGACTGTAGTTGTTCATCGACCGACTGTAGTTGTTCATCGACCGACTGTATCTGTTCATCGACCGACTGTCACCAACAGTCGACCGACTTAGGATCAGATTTAACCTTAATCAAAATTTAAAATGTCTGATCAGGCAATGGCAATTACTTCCGGCGTTCAAAACATTTTACTATCTGATAGTGAATCAGGCAGTGCCAATTGTGCTCCTAGACTTGATAATACAAATGATTACATTAGATGGAGGGCTAGGTTCATGAATTACATTAGAGGCCTTGATCCTAGAATGTGAGATTTGATACAACATGAATATAAAGAGCCTTTAGGTACTGATGGTAATAGTAAAAAGTATGAAGATTATAGCGTGACAGAAAAAGAAACATATGCCTTAGAATGTAGATGTTATGCTCAATTGACCCAGGGTTTAGACGGTGATATTTATCATCAATATCAAATGCACTTAACTTCATATTCTCTTTGGAATGCTATTAAGATAGGTGTCGAAGGAAATAAGGCGTATCGTGAAAAGAAAGCTAAAGTAATCAAAAGTGAATGGAAAAGGTTTGTTGCTCTAAGTCATGAAACGTTAGAAGAGACAATCATTCGCTATCGTCATCTTGTCTCTGAATTGGGTAACTTAGGTGTAGAAGTTACAGAACAGAAAGCTATCAAACAATTAACAGATGGTTTACCACACAAGTGGGATGCGTTTATTGAACAGATAGAAGACAGAGCTTCGTCTGCTGGTGAATCACTGACCCTAGATAAATTCACATCAAAATTGATGGTAAAGGACTTGGATATGGAAACCAAGAAGAAACGTCTTGAGGGTCAACAGAGTCCTATAATTTACAAAGCTGGTACTTCTGGATTGAGCATTGTTCATGCTCCCTTACAAACGGCGTTTGTTTCTAATGAGAGTGCTGTAAATAGATCACAACCTGCTCAAAATGTGATGTTTCCAACCCAAGTAAATAAGCCTAGTAATACAAATCAGTCCACCATTAGACAGGAGCCAAAAACTGTAGTTCTCAACACTGAGAATTTAAGAACTAGGCCCCTTTCAGTTGTAGAGGAAGATATGGCTTTAGTTGCTTTGGTAGTTAATTCTTATAATGAAATGGTTGGTGGTCAAATAGGTAATGCTCATTTAGAAGCAGAAGATTATGAGCAGATTGATGAGGATGAACTTGAAAAGATGGATATCCTCTGGGCTATGGGTAGTGTGATTAGACGAGCGAAGAAATTTCTGAAAAGGACAGGTCAACAGAGCTTAGGTGTTACTAGAGATACTAAGTTAGGTTTTGATATGTCAAAAGTGAGATGTTTTAATTGCAATGAGTTAGGACACTTCAAAAGAACATGTACCAGGCCACAGAAAACTGGTTTTCACAACCCATTTCACAATCAGTATAATAAGACAAAGGTTAATGTACCAGTTGAAACAACGAGCGGTGATACTATCAGAAATGATAAAGCAAAAGGCTTAATTGCAACATATTCAGACGAAGGTTGTGATTGGACAGTATTTGCTGATGATGAAAATCATGCTAACGTTGTTAGAATGCCTAAGACCGAAGAAGAAACTGAAAGTGAGAAACAAGAAAGAGAGAAAGCTGGTTGTGTTGGTACTGCGAATGAATGCATGTGTTACATCTGCAAGATGGAAGCAAGAATTGAGCGAACTTATGCAATGATCAGATATGTTAGAAGAGGTGTTCTTAACAAGAGAGTGTATGAGAAGTTCAAATATGCAATGCACAATGATGGCGATGTATGGACGGATTACAGTAGTTCGTCTTCATCAGATGGAGAAACTATTGTAATAGATGATGTCAAGATTTCAGTTGAGTTGAATAATTCTGACTGTTCCAGTTCTAGTTCAGAATCTGAACCTGAATCAGAGACTGAAGAAAAGCAGTATGCGTTCATGGCAAACACATCAAGTGACTCTAAGGTACAAACTGAATTTCCTTTGGTATGTAACGATTGTGCTGATCATAAGTTAGAAATTGCTAAACTTAAATCCATAGTTTCTAAACTGAATGATATCCCCTTAGGATGTATATACTGTCCCGAAGTAAAACAGGAACTTAGGATTGTTAAAGCAGCTTATCTTGAGGTAAAAGGCCTATTCGAGACTAATTTAACTCAGTTTAACAATAAAAAGGAATTCAAGGAGACAATCAAAACTCTAGAAAATCAAGTTCATGATTTAAGAGCTACAATTTCAGGTGACCAAAAGGCCATAATGATGTACTTAAATCAACTTGAATGTGCTAAGAGAGAAAAGGAAGAGTTTAAGATTAAGTATGAGTCAGAAAAGGCTAGAAATGACACTTGGCAGCGAATGTCATATGTCATTGACTATACTGTCTATAACAAGAATGATGGTAAAAAGGGTTTAGGTTATAAAGAGTGTCCTCCTCCTCTTAGGAATGAGTACATTAATAAACCTTCTGATTCTTGCCTTAGTGAAATCCTAAGTGTTAAGCCTGTAGAGAATGAAAAATCAGACAGCACTAAGCCGATTGTTGAATACTTAGCTGAGGACAGTAAATCTGATTCAGAGTATGAAAAAGTTTCAGAGTTTGTGACACCAAAATCCAAACCAATTACTATCCTGAAAAATCCATTGAATGCTAGTAAGGCTAGTGAAAGCGGACAACCCACACCTAGAAAACAAGTAAACTCTAGGAACGCTAATGGAAAGAAAATATTTCAGACACCTGTCAAGTATCAGCAGGGACTCAACCTAGATAAAGAATATGTTCTTACACAAGCACCTGAAGAAATATTTAATAAAAGAAGCCCTAATACTAACAATGTGCCTAAATATGTGCATCCTAACCGTCGACCAGGCTTGAAACATCATGTTGAGAAGCCTATGCCACCCATGAAACAGTCTTTTCCCAATAAGCATCTGAGTTCAAAAACACGTACAAAAGAAACTCAAAACTGTAATAAATGTGGAAAAAAGGGTCACTGTGCTGTTAACTGTCAACAGCGTTGGAAAACACCACAAAGAAAATCTGACACTGAAAAGAAAACTACACACTATGCTTCTAGTTCCAGTTTCATAGGTACTTCAAGTAATAGTTCAAAAGGTTTTTATAAACCAAAGTCAAATTCTATTGCTAATTCATCCACAAGGGTACAGTCAGGTGTGAATAAAATTTTTCAAACTAATGACTATTATGAGAAATCTGTTAGTAAACGTATCGTTTGGAAGCCTAAAACCGAGACAAAGGTTGTTGACAAGTCCAATGATCCATCGGGATCAAAGGGTCAATGGATGAATGTGCGAGTTATTGGTGTCGATGGGAAACCCACTGCCATTCGGGCATGGGTGTCCATCTCAAACTAACTTCTTTTCTTGTTGTGCAGGTAGCCTACGATCCGAGTAGAAATACATGGATTGTTGATAGTGGGGCGTCCCGGCACATGACAGGAAATATGTCCTTACTTTCTAATGTCAAATCAGTAAATGGAGGATCTGTTTCTTTTGCAGGAGATGAAGGAGGTTTTATTACAGCTCAGGGTGTGATTGCTAATGCTAATGTTAGTTTTGATAAAGTGAATTTTGTGAAGAAGATGTCAAATAATCTGCTGTCAGTTTCGCAAGTAGCAGATAAAAAGCATAAGGTTGCCTTTGATGATCAAAGATGCTACATTTTGAAGAAAGAGTATGTAATACCGGAAGAGATGATTCTTATGACAGCTCCCAGAAATAAAGATTTGTATATTTTGGATATGTCAACAGCCCATGTTAAAGCTGCAACAGGTCATCAAGCTTTCATATCCAAAGCTACAGAACAAGAATCAATTTCATGGCACAAGCGTATGGGTCATTTGAGCTTGAGAAAGATGAACAATCTTGTTCATAATAATATGATTGAGGGAGTAAATGTTAAGAGTTTTCAAATTCTTGAAGGATGTCTTCCGTGTAAGAAAGGGAAACAGACTAAAAAGTCACATGCAACAAAGAAACATCATTCAATTGTTGTTCCTCTAGAGTTGTTACATATGGATCTCTTTGGTCCGATTAATCGAACAAGCATCTCTGGAGATTCATATTGTTTGGTAGTGACTGATGAATACTCACGATACTCTTGGGTAGTGATGTTAAAAAGGAAGTCTGACACGTTTGACAATATAAAGTTGTTGTTTTTGAAGCTGGAATCTTTGTACAAGTTAAAGGTTAGGAAGACTCGAACAGATAATGGTACTGAATTCAAGAATCAGCAGATGGAGAGTTTCTGCAATGAGAAAGGCATTCAACAACAGTTCAGTCCAGCTTATACTCCTCAATCAAATGGTGTTGCTGAAAGACGTAACATAACGTTAATTGAAACTGCGAGAACTATGTTAGCCGACTCAAGTTTACCGGTTAACTTCTGGAGTGAAGCTGTGGCTACAGCATGTTATACAATGAACCGATTGTTAGTAGTCAAGAGACATGGAAAGACTTGCTATGAATTGCTACATAAAAGGAAGCCTAACATTAAACATTTCGAACCCTTTGGTGCACCGTGTTCAATCATGATACGAGATACTGGAGGAAAATTTAATCCTAAGGCTGTTCCTGGTATATTTCTTGGTTATGGGAATCCAAACAAAAGAGTTTTCAACACTGTATCTAAACGTGTTGAAGAACATTTTGAAGTAGATGTTCAAAGAAATGCTGCTATTCCTGCTGGGAAAGGTTTTTCATGGCAGTTTGACTATGAAAATTTGTTTGATTCTTTTGGTCTTCCGTCTGTTGCTACTGATGATGAAGTTATTGCAAGATTACTGAATGAAATGCAGACGTCTCCATCACAAATGGTTCCGAAATCTCAAACGGCACCACAACATCACCCAGTGCCGCAACAACAACTTGTTCAAGATGATGAAGAATCCGGTGAGTATCAAGATGATCCATCTTATGATGGATCTGATTCTGAAGAAGAGTCACAACCTATAGACAGTGGCGATCTGCCACAAAATGTAGAAGTTCAGGAAGAACAACCAGAACCTGAAGGTGTTCGTAGATCATCACGAACAGTTGTCCTACCTCGACACTTAGATGATTTTATTGTTGATTCGAAAGGAGTTTCTGGAGCACCATCAAATGATGCCTCAACGTCTGAAAATCAGAAAGCTTCAACTGAGAATGTTATGCAAGCTTTCTATTCTTCACTAAATAGGTCAGGCAAACTCTTCTTACATGCATATTCATGCTTTGTGTGTCAAATTGAACCAAATTCTGTTGAGGAAGCTCTTCTTTATGATGATTGGGTAAATGCCATGCAAGAAGAGCTTTTGCAATTCAAGCATTTAGGAGTATGGAAACTAGTGACTCCGCCTCATGGTTACAAACCTTATGGGCTTAGATGGGTATGGAAGAATAAAAAAGACGAGCAAGGTATTGTAATTCGAAATAAAGCTAGATTGGTTGTGAAGGGATATCAGCAGATCCCTGATATAGATTATGATGAAGTATTTGCACCAGTGGCTAGACTTGAGGCAATTCGAATATTTTTGGCATTCGTATCTTTTAAAGGCTTCAAGGTCTATCAAATGGATGTCAAAAGCGCCTTTTTGTACGGGACTCTCAATGAGACCGTGTTTGTTAAACAACCACCGGGTTTTACAGATCCACACTCTCCAGAAAAGGTATATCGTCTAGAAAAAGCACTGTATGGGCTTCATCAAGCTCCAAGAGCGTGGTATGGTACGTTGTCCAACTATATGATTGATAATGGTTTCAGAAGAGGTGTCATCGATCAGACACTTTTCATCAAAGAAAAGGGCAAGCATATAATGCTAGTACAGGTGTACGTGGATGATATTATCTTTGGATCTACAGATAAGACGATGGTGGATGATTTTGAGGAGGTAATGCAGAAACGGTTCAAGATGAGTTCAATGGGAACTATCAAATTCTTCCTTGGTATTCAGGTTGTACAAACAAATCAGGGTATCTTTTTACATCAGACAAAATATGTATCAGATATTCTGAAAAGATTCAAAATGGAAGATGAGCGTCCTGCAAGGACGCCGCTATCGGTGAATCACGGGATTACACCGGATAAGGAAGGTGATAAGGTTGATCAAACCTTATATAGAGCCATCATTGGTTCGTTGATGTATCTAACAGCGTCTCGCCCTGATATCATGTTCGCAGTTTGTTTATGTGCTCGCTATCAAGCAAATCCGAATGTACATCATTTGCTTGTGGTGAAAAAGATTATGCGTTATTTAAAGCAAACTCCGAATTTGGGCCTATGGTATCCCTGTGATAATGATTTTGTACTGACGGCTTATAGTGATTCCGACTATGGTGGATGCAAGAAAGATTTTAAGTCAATATCAGGAGGTTGTCAATTCCTTGGAATCAGACTAGTTACATGGCAGTGCAAGAAGCAGACAGCAGTGGCCTTGTCCACTTGTGAAGCTGAATACATTGCTGCAGCAAGCTGTGCATCTCAGGTTGTGTGGATACAACAGCAGCTTCGTGACTACGGTTTGCATATTTCTAACACTCCTATTTTTGTTGATAATACTGCTGCCATAGCTGTTACGAAAAATCCTGTGAATCACTCTAAGACCAAACACATAGGGATTAAATATCATTTTATTCGAGACTGTTATGAGAAAAGGCTAATTGATGTTATACAAATTGGCACAACTACGCAAAGGGCTGATCTTTTCACAAAAGCTTTTGATAAACCGCGTTTTGATTTCTTGTTAACTGAGTTAAGTGTCAAAATATTGTCAGATGTCATTCCTGACGAAGAGACCAACGAGTAACTTCATTTTATGTGTTCTGCTTGCATAGCTGTATATACTGTGTGGTTATATTTCTTTTCTTTCTGATTGTTTCTGTGTGTTTAAAATCCAAAAAAACCAAAAAGATTTTAGATTTTTAGTATTTTAGGGGGAGTAATGAATGCAACATCAGATATTCAGAAAAAAAAAAAACGAGTTTGATCTATATAAAAATGGGATACGGACTTAATCATAGAATGAGATGATCATAATCACAATCATGTAAATATCTTGATAAGGAACTCATGGAAAGGTTTACAGCGGTTGAGGGTAGTCACTTAATTACCACAGGTGCATACTTTAAAGAAAATTGTTGAGGAAATCAACAAAAGGTGAGGGTATCCCCTATCATGACGTATAATCTAGAAACACATGATGTAGAATATCCCCAAGCAAATTCCAAATTGCTGCACCATTGTGTCTCACGACTAATTGGGATATTCAAGCGATCAATAAGCGTTGAAAATGTTCTAATTGACTAAGCATACCGACTTCTATCAAACTTTAATTCTTGAATCGTACCTAAACTCCAAAATAGTAAGTTTATCTCAATAAGAGTGTCTTTCCTGTGAACGGGTTGAAAAGTGTGGTTCTATATTACAGACAGTCCATGAATGAATGATTTAAGTTAATTGATACAAAAATAAAGAAAAGAGATCTTCATCGCAAGGAAGTCAATTCGAGAACTAAATCAAAGTCAAGACTGCAATGTGTTGTTTTAAAAAAAAAAAAAAAAAAGGCACATTGCATATCAAGTTATTATATCATGAAAACAAAAGTGAAATCATGGAAGACGAAAATATCAAGGTTAAGATAATGATGAAATCAAGAAGAGAAGTCTTTGCAAGAATACAAATGAGTGTGAAGATTACCAAGAAGAACTTAAATCATTCATACTTCAACAAAACCATTCTATTGGACTTATTATCATTGTCTGTGATATGGGACTGTACCCATTAAGGCCTAGACAGCGAAAGATGTTTTCAGAGAGATATTCTGAATACTCACTTATTAAGAAAGATACGTCTTTCATTCCGTTTCCTCCAATAACTTTAATAATAAAGAAGGAATGAGATTGATAGCAGTTGGTTGATTGCACGATTGATAGAATATTGAATATACTATGAGATCCATCAGAATCATATGAATTGAAAAGTATACGTTACGATAGAAGCTAATGGCTGACAGGGATATTCCAAAATTACTATGAGAATCTTCCTGTTCAATTAGACCTATCGTATGTGCTTGTGGTAACAGAAAGCGTCAATAGACTTGTGCTCAATTGACTACCTAATAAATCGTGCGATCTCAAATGATGTCTAAGTCAATGATTGAATCTAACATAGCAATATGTTAATGTAATTAATTGACTTGATCATCAAAATGTCTAAGAGAAAAGTCTGTAAAAGGTTAATGAAGATAGATACCATGTTAAGATCAATTTCTCTGGTTCTATTTGCTTTTACTTGTGAGATTCATGTATACTTTTTGATAATTTAGCTTCCTTAGGTTTATGACTTACAGAAACTGCTTCCTGTAAATAACATGTTTTATGCCATACAATCTTGGATCTTTCTTAACCTTGATCATTGACTTTCTGACATGAAGTGTACTTCATTTGCATTGTTATTGTGAAATGTTTTAAAATCCTAAAAACTACAAAAAGATTTTTCAGTGTGTTGATATTTATTTTGAAAAATACAAAAACATTTTATTTGTTTGCTTATGTGAATATGTGTATATTTCCTTGAAGTTACAAATAGTGTCTCGACGTCAAAAAGAAACGAACTACACATCTCAAATCATAAACTTGTTAAAGTCTTCAAAACGAAAATATTTTGCGTGTAAAATCAGCCAGTGGATGTGAATAGAGGGAATTATCGGGGGTTATGTATCGAAAAATAATTTTTTAATTAGGAGGAGACAGTCGACCGATTTGTACTATAAGTCGGTCGACATTGAACAAAAATCGACCGACTTACTCGTTTGTTACATATGTCGGTCGTTTTTCATGTGTATCGACCGATTGTCACATATGTCGGTCGACATAACACCAAAGTCGACCGATTGTCGAGCTGAGTATAAAAAGGCCTCAGACGGCCGATTTTCTTTATCTCGTGTGATTGTGTTGATTTACCAAAAATTTCGAATTTTGCAAGGAAGAGTTTTTGATCGTGTTTTTCGTATACATCTTTGAATTGTGATTCCAGCGCCGTTAACTAATCTAGGTAATTCTTTTTAAATCGAAAGTTATTGAAGTTTTCGTGTTTACGTTTCTGTTTCGATTCAATGTGTGGTGTTTAGGACCTGTAATTGGTAATTGTTGAATAGATAATGTTAATCGGCCTCCTCTGTACATGTATTAGACTTTGATTGAGTCAAAACACCATAAAATCGAAGAATTTATGATTAGATCTGTGTTTTGCTTCGTTTAATCAGTCGGCCGATTGTCCTTGAAAATCGACCGACTTAGCGTATGTCGGCCGACTTTATAAGTCAATCGATTTACCTGTATGTCGATCGACTGTCCTTGAAAATCGACCGACTTACATTGTATGTCGACCGACTGTTGTTTCCTGTATTTTTTTTAAATTTTTCGATTTAACGCTTTTCGATTATTGTATATATGTTTGTATAGCAGAATAAATGGCTCAATTAGGTAGTCCAGTGAACGAAGATGTACATGAGGAAGAGGTGATTCTGTCCAAGAATCTTCCAGGCCTGACGCCAAGCGAAAATTCCAATCTAGAGGCATGTCTAAACGAGGAAGGACCTGAAGCAAAGGAAGACTTCGTTGATATTATCAAATTCTTGAAAAGGTCCAGGATTCATACTGCAATAACTCTAGAATGCAAAGCATACTACTCACACCAACGAGAATTCTGGAACAATGCTTCTATCGTCACTGAACAAGGAAGAAAGGTAATACGAAGCAGCGTTGGTGGTACAATTGTAAAGATCTCGGCACAGACAGTTCGTGAAGACTTAGGTTTTCCAGATAATGATTCTATGCCAGTCACACTGAATAGAACTAAGGTCCGAAGGTGTCTAGTAAGATGTGGATACTCTGGTGATCCAATGAAAGGAGCTGTTAAGAGAACTCGATTCTGTCATCAATACAAATACCTAACTTTGGTGTTGTTGAGATGCATGAGTCCAATGGTAGGCGGTTTTGATGAGCTGAATGAGACTTATAGCTCAATGTTTGCAGCACTAGTTCTTCATGCGGACTTCAACTTCTCCGAAGTAATTTTCAGAAGCATGATGGTGAACGTGAAAAAGAAGAGCCACTTAATGTTTCCTAGGTTCTTACAGGTGATGATTGAAAAGCAAGTGCAAAGTTTGAATAAGGTTTGGGAGGATGAGATTAAGCTGAATCATCTGAACGATTTGACTTTCAATCGAGTCAAGCAAAAGAGAGGTCCGGATGAACCATTCAAGAGATTGGTTGGCCACCTCGCAAATGAAAACTATGTATGTCCACCAGGTGCTGCCTGTCGTCATGAGAACAGTACGTCTGGTAATGAAGATGATATCGTCGCAGTTGGTGAAGACGATCAAGAGGTTAATCAGCCACCGCCAGTTGTTCCAATTGAACAGATACTGGTTGATGAAGACGATGAAGGAGATGACCTTGACCCTGATCAATTCGAGCTGAGAAAGCGAAAACAATCTGAGGGTCCTTCGGTTACAACAAAGCCGAAGCAGAGGCGCATAAGATTCATTAAGAAGGCAAAAAGGACTGAGTCGTCCTCCGCTACTGAACAGCGACAATCACAGCAATCACAACCACAACGACAACCTTCAGCTGCTGCTACTCAAGAAACACGTGCTGAAACTGATACAGGAGTTCATGCTGCTGCATCCACGACTGCTATTACACAAGATGCTGCGGTTTCTATATTAAGTGAGAAGGTTGTCAATATGGCTTCTGAATTTGAAAAGTTTAAAGAAAAAGCTGATGAACGAGAGAGAAGAAAGGATGCTGAGATTGCCAAACTGACCAAGCAGGTTGAAGATCAACAGGTTGAATTGAAGAAGTTACAAACTAAGTTTGATGCTCAGAATTTGCTGATTGTAAAGGCTGAGACTACAGCGAACAAGGCACTTTCGAAGGTGCTTGATTGGGAAAATAATTTCGATATTGAGGCTGTTGATCTCGAGGAGGATATAGACTTTGGTAATTTTAACGATCAAGGCGAGGATGAGCTAGGTTTGGATATTGCTAAAGGCACAAGCGAGAACCCACTGTCAGTAATTCCTCTAAATATTGATTATTCTTTACGTGATTTTTTGGCAAAGCATGATCGTCTAAATCACTCAGTTGTATTTGATGATTTAGAAGAAGGGGAGATCCCGCCGGATCTAAGCACTGAGGAGCAGGCCAAGCTAGTGCGTCAAGAGCATCAAGCAAGTACTTCAGCTGACGCAACTGCTAGCTCATCTTTTGAGAATCGTTACCATTCTAGTGATGATTTTGAGGAAATTGTCGTAAGTAATGAAAACGACAAAGATTTTGATGAAGTAATTATTGAAGATGAACCAATAGGTGATTTTCCAGAGTACGAATGTAATAACGATAAAGATCTACCTACATTTCAAGACTACTTCAAAATGAATGAAGAGCTTCTAAACCGTAAATGCGAAGAAAAAGAAAAGACCGAAGATTTGCCTCCAGGGTTTTTACCGGTCAAGATAAATAAAGAAAAGATAGAAGTTCTAGAAGCTGAGTGGAAGATCCTGTTGAGGATCAGAAAATATTGTGAGAAGCCAGCGCCGGAACCTGAATGGATGAATTACATTAATAGACCGGCGAATCTTTTGGCTAAAGGAAAAATAATTGCGTGGGCCTACATTAAAGAGTTGAATATATACGCAATAAAGAAGGAGTACGGAGTGGATTACATCAAACATGGATACGAGTTCACGTCTCTACCGTACTTTGAATTTATGCAGGTGGCTAGGCTCAAAATGTTATATAGGGATTATGACGGAATTCCTAATATTGTCTGCAAGAAGATAAGACACTCGTACTTGTCAAAGAACTTTGAGGGATTCGGCCCTCAATTTCCCACGATCACTTATCGAACAAACAAGAAAACGGGCGAACGAAGAAAGATTGTCAAATACAAGCCAGTAAATTATATGAGAAAGGTACCTGTGATGAAAATGCCGCAGAACTTTAGCCCACGTTTTCGCTGGTGGTACTACGATGAACGCTCAGAGGAGGCAGTCATCGTTTTGGACAAATTGAAGGAAGATGAGACAGACTCGATACGGGTTTTAGATCCCGTTTGGTTGAGAAATTGCTGTGAAGCTGACATCTTCACATTGTACTACAATCGGATGCTGTACAGGCCAGAAAATAGAGTTCAAGCACAACAGTACATTCGTGTTGCAAAGGTTTGCTATTTGAACAATATGGTTACAGATCCGTACAGAGATTGAAGCAGACCGAAGACTTATGAGGAACTAGGTCTTAGGGGGAGTTTGTTAGTGCATATTTTGTAATCCCTAGTTCCATGAACTTTAACGTTTTATTCGATCATGTTGTAACCTGTAATATTGTTAAACGTTGATTGTCGATGTGTTATTTTATATTTGTAAACGTTTAAATATAATTCGTAATATTACTCGACAGTCGGCCGACTGACATGGTCAGTCGACCGACTGTCATTCACTGTCGACCGACATAGGAACTGAGGTATTTAAGCCTAATTAATCTTCATTAATTTCTTCAAAAACTCAGCACATTACACACACACGAAAAACACTTCTTGGTCGAGTCTCTCTCAATCTTCATGCCCAAATACCACAGAATGTCAGTCTAGGCTTCGTGTTTATCAAGCTCTAGTCTTGGTTTGACTTGTACGAACCCGAAAACCCATAGATATTCGTTTAAGCTCTTTCTATTGTTATTCCGCCTCTAGATCGTGTTAGATTGATTCTAAGATCCTCTCTCTCAGCGTCTACAGCCAGCAATGAGAAGTTGGTATACCAAGCAATTGCATAAAACTAAAACTCATAAATATAATATGCATAAAATACCCAACACCGGATATGATATAATCATTATTGTTGTTACAAAAACACAAAACCAAGTCATACAATATATAAGAAATAAAACAGGACTCAAAACCAAACAAAACATAACCATTATTATCACCAAACTATATCAAAATCAATCCGTAAGCCAACTGTTGAAATTCTTCCAAGTAAAACTTAGAGAGAAAGCTGCATCTGCAGTAATGATCAAAACGACATGAGGCATCTTTCAAGGGCTTAATAATATGTACAATCTGGGTAAGATACCAACCACGTTTTCTTTTGTATCTTGACATCCGGTCTCACTATCTTAAATTTGTTTTCTCCATCTGAAGTAACTTTTACGCAATTCCACATGTATAACACAGATAATTTGCATCAATTACCCAAACCTAGTAATCCTCTATCACAAATGTTCTCGCAGTAGTTCACATGTAGTGTCTCCAAATTTTGACAATGCAATCCAATCGAAACCCAACCAGGGAGCCCGATTCCATTACAACGTGCTAAGCCCAACTCGTGAAGAAAGGGACACCCTTTTGAAATTTTCAAGATGCAGTCATCCTTAACATAGAAATTAAAGGAAAGGACAAGGATTTTAAGATTTTTAGCAATGCCCGAACCAATTGCCGCCAAACCAAGTTCTATTTTATTCTTATATTTATAAAGATTTTTTTCAATATGATTTTTAATAACTACTACTCCTAGATACTCAACACCGCCTCCACTTAAAAGTCCAGTCGGATAGAGGGCATGTGCATCTGCATGTAAATAAGTCAAAGTTGACGAAAAACCTTGTTGGGATGTTAATCCAACAACATTTTCACAACCCCATACACTGAGTATTCGAAGTTGAGGACCATTTTGTTTAAGAAACAAAATTCCAGTGTTTGTTATGTGAGAGCGATAGATAAGTCTCACGCTTATTAAGGATTTACTACAATAAAAGGTTAACGTTTCCAATGCTTTGTCCGTAACACCACAAAAGAAAGACGAAGAACTGATATCGATGAAAGATTAAAAACCGATATCCATGGACTTGACTCTATATGCCGAAAACAGTTAAGAACTCTACCAAGCACAATTGAATCAAGGTTGTATGACTTACGAAACTTGGTTGAGCTTGTAAGTTGTAACATCCAAGCATTTACAACTTAGAATAGCGATATCAAGAAAACGATGACACGTTAGCCTAAAAGATTCTTGATCAGACACTTCATTTAGTTTTCGGTAAATCAGGCTCAAAACGTCATCAGGAAGATGTGTAATACACAAGCTCTGTTTTCTGTTACTTACATCCATTCTTAAATCTTGATCAATCAATATTATATACTACTCTGTAGATTAAAAACAATAGCTTGATAAACAAGTGGATTATACTGTATACACCAAGAGAACTGATGTATATCAGCCACATTAACACAATTGGAGCAAAAAAGAAGTAATGAACCAACTCGATCCGCAACATTCCACTTGACAAACCTACTACTTGATAAGATGAAAGAAACAACTGCAACTACCAGGATCGAGGGTAGAATTGTAAATTTATCATGTGTAGCTCATCTCTACACTTATGAACAAGGGATAAGATTTGATAAAATCAATGATAAAGATAGGTAAAAACTTCTATTAATAAAGTTGTATTAATTAATCTTCCTATTATATATTATATGTTGCTTAAAAACATTTTATAATAAAGTATTTCGTAAACCAGCTACTCATACATTAAGGCGTATGGTCCGTCGAAGTTAGCTAACATTTTGCACGCAAAGGACCTCTCTCGACGCTTAAGGGTATTAACATCGTTCCAATATGGTATGAATTCGGTTAGAAGATTTATATATGATTATTTATATTGCATGACATCAACATTGTATGATTGAGTAAAACTTTATCTCTCGTTTTCAACCAACACCTATTCCGTTCATCTTCCCTTACTACCGATCAACCCATCATCTCCTCCGGCCAGACCTCTGGCCGAAGATGATGTAACCCAAATGTCGAAGCCAAATGGCTTTTCGTGTACAAAGTCGAGTGATTGTCGTGTTACTTCGTTTTTGATTTTCAATTTCCCGGAGTCGTGGTCTCGTGATGATTGTCTGGGAGTATTCGAAGATTATGGGGCTCTTAAGGACGTGTACTTTGCTCGGAAGAGGTTGTCGAGCGGCCAACACTTCGGGTACGTTCGATTCGATGGCGTTTCTGACATCGATTCCTTCACGAAACTTTAAACAACATTCACATCAACGGTAGATGGATTCGTGCCGACAAAGCAATCGAGAGTATCCAGACATGTTCAGAATAAAGGAAGTGTTTCCAACCTGAATGCCGATGGTTATGGTCGTGCTCCCAATCTAAATGTCGAGGATTATGAAGAATTACCACACGCCCCTTGGAGTCGTGTACCGTACTACCGTCTAAACCATCATTTCCAATTAGTCAGGAAGGTAAATCCTTCGCTGATTCAGTTGGGACTAATAAACCAAATCATATCGAGATAAAAATCGATGGTAAATGGATCGAATTCGACCTTCCAGAATCGGTGAGCAATCATAACCTTGTTTTTCGTTTCAACAAGGATCGGATTTCATGGTCATTGGTCGAAATTAATAAGTCCCGTATCGAAGATGTTACAGAGGGGATTCAATCTGAGCCGGCCAAGGGATCTAATATGGGTGAGGTGGAAGATGAATCGTCTTCTTTGAGCCCAGATTCTTCAAGATTCTTCAGGTGAGTTTAATGTATCGCCTAATTTGGGTGAACATTGTGAAGATGATAAGATAGATTTACAGGCTGACAAACATACTGATATTGGCGAAGAGGATGAGGTTGTTGATGGTGAGTCTTCGCCGGTAGATGATAAGGTCGCAGATGGTGATGATGAGGAGGTTGAAGATGGTGAGTTCATACCGGATGATTCTGATGATTGCATGGATCCACCACCGGCCGGCGGTTCCTCAGCCTCGATTTCCACCCCAGAATTCAAATTGGATGGTGACTCGTCGCCCAAAAAATTCCAATCGTCGAGGTGTTCTGATGCAATTTCCTATGTGGTAGGTACAGGTATCGATGGAAGTAAAGGCAAACGTAAATCCCTTTACCCGGTTTCCCATTTAATAGGTGCTCAAAACCAAAATGGGCCAGAAACTCCTATTGGGCCAGTGTGTTTGATATGGACAATGTCAATCAGGCCCCAAATGGGATGGATCTGGGCTCAGACGAAAGAGACGTGGGTGACCCCAGCCCGGAAAAATTGATTGCCTAGCATTTACCACGGTTGCTCGTTTTCGTGTTAAAAAGAAAAAAGTCCCTCCTTTGATCAAAAGTTGTTTTATTAAACATGTGTGGGGTAGGTGTAATATGAAATGTAACCGTCATCGAGACAATTGTCGGTGGCAGGAAAGATACTTTATTGAGAATGTGATGAATGACTCGGATGAGGATATTGGTTGCTGCTCATGCTGCTCTTCTTGCGAGTCATCGGACTCGGAAACATAGATTTGCTTATTTGTCGAGTCGTGTCACCTCATATGCCCTCGTGATTGTCTTCTATAGTTTCGAGTTTTAGTGTGTGTGTGTGTGCGCCTTATTTATGCGGTTGCGTGTTGTTGTGTGTTTTGTCTAGCTCCTGGCTAGTTGTTTATTTCGTGTACTGTTCTTTTTATTAATAAAATTTACTTGACTTTCAAATATATATATATATATATATATATATATATATATATATATATATATATATATATATATATATATATATATATATATATATATATATATGTATATATATATATATATATATATATATATATATATATATATATATATATATATATATGTATATTTATATAAAAAAAATGCAGGAAGAAGGAGCAAATATTACATTAATCTTTGTACACCTTGAGTTGATGATGACAGATCTCATGAGACATTCTCTTTGGCTTATGAGTAAGTCTTTGCATGATCATATATTTTAGTTCTAAGCAACAAGAAAATAATGTTTTAGGTTGCAATTAAACCATTGTTCTTCTGATCTGTAAATGTTTTCTTATATAAGATTTGCAAAAAAAAAAAAAAAAAAAAAAAAAAAGAAAGAAGGTAAAACTGACCCTTTGACAGTTCCACAATCAAAAATGAGAGATGAAAATCACTTAACTCATGATCAAAGAGTAATATGTGAAATCTGTTAGAGAAATATTCATTCTGCAATGTGCATTTTTTTATGTTGACATACAATATTGCATGGTTCAGAACTTTAGGGTAATAATTTAATGTCAAAATAGTGTACAACAAACTCAAAGACTAAACACAGCAACAGTCAATTTATCAGTATTATGAATGTGAGACCATTTACTCAAGCTTTTGCTCGTTTACGAAAATATCTTCAAAATATATATTTAAGCTTGGTTTCGAGCTCGTTGAGCTCATCTAGAATCAAGCTTTTATTGAGTCGAGCTCGAGTAGCTCGCAAGTAGCTCAGCTCATTTACACCTATACTTGGGAATTGAGACTCATACTCTCAAATTTGGGTCAAGCTTTTGGGTCAATTGATTCTTGAAAAGAAAAGAAAAAAAGCAACGTAAACCCCAAACCTAAAAAAAATTAAGGTGCAATGAGTTTCCCTCCAACTTATGGGGTTCTATATAAAATATAAAGAAACATGTCTAGTGGGTATCAATTCCTAAAGCTCAATAAATAGAGATAGGTCTAGTAGGTTTTTTGAATGGGTCAAACATGTCAAGCATAAAGATCATAATAAGTTTCATTCGTCAAACATTTATGAAATCATTGATGGTTATATCTTCTATTATGTAATTATTTTCTTTTATATATATATATATATATATATATATATATATATATATATATATATATATATATGTATATATATATATATATATATGTATATATATATATATATGTATATATATATATATATATATGTATATATATGTATACATATTACATATATATAATGAATACTTGAGATAATAGATACAAATAACTAAAATATTTTTTGACCCATTTGACCCATAGCTCGTTTCTATCCGTTACCCAACCTACCCAACCTGACCCTTTGGACCCGTTTAAAAATTTGACTCGTTTGACCCATGAACCATTTCAACCCAAACCCGTTTTGACCCGTGACCCATACCGACCCAACCTGACCAGTTTGCGGGTATATTTACACCCTAGTTTCTCGTAAATAAAGGCCTATCTAGTTTTTTGTGATTTTTAGCAGGAACTTTGAACGTGTTCACAACTTCACATACATCATATGGAAAAATGTCATGCAGGTACATTTTCGATTGCTTTTACATTGTTTATATTCCTTTTAGTTTCATATAAGTTTCCATTCCATTTATTTATTGTTAACCAATTTGATCGGATAATTTTATTCAGTAGATTATATTACAGGAACCACATACTAGTCTCTTCCATACCAAATCAAACTAGATTATATAGCGAATACTTGAACAAGATATAGTAAATTTAAGGTCGCTAATACAATCAGTTCAATCAAGTATTTTTTATTTTATTTGTTGGTTTGATTAAACACCTGAACATGACTTGTAACAGTTAACGGTTACAACTTAAATTTAATAGTGCAAAATTCTTATTGTGTATAAGGTGCAGTAACAACTTGCTATGTAGCACTGCACCTAAATCTAAAAGGGGTGACCGGAAAGTACTTTTTGGACTCCAATGAATGGCTAGCAAGCAACTTCGCAACTGATCCTGAACTGGCCAAGAAGCTATGGGAGTATAGCCATAAACTGGTCAACCAAATTCAGAGCTTCTAGTTCTTATGTTCTTCTTAACATAATAGTACTCGTATGGCCAAGAATATTGTAATCAATCTGGACAATATCCCTTTACAATCATTTAATTCAAGATAAAGTGTCACCATCTTGTTTATGTTCCATTCCAGTTTTATAAAGGCGGAGGTGTTAATTACTCTATATAACAATGCTTAAAGCCTTATACAAGGCAAAAATGGGATAACTTACAGGTTGGGTTACATGTCAAAATGGCTACTTTTTCGGCCAAAAAACAAAAATTAAAATTAAAATAGATTGAAAAGATTTGTGGTATGGGTTCATAAACATTTATGTATACATACCATGTAAAGAGATTTAAGGTTTTTATAATTATAGATACCCTTGGACCCAATACCATCCATTCACCCCCACAAGTCCCTTAGACCCATATCGATTTCGTACGTAAACAGTTTGAGATAAAACGTAACCCAAATCAACATTTTTGTACGTAAACAGTTTGAGATAAAACGTAACCCAAATCAACATTTATGTACGTAAATTGGTCGAAAGTATCACTTTGATCCACTTCTACCTACTTTTGTGTTAAAACGGTAGGCTAAATCATAGTAGATAAGAGAAAGACACACCACACAAGAGAAAGCTGCATCTGTCACGATCACACCACAAAAAGACGTCTTTCAAGTGCTTAATATTGTGTCCATTTTGGGAAACATGGTGTCCCTATTGTCCTTATTATGTTGACATCCGGTCTCTGTGTCTTAAATTCGTGAATCCCAACGGAAGTAATTTGTGGGCAATAGTACATGTACAACACAGATAATTTGCAGCAATGACCCAACGCTAGTAATCCTCTATCACAAAGGTTCTCGACCGAGTTCACATGTAGTGTCTCCAAATTTTGACAATGCAATCCAATTGAAACCCAACCAGGGAGCCCTAATCCAGTACAATCTACTAACTTCAACTCCTGAAGAAAGGGACACCCCATTGAAACTTTTATGATGCAGTCATCCGTAACATAGGAATAATAATCAAAGTGAAGGATTTTAAGATTTTTAGCAATGCCCGAACCAATTGCCGCCAAACCAAGTTCGATCTCATTCTTATACTTTTGAATTTTTTTTTCAATGTGATGAAAAACTACTACTAGATACTCAAGACCGCCTCCACTTAAAAATCCAGTCGGATAAAGGGCATGTGCATCAGCTTGTAAATAAGTCAAAGTTGACGAAAAACCTTGTTGGGATGTTACTCCAACGACATTTTTACAACAGTCTATTTTGAGTGATCGAAGTTGAGGACAATTTTGTTTAAGAAACGAAATTCCAGTGTTTGTTATGTGATAGCAGGACGTAAGAGTGACGCTTATTAAGGATTTATTACAATATCTGGTTAACGTTTCCAATCCATTGTCCGTAATGCCGAAATATAAAAGATTCAGAACTGATATCGATGAAGGTGAATCTAAATGCCGAAAACGATCAAGAAATCTACCCAGCACAATTGAATCAAGGTTGTATGACTTACTTAACCTGGTTGAGCTTGTAACGTCCAAGCATTTACAACTTATAATTGCGATATCAAGAAAATGATCAGCCGTTAGCCTAAAACATACTTGATCACGCTTTTCGTTTAGTTTTCGGTAAATCAGGCTCAAAAGGTCATCAGGAAGTTGTGTAATGCACAGCCTCTGTTTTTTGTCACGAACATCCATTTATTAAATCTCGGTCAAATAAAATTTAATATATTACTGTGGACAATAACAAACAATAAATAAAGAAACAACAGTACATCAGTTAATTGAAGAATATAACATGAACAATATGTATATGGTATAATTTAGAATTTATATTTAAATAATTGAATTAAAATTAAATTGTTTAAAACGATTACCTGGTTAGGACCGCCGCAATCCAGTTCTATTCGTAGAATTTTTTTTTTCGCAACTGGTTTCATAGGATTATTATGATTGAAACCTAACGTAAAAGTGACAGTAAATTTCATATTTAGCGCATGGGCTCTTATATATATGGGGGTTTGTACCCTTTTAATTTCTTATTCACAGTTTTACGGAGTAGTTCTTATACTCGTACTTTATACATATTTTTAATCAATTTTTTCTATAACTCCCAAAAATTAGACTCGGGGACATTTATTTAATAAAATCCGAAAAGTATGCATAGGAATGAAATCGGTACCGGAACCTTATTGTACCGAAACTACTAATACCGAAACCGAAATCAACAAATCCAAGAATCGAAAACCGTACCTATTTACTAAAGCGGTACTGGTTTCAGTTTCGGTTCGGTACCAGTTTTTTCGGTTTATTACCGATGGCAATGGGCGGAAAAAACCCGTGACCCACGGGTATATGTGTCTGTGGTGGACAAGTAAATTCAAAAGAGTTCACCCGCGGGTACGGGACGCGTAAAAATTTTGTACCCATTAACGGGTAGTGGGCGGGTCGTGAGTATAAAACAAACGCGACGGGTAAAATCTGACATGCAAAACCGTGATACTCATTAGAGAAACCCGTGACAATATACTTGTTAACCCGCATAAATATAAATATAATAATTATACATATACACATTTTTGTTATTAATCCTATTATTCACGGGTTTACCCAAGGGTTTTTCCGCGGGTCATGAGTATGTATCCACGAGCACATTTTGTTATAAAATGTATATTTTTAAACCCGCAGATTTGCCCGTGGGTCGCAGATATCCGCGGGCCACGAATACGAGGGAAAAAATTACCAGTTAACGGGTAGGTAAAGAAAAATCCTGGCGGGCAGATCGCAGTTTTAAAGACACGTGCCCGTTACCCGAGAGTGCCATCCTACTTTGGAGCGGAATTTTCAAACCGACGTGCTGAATCGGTTTAATAGCAGTACTTTACTTTACAATAGCATTACTATACTTTAGAAACTCAAACTAGTTAAAGACCCTTGCGGGTTTTTTTTTAAAAATATTTATAATGGAAGTTGATATGTACAATAGATCAATATTTGTAATTCTTCAGATAAAATCACCTGTACTGATATGTTGATCAAATATACAAAAGTTAATAAGCATAACTAATGAAAGCTATTGCAAATTCTTTATATCATTTACCAACAAATATTCTCACATTTAAAAAATTATCAAATGAGATACTCTTTTGAAAATGGACAGTCTGTTACATTCTAATGGCAACCCATCAATACTATTAGTGTATGTTACAACTCTTTAGGCCTCCAAAACCAGTTCTTTCACGAGGAACCGGAGTATCAATATGACGACCAACTTATATTTGCCCAAATCCCACCTTTCCAAGTTTTCTCTCAATCTTAAAAGACGGGGAACCACCAACCTGAACCTGTTGATAAATAAGTATCAAAAAAGAAAATTATCATTACTAATCACACTATACATAAAAAAAAAATATAGGTAGCGATTTATAAAGGAGTAAACTTTGATCAAGTATATTATTGAAAAAATTTGACTACACAAAATATTAAGCAATCATGAAACCAACCTGCAACAACACAATGACGAACAAAATAAACAAAAAGTTTTTACTCCTTATAAAAGTATCAAACAACCTAAAAAGCTTATTATAACAACATATTGAACCAATGACTGCTCACACATGATTGTAAAATAAGTGAAGGGTAATAAATTTGTGTGCTAAAAACATTATTTCATAAGTGGTTGCATTATTAAAGCGGTAAACTTAAAACAAAATACTACATAAACGCTCAAATGTATAAGCACTAACCTTGATTGCTATGAATGGAATAAGAAAATTCTTTTTGACTTTCGAGTCCAAGCCCAACAGGCGAGCTGCAAACGTTAAGTTCCTATTTGTTACAGCTAAAGCTTTAATGCTTGTTTACGAAATACAAAAGATGTGAATTAAAATGTACAAGTTTTTTTTTCTTTTATCGCATAGCAGCTGATGGGTTGTTTTTTAATGAGTCGAATGTCACATAAAGTGCATTAAAATTAAAAAAAAAAAACTCCCAAAATTAGCACTAATAAATAAATAATTAAAGAGAAAAAACATAAAAAAAAAAAAGAGATATGGCTGCTACCTCATTGACCTGCGAACCCGTGTAATCAATATGCATAAAACCTCCTAACCGTATCCATTATGTGTAGCGACCCGACAAAATCGTCATTGACGGCGTCATTACTTAGGTCCCGTTACGTGGTCATAGTCCCTAAATGAGACGCGTTTGACCAAAATTATGTCGCATTCATTTGAAACGTACAAGACTCACAAAGTTTAGTTTACCAAACGGTTCGACAACAAGTTTAAGTTTACAAAAGTTGTAAAGTATAAATGAAATAACTTGCGACATAATAAGTTTAAAACCACGGTTGCTATAAATAGCGTAAGTATGTATGCTTAAGTTTGAATCCAAAAGTGCTATCACTAGCGTATGCATGTATGCTTGACTCCAAGCAAGTAATCAAAGTGTGCGGAAGCATGTATCGAGTAGCCAAGTATGAACCTGAGAAACATATAGAAAACTGTCAACGAAAAACGTTGGTGAAATCATAGGTGTATTTGTAAACGTTGTTTTTGAACCACAAGATTTTGTATTTTCATAACGTTGATTATCCAAATCGTTTGCATTCCAAAAGTATGTTCGCGAGCACCTAATTATCAAGACTTTACTGTTTGGTACCCTGTTACGTAGTGTTAGAACATACACTAAAATCGAAAATATATTTCATCCGCAGACGGTAGCAAACCTTCCGAATGAGGGCACGTCTAGCCCGTATGGATCCACACAACATAAGTTCACGCTTACACCCGCAAGTGTAACTAATGATAATTGAAATGAGGATTTTCGTTCTAACTCGCTGTGGAATGTTTGTTTTCGTACTTGTGTTCAAAGCATAAAAGTATGATACGTATATGTTTCTCATTCCATGATTTAAAAGTATAAAAGTTGTTAAAAAGATGGGACTATGATCTCACCTCGAGTGCACGAGTATAAAGGTACTTCACAGAGTAAACGTGTGCATGAAAGTTGCTTAGTCTTGACCTAAACAAGTATGTTATATCAATACCGGGTAAGACACAAATAAGGTCGGTCGAAATGTGTTCAATTAGTCCTATGGCTCGTTACGACTCGATTATGTAGCATGTGAATCACGTTGTCAAGTTTCATGCAAGATATAAGTATAAAAGCACGTTAGAACGATTGCATAAGTGTTTGGTTAAGTTTGACTAAAAGTCAAACTTGGTCAAAGTCAACGGGGTCGGGTCGGGTATCCGACAATTTTTCTGAGGTTTTTAATCATATATAAGCATGTTGGCCAAGTTTCATGTTGATCGGGGGTGCGTTGCATAGTTAGAATTAAACGAAAATGTGTGTTTTTGGACAGTCGGGGCCCGGAGCGGCGCTCTAGGACCTTGAGCGGCGCTCAAACTATCTGTTCAGCAAATCTGGGCAGTTTTTGAACACTCAACGCACGAATCCAACTTCAAACAACCATAACTTATGAATTGTAAACATTCAAAACACGTACCTTATATCGTTGAAAAGGTATTTTGACGAGGAATACAACTAAACACATTTCATTTACCAAAAACATCATTTACAAAAATCAAAATCCTCGTCGAATGATCGTTAAAGGTTCACTATCAAAGTTTCAAGTTCGTAAAGTGCATTTCATGATTCGGGAATCCAATTTACACATACGATATGCTGTTTCGAAGGTAATTAAACATACATTGAAACTAAACACTTACTAACAACATCTCATAGCATTCAATGCATCAAAAATCCATTTTAAAGTTCATCAAACCCTAACCAAGAATCATGAATTCAACAATTTTGTAAATGAAGCTTTTCTAAATCAACCTACATACCAAAACGAAGCTAATGATGCTAGTAATACATTTAATACATGAACTTTAACATTTAAACAACATTTAATCATCCAAAATCAAAGATTAAACTAACCCATTTCAAGTATTCATGCTAGTTACTCCAAAACAACAAATCGAGCAAACAAATCATATATTCATGTTAGACTTGAGCCATAGACACTAACTAACACCATTTCAAGTTCATAAATCGAATTAGAGAAATCTAGAGTTTTTAGAAACCTTATCCCAAGTAGTGAAATTGGTACCAAAATGAAGAGGATGATGAGAGGATCACGAATATGTAATTTGTTTTGATGTTTGCTTGCTTGAATTGATTTAGATGATGATTCTTTGATGATGTCAAAAATGGTGTTTTGGTAACTAGAGAGAAAAGAGAGAAGTAGAAGAAGAAGTGAATGAGTGGTGCTTGAATTGATTTAGTCAACTAGTTTGGCCCCTTTGCAACTTTGGTCCCTCAAGTTTGAAAGCGGGTGCATGAATTAACCGAACGAATATTTTAAAAAAGCTAGAATAAACGGGAGATGTTATAATCGAATAACAGAAATATTAAGAACGTTAGTTAACGAAAGATACGAATTTAGATAACGAAAGATATTATCTAAAAAAAGACGGTGTTAAAAATAAATTTAACGGAAAAACGCGGGATGTTACATTACCTATACCTTAAAAGAAATTTCGTCCCGAAATTTTGTTGGAAGTAGTAGTCGTTGTTTCTTCCTCGAGATCTTGCGTTGTCAAATCTACGGATAAGTAAAGGTACTTCCTTGGGCATTTCAACAAACTTCGAAAATCGGGGTTTTACTTTGTTTCAAAATTTGGTTTCACGATTCATAGTTTCAACTGGTCCTCCTAGGAAGTGAAGTTTATCATCGATAGTAAGTTCATCGAAGAGGATAACAAGTTCTTATTTCGCAAGACACGTCTTTAAGTTTGATACATATAATGTAGTATGAACGGAATTTGTTTGG
This sequence comes from Rutidosis leptorrhynchoides, assembly GCF_046630445.1. Lineage (NCBI taxonomy): Eukaryota > Viridiplantae > Streptophyta > Magnoliopsida > Asterales > Asteraceae > Rutidosis > Rutidosis leptorrhynchoides. The sequence goes on along the minus strand of NC_092340.1, from coordinate 58,765,577 downwards.
GTTGGGAATTCGAAACGGTAAGCAACGGGTCCAATACGCCCCAAGATTTCAAAAGGATTAATGTATCGCTGATTTAGCTTTCTACGTTTCCTGAAACGGATTACACTTTTTCAAGGTGCGACTTTTAACATTACGCGGTCCCCTATTTGGAATTTGAGAGGTTTACGTCTAACATCGGCATAGCTCTTTTGGCGACTACGGGCCGTCTTCAGTCTTTCTTGGATTTGAACAATTTCTTGGTTGTTTCATGAATGGGTTTGGGTTCGGTGGTTTGATTGTTGCCTACGTTGGCCCAACAAATAGTAGAATGACATTTGCGGCCATATAAAGCTTCAAAAGGTGTGGTGTTAATACTCGAATGAAAATTATTGTAGTAAGAGAATTCGGCCAAAGGCAAATACTTTTCTCAAGTAAATTTGAAATCGATAACATAAATTCGTATTATGGTTTCCGAGGTTTGAATCGTATGTCTGTTTTGTTCGCCGGTTTGTGGATGATACGCGGTACTCATGAATAATCAGGTTTCCAAAGTTTCTTGTAAGGCACCCCAAAATCTAGAAGTGAAACGAGCATCTCGATCCAAAATGAGGTACCTTTCTTTAAGGTATATTTGAACAAGTTTTTGTTTCTCAAGAAATTCGCACCGCGGAAAGTTTATCGGTTTCTAAAAACGTTTGCTAGAGCAAGTTTCTTATTGGGTTCTGAAAACGTTCATTAGGACTATTCACCCTCGAGGCGAATACTAGTATAATGTGAAGAGTCTCTCGCTCCATTGAGAAATTAGATAAAAGATTTCCTTATACGGAAGTACGAATGTAATGCGAGAGAATTTTTTGCCTCGATGTGAGCATATCAAGCATATTGTAGTTCGTCGATAAAACTGTGCGAAAACGAGATAGTATACACGTGTAACATATGTTTGAAGTCGAAATAATTTGTCATTCATTCGGAAGCATAGATATGGTTCGACAATAATCGAAGGTGTGTCCCTGGTATGGTTGTTATCAATATTCTCGGAGTTTTCGGATATCCAACAAGAAAAATGAAGTCATGTACATGGCACATGGTGGTGAGTAGGTTGACCGAGTCCAATCACCATCGCGAGTCATTAGAACTTTGGTATGACTTACTATAATATAACCATGTTGATCGAGTGTCGTTATATTATACTAACTCATACCTCCATTCCCACATCACTCCATAGATTCAAGTTCGTATAATCGTGAAGATTTAAAATGAACAAAGTATAGCGACATCACTAACGTGACTCGTATTTAATCAAAAGAATTTGTGCAACTCTGAAGAAGCATTTCCTGAGGGAAGTGTATAAATGATTGTTCACGTCAATGCGGTTCAAGTCAAACGTTAATGTCTTTAGACATGAAAAGAGTAACGAATTATGATAATGAGTAGTACGTAACCGTAGTGATAAGTAGTGATGATGATACTCACCTAGAGTAGTGGTGGTGGTAACAAGAAGTGGTAGATAGCAAGGAACACCGGAGTAACATTGATAGTGGATAATGATTGCCATAGTGGTGGAAACTTTACAGCACTTGTGGATAGTAAGTTGGGACAGTGGTGAATAACAACCTGGGAGACAGAGTTCCCGAACTAGTATGACTAATGAAGTCGTCGTCATCCTTACGTGTACGAATCTTGAATTTACGTGTGTTACCAGAAAGTGGTAGAGTACGAGTTCGTATGATGAAGGAAAAAAAATTTGGTACCATTTAGGAGTTCACCTAAGAAAGGTTTATGTATAATGCACAAGTAGTGTAACGACCCTACTTTTTCCGTTATCTTTTGCCGTTAATTATTTAACGACCGTTAATTGTTATTCGTGACATGTCATTTCTAAGACCTATATTATTATTTTTGTAATAATATATTAATTATTATGTGTTATATGAATATTTGTATTCATATTTCAAGTTATACGTTTCTACGTGTCGCAGATTTCTGTCTGGCGAATCTTTTCGGTTTTCAAACCAACGGTCAAGATTTTGGGATTTTTAAATCCAATTTATTTTAAATATGATATTTTGATGTCATATGATTATATATAGTGTTTATATATTTTATTCGTCGCGTGTTTGTTATCTCTCCGAAAAATTAATCGCGTAGTAGCGTTTTCGCGTTTCGGGCTTCGTTCGGGCGATCGGGCCACAAGTATTCTTCTTTTTGGCCAAAGTGGTCCATGAGGGGCCCACCCCTCTAAAAATTTCGGCCAAAATCCCCTTATTCCCCATTTTTATTTTATTTTTCAATTTTTCATTTCCATTTTATTCCTCATTTCTTTTCTAAACCTAAAACTAGCAAGTATCTTTTTCTCTCATCTTTCTTCCTCTCTCTTTTTCTTTTTGAGGCCGCCACATTCATCATCAATATCATCATCATTCTTCATCAATTATTGCTTGGATTTTAGGGCTTTTAACATCAACGCGTTCCTCTCGTTCTCCTCTACACGTTGCTATCTCTTGATTCTTGATTAGGGTATAAACCCTAACCCTAGCTTTTTGATTTTTCTTATATTTTACTGATTTTGTATGTTATATTGATAGTATGATAATTGTATGTTATTGTATGGTTGATTGGATGCGTAGAATTACTCGTTTGCATATGTTTTCGGTTTGATTTAATTGGGACAGCAGCTTTTTCGTGTGTTTCTGACTTTGTAACTGATATAAAAGTTAAAATAAAGTATATAAATGAGTTCCTCTCATCAAGACATTAATTTTAGACTCCGGATTCATGTCGTTTCGATTCCCGGAGCCCTAGATATGCTTAATTTGATTTTTGGTAAAGATTGAAAGGTGTTATGGGCAAGAACAAGGTATGGTCCGACTTTGTGATCATCCTTGGTGTCTTTAGGGTGTTTCATTTGGTTAGGACTGATGGTGGGACGAATTTTCATGTTCGGGTCACCTAAATCCGAGCCACGGTTCACCCGTTGTGCCTAAATCACTGTTTTGAGTAAATTGAATTCCCAAGTGTTGTCATGGCTGATATCCACGACCTAGGGACTGTTCTTGGAGTGTTCTTGAGTACATAATTGTGTCGGGTGGTTTGAGTAGGCGGAGATGCATATGTGGCTCGCCCGAAACCGACACCCGGGGCTCAAGATACGACCCGATGAACTTTTAAACTTAAAACTTATGGTTAATGATTAAACTTATGTTAAAATGAATGGCTTTAATTATTAATAAATTACTTATGATAAAAGAAGTAATTATTATTATTTAAGACTTATGATATAAATATTTATTATATCATTTAATTATTAATTATGATTTAATTAACATTTTAATTAAACTTATGATTAATAATACTTTTATTATTAAAGGAAAATACTTATGATAAGTATTAAATTTATTTTTGAGAAATTATTATAAGACTTATAACAAAGATTAAATAATTATTTAATTATTATAAGACTTAATTATTATTTAATTATGACTTAATTATTAAATACTTATGATTTAATAATTTTAATTAGAAACTTATGATATAATTAATAATTCATTATTAATTTATAATACTTATGATATGAATTAAAATTCATTATTAATTAATAAAACTTATATTATGATTAATATTTAATTAATTAAATACTTATGTTATACTAATTATAACACTTCAACTTATATTAACTTTAATAATTCATTTTATTTAATTAAACTTATGTTATGACATAACTTTACACTTTTGACTTTAATAAACATTATAACCTATGTTATTATTATAACTTACACTTTTCAAATTAATGTTGACTATGTTGACCAAGTTTGACTTTTGAGTTGACTTTCGATTGACTTTGACTTTCAGTTGACTTCTGTTGACTTTCTAAATAAGGAAACTTTCCTAACTTCAAAACTTTCTAAAAATAGAAGTTTCTAAATTTGGAAACTTTCCTAAAATAGAAACTTTCCAAAAATAGAAACTTTCCTAAAATAGAAACTTTCCAAAAATGGAAACCTGCTAAAAATAGAAACTTTCTAAAAATAGAAAGTGTGTGTCCTTATGCTGTTCCAATCAAACCGATGCTTGCTGAGTAATGTTCTATGTCTACTTGCAACATGTACAATAGCTATCATACTAAGACTTGACCTAAGTTAGTTATTTATTTCGACCTGCTTTATTTATAGGTCGGCGTTGTGATCTTTCTTGGTCACTTTACTTTACTTGCTGTTCGCTTGTTTGTGAGATTTCTTCAGTTGCTATTTAAGGTGAGTTATAGTCCCATTTTTCTATTTAAATCTTTTGGGATGAGAATACATGCAATTTATTTTATATTTTGGACAAGTGGAAGTTGGTTTAAATTATTCATTGTGAGTTGAACAAAAATATTCCCTAGTCTGGTAACTGTAATCACTGGTTTATACTGGTGAACGCGAATCCTATGGATAGATCTATCGGGTTTGACAACCCCATTTCGAGCTAGTCGCGCTAGCAATTTGTTATCGGAATGTTTAGTACTTCGTATTTAGTTGTAGATACACTTGTTCGGTGTATATTATTTATTGTGTTTGGCAAGGGTAAATAAAGGGTTAAGTGGTTACCAGGTGGCTCACGGAAAATGGAATAATGTTTTATTATATGTTTTCTAGCATATAATTTTGAGGTTCAAAAAGGAGTTTTTATGTTTTCAAACATAAATTTTTATTGTTTAAATTAAATATTGTTTGCAATATTAAACCTATAATTCACTCAACATTTTTGTTGACAGTTACTCGCATGTTTTATTCTCAGGTTCATGATTGAATGCTTCCGCTGTGCTTAGAGAGTCTGCATATTTACGATGGCAGCTTTTGTTAAACATTAACTTGCATTCTATTTTTGTTACATTAAATAGTGGTTGTTTGTTGACTTTGTTTTGGGTCAACTTTTGGTTAAAGTATTATTGTATGGTTTTTCTAAACTTATACATTTTAGTAGATCTCCTTTATAGGAAATCATTTTTAAATAAAGAAAGCAAGGTTGTTTTATTAAATTCATATAGAGTTTCGATCAAGCTGTGGGACCAAGTGACGGAGCCATTAAGTGTTTTGACGGAGTCGTCACAGTTGGTATCAGAGCCTTGGTTGTAGGGAATTAGGCTGCATTGATGTCGTTACCCGAGTCAATAGGGAGCATTAGTGAGTCTAGTCTACAGCCCGGCCTATTATATATTATTATATGTGATTATTTGTATCGTGTTGGTATGTATGTTGTTATCATACATACATTACTACTATGTTCTGAATCCGGGAGGAACTCCCATTCCGATTTAAACGCATTCTCCGACTCATGCGAGTTCATCTTTCATAGGAACACCTCGGTTAGTGAAACCGAGGGGGTGTCATTCTTGGCTTCTGAAATTCTCGACATTTCTATGTCATAATTTGTGTTTATTGATATAACGTTTGAGTTACATTATGTGTTCTAGAATTCTCGTCATTTCTATGTCATCAATTATGGTTATGTATATAACGTTTGAGTTATATTACGCGATATGTCATTCTTAACTTCTAAAGGCTCGGCATTTCAATGTCAGCTATTGTGTTTGGGTATATAACATTTTTGTTATATTACGCGCCTTTGTGCCGTTGTGCCTATGTGCCTTGGTTGTTGAAACGAAAAACGTCATTCTTGACTTTTAGAGATTCTTAGTACTTCGAAGACATTTTTATGTCATCGTTACTCATATTCATTACTTTCGATGTCTTTGTCTCTTGTGCTATCCTTAGCACATTGTTAAGAAATTGTTTTAGGGAAATTGTGTTGAAATTCGAGGTTGACCACGTGTCCTGACCTTATGTAGTGATATTGGAATGGAACTATGAGTTAGTGAAATATAATGGCGTCAGGCCAACGTGATTATATTACGTTAATTCATAAAAAGTCCCAATATTGTGACATGAGGAATAGAAAGTGAGTCAAAGAAAATTTGTACACCACTCATTCGGAAATTCTAACGTTGTTACATGAGTAAGGAAGATACACATTATCTTATTTGTTGATATACGAGAGACTCGTCTTAACCGAACTACTTACCCCATGTTTTATCATTCATAACTCGCTTGTTAGTGACAGCTTCGCACGTGACTAGTTTTGACCCAAGGACTTGTGTCCTGATAAAAGTCAAAACAATATTTAACTCATTGGGTTTCATGACCTCGTAGCATTTATTGATTAGATGTCGCAAGACGATTCAAGTCCTTCACCCGAGCTTCAACGATCTTACTTCAACTCGTAACCTCTGTAATGCGGATACCCTGCTTTACATTAAAATTTTTACACATTTGTGTAATTGGGTGGTTCTCATGAGATTTATGGGTGAATGGAAGTAATGAGATATTTTGTCATGTATACAATTTATAAAATCATATATGTATGTATGGGTTCAAATGAATAAATTTACTCTTACCTATTTTGGCTAGTATATACTAAATTATACCTTCAAAATTATTTTAAAACCACTCTTATTGAGTTGTCTAATTAACTCAAATTGTTTTACGTAAAATGGTACACGTTGTACATACTTCTAAGTTTACTAAGATCTTCGTTCCGTTTATGGGGTTACATCAGGCGTTTAAAGCTTTTTCAAAACTTCTTTGATTGATTACATTAGAATTTTCGGAGTGTTTGGATCACAGTTCTTCTCATCCTCCGTTTAAGGATGAAATTTACCATTAAGTTCATTGATAGAAATTCTTACACTAGTTTGGATGCCGGTTTTATAAAATTTGTTGGAGAGTCTTTGCGCTTATAAAATTTTATTTCTTAGGGTTGGGCAAGGCCGAAACGAGGGCCGATAAATCAATTTTCTGGGGTACCCTCGGTGGTTACCCTATTGTAGAAAAGGCGCTAGGTGAATTTCTACCCCAACTGTTTTATAGTGGGTATCATGGATATATATTACACTAGACCGTTTGAGGAGTTTCTACTCTCAATTTTCGCTGTCAACCGCAACACCCTCGTAAACATCAATCATAGTATTCAATACTTTGAGGTACATGAAATTATTTTTTGGAGATTCATCTCACCTGGAGTCGGACATTCCTTATAACCCATGATTCACATTCTTTTCATCCTCACATAAATTTAAGAATATGGATGAATTCTAGATTTCCTCGCTCGTTGTACAAGGAAGTTCACTCTCGATGAAATATCACACCTTTCGTACGCATTCCTTTCGGGAATGTAATGAAAATTTACTTTGAAGACCATGATCCTCGTTATCTCCTTTGAGAGAATTGCCTTATATATCTATGTCACCGATGTGACTACTCCATATAGTTCTCCCTTCATTGTTGCAACTATATTTTATTCGTCCCAGTTCGTCCCCTTGGGGAGCTCCTGTTCTTTTTGTTAAGAAGAAAGATGGTTCGTTTCGTTTGTGTATTGGTTATCGCAAGTTGAACAAGCTTACGGTTAAGAACCGTTACCCTCTTCCGAGAATTGATGATCTGTTCGATCAGCTTCAAGGTTCATCTATTTATTCTAAGATCGACCTTCGTTCCGGATATCTTCAACTACGGGTTAAAGAATCTGATATTCCGAAAACTGCTTTTCGCACCCATTATGGTCACTTCGAATTCCTTGTTATGTTGTTCGGATTGACAAATGCACCTGCTGTGTTCATGGACCTCATAAATCGTGTGTGCAGACCCTATCTGGACAAATTCGTTATTGTTTTCATCGACCACATCCTTATTTATTCTAAGAGTGATGAAGAGCACGAAGAACGTTTGGAGTTAGTGCTTGATCTATTGAGAAAAGAAGAATTGTACGCTAAGTTCTCTAAGTGTGCTTTCTGATTAAGAGAAGTTCAATTTCCTCGGACATATTGTTAGTAAACAGGGAATACAAGTTGATCCTGCTAAGATTGAGGCCTATATATATATATATACTCAGATTCGCCAGTTTCTAGGATTAGCAGGCTATTATAGAAGGTTCATTCAAGATTTTTCACGAGTAGCGAAACCTCTGACTGCTTTAACGCATAAGGGGAAGAAGTATGAGTGGAAGAATGAACAAGAGACTGCTTTCAGATTTTGAAGAAGAAGTTGACTACCGCTCCGATATTGTCACTACCTGAGGGTAATGATGATTTTGTTGTTTATTGTAATGCTTCGCGTCAAGGCTTTGGTTGCATTTTTATGCAACGAAATAAAGTTATTGCGCATGCGTCACGCCAGTTGAAGATTCATGAGCAGAATTATACAACCCATGATGTAGTGTTAGGAGCTGTTGTGTTTACACTTAAGATTTGGAGACATTATTTATATGGGTTAAAAGTACAGTGTACACTGATCACAAGAGTCGTCAACATATTCTTGATCAAAAACAGCTATACGTGAAGCAGCGATGACGGGTTGAGACGTTGAATGATTATGATCTTGAACTTTTATATCATCCTGGAAAGGCCAATGTTGTGGCTGATGCTTTGAGTCGAAAGGAGAGAGTTGAACCTCGTAGGTTTAGGGCCTTGAATATGACCATTCGAACAAACCTCGCAAGGCAGATTTCTTGCAGCTCAACAAGAAGCCTTGAGAGAGGAAAATTTTGTAACGGGAAGGTCCGAGGCTTAAGTAAACAGTTTGAGGTACGAACCGATGGCACTCGGTATTTTTGCGGGACGCCTTTGGGTTCCGAAGTTTGGTGATCTACGACAACTTGTTTTAGATAAGGCTCATAAGTCTAGGTACTCTATTCATCCTGGTTCAGGAAAGATGTATCATGATCTTAAGGAGCTGTATTGGTGGCCTAATTTGAAAGCTGATGTGGCTACGTATGTGGCTAAGTGTTTGACCTGTGCTAAGGTTAAAACTGAACATCAGAAACCGCCTGGACTTTTGGTGCAACCTGAGATTCCCGAGTGGAAGTAGGAAGGTATTACAATGGATTTTATTACGAAGTTACCAAGAGTTGTGGGTGGTTATGATACCATTTGGGTGATTGTTGACCGACTCGCTAAGTCAACCCATTCCTTGCCAATTAAGGAAACAGATTCGATAGAAAAGCTTACCCGTTTGTATTTGAAGGAGATTGTTTCTAGACATGGTGTTCCCGTATCTATTATTTCGGACCGAGACAGTCGATTTACATCGAGGTTTTGGAAGGTCATAGTGAAAGGACCATTCAAACGTTGGAAGACATGTTACGAGCATGAATCATTGATTTTGGTAAGGGTTGGGATAAGTACTTGCCACTGGCCGAATTTTCTTATAATAATAGTTATCATGGAAGTATTAAAGCCGCACCGTTTGAAACTCTGTATGGTAGAAAGTGTAGGTCTCCTGTCTGCTGGAATGAGGTTGGGGATGCTCAACTCACAGGTCCAGAAATTATTCATGAGACTACCGAGAAGATCGTACAGATTAAGGAAAGATTGAGAACCGCCAGAAGTCGGCAAAAAAGTTATGCCAATAAGGGAAAGAACGATATTGAATTTCAGGTCGGTGACCGTGTTATGTTAAAGGTTTCACCTTGGAAGGGTGTGATACGTTTTGGTAAAAGGGGAAGGTTGAGTCCTCGTTTTGTTGGACCTTTTGAGATTATTGAGAGAGTTGGACCGGCGGCTTATCGTTTGAAGTTGCCACGAGAACTCAATGCTGTTCACAATGTTTTTCATGTATCGAATTTGAAGAAGTGTTTGGCCTAGGCCGGTGAAACTATTCCTTTGGAGGAACTTCATGTTGATAAACAACTCCATTTTATTGAGGAACCTGTCGAAATTATGAACCGAGAGGTTAAGACTCTCAAGCAGAGCAAAATTCCTATTGTTCGAGTTCGATGGAACGCCAGACGCGGTCCCGAGTTCACTTAGGAGCATGAAGACTAGATGAGGCAGAAGTACCCGCATTTGTTCTCAGATGCTGAGTCAACCCCTGCACCTGCTTAAATTTCGGGACGAAATTTCCGTAACGGGAAGGTACTGTAACGACCCTACTTTTTCCGTTATCTTTTGCCGTTAATTATTTAACGACCGTTAATTGTTATTCGTGACATGTCATTTCTAAGACCTATATTATTATTTTTGTAATAATATATTAATTATTATGTGTTATATGAATATTTGTATTCATATTTCAAGTTATACGTTTCTACGTGTCGCAGATTTCTGTCCGGCGAATCTTTTCGGTTTTCAAACCAACGGTCAAGATTTTGGGATTTTTAAATCCAATTTATTTTAAATATGATATTTTGATGTCATATTATTATATATAGTGTTTATATATTTTATTCGTCGCGTGTTTGTTATCTCTCCGAAAAATTAATCGCGTAGTAGCGTTTTCGCGTTTCGGGCTTCGTTCGGGCGATCGGGCCACAAGTATTCTTCTTTTTGGCCAAAGTGGTCCATGAGGGGCCCACCCCTCTAAAAATTTCGGCCAAAATCCCCTTATACCCCATTTTTATTTTATTTTTCAATTTTTCATTTCCATTTTATTCCTCATTTCTTTTCTAAACCTAAAACTAGCAAGTATCTTTTTCTCTCATCTTTCTTCCTCTCTCTTTTTCTTTTTGAGGCCGCCACATTCATCATCAATATCATCATCATTCTTCATCAATTATTGCTTGGATTTTAGGGCTTTTAACATCAACGCGTTCCTCTCGTTCTCCTCTACACGTTGCTATCTCTTGATTCTTGATTAGGGTATAAACCCTAACCCTAGCTTTTTGATTTTTCTTATATTTTACTGATTTTGTATGTTATATTGATAGTATGATAATTGTATGTTATTGTATGGTTGATTGGATGCGTAGAATTACTCGTTTGCATATGTTTTCGGTTTGATTTAATTGGGACAGCAGCTTTTTCGTGTGTTTCTGACTTTGTAACTGATATAAAAGTTAAAATAAAGTATATAAATGAGTTCCTCTCATCAAGACATTAATTTTAGACTCCGGATTCATGTCGTTTCGATTCCCGGAGCCCTAGATATGCTTAATTTGATTTTTGGTAAAGATTGAAAGGTGTTATGGGCAAGAACAAGGTATGGTCCGACTTTGTGATCATCCTTGGTGTCTTTAGGGTGTGTCATTTGGTTAGGACTGATGGTGGGATGAATTTTCATGTTCGGGTCACCTAAATCCGAGCCACGGTTCACCCGTTGTGCCTAAATCACTGTTTTGAGTAAATTGAATTCCCAAGTGTTGTCATGGCTGATATCCACGACCTAGGGACTGTTCTTGGAGTGTTCTTGAGTACATAATTGTGTCGGGTGGTTTGAGTAGGCGGAGATGCATATGTGGCTCGCCCGAAACCGACACCCGGGGCTCAAGATACGACCCGATGAACTTTTAAACTTAAAACTTATGGTTAATGATTAAACTTATGTTAAAATGAATGGCTTTCATTATTAATAAATTACTTATGATAAAAGAAGTAATTATTATTATTTAAGACTTATGATATAAATATTTATTATATCATTTAATTATTAATTATGATTTAATTAACATTTTAATTAAACTTATGATTAATAATACTTTTATTATTAAAGGAAAATACTTATGATAAGTATTAAATTTATTTTTGAGAAATTATTATAAGACTTATAACAAAGATTAAATAATTATTTAATTATTATAAGACTTAATTATTATTTAATTATGATTTAATTATTAAATACTTATGATTTAATAATTTTAATTAGAAACTTATGATATAATTAATAATTCATTATTAATTTATAATACTTATGATATGAATTAAAATTCATTATTAATTAATAAAACTTATATTATGATTAATATTTAATTAATTAAATACTTATGTTATACTAATTATAACACTTCAACTTATATTAACTTTAATAATTCATTTTATTTAATTAAACTTATGTTATGACATAACTTTACACTTTTGACTTTAATAAACATTATAACCTATGTTATTATTATAACTTACACTTTTCAAATTAATGTTGACTATGTTGACCAAGTTTGACTTTTGAGTTGACTTTCGGTTGACTTTGACTTTCAGTTGACTTCTGTTGACTTTCTAAATAAGGAAACTTTCCTAACTTCAAAACCTTCTAAAAATAGAAGTTTCTAAATTTGGAAACTTTCCTAAAATAGAAACTTTCCTAAAATAGAAACTTTCCAAAAATAGAAACTTTCCTAAAATAGAAACTTTCCTAAAATAGAAACTTTCCAAAAATGGAAACCTGCTAAAAATAGAAACTTTCTAAAAATAGAAAGTGTGTGTCCTTATGCTGTTCCAATCAAACCGATGCTTGCTGAGTAATGTTCTATGTCTACTTGCAACATGTACAATAGCTATCATACTAAGACTTGACCTAAGTTAGTTATTTATTTCGACCTGCTTTATTTATAGGTCGGCGTTGTGATCTTTCTTGGTCACTTTACTTTACTTGCTGTTCGCTTGTTTGTGAGATTTCTTCAGTTGCTATTTAAGGTGAGTTATAGTCCCATTTTTCTATTTAAATCTTTTGGGATGAGAATACATGCAATTTATTTTATATTTTGGACAAGTGGAAGTTGGTTTAAATTATTCATTGTGAGTTGAACAAAAATATTCCCTAGTCTGGTAACTGTAATCACTGGTTTATACTGGTGAACGCGAATCCTATGGATAGATCTATCGGGTTTGACAACCCCATTTCGAGCTAGTCGCGCTAGCAATTTGTTATCGGAATGTTTAGTACTTCGTATTTAGTTGTAGATACACTTGTTCGGTGTATATTATTTATTGTGTTTGGCAAGGGTAAATAAAGGGTTAAGTGGTTACCAGGTGGCTCACGGAAAATGGAATAATGTTTTATTATATGTTTTCTAGCATATAATTTTGAGGTTCAAAAAGGAGTTTTTATGTTTTCAAACATAAATTTTTATTGTTTAAATTAAATATTGTTTGCAATATTAAACCTATAATTCACTCAACATTTTTGTTGACAGTTACTCGCATGTTTTATTCTCAGGTTCATGATTGAATGCTTCCGCTGTGCTTAGAGAGTCTGCATATTTACGATGGCAGCTTTTGTTAAACATTAACTTGCATTCTATTTTTGTTACATTAAATAGTGGTTGTTTGTTGACTTTGTTTTGGGTCAACTTTTGGTTAAAGTATTATTGTATGGTTTTTCTAAACTTATACATTTTAGTAGATCTCCTTTATAGGAAATCATTTTTAAATAAAGAAAGCAAGGTTGTTTTATTAAATTCATATAGAGTTTCGATCAAGCTGTGGGACCAAGTGACGGAGCCGTTAAGTGTTTTGACGGAGTCGTCACAAGTAGTCAAGTAAGTGCTATCTATAGCAAATGCATGTCAGAATGCAATGATTAACTATCCGGTTGTAGTCTAGATTCACTAATGCGTCCTAACGACTCTGTCAGACACACTAATGCATATCCTAGATCCCTACAACCAACGTTCTGATACCATCTGTAGCGACCCAACAAAATCGTCATTGACTGCGTCGTTACTTAGGTCACCGTTTGACCAAAATTATGTCGCATTCATTTGAAACGTACAAGACTTACAAAGTTTAGTTTACCAAACGGTTCGACAACAAGTTTAAGTTTACAAAAGTTGTAAAGTATAAATGAAATAACTTGCGACATAATAAGTTTAAAATCACGGTTGCTATAAATAGCGTAAGTATGTATGCTTAAGTTTGAATCCAAAAGTGCTATCGCTAGTGTATGCATGTATGCTTGACTCCAAGCAAGTAATCAAAGTGTGCGAAAGCATGTATCGAGTAGCCAAGTATGAACCTGAGAAACATATAGAAAACTGTCAACGAAAAACTGATGAGCAGCGGGGTAGTATATAAAATAGCTTATATTTTACTAGGAAATACTATTAAATACGATACAATTTTACACAAGATATTTATTTATTTATAGAATGGATATACTTAAACCTTGCTACAACACTTATAGGCAGTGTACCTAATCGTACAGTAGTGTAGTTTTTAGTAAGTCCGGTTCGTTCCACAGGGAAATCTTTAAACAAAGCTCAACGCTATATTAGTTTACTTTTATAAAAATACAAATATATATATAAGTAATATTATTATTATAAAGGGGGGTTTTTACCGTTTAATGACCGGTTTGTCGATTTTAAAACTTTAGTCGCAGTTAAAACCTAATGTAAAATATTAAATAAATACAAGACTTTAAATTAAAGCGTAAAGTAAATAACGATAATGAAATTGCGAATAATAAAAATGCGATAAAATTAAATTGCGATAATTAAAAAGTACGATAATTAAAAGTGCGATAAAATAAAATAACAATAAATAAAAGTGCGATAATTAGAAGTGCAATTAAATATAAAATAAAGGAAATTAAATATGAAATAAAAGAATTATGCTTATTTAAACTTCCGTAATCATGATGTTTGACGTGTTGATTTTAGTTTTATGCCCTTGGGTTAATTGTCCTTTGTCCTGGATTATTCAATATGTCCGTCTGGTTTTTGTCCATAACAGTCCATCAGTCATAAATATAAATTGCAAGTGTCCTTGTCAAATTATTATTATACCCGAAGATAAATATTCCAACTAATTGGGGATTCGAATTGTAACAAGGTTTTAATACTTTGTTTAATGAATACACCAGGTTATCGACTGCGTGTAAACCAAGGTTTTACTACTTTGTTAACAATTACACCAATTACCCTTGAATGTAATTTCACCCCTGTTTTGATTATTCTAGTGGCTATTAATCCATTCCCGTGTCCGGTTAAATGAACGATTATTCGTACATATAAATACCCCGCCCATCGTGTCCGATCGAGTTTATATGGTAATTTATAGGGACGCCCAATTGTAAATCTTTATATTAACATTAACAAACTTTCATTTAGTTAAACAAATATAAAGCCCATTAATAGCCCATAGTCTAGTTTCCACAAGTGTCGTTCTTTTATCCAAACCCCAATTATGGTACAAAGCCCAATTACCCAATTTTAGTAATTAGCCCAACATCATGATTACTTCGTTTTAAATAAGCATAATAATAACTTAGCTACGAGACATTAATATAAAAAGGTTGAACATAACTTACAATGATTAAAAATAGCGTAGCGTTACACGGACAGAATTTCGACTTACACCCTTACAACATTCGCTAACATACCCTTATTATTAGAATTATAATTAAAATTAAAATATAAATTATAAATATAAATATATATTACTTCGTATGAATGAGAAGAAAAAATGATGATGATTTTGATCATAATTCGGGTTGATTTATAGCCAGACTTGAAATTTGGGGCTCCGCGACTCGCGGCCAAATACCCTTAAAACTCCGCGAGTCGCGGAGAGGTATTTACAGTTTACACCCTTGGAGTTTCCTGCTGCCGACGGTTTTAAATATATATATATAATATATATATAATTAATATAATTAATTATATATTATATTATATTTATATATATAGTTAACTTGTAATTTTTAGTCCGTTGCGTCGAGCGTTAAGAGTTGACTCTAGTCCCGGTTCCGGATTTTCGAACGTCCTCGCGTACAATTTAATATCTTGTACTTTGCGTTTTGAATCTTGTACTCTTGTGATTTCGAGACGTTTCTTATCAATAATTGGAACCTTTTTGATTGTCTTTTGTACTTTTGAGCTTTTTGGTCGTTTGCGTCTTCAATTCGTCGAATCTGTCTTTTGTCTTCACCTTTTATTATTTAAACGAATATCACTTGTAAATAGAACAATTGCAACTAAAAGCTTGTCTTTCTTGAGGAATAATGCTATGAAATATATGTTCGTTTTTAGCATTATCAAATATTCCCACACTTGAGCGTTGCTTGTCCTCAAGCAATATTGTCTTGAAATACTAGAATCACTTCTTTATTCTTCACACTTTGTACATCGGTGATTTCTATATGGCGGTATAAACAATGGTAGTAACGATATGGTTTACAGTCCCACATGACTATAAAAATTTAGATCCATTAAGGAAATTGGATCTTTATGAAAACATTTGATCTTTTGAAATTTAAATCTAGTTTTTACCCTAGATAAGTTTTCCGGAATAACCCTTTACCGGTGTTTGCAAAATATTTTTGTGGGTTTGGTGGGTTTCAGATTTGAAAATTTTAGCTCAAAACTTGCGGTTTTGTGTCACCCACTTGCTAACCTTGTATTTGGAAAGCAACACGTCCAGTTTACTTGTTTCGTATATTACCTTTTGGCAAACTACCGTCCGGTTGTAAAGGAAAGCGTTGAACAAGCAACTGTTAAGGCAATGTCCCGTGACATGCTTTTGATTATGGTCTATAACGTGTCGGACGCAATTACTATCCTTGGTAGGAGCAATAGTAAAGCTCACCCTTATAATTTGTCGGTTTGGCACAAGGTCCTGTCTTTGACCATGTTATGCAACCACCGTTCTTACGGTTGACACCCGATTTAGTTCAGGTGACCTAATGAATTCCAGGTGAATTCCTAGGATTTTACGTTCAATGGTAATGAACGCATTGAAAATAGGGTTTTCAGAAAACAAATCGGTTTATAATTTTGATCAAAATATTTTCTCGTTCAAGCTCGAGTTTAGATATCATTGAATTCCATGAGTTTGTAATTCTCAATCTTTAAGGTCAATCTCTAGGATTGAGTAATATCAGTCTTAAAAGCTGATTTTTAATCTTTAAGGAGATTATCCTTTCTGGGGATCTGATTCATTAGTCTTATCCAGCTAATTTGCACGGTGCCTCCCCATTGTACGAGATAAATCCTTCTCATGGTTAGGATAAATCTGACCACTTGGCGACCCTGTTTAATGCTGAGGTCCGTGGATTTCCTGCTGATTTTAGTGATGACTTTTCTAGATTTTTCGTCAACCTACAGCTGGTCTGAACGACAACTTCATGACCTAAATCAAGAAGCGCGTGTCTTTTTCGGAAGACTTTACTTCCTTTTAATGATGGAATTGATTCATCGTGTAGATCCATCTCTTCTTTTCTTTCATCGGGTAAAACAGTTTAGTTTAGTCCAAAGCAAAAGTATTTTCAGTTATTTGTTACAAATATATGTGACATATGTTTAAAATGACTTGGTAAATTTTCCCACACTTGGCTTTTTATTTTTCTTTTTATCGTCCTCTATTCCATTTTAAATGAATTTTGACGTTTTAGTTTGTTTCTCAATTTATGTCCTTTTTGAGGTAACAATAATTTCGGTGTTAAAACCTAGTTTTATCGTTCATAAATATGTATAAACATGATTTGAATTCATTTAATTGAAAATTTTGAAAAATTTTACTAGAATTGGGTAGTCAGTATATAAGACTAGGGCTGTTCTTTTTTATCAGAGAGCACTAGATTCTAATAAAACTACTGCTTTACTAGTATTTTTAATGGTAACCAAGTGTATAAAGTAAAAATTTTTAAAATCCGAAAGAATTTAACCCCTTCCCACACTTAAGATCTTGCAATGCCCTCATTTGCAAGAAATCAGTAACAATTTAAATTATTGAAGGTGATTTGTGTGAAAATGATTAAATTTTTACCAAAATTTCCAAATATATTGGCGTTTGTTTGCTGAATGATAAATGGTGCACGTCATTTGTTCATTCCGTCTTGTTGTTATTTCACATATATTTTGCATCATTGTCGTCAAAATTAGTTGCTTTTGCTGAACTTAATGCCAGTCTTTGAAAATGCGTTGTTTTACCCTGTTGTGTACATAAGATAAACTGCAAACATATATACATATTTTTGAAGTTTGGTTTATTACCCCACATTCAAAAATTATTAAAATCTAAGAATAAAAGTTAGATAATTATAAAAATGATTACAATATTAACAAAAATATTAAATGTATCAATAATTACAAATTACAAAATAATAAAAAAAATAATAAGTAAACTAAGGATGATATTGGTACCAATAGGGGTTCCACGCATAACCATAAGTGCTATAGAATGCTTCGGCAGGGTCATACGTAGGATATGGTGGCTGCATCTCTATCGACCAAGGAGGGAAGACGGGTTTCGGAGTAGGAATATAGTTTCTACCTATATGTTGGCAATGCGCTATGATCTGGTTCTGATGAACTTGCCAATCTTCAAATGCTCTCTGTCTAGCATTTTCGTATTCCTGAGAAGCTATAAACCTATGCATTTCTTGCATCTCATTCCCCCCTCCTACATTACCTTGTTCCTGGTTTCTCTCTACCTGTGGATGTCTACCATTGTATCGTACTGCGGCGTTATTTCGCCGCTTCAACACTTTCGCACCATGGTATACATTTAAACCTATAGTGTCGCGGGGTTCCGGCTCTTCTACTAATAATCCCCCCCGACTTATATCCACACCGAGATATTCACCAATCAAAGTAATAAAAATACCACCTCCTATTATGCTATGTGGACGCATCCCTCGAACCATAGCTGATAAATAATAACCCACACAATATGGTATACTTACAGCGCTGTGTGGGTCTCGAATACACATATGGTAAAACAAATCTTGTTCATTTACCTTTTCTTTGTTTTTACCCCTTTGTGTAATCGAATTAGCTAAAAACCTATGTATTACTCTTAATTCGGCTCTATCTATATCCAAATAAGAGTAGTTTCCCCCTTTGAAACGGTGGTGGCTTGTCATTTGACTCCACACACCGTGTGTATCAAAATTCTCATCTATTTTCCTACCGTTTAGTATCAATCCTCTACAATCGGCAGACGCTAATTCCTCAGGCGTATATATACGTAAAGCCTGAGCCATGTCCAGTAAAGACATGTGGCGCATCGAACCGCCTAACAAAAATCTAATAAAAGAACGATCGGTTAAACTAGCTACCCGATCATTCAACTCTATACTACATAACAACTCTTCACACCATACTTTATATACAGGTCTGCGTATGGTGAATAAACATATCCAGTCATTAAAAGAAGAATTACCATACCTCTGTACCAGTAATTCCCTAATTGGCCCGGCCAATTCTACAGCTTCCAAGGGTCCCCATTCTATGACCCTCGGTACCTCAACAACCTTAGAGTGAAGAGTATGCAAACCCCGTTGATATTTTGGATAATCTATCCAAAGTCTGTCAAATCGCAGGTTCGGGTGCAACTGTTCCAAGTGCATATCTGAAAAGGTCATGACTGGATGAGGTACATCCTGCTTGTAGTAGTTATCTACCTCCTGTTGTTCCAAGTTCTCAGCAGGAGCATGGCGGGCTTGGGATGAAGATTCACCCCTTTCATTCTGCAAAACACATCAAACACAAATTTTGTGCATCCAAATATGCATTAGTGTCAGCAAAATCATCAATCAAAATAATTACAATGACATTATCAATTTACATCAAACTTAAGCTTATTTTCACATTTTTATCAAATCTACACTTTTTCAAATAAGCATATACGAAAATTTTCGCCAAGTTCATAAGCATTCAACTCAAATAACATGTCAAAATAATCATTACTAGCAAATAAACAAGTCTCAAATGGCATTATCTTTCAAAAATCAAGTTCATGAATTTTGGACTTGAAAAAGTCCACTTTAATTCTCGAAATCATGTTTAGGCTCAAAGTTTGGATCATTTAACTACCTAGACATGTTACACTACTCAATTTAGCAACAATTCATGACAAAAATCGGCCATAACCTGTTTATATCAAAAAGCCCCAAATTGCTCAAGAACACAAACCCTAGATTATTCAAAATTTGAAGTTTAAGGCTTCTAATCATGTTAAACAGCATCAATCTAGGTTATACAAGCATAATACATAAACAATTTAAGTCTAATTACACTAAAAAGCATCAAAATCAAATTGGGGAAAAATAGCTCAAGAACACTAAAATTCGAATTAAATGGTGTTTAGGTGTAGAAATTTACCGTTTTTCTTGAGTAGTTCTTAGATATCATCCTTCTCAACATGATTTTAGCAAAAAATTTGGTGATTAACGGTTAAAAATTGAGATTTTTGGGGGTGATTTTCGCAGTATTTCGGGGTCTTTTTTCGCAGTATTTGGGTGTTTATGTGTGTGGGTGAGTGAACTGATCGTGCAGCTGGTTATATTTTTTTTCTGTAATTTTGTCCCTCCGCGAGTCGCGGAGGTTTGCACTGCAAACTCCGCGAGTCGCGGAGTTTACCCTTTTTTTTTTTTTTTTTTTTTTTTTTTTTTTTTTTATAATCTTTAACTTATAAAACAATTAAGAAATTAATTTTAAAATTTTGTTTCCCTTGTTATTTAGGACGAGGTCGTTTCGGATTGATGTCCTAGTCCGTCCCTCGACAAAATTTTAAAATTTGTCTTTTTGTAGCGATTGTTTTAAAAGCTAAGATTTTTGGGTTTTTTCAATGTTTTTGGCATACTTTAAATCAATAAGATTAAAAATAATGATAATAAAAGTTCTCGTCCCTCCCTCGGGTAAAGCAATTTCGGTTCAAAGACCTAGTCTTCAACTTACGACGAATTTTAAAAATCATATTCTTAACTTAATGAGATAAAGTAAATTTTTGTTTTTAAATTCACACAACTTAAATATAAAATTCAAAATTAAAATTAAAAATTCACACCAAACTCAAAATTTAAAATGCATAAAATTAAAATTTCATATTTTAAAAATTAAAAATTCACACCAAACTTAATTTAAAAATTCATAAATTCATACCAAACTTATATTAATTTTTCAAATATTTACAATTTTAAAAATATTGTTTTTACAAAGTTTACAATATTAATTTAAGATTTAAATATTAAGATTTAAAAATATGGTAAAAAAAAATCTTTTTGTCTTTTTATCCCACTTTAATCAGTCAAATATTATCAAAAATATGCGCCCCTCTTTTCGGTAAAGTAATTTCGGTTCCAAGACCTAATTTAACTCATGACGAATTTTTGAAATATTTTGGGTTGATTGATTAAAGATATTTATACCTTAAGAATAAACGTTAAATTTCGCAGTGATGTAATAAATTTTTGAATGATATCAATAATTTCGGTCGCCAAACCTAATTTTATTTAATACCAATTTAATACTTTTTAGCGAACAAATTAGCGTTTATTATCAAAAGGTTAAAAATAAAAATAAAAATAAAAACTGTACAGACATACCTGTGAAATAGATTTCTTAGTTATATGATCTATTATATTCATAAGATAGTCAGTTTAATTGGTTTTCCATGGCTGCATAGGCGTAACCTCGAGCATTCATTGTCTTTTCTTCTAAACATATGAACGGTCCGTCTCTGCATAAAGTAACAAATTCGGTATTTGAATAGGTTTGATTATTTGAACATTTACCTCCATGTGACCATTTTCCGCATTTGTGACATTTTTCTAGGTGTCGTGCTCTTCTTTTCGCTGCGGATTTTGATTTTCCTTTACCAAATTGTAACTTATTATCTTCGCATCTGGATCCTTTTCTAACTCCGTCCATTCTTTCTCTGATTACTGATACTATTTCACTCGGTAGTATGTCATTATTTCTTTTAGTGATCAAAGCGTGTAGCATTAGACCATGGTTTAGTTCACAGGCAGTCTTCATTTCGTAAAAACCTAAAAAAAATAAAAATTCAGAATGGGGGGAGAAGACTAGTTCTTTAGGGTCTGCTAGGGAAAGACCATACGTGTTCCATTTTCGAGAACTACACGAAAACAGACAATCTAACTCTAACAGAAATACATATTATCCTTTAAAGACTTGATTCTCCCCACACTCAGTTAGCTGTGGTGTCGAAATTGTGATTAACTTCGTTGTCGACTTCCATCGGACCATGTATGTAATGTTTAACTCTGTGACCATTAACTTTAAATTCAATCCCATTTGAATTTATTAATTCTATCGTTCCGTATGGGAAAACTCTTTTGACTATGAATGGTCCAGACCATCTTGATTTCAATTTTCCAGGAAATAGCTTGAATCGTGAATTGAAAAGAAGAACTCTGTCTCCTTCTTTAAATTCTTTTGAATTTCTGATTCTTTTATCATGCCATTTCTTCGTTCTTTCTTTATAGATTAACGAATTTTCGTATGCTTCATGTCTTAATTCTTCTAATTCGTTTAGTTGACTTAATCGTAGACGTCCGGCTTTATGTAAATCAAGATTACATGTCTTCAAAGCCCAAAATGCTTTGTGTTCAATTTCTACTGGAAGATGACATGCTTTTCCATAAACAAGTCTAAAAGGTGTGGTTCCAATTGGAGTTTTGTAGGCTGTTCTAAAAGCCCAGAGTGCATCCTCCAATTTAATGGACCATTCCTTTGGATTTGATCCTACGGTTTTCTCTAGAATACGTTTTAAAGCTTGGTTGGTATTTTCAACTTGTCCACTTGTTTGTGGATGATATGCGGTGGAGATTTTATGAGTTACTCCATATCTTTTAAGAACTTTCTCAAGTTGATTATTACAAAAATGAGTACCCCGATCACTTATTAAAGCTTTCGGTGTTCCAAACCTTGCAAAAAGACGTTTTAAAAAGTTGACTACAACTCGTGCATCGTTAGTTGGGAGAGCTTGTGCTTCCGCCCATTTAGATACATAATCAATGGCTACGAGTATATATAGATTATTATGAGATTTTGGAAATGGACCCATAAAGTCAATACCCCAAATGTCAAATACTTCACATACTTGGATGACATTTTGTGGCATTTCATCACGTTGACTTATTCTTCCGGCCCTTTGACATGCATCACAGGATTTGCAAAGAAGGTGTGCGTCTTTGTAAATTGTAGGCCAATAGAATCCAGCTTCATAAACTTTTCTTGCTGTTAGTTGAGGCCCATAATGCCCTCCTGTTGGTCCTGTGTGACAATGGTTTAAAATTTTACTAGCTTCATCTCCAAATACACATCGGCGTATTATTCCATCGGGACAACTTTTAAACAGATGTGGATCTTCCCAGAAATAGTGTTTTATATCACTGAAGAATTTCTTTCGTCTTTGGTACGATAATCCTTTTTCAAGGAATCCACAAACTAAGTAGTTTGCATAGTCTGCAAACCATGGGATTTCTTTATAATCTATTTTCAATAGATATTCATCAGGAAAGTTGTCTTGTATGGCCGATTCATTCAGAACTTCTAATTCGGGATTTTCAAGACGAGAAAGATGATCAGCGGCGAGATTTTCTGCTCCTCTTTTATCTCGGATTTCAATATCAAACTCTTGTAAGAGTAAGATCCAACGGATTAATCTTGGTTTAGCATCTTGTTTTGAAAATAGGTATCTAAGAGCAGAATGGTCGGTATAGACCACCGTTTTTGCTAGAACTAGATATGATCGAAATTTGTCAAAAGCAAAGACAATAGCAAGGAGTTCTTTTTCAGTAGTTGTATAGTTCGTTTGTGCTCCTTGTAATGTCTTACTAGCATAATATATAGGTTGAAATCGTTTTTCAATCCTTTGTCCTAAAACGGCTCCCATTGCAAAATCACTTGCATCGCACATTAGTTCAAATGGTAGATTCCAATTTGGTGTTATCATGATCGGTGCATTAGTGAGTTTTTCTTTAAGAATATTAAAAGATTTGATACACTCATCTGAAAAGATGAATGGCGCATCCTTTTCTAGGAGTTTATTCATAGGAGTGGCAATTTTAGAAAAATCTTTTATAAAACGTCGGTAAAAACCGGCATGCCCTAGAAAACTCCTAACTCCTCTAACATTGGTGGGATGTGGAAGTTTAGCAATTACATCTACTTTAGCTCTATCCACTTCAATTCCTTCTTTTGAAATTTTATGTCCAAGAACGATGCCTTCTTTAACCATGAAATGGCATTTCTCCCAATTAAGTACTAGATTTGATTTTTCGCATCTAATTAGCATTCGTTCCAGATTAACTAGACATGATTTAAATGTATCACCGAAGACTGAAAAGTCATCCATGAATACTTCCATGCATTCTTCTATCATGTCGTGAAAAATTGCCATCATACACCTTTGAAAGGTTGCAGGGGCGTTACAAAGTCCAAATGGCATGCGTTTGTAAGCAAAAGTACCATAAGGGCACGTGAATGTGGTTTTCTCTTGGTCCTCGGGTGCTATTGGAATTTGAAAATATCCGGAAAATCCATCTAGAAAACAATAGTAACTATTTCCGGCTAATCTTTCCAACATTTGATCTATGAAAGGTAAGGGAAAGTGATCTTTTCTGGTGGCGTCATTTAATTTTCTATAATCAATACACACACGCCATCCTGTTACAGTCCTAGTAGGAATAAGCTCATTTTTCTCATTTGTGATGACAGTCATGCCACCCTTCTTAGGTACGCATTGAACTGGGCTTACCCATGGACTATCAGAAATTGGATAAATTAAACCTGCATCTAGCAGTTTAATAATCTCTTTCTTAACTACATCTTGCATATTAGGATTTAGTCTTCGTTGGCGTTGCACATACGTTTTATGACCTTCTTCCATAAGGATTTTATGTGTGCAATACGAAGGACTTATTCCTTTAATATCATGAATCTTCCATGCAATGGCTGGTTTATGAGCTTTCAACACAGAAATGAGCTGTGATTTCTCATTTTCAGTAAGAGAAGACGATATTATTACAGGTAATTCAGATTCACCATGTAAATAAGCGTATTCCAAATGGTTTGGAAGTGGCTTTAACTCTAATTTCGGAGGTTCTTCTATCGATGATTTATATCGATATCTGTCTTCTTCTTTTAGCATTTGAATTTCTTCTGTTGTTGGTTCATATCCATTAGCTATAAGTGTAGCTAACATTTCAGCTTCATCAATTGGTTCATTACTTTCTCCTAAAGAACATTCTCCTGTTCCTTGTAATTCTGGAAATTCTTCTAATAATTCTGCATGTGCATCTATAGTTTGAATATAATAACATGTATCATCTGCAGATTGTGGTTGTTGCATGGCTCTATCCACTGAAAAGGTAACACTTTCATCCTCTATACTTAGGGTCAGTTTCTTACCGAACACGTCTATCATTGCTTTAGCCGTGTTTAAGAATGGTCTTCCTAATATGAGAGGAACTTGAGAATCTTCTTCCATGTCTAAAACAACAAAATCTACTGGAAATACTAAAGTACCAACTTTAACTAGCATGTTCTCCATTATCCCTCTAGGATATTTTATTGATCTATCGGCTAGTTGTATGCTTATTCTGGTTGGTTTCAATTCTCCAAGGTCTAGTTTAGCGTATAGTGAATACGGCATTAGATTTATACTAGCACCTAAATCAGCTAATGCTTCTATTGAACTAAGGCTACCCAGAAAACATGGAATTGTGAAACTTCCTGGATCAGATAGTTTTTCTGGTATCTTATTCAACAGCACTGCTGAACAATTAGCATTCATAGTAACAGCCGAAAGTTCTTCCATTTTCTTTCTATTTGTGATCAGATCTTTCAAGAATTTAGCATATCTTGGCATTCCTGAAATCACATCAATGAAAGGAAGATTTACATTTATCTGTTTAAACATATCCAAGAATTTGGATTGCTCGGCTTCAAGTTTTTCTTTCTTCATTTTACTTGGATAAGGAAGTGGTGGTTGGTATGGTTTAACATAAGGTTTAGCCTTAACTGTGTTATCTTCATTAACCTTTTCAACTACCGGTTCTTTTTCCTTATCTTGATCTGGTTGTGGTTCTTGTGGAGTAGGAATAGTTTCATCAGAAGTTACAGGTATTTTAGGTGGTTTAAGTGTTGTACCACTTCTTGTGGTAATAGCTTTAGCTGTTTCATTCCGGGGGTTAGCGTTTGTATCACTAGGTAAACTTCCCGGTTTTCTTTCACCTATTAACCTTGCTAGGTTACTTACTTCTTGTTCCAGATTTTGAATAGAAGCTTGTTGATTTCTAAATGCTTGAGCATTTTGTTCATTGGTTTGTTTTTGAGATGTGAAAAACTGCGTTTGAGTTTCAACTAGCTTCGTCATCATATCTTCTAAATTCGGCTTTTTATCATCGGTTTGTTGTGGTGGTTTGTTTTGAAAATTCGTTCTTTGCTGATTATAAGTATTATTGGATACTTGTTGATTGCTAGGACCTTGTTGGTTATTGTATGGAATATTTCGGTTATAATTCTGGTTTTGATTGTAAATCGGTCTTGGCGGTTGATAATTATTCTGATAATTATTTCCAGGCCTTTGGTTTATGTATGAAATATTCTCTCTTTGTTCCATTGTTAATTCAATATTGAGACAATCTTTTGTCAAATGTGGTCCCCCACACTGCTCACAACTAATTCGTATAGCATGAATATCTTTAGTCATCTTTTCCATTCGTCTCTCGAAAGCATCTATCTTTGCGGAAATGGAATCTAAGTCATGGCTAGAATCGGCTCTAGCTGCTTTAGATGATCTAATGATATCTTTTTCTTGATGCCACTCATGTGAGTGGGAAGCAGTGTTATCAATAATTTTGTAAGCATCAGTTTCGGTTTTCTTCATAATCGAACCACCAGCTGCTATATCTATGTCTTTCCTTGTAGTGATGTCGCATCCTTGGTAGAATATTTGTACTATTTGACAGGTGTCTAAACCATGTTGCGGACATCCTCTTAATAACTTTCCATATCTTGTCCACGCCTCATATAGAGTTTCATTTGGCTTCTGTGTGAACGTAACAATTTCTGCTTGAAGTCTTACGGCTTTAGATGCAGGAAAGAATTGTTTAAGAAATTTGTCAATTAAAACATCCCATGTATCGATCGCCCCTTCAGGTAACGATTCCAACCAATCTTTGGCTTCTCCCTTTAAAGTCCAGGGAAATAACATGAGATATATCTGTTCATCCTCCACTTCTCGTATTTTAAATAGTGTGCAGATCCTATTAAAGGTACGTAGATGTTCATTTGGATCTTCCTTCGGCGCACCACTAAATTGGCATTGATTAGTTACCATGTGTAGAATTTGTCCTTTGATTTCATAATCTGGCGCATTAATGTCTGGATGAGTAATTGCGTGACCTTGGCCAGTGCGTTTAGCTCTCATTCGGTCTTCCATACTTAAAGGTTCCAGATTCTCCATAATTGAATTTGTTGAATCGGTATCACTAGATGCTTCAGATTTAATGGTTCGTTCCTCAACAATCTCTGTTTGAATGATTGATGGTTCCGGAGGAAAGTTTAGTGGTTCAGGATCTATGAACCGTTCCTGAATATTTTCTGGATTCTCAATTGTGAGGTCGGGTTCAAAAAATGGATTATCGGTATTTTGAACTGAAGTACTTGGTCGACTGGATGACGATTCTAAAGAAAAATCAACGGCGGTTATATTTGTTAAACGATGTCTTGATCGAGTTACAGGTGGTGAACGTACAAAAGGTGATGAACGTCTTGCTCGGTGCATTCACAGAATATCCTATTAGTTTTTAAAAGGAAAGAAAAATTATAATAAGTTATCCAATCAATAGACTTTTCTGATTTTGCCCACGTTTCGAATAGCCAAAAGATGCAGCAGAGGGGCAGGATTCATTTGGTCTCAATATAATTGAGGACTGTTTGGCTCCAATAACCCGGTCCACGTACAAATCCAACTATTACTACGAACCAGAAAATTTTGATGTCTATTAATTTAACCACTTAAAATAAATTTTCGTAATTTTAAGAAATTTAGATAAGAAGTAGAAAAAATTCTAAGTCCTAAAACTAGAATAGCGAGAAATAAGAGAGAAAAAGAGTTCGTCGAAAAAGGTCGAAAAAGAAAAAAAAAATATGGTTGAAAAATAAAAGGTGGCGGAAAAATAAAAGGAACTTATCAAAACTTAAAAATACTTAACTAACCTAACCTTATTACTACAACTAACTTAAAATTATAATCGCAAATTGAAATTACTAATTGGAATGATAATTGGTACATAGTAAAAGGTCTTAAAATATTAAAGCTTACAGGAAAAACTAAGTCCCAAATGGAAATAACTTAAAAAGAAACTAAAACTTAAAAAGGCGTCGCAAAATTCTAAAGCACCTAAATCTTAGTCTAAAGAAAAAGCACTTAAGGAATTCTACGGCAAAGCCTAAAAATCTAGGAGTAAAAATAACTATAGCTAAAACTAAGTTTAAAATTAAATATGAGCTAAAAATACAAAAGTTACGCTACAACGATTAAAAAGGTACAAAATATAAAAATATACAAAAAATTGTAAAAAGTACAATTTTTATAAAAATATTATTTTATATTATTTATTTTACTAAACTATTAATTTTACAATTTAATAAAAACTTAATTAATACTAAATACATAAATATAAAGTAAAAAGTAAAAATAAAACTAAAATTAATAATAATAATAATATTTAGGTTTTAATAATAATAATAATTAAAAATAACCCGTGATTAGGGTTTTTGTCCGTGTGTCAGAGGGTCTCCGCGAGTCGCGGCAAATAAAGAGGAAAACCCCGCAAGTCGCGGGGTTCAGGAATTCAGTTGACAGCTTTGTCTTTTTACGCGTTTTTCTTTTTATTTTTTTTTTTTCTTTTTATTTTGTTTTCTGTTTTTTTAATTAAATAAAAGATATTAAAATTAAAACTTATATTTTTATAAACTAAAATAAAAATAAAGAAACTTATAAAACTTAAATATTTAACAAAATCTTAAAGATGCTTATATTTTTGTTTTTTATATTTTTGAATAATTAAAACGTATTTCTACAAAAGCAAATTTTTAATAAAAGTAACTAAAAATCTTGTTTTTTTTTTTTTATATTAGCGTTGCGCTTCCGGCTTTTAAGATTGTCCCCGGCAGCGGCGCCAAAAATACTTGATGAGCAGCGGGGTAGTATATAAAATAGCTTATATTTTACTAGGAAATACTATTAAATACGATACAATTTTACACAAGATATTTATTTATTTATAGAATGGATATACTTAAACCTTGCTACAACACTTATAGGCAGTGTACCTAATCGTACAGTAGTGTAGTTTTTAGTAAGTCCGGTTCGTTCCACAGGGAAATCTTTAAACAAAGCTCAACGCTATATTAGTTTACTTTTATAAAAATACAAATATATATATAAGTAATATTATTATTATAAAGGGGGGTTTTTACCGTTTAATGACCGGTTTGTCGATTTTAAAACTTTAGTCGCAGTTAAAACCTAATGTAAAATATTAAATAAATACAAGACTTTAAATTAAAGCGTAAAGTAAATAACGATAATGAAATTGCGAATAATAAAAATGCGATAAAATTAAATTGCGATAATTAAAAAGTACGATAATTAAAAGTGCGATAAAATAAAATAACAATAAATAAAAGTGCGATAATTAGAAGTGCAATTAAATATAAAATAAAGGAAATTAAATATGAAATAAAAGAATTATGCTTATTTAAACTTCCGTAATCATGATGTTTGACGTGTTGATTTTAGTTTTATGCCCTTGGGTTAATTGTCCTTTGTCCTGGATTATTCAATATGTCCGTCTGGTTTTTGTCCATAACAGTCCATCAGTCATAAATATAAATTGCAAGTGTCCTTGTCAAATTATTATTATACCCGAAGATAAATATTCCAACTAATTGGGGATTCGAATTGTAACAAGGTTTTAATACTTTGTTTAATGAATACACCAGGTTATCGACTGCGTGTAAACCAAGGTTTTACTACTTTGTTAACAATTACACCAATTACCCTTGAATGTAATTTCACCCCTGTTTTGATTATTCTAGTGGCTATTAATCCATTCCCGTGTCCGGTTAAATGAACGATTATTCGTACATATAAATACCCCGCCCATCGTGTCCGATCGAGTTTATATGGTAATTTATAGGGACGCCCAATTGTAAATCTTTATATTAACATTAACAAACTTTCATTTAGTTAAACAAATATAAAGCCCATTAATAGCCCATAGTCTAGTTTCCACAAGTGTCGTTCTTTTATCCAAACCCCAATTATGGTACAAAGCCCAATTACCCAATTTTAGTAATTAGCCCAACATCATGATTACTTCGTTTTAAATAAGCATAATAATAACTTAGCTACGAGACATTAATATAAAAAGGTTGAACATAACTTACAATGATTAAAAATAGCGTAGCGTTACACGGACAGAATTTCGACTTACACCCTTACAACATTCGCTAACATACCCTTATTATTAGAATTATAATTAAAATTAAAATATAAATTATAAATATAAATATATATTACTTCGTATGAATGAGAAGAAAAAATGATGATGATTTTGATCAGAATTCGGGTTGATTTATAGCCAGACTTGAAATTTGGGGCTCCGCGACTCGCGGCCAAATACCCTTAAAACTCCGCGAGTCGCGGAGAGGTATTTACAGTTTACACCCTTGGAGTTTCCTGCTGCCGACGGTTTTAAATATATATATATAATATATATATAATTAATATAATTAATTATATATTATATTATATTTATATATATAGTTAACTTGTAATTTTTAGTCCGTTGCGTCGAGCGTTAAGAGTTGACTCTAGTCCCGGTTCCGGATTTTCGAACGTCCTCGCGTACAATTTAATATCTTGTACTTTGCGTTTTGAATCTTGTACTCTTGTGATTTCGAGACGTTTCTTATCAATAATTGGAACCTTTTTGATTGTCTTTTGTACTTTGAGCTTTTTGGTCGTTTGCGTCTTCAATTCGTCGAATCTGTCTTTTGTCTTCACCTTTTATTATTTAAACGAATATCACTTGTAAATAGAACAATTGCAACTAAAAGCTTGTCTTTCTTGAGGAATAATGCTATGAAATATATGTTCGTTTTTAGCATTATCAAAAACGTTGGTGAAATCATAGGTGTATTTGTAAACGTTGTTTTTGAACCACAAGATTTTGTATTTCCATAACGTTGATTATCCAAATCGTTTGCATTCCAAAAGTATGTTCGCGAGCACCCAATTATCAAGACTTTACTGTTTGGTACCCTGTTACGTAGTGTTAGAACATACACTAAAATCAAAAATATATTTCATCCGTCGACGGTAGCGAACCGTCCGAATGAGGGCGCGTCTAGCCCTTATGGATCCACACAACATAAGTTTACGCTTACACCCACAAGTGTAACTAATGATAATTGAATTGAGGATTTTCGTTCTAACTCGCTGTGGAATGTTTGTTTTCATACTTTTGTTCAAAGCATAAAAGTATGATACGTATATGTTTCTCATCCCATGATTTAAAAGTATAAAAGTTGTTAAAAAGATGGGACTATGATCTCACCTCGAGTGCACGGGTATAAAGGTACTTCACAAAGTAAACGTGTGCATGAAAGTTGCTTAGTCTTGACCTAAACAAGTATGTTATATCAATACCAGGTAAGACACAAACAAGGTCGGTCGAAATGTGTTCAATTAGTCCTATGACTCGTTACGACTCGATTATGTAGCATGTGAATCACGTTGTCAAGTTTCATGCAAGATATAAGTATAAAAGCACGTTAGAACGATTGCATAAGTGTTTGGTTAAGTTTGACTAAAAGTCAAACTTGGTCAAAGTCAACGGGGTCGGGTCGGGTATCCGACAATTTTTCTGAGGTTTTTAATCATATATAAGCATGTTGGCCAAGTTTCATGTTAATAGGGGGTGCGTAGTGAAATGTCCCGTTCATATTGATTATAAACGTTCCATATTAATTGATTTCGTCGCGAGGTTTTGACCTCTATATGAGACGTTTTTCAAAGACTACATTCATTTTTAAAACAACCATAACCTTTATTTTATCTATAAAGGTTTAAAAAGCATTAGGTAGATTATCAAATAATGATAATCTAAAATATACCGTTTACACACGACCATTACATAATGGTTTACAATAAGACTATATTACATCAAAAATAAGTTTCTTGAATGCAGTTTTTACATAATATCATACAAGCATGGACTCCAAATCTTGTCCTTATTTTAGTATGCAACAGCGGAAGCTCTTAATAATCACCTGAGAATAAACATGCTTAAAACGTCAACAAAAATTTTGGTGAGTTATAGGTTTAACCTATATATTATCATATCATAATAATAGACCACAAGATTTCATATTTTAATATACATCTCATACATAGAGATAAAAATCATTCATATGGTGAACACCTGGTAACCGACATTAACAAGATGCATATAAGAATATTCCCTATCATTCCGGGAAATCCTTCGGACATGATACAAACGAATTCGAAGTACTAAAGCATCCGGTACTTTGGATGGGGTTCGTTAGGCCCAATAGATCTATCTTTAGGATTCGCGTCAATTAGTAGATCGGTTTACTAATTCTTAGGCTACCAAGCAAAAGGGGCATATTCGGCTTCGATCATTCACCCATATAATGTAGTTTCATTTACTTGTGTCTATTTCGTAAAACATTTATAAAACTGCATGTATTCTCATCCCAAAATATTAGATTTTAAAAGTGGGACTATAACTCACTTTCACAGATTTTTACTTCGTCGGAAAGTAAGACTTGGCCACTGGTCGATTCATGAACCTATAACAAATATGTACATATATATCAAAGTATGATTAAAATATATTTACAACATTTTTAATACGTTTTAATGTTTTAAGGTTATTAAGTCAGCTGTCCTCGTTAGTAGCCTACAACTAGTTGTCCACAATTAGATGTACAGAAATAAATCAATATATATATTATCTTGAATCAATCCACGACCCAGTGTATACTTGTCTCAGGCTAGATCACAACTTAAAGTATATATATTTTTGGAATCAACCTCAACCCTGTATAGCTAACTCCAACATTACTGCATATAGAGTGTCTATGGTTGTTCCAAATAATATATATACATGGGTCGATATGATATGTCAAAACATTTGCATACGTGTCTATGGTATCCCAAGATTTCATAATATATTAGAATACATGTATAATATAATATAAGTTAGCTAGGATATGATTTGTATAGAATTGTTACAATATTTCCAGTAGCTACAACAATCAAAAAATATCCAATCTTGTTTTACCCATAACTTCTTCGTTTTAAATCCGTTTTGAGTGAATCAAATTGCTATGATTTCATATTGAACTCTATTTTATGAACCTAAAAAAAAAGTATAGGTTTATAGTCGGAAATATAAGTTACAAGTCATTTTTGTAAGAGGTAGTCATTTCAGTCGAAAGAACGACGTCTTGATGACCATTTTGAAAAACATACTTCCACTTTGAGTTTAACCATGATTTTTGGATATAGTTTCATGTTCATAAGAAAAATCATTTTCCCATAAGAACAACTTTTAAATCAAAGTTTATAATAGTTTTTAATTATCAAACCCAAAACAGCCCGCGGTGTTACTGCGACGGCGTATGTCCGATTTTACGGTGTTTTTCATGTTTTCCGGTTTTAAATCATTAAGTTAGCATATAATATTGATATAGAACACGTGTTTAGTTGATTTTAAAAGTCAAGTTAGAAGGATTAACTTTTATTTGCGAACAAGTTTAGAATTAACTAAACTATGTTCTAGTGATTACATGTTCAAATCTTCGAATAAGATAGTTTTATATGTATGAATCGAATGATGTTATGAATATCATTACTACCTCAGGTTTTGTGGATAAACCTACTGGAAATGAGAAAAATAGATCTAGCTTCAAAGGATCCTTGGATGGCTTGAAAGTTCTTGAAATCATGACACGAAAACAAGTTCAAGTAAGATTTCCACTCGAAATAAGATTGTTATAGTTATAGAAATTGAATCAAAGTTTGAATATGAGTATTACCTTGTATTAGAAAGATATCTTACTGTAAATAAGAAAGATTTCTTGAAGTTGGATGATCACTTTACAAGATTGGAAGTAAGCTAACAAACTTGGAAGTATTCTTGATTTTATGAAACTAGAACATATAGAATTTATGAAGAACACTTAGAACTTGAAGATAGAACTTGAGAGAGATCACTTAGATGAAGAAAATTGAAGAATGAAAATGTTTGTAGGTGTTTTTGGTCATTGGTATATGGATTAGATATAAAGGATGTGTAATTTTGTTTTCATGTAAATAAGTCATGAATTATTACTCATATTTTTGTAATTTTATGAGATATTTCATGCTAGTTGCCAAATGATGGTTCCCACATGTGTTAGGTGACTCACATGGGCTGCTAAGAGCTAATAATTGGAGTGTATATACCAATAGTACATATATCTAATGGTTGTGTATTGTACGAGTACGAATACGGTTGCATACGAGTAGAATTGTTGATGAAACTGAACGAGGATGTAATTGTAAGCATTTTTATTAAGTAGAAATATTTTGATAAGTGTCTTGAAGTCTTTCAAAAGTGTATGAATACATATTAAAACACTACATGTATATACATTTTAACTGAGTCCTTAAGTCATCGTTAGTCGTTACATGTAAATGTTGATTTGAAACCTTTAAGTTAACGATCTTGTTAAATGCTGTTAACCCAATGTTTATTATATCTAATGAGATGTTAAATTATTATATTATCATGATATTATGATATATTAATATATCTTAATATGATATATATACATTTAAATGTTGTTACAACGATAATCGTTACATATATGTCTCGTTTCGAAATCCTTAAGTTAGTAGTCTTGTTTTTACATATGTAGTTTGAAATGTCCCGTTCTTATTGATTAAAAACGTTCCATATTAATTGATTTCGTTGCGAGGTTTTGACCTCTATATGAGACGTTTTTCAAAGACTGCATTCATTTTAAAACAAACCATAACCTTTATTTCATCAATAAAGGTTTAAAAAGCTTTATGTAGATTATCAAATAATGATAATCTAAAATATCATGTTTACACACGACCATTACATAATGGTTTACAATACAAATATGTTACATCGAAATCAGTTTCTTGAATGCAGTTTTTACACAATATCATACAAACATGGACTCCAAATCTTGTCCTTATTTTAGTATGCAACAGCGAAAGCTCTTAATATTCACCTGAGAATAAACATGCTTTAAACGTCAACAAAAATGTTGGTGAGTTATAGGTTTAACCTATATATATCAAATCGTAACAATAGACCACAAGATTTCATATTTCAATACACATCCCATACATAGAGATAAAAATCATTCATATGGTGAACACCTGGTAACCGACATTAACAAGATGCATATATAAGAATATCCCCATCATTCCGGGACACCCTTCGGATATGATATAAATTTCAAAGTACTAAAGCATCCGGTACTTTGGATGGGGTTTGTTAGGCCCAATAGATCTATCTTTAGGATTCGCGTCAATTAGGGTGTCTGTTCCCTAATTCTTAGATTACCAGACTTAATAAAAAGGGGCATATTCGATTTCGATAATTCAACCATAGAATGTAGTTTCATGTACTTGTGTCTATTTTGTAAATCATTTATAAAACCTGCATGTATTCTCATCCCAAAAATATTAGATTTTAAAAGTGGGACTATAACTCACTTTCACAGATTTTTTTTTACTTCGTCGGAAAGTAAGACTTGGCCACTGGTTGATTCACGAACCTATAACAATATATACATATATATCAAAGTATGTTCAAAATATATTTACAACACTTTTAATATATTTTGATGTTTTAAGTTTATTAAGTCAGCTGTCCTCGTTAGTAACCTACAACTAGTTGTCCACAGTTAGATGTACAGAAATAAATCGATAAATATTATCTTGAATCAATCCACGACCCAGTGTATACGTATCTCAGTATTGATCACAACTCAAACTATATATATTTTGGAATCAACCTCAACCCTGTATAGCTAACTCCAACATTCACATATAGAGTGTCTATGGTTGTTCCGAAATATATATAGATGTGTTGACATGATAGGTCGAAAGATTGTATACGTGTCTATGGTATCTCAAGATTACATAATATACAATACAAGTTGATTAAGTTATGGTTGGAATAGATTTGTTACCAATTTTCACGTAGCTAAAATGAGAAAAATTATCCAATCTTGTTTTACCCATAACTTCTTCATTTTAAATCCGTTTTGAGTGAATCAAATTGCTATGGTTTCATATTGAACTCTATTTTATGAATCTAAACAGAAAAAGTATAGGTTTATAGTCGGAAAAATAAGTTACAAGTCGTTTTTGTAAAGGTAGTCATTTCAGTCGAAAGAACGACGTCTAGATGACCATTTTAGAAAACATACTTCCACTTTGAGTTTAACCATAATTTTTGGATATAGTTTCATGTTCATAATAAAAATCATTTTCTCAGAATAACAACTTTTAAATCAAAGTTTATCATAGTTTTTAATTAACTAACCCAAAACAGCCCGCGGTGTTACTACGACGGCGTAAATCCGGTTTTACGGTGTTTTTCGTGTTTCCAGGTTTTAAATCATTAAGTTAGCATATCATATAGATATAGAACATGTGTTTAGTTGATTTTAAAAGTCAAGTTAGAAGGATTAACTTTTGTTTGCGAACAAGTTTAGAATTAACTAAACTATGTTCTAGTGATTACAAGTTTAAACCTTCGAATAAGATAGCTTTATATGTATGAATCGAATGATGTTATGAACATCATTACTACCTTAAGTTCCTTGGATAAACCTACTGGAAAAGAGAAAAATGGATCTAGCTTCAACGGATCCTTGGATGGCTCGAAGTTCTTGAAGCAGAATCATGACACGAAAACAAGTTCAAGTAAGATCATCACTTGAAATAAGATTGTTATAGTTATAGAAATTGAACCAAAGTTTGAATATGATTATTACCTTGTATTAGAATAATAACCTACTGTAAGAAACAAAGATTTCTTGAGGTTGGATGATCACCTTACAAGATTGGAAGTGAGCTAGCAAACTTAAAAGTATTCTTGATTTTATGTAACTAGAACTTGTAGAATTTATGAAGAACACTAAGAACTTGAAGATAGAACTTGAGAGAGATCAATTAGATGAATAAAATTGAAGAATGAAAGTGTTTGTAGGTGTTTTTGGTCGTGGTGTATAGATTAGATATAAAGGATATGTAATTTTGTTTTCATGTAAATAAGTCATGAATGATTACTCATATTTTTGTAATTTTATGAGATATTTCATGCTAGTTGCCAAATGATGGTTCCCACATATGTTAGGTGACTCACATGGGCTGCTAAGAGCTGATCATTGGAGTGTATATACCAATAGTACATACATCTAAAAGCTGTGTATTGTACGAGTACGAATACGGGTGCATACGAGTAGAATTGTTGATGAAACTGAACGAGGATGTAATTGTAAGCATTTTTGTTAAGTAGAAGTATTTTGATAAGTGTATTGAAGTCTTTCAAAAGTGTATAAATATATATTAAAACACTACATGTATATACATTTTAACTGAGTCGTTAAGTCATCGTTAGTCGTTACATGTAAGTGTTGTTTTGAAACCTTTAGGTTAACGATCTTGTTAAATGTTGTTAACCCAATGTTTATAATATCAAATGAGATTTTAAATTATTATATTATCATGATATTATCATGTATGAATATCTCTTAATATGATATATATATATATATATATATATATATATATATATATATATATACATTAAATGTCTTTACAACGATAATCGTTACATATATGTCTCGTTTAAAAATCATTAAGTTAGTAGTCTTGTTTTTACATATGTAGTTCATTGTTAATATACTTAATGATATGTTTACTTATCATAGTATCATTTTAACTATATATATATCCATATATATGTCATCATATAGTTTTTACAAGTTTTAACGTTCGTGAATCACCGGTCAATTTGGGTGGTCAATTGTCTATATGAAACATATTTCAATTAATCAAGTCTTAACAAGTTTGATTGCTTAACATGTTGGAAACATTTAATCATGTAAATATCAATCTCAATTAATATATATAAACATGGAAAAGTTCGGGTCACTACAGTACCTACCCGTTAAATAAATTCCGAAATTTTAAGCTGTTGAAGGTGTTGACGAATCTTCTGGAAATAGATGCGGGTATTTCTTCTTCATCTGATCTTCACGCTCCCAGGTGAACTCAGGTCCTCTACGAGCATTCCATCGAACCTTAACAATTGGTATCTTGTTTTGCTTAAGTCTTTTAACCTCACGATCCATTATTTCGACTGGTTCTTCGATGAATTGGAGTTTTTCGTTGATTTGGATTTCATCTAACGGAATAGTGAGATCTTCTTTAGCAAAACATTTCTTCAAATTCGAGACGTGGAAAGTGTTATGTACAGCCGCGAGTTGTTGAGGTAACTCAAGTCGGTAAACTACTGGTCCGACACGATCAATAATCTTGAATGGTCCAATATACCTTGGATTTAATTTCCCTCGTTTACCAAATCGAACAACGCCTTTCCAAGGTGCAACTTTAAACATGACCATCTCTCCAATTTCAAATTCTATATCTTTTCTTTTAATGTCAGCGTAGCTCTTTTGTCGACTTTGGGCGGTTTTCAACCGTTGTTGAATTTGGATGATCTTCTCGGTAGTTTCTTGTATAATCTCCGGACCCGTAATCTGTCTATCCCCCACTTCACTCCAACAAATCGGAGACCTGCACTTTCTACCATAAAGTGCTTCAAACGGCGCCATCTCAATGCTTGAATGGTAGCTGTTGTTGTAGGAAAATTTTGCTAACGGTAGATGTCGATCCCAACTGTTTCCGAAATCAATAACACATGCTCGTAGCATGTCTTCAAGCGTTTGTATCATCCTTTCGCTCTGCCCATCACTTTGTGGATGATAGGCAGTACTCATGTCTAGACGAGTTCCTAATGCTTGCTGTAATGTCTGCCAGAATCTTGAAATAAATCTGCCATCCCTATCAGAGATAATAGAGATTGGTATTCCATGTCTGGAGACGACTTCCTTCAAATACAGTCGTGCTAACTTCTCCATCTTGTCATCTTCTCTTATTGGCAGGAAGTGTGCTGATTTGATGAGACGATCAACTATTACCCAAATAGTATCAAAACCACTTGCAGTCCTTGGCAATTTAGTGATGAAATCCATGGTAATGTTTTCCCATTTCCATTCCGGGATTTCGGGTTGTTGAAGTAGACCTGATGGTTTCTGATGCTCAGCTTTGACCTTAGAACACGTCAAACATTCTCCTACGTATTTAGCAACATCGGCTTTCATACCCGGCCACCAAAAATGTTTCTTGAGATCCTTGTACATCTTTCCCGTTCCATGATGTATTGAGTATCTGGTTTTATGAGCTTCTCTAAGTACCATTTCTCTCATCTCTCCAAATTTTGGTACCCAAATCCTTTCAGCCCTATACCGGGTTCCGTCTTCCCAAATATTAAGATGCTTCTCCGATCCTTTGGGTATTTCATCCTTTAAATTTCCCTCTTTTAAAACTCCTTGTTGTGCCTCCTTTATTTGAGTAGTAATGTTATTATGAATCATTATATTCATAGATTTTACTCGAATGGGTTCTCTGTCCTTCCTGCTCAAGGCATCGGCTACCACATTTGCCTTCCCCGGGTGGTAACGAATCTCAAAGTCGTAATCATTCAATAATTCAATCCACCTACGCTGCCTCATATTCAGT
This sequence comes from Rutidosis leptorrhynchoides, assembly GCF_046630445.1. Lineage (NCBI taxonomy): Eukaryota > Viridiplantae > Streptophyta > Magnoliopsida > Asterales > Asteraceae > Rutidosis > Rutidosis leptorrhynchoides. The sequence goes on along the minus strand of NC_092340.1, from coordinate 58,726,168 downwards.
TGTTTCTGATTAAATATGTGTTGAAGACTTTTGTGGTCGGTATATATAATACTTTTGACCCCATATAAGTAGTGCCTCCAAGTCTTTAATGCAAAAACAACCGCGCCTAATTCCAAATCATGCGTTGTATAATTTTGTTCATGAATCTTCAATTGTCTAGACGCATAAGCAATCACCTTCGTTCGTTGCATTAATACACAACCGAGACCTTGCTTTGATGCGTCACAATAAATCACAAAATCATCATTCCCTTCAGGCAATGACAATATAGGTGCCGTAGTTAGCTTTTTCTTCAATAACTGAAACGCTTTCTCTTGTTCATCATTCCATTCAAATTTCTTCCCTTTATGCGTTAATGCAGTCAAGGGTTTTGCTATTCTGGAAAAGTCTTGGATGAACCTTCTGTAGTAACCAGCTAGTCCTAAAAACTGGCGTATGTGTTTCGGAGTTTTCGGGGTTTTCCACTTTTCAACAGTTTCTATCTTTGCGGGATCCACCTTAATACCTTCTTTGTTCACTATGTGACCGAGGAATTGAACTTCTTCCAACCAAAATGCACACTTTGAAAACTTAGCGTACAATTCTTCCTTCCTCAATACTTCTAACACCTTTCTCAAATGTTCACCGTGTTCTTGGTCATTCTTTGAGTAAATAAGTATGTCATCAATGAAAACAATGACAAACTTGTCAAGGTATGGTCCACACACTCGGTTCATAAGGTCCATGAACACAGCTGGTGCATTAGTTAAACCAAACGGCATGACCATAAACTCGTAATGACCGTAACGTGTTCTGAAAGCAGTCTTTGGAATAGCATCTTCTTTCACCCGCATTTGATGATACCCGGAACATAAGTCAATCTTTGAATAAACAGATGAGCCTTGTAGTTGATCAAATAAGTCGTCGATTCTCGGTAGTGGGTAGCGGTTCTTGATGGTAAGTTTGTTCAACTCTCGGTAGTCGATACACAACCTGAATGTACCATCTTTCTTCCTGACAAACAAAACAGGAGCTCCCCACGGTGATGTGCTTGGTCGAATGAAACCACGCTCTAAAAGTTCTTGTAATTGGCTTTGCAGTTCTTTCATCTCGCTGGGTGCGAGTCTGTAAGGAGCACGAGCTATTGGTGCAGCTCCTGGTACAAGATCTATTTGAAATTCAACGGATCGATGTGGGGGTAATCCCGGTAATTCTTTCGGAAATACATCGGGAAATTCCTTTGCGACGGGAACATCATTGATGCTCTTTTCTTCAGTTTGTACTTTCTCGACGTGTGCTAGAACAGCATAGCAACCTTTTCTTATTAGTTTTTGTGCCTTCAAATTACTAATAAGATGTAGCTTCGTGTTGCCCTTTTCTCCGTACACCATTAAGGGTTTTCCTTTTTCTCGTATAATGCGAATTGCATTTTTGTAACAAACGATCTCTGCTTTCACTTCTTTCAACCAGTCCATACCGATTATCACATCAAAACTCCCTAACTCTACTGGTATCAAATCAATCTTAAATGTTTCGCTAACCAGTTTAATTTCTCGATTCCGACATATATTATCTGCTGAAATTAATTTACTATTTGCTAATTCGAGTAAAAATTTACTATCCAAAGGCGTCAATGGACAACTTAATTTAGCACAAAAATCTCTACTCATATAGCTTCTATCCGCACCCGAATCAAATAAAACGTAAGCAGATTTATTGTTAATAAGAAACGTACCCGTAACAAGCTCCGGGTCTTCCTGTGCCTCTGCCGCATTAATATTGAAAACTCTTCCACGGCCTTGTCCATTCATGTTCTCCTGGTTCGGGCAATTTCTAATAATGTGGCCCGGTTTTTCACATTTATAACAAACTACATTGGCATAACTTGCTCCGACACTACTTGCTCCGCCATTACTCGTTCCGACACCATTTGTTCCTTTCGTTCTATTAACCCCTGGTCCGTAGACCTCACACTTCACCGCGCTATGACCATTTCTTTTACACTTGTTGCAAAATTTGGTGCAGAACCCCGAGTGATACTTTTCACACCTTTGGCATAGCTGCTTCTGATTGTTGTTGTTGTTGCGGTTATTATTGTTGTTGGGATGATTGTTGTAGTTGCTGTTGTTGTTGTTGTTGTTGTTGTTGTTGTTGTTGGGCCGTTTATTGTAGTTGCGATTGATGTTGCGATTGTTGGGATAATTGTTGCGATTATTGTTGTAATTGCTGTTGTTGTTGTATTGGTGATTCTTATCACTGTTTTCCTCCCACTTTCTTTTGACTTGCTTCACATTGGCCTCTTCAGCAGTCTGTTCTTTAATTCTTTCTTCAATCTGGTTCACTAGTTTGTGAGCCATTCTACATGCCTGTTGTATGGAGGAGGGCTCGTGTGAACTTATATCTTCTTGGATTCTTTCCGGTAATCCTTTCACAAACGCGTCGATCTTCTCTTCCTCATCTTCGAATGCTCCCGGACACATTAGGCACAATTCTGTGAATCGTCTTTCGTACGTGGTAATATCAAATCCTTGGGTTCGTAACCCTCTAAGTTCTGTCTTGAGCTTATTGACCTCGGTTCTGGGACGGTACTTCTCGTTCATCAAGTGCTTGAATACTGACCACGGTAGTGCGTACGCATCGTCTTGTCCCACTTGCTCTAGATAGGTATTCCACCATGTTAACGCAGAACCTGTGAAGGTATGCGTAGCGTACTTCACTTTGTCCTCTTCAGTACACTTACTTATGGCAAACACCGATTCGACCTTCTCGGTCCACCGTTTCAATCCGATCGGTCCTTCGGTTCCATCAAATTCCAAAGGTTTGCAGGCAGTGAATTCTTTGTAGGTGCATCCTACACGATTTCCTGTACTGCTAGATCCAAGGTTATTGTTGGTATGTAGCGCAGCCTGTACTGCGGCTATGTTTGAAGCTAGAAAAGTACGGAATTCCTCTTCATTCATATTCACGGTGTGTCGAGTAGTCGGTGCCATTTCCTTCAAAATAGTCAAATGGAACAAGTTAATCATACAGAATATTAAGAGTAGTTAATGAAATGTCCCGTTCTTATTGATTAAAAACGTTCCATATTAATTGATTTCGTTGCGAGGTTTTGACCTCTATATGAGACGTTTTTCAAAGACTGCATTCATTTTTAAACAAACCATAACCTTTATTTCATCAATAAAGGTTTAAAAAGCTTTACGTAGATTATCAAATAATGATAATCTAAAATATCCTGTTTACACACGACCATTACATAATGGTTTACAATACAAATATGTTACAACAAAATAAGTTTCTTGAATGCAGTTTTTACACAATATCATACAAGCATGGACTCCAAATCTTGTCCTTATTTAAGTATGCGACAGCGGAAGCTCTTAATAATCACCTGAGAATAAACATGCTTAAAACGTCAACAAAAATGTTGGTGAGTTATAGGTTTAACCTATATATATCAAATCGTAACAATAGACCACAAGATTTCATATTTCAATACACATCCCATACATAGAGATAAAAATCATTCATATGGTGAACACCTGGTAACCGACAATAACAAGATGCATATATAAGAATATCCCCATCATTCCGGGACGCCCTTCGGATATGATATAAATTTCGAAGTACTAAAGCATCCGGTACTTTGGATGGGGTTTGTTAGGCCCAATAGATCTATCTTTAGGATTCGCGTCAATTAGGGTGTCTGTTCCCTAATTCTTAGATTACCAGACTTAATAAAAAGGGGCATATTCGATTTCGATAATTCAACCATAGAATGTAGTTTCACGTACTTGTGTCTATTTTGTAAATCATTTATAAAACCTGCATGTATTCTCATCCCAAAAATATTAGATTTTAAAAGTGGGACTATAACTCACTTTCACATATTTTTACTTCGTCGGGAAGTAAGACTTGGCCACTGGTTGATTCACGAACCTATAACAATATATACATATATATCAAAGTATGTTCAAAATATATTTACAACACTTTTAATATATTTTGATGTTTTAAGTTTATTAAGTCAGCTGTCCTTGTTAGTAACCTACAACTAGTTGTCCACAGTTAGATGTACAGAAATAAATTGATAAATATTATCTTGAATCAATCCACGACCCAGTGTATACGTATCTCAGTATTGATCACAACTCAAACTATATATATTTTGGAATCAACCTCAACCCTGTATAGCTAACTCCAACATTCACATATAGAGTGTCTATGGTTGTTCCGAAATATATATAGATGTGTCGACATGATAGGTCGAAACATTGTATACGTGTCTATGGTATCTCAAGATTACATAATATACAATACAAGTTGATTAAGTTATGGTTGGAATAGATTTGTTACCAATTTTCACGTAGCTAAAATGAGAAAAATTATCCAATCTTGTTTTACCCATAACTTCTTCATTTTAAATCCGTTTTGAGTGAATCAAATTGCTATTGTTTCATATTGAACTCTATTTTATGAATCTAAACAGAAAAAGTATAGGTTTATAGTCGGAAAAATAAGTTACAAGTCGTTTTTGTAAAGGTAGTCATTTCAGTCGAAAGAACGACGTCTAGATGACCATTTTAGAAAACATACTTCCACTTTGAGTTTAACCATAATTTTTGGATATAGTTTCATGTTCATAATAAAAATCATTTTCTCAGAATAACAACTTTTAAATCAAAGTTTATCATAGTTTTTAATTAACTAACCCAAAACAGCCCGCGGTGTTACTACGACGGCGTAAATCCGGTTTTACGGTGTTTTTCGTGTTTCCAGGTTTTAAATCATTAAGTTAGCATATCATATAGATATAGAACATGTGTTTAGTTGATTTTAAAAGTCAAGTTAGAAGGATTAACTTTTATTTGCGAACAAGTTTAGAATTAACTAAACTATGTTCTAGTGATTACAAGTTTAAACCTTCGAATAAGATAGCTTTATATGTATGAATCGAATGATGTTATGAACATCATTACTACCTTAAGTTCCTTGGATAAACCTACTGGAAAAGAGAAAAATGGATCTAGCTTCAATGGATCCTTGGATGGCTCGAAGTTCTTGAAGCAGAATCATGACACGAAAACAAGTTCAAGTAAGATCATCACTTGAAATAAGATTGTTATAGTTATAGAAATTGAACCAAAGTTTGAATATGATTATTACCTTGTATTAGAATGATAACCTACTGTAAGAAACAAAGATTTCTTGAGGTTGGATGATCACCTTACAAGATTGGAAGTGAGCTAGCAAACTTGAAAGTATTCTTGATTTTATGAAACTAGAACTTTTGGAATTTATGAAGAACACTTAGAACTTGAAGATAGAACTTGAGAGAGATCAATTAGATGAAGAAAATTGAAGAATGAAAGTGTTTGTAGGTGTTTTTGGTCGTTGGTGTATGGATTAGATATAAAGGATATGTAATTTTGTTTTCATGTAAATAAGTCATGAATGATTACTCATATTTTTGTAATTTTATGAGATATTTCTTGCTAGTTGCCAAATGATGGTTCCCACATGTGTTAGGTGACTCACATGGGCTGCTAAGAGCTGATCATTGGAGTGTATATACCAATAGTACATACATCTAAAAGCTGTGTATTGTACGAGTACGAATACGGGTGCATACGAGTAGAATTGTTGATGAAACTGAACGAGGAAGTAATTGTAAGCATTTTTGTTAAGTAGAAGTATTTTGATAAGTGTATTGAAGTCTTTCAAAAGTGTATAAATACATATTAAAACACTACATGTATATACATTTTAACTGAGTCGTTAAGTCATCGTTAGTCGTTATATGTAAGTGTTGTTTTGAAACCTTTAGGTTAACGATCTTGTTAAATGTTGTTAACCCAATGTTTATAATATCAAATGAGATTTTAATTTATTATATTATCATGGTATTATCATGTATGAATATCTCTTAATATGATATATATACATTAAATGTCTTTACAACGATAATCGTTACATATATGTCTCGTTTAAAAATCATTAAGTTAGTAGTCTTGTTTTTACATATGTAGTTCATTGTTAATATACTTAATGATATGTTTACTTATCATAATATCATGTTAAGTATATATATATCCATATATATGTCATCATATAGTTTTTACAAGTTTTAACGTTCGTGAATCACCGGTCAACTTGGGTGGTCAATTGTCTATATAAAACATATTTCAATTAATCAAGTCTTAACAAGTTTGATTGCTTAACATGTTGGAAACATTTAATCATGTAAATATAAATCTCAATTAATATATATAAACATGGAAAAGTTCGGGTCACTACAGTACCTACCCGTTAAATAAATTTCATCCCGAAATTTTAAGCTGTTGAAGGTGTTGACGAATCTTCTGGAAATAGATGCGGGTATTTCTTCTTCATCTGATCTTCACGCTCCCAGGTGAACTCGGGTCCTCTACGAGCATTCCATCGAACCTTAACAATTGGTATCTTGTTTTGCTTAAGTCTTTTAACCTCACGATCCATTATTTCGACGGGTTCTTCGATGAATTGAAGTTTTTCGTTGATTTGGATTTCATCTAACGGAATAGTGAGATCTTCTTTAGCAAAACATTTCTTCAAATTCGAGACGTGGAAAGTGTTATGTACAGCCGCGAGTTGTTGAGGTAATTCAAGTCGGTAAGCTACTGGTCCGACACGATCAATAATCTTGAATGGTCCAATATACCTTGGATTTAATTTCCCTCGTTTACCAAATCGAACAACGCCTTTCCAAGGTGCAACTTTAAGCATGACCATCTCTCCAATTTCAAATTCTATATCTTTTCTTTTAATGTCAGCGTAGCTCTTTTGTCGACTTTGGGCGGTTTTCAACCGTTGTTGAATTTGGATGATCTTCTCGGTAGTTTCTTGTATAATCTCCGGACCCGTAATCTATCTATCCCCCACTTCACTCCAACAAATCGGAGACCTGCACTTTCTACCATAAAGTGCTTCAAACGGCGCCATCTCAATGCTTGAATGGTAGCTGTTGTTGTAGGAAAATTCTGCTAACGGTAGATGTCGATCCCAACTGTTTCCGAAATCAATAACACATGCTCGTAGCATGTCTTCAAGCGTTTGTATCGTCCTTTCACTCTGCCTATCAGTTTGTGGATGATAGGCAGTACTCATGTCTAGACGAGTTCCTAATGCTTGCTGTAATGTCTGCCAGAATCTTGAAATAAATCTGCCATCCCTATCAGAGATAATAGAGATTGGTATTCCATGTCTGGAGATGACTTCCTTCAAATACAGTCGTGCTAACTTCTCCATCTTGTCATCTTCTCTTATTGGCAGGAAGTGTGCTGATTTGGTGAGACGATCAACTATTACCCAAATAGTATCAAAACCACTTGCAGTCCTTGGCAATTTAGTGATGAAATCCATGGTAATGTTTTCCCATTTCCATTTCGGGATTTCGGGTTGTTGAAGTAGACCTGATGGTTTCTGATGCTCAGCTTTGACCTTAGAACACGTCAAACATTCTCCTACGTATTTAGCAACATCGGCTTTCATACCCGGCCACCAAAAATGTTTCTTGAGATCCTTGTACATCTTCCCCGTTCCAGGATGTATTGAGTATCTGGTTTTATGAGCTTCTCTAAGTACCATTTCTCTCATATCTCCAAATTTTGGTACCCAAATCCTTTCAGCCCTATACCGGGTTCCGTCTTCCCGAATATTAAGATGCTTCTCCGATCCTTTGGGTATTTCATCCTTTAAATTTCCCTCTTTTAAAACTCCTTGTTGCGCCTCCTTTATTTGAGTAGTAATGTTATTATGAATCATTATATTCATAGATTTTACTCGAATGGGTTCTCTGTCCTTCCTGCTCAAGGCATCGGCTACCACATTTGCCTTCCCCGGGTGGTAACGAATCTCAAAGTCGTAATCATTCAATAATTCAATCCACCTACGCTGCCTCATATTCAGTTGTTTCTGATTAAATATGTGTTGAAGACTTTTGTGGTCGGTATATATAATACTTTTGACCCCATATAAGTAGTGCCTCCAAGTCTTTAATGCAAAAATAACCGCGCCTAATTCCAAATCATGCGTCGTATAATTTTGTTCGTGAATCTTCAATTGTCTAGACGCATAAGAAATCACCTTCGTTCGTTGCATTAATACACAACCGAGACCTTGCTTTGATGCGTCACAATAAATCACAAAATCATCATTCCCTTCAGGCAATGACAATATAGGTGCCGTAGTTAGCTTTTTCTTCAATAACTGAAACGCTTTCTCTTGTTCATCATTCCATTCAAATTTCTTCCCTTTATGCGTTAATGCAGTCAAGGGTTTTGCTATTCTGGAAAAGTCTTGGATGAACCTTCTGTAGTAACCAGCTAGTCCTAAAAACTGGCGTATGTGTTTCGGAGTTTTCGGGGTTTCCCACTTTTCAACAGTTTCTATCTTTGCCGGATCCACCTTAATACCTTCTTTGTTCACTATGTGACCGAGGAATTGAACTTCTTCTAACCAAAATGCACACTTTGAAAACTTAGCGTACAGTTTTTCCTTCCTCAATACTTCTAACACCTTTCTCAAATGTTCATCGTGTTCTTGGTCATTCTTTGAGTAAATAAGTATGTCATCAATGAAAACAATGACAAACTTGTCAAGGTATGGTCCACACACTCGGTTCATAAGGTCCATGAACACAGCTGGTGCATTAGTTAAACCAAATGGCATGACCATAAACTCGTAATGACCGTAACGTGTTCTGAAAGCAGTCTTTGGAATATCATCTTCTTTCACCCGCATTTGATGATACCCGGAACGTAAGTCAATCTTTGAATAAACAGACGAGCCTTGTAGTTGATCAAATAAGTCATCGATTCTCGGTAGTGGGTAGCGGTTCTTGATGGTAAGTTTGTTCAACTCTCGGTAGTCGATACACAACCTGAATGTACCATCTTTCTTCTTGACAAACAAAACAGGAGCTCCCCACGGTGATGTGCTTGGTCGAATGAAACCACGCTCTAAAAGTTCTTGTAATTGGCTTTGCAGTTCTTTCATCTCGCTGGGTGCGAGTCTGTAAGGAGCACGAGCTATTGGTGCAGCTCCTGGTACAAGATCTATTTGAAATTCAACGGATCGATGTGGGGGTAATCCCGGTAATTCTTTCGGAAATACATCGGGAAATTCTTTTGCAATGGGAACATCATTGATGCTCTTTTCTTCAGTTTGTACTTTCTCGACGTGTGCTAGAACAGCATAGCAACCTTTTCTTATTAGTTTTTGTGCCTTCAAATTACTAATAAGATGTAGCTTCGTGTTGCCCTTTTCTCCGTACACCATTAAGGGTTTTCCTTTTTCTCGTATAATGCGAATTGCATTTTTGTAACAAACGATCTCTGCTTTCACTTCTTTCAACCAGTCCATACCGATTATCACATCAAAACTCCCTAACTCTACTGGTATCAAATCAATCTTAAATGTTTCGCTAACCAGTTTAATTTCTCGATTCCGACATATATTATCTGCTGAAATTAATTTACCATTTGCTAATTCGAGTAAAAATTTACTATCCAAAGGCGTCAATGGACAACTTAATTTAGCACAAAAATCTCTACTCATATAGCTTCTATCCGCACCCGAATCAAATAAAACGTAAGCAGATTTATTGTCAATAAGAAACGTACCCGTAACAAGCTCCGGGTCTTCCTGTGCCTCTGCCGCATTAATATTGAAAACTCTTCCACGACCTTGTCCATTCGTGTTCTCCTGGTTAGGGCAATTTCTAATAATGTGGCCCGGTTTTCCACATTTATAACAAACTACATTGGCATAACTTGCTCCGACACTACTTGCTCCGCCATTACTCGTTCCGACACCATTTGTTCCTTTCGTTCTATTAACCCCTGGTCCGTAGACCTCACACTTCGCCGCACTATGACCATTTCTTTTACACTTGTTGCAAAATTTGGTGCAGAACCCCGAGTGATTCTTTTCACACCTTTGGCATAGCTGCTTCTGATTGTTGTTGTTGTTGCGGTTATTATTGTTGTTAGGATGATTGTTGTAGTTGCTGTTGCTGTTGTTGTTGTTGTTGTTGTTGTTGTTGGGCCGTTTGTTGTAGTTGCGATTGATGTTGCGATTGTTGGGATAATTGTTGCGATTGCTGTTGTTGTATTGGTGATTCTTATCACCGTTTTCCTCCCACTTTCTTTTGACTTGCTTCACATTGGCCTCTTCAGCAGTCTGTTCTTTAATTCTTTCTTCAATCTGATTCACTAGTTTGTGAGCCATTCTACATGCCTGTTGTATGGAGGCGGGCTCGTGTGAACTTATATCTTCTTGGATTCTTTCCGGTAATCCTTTCACAAACGCGTCGATCTTCTCTTCCTCATCTTCGAATGCTCCCGGACACAATAGGCACAATTCTGTGAATCGTCTTTCGTACGTGGTAATATCAAATCCTTGGGTTCGTAACCCTCTAAGTTCTGTCTTGAGCTTATTGACCTCGGTTCTGGGACGGTACTTCTCGTTCATCAAGTGCTTGAATGCTGACCACGGTAGTGCGTACGCATCGTCTTGTCCCACTTGCTCTAGATAGGTATTCCACCATGTTAACGCAGAACCTGTGAAGGTATGCGTAGCGTACTTTACTTTGTCCTCTTCAGTACACTTACTTATGGCAAACACCGATTCGACCTTCTCGGTCCACCGTTTCAATCCGATCGGTCCTTCGGTTCCATCAAATTCCAAAGGTTTGCAGGCAGTGAATTCTTTGTAGGTGCATCCTACACGATTTCCTGTACTGCTAGATCCAAGGTTATTGTTGGTATGTAGCGCAGCCTGTACTGCGGCTATGTTTGAAGCTAGAAAAGTACGGAATTCCTCTTCATTCATATTCACGGTGTGTCGAGTAGTCGGTGCCATTTCCTTCAAAATAGTTAAATGGAACAAGTTAATCATACAGAATATTAAGAGTAGTTAATAGTATTTCGTAGCATAATATGAACTCATTTATAAAAGCTTTTTCTTCATATTAGCGTTTTATAAGTTTAAATTCGGGTAGTACCTACCCGTTAAGTTCATACTTAGTAGCTAATATACAATTCAACTACTACAATTCTATATGAAAAACTGATTATAATAATATTTCGCGTTCAAACTTTTACACAATATTTTACAAACTTACAATACCGCTTATTTTACATATAGCATGAAATATAGCACACAATAAATTTGATACAAGATGGTTGTGAAGATAATTCTAGCTAGTACACAAGTCGTTCAGCAAAGGCAATAAAGACACGTAATTCATACGTCCAGAAACAAGTCATGCATTCTGGTTTTACTAGGATTACTTCCCATCCTTGGTCTTGTGGAACATAACCGTTATGGCCGTTGATAAGACAGCGTGTTGTAACGTCGTCAAAGGGACGAGGGTTACGTAATGTCCAACAGTCCCGTAATTATCTAAAAACCTCATTTCTTACCCCAATTACCGACTCCGTCACTTGTGGAAACGTTTTGTTTAATAGTTGTAGCCCGATGTTCTTGTTCTCACTTTGGTGAGAAGCGAACATTACTAATCCGTAAGCATAACATGCTTCTTTATGTTGCATGTTAGCCGCTTTTTCTAAATCACGAAGTCCAATATTCGGATATATTGAGTCAAAATAATTTCTTAACCCGTTGCGTAAAATAGCATTTGGGTTCCCCGCAATATATGCGTCAAAGTAAACACATCGTAACTTATGGGTTTCCCAATGTGATATCCCCCATCTTTCAAACGAAAGTCTCTTATAAACCAAGACATTCTTGGAACGTTCTTCGAATGTCTTACAAACTGATCTCGCCTTAAATAGTTGTGCCGAAGAATTCTGGCCGACTCTAGACAAGATTTCATCAATCATGTCTCCGGGTAGGTCTCTTAGAATATTGGGTTGTCTATCCATTTTGTGTTTTTAAACTGTAAAATAGACAAGAGTTAGATTCATAAAAAAAATACTTATTAATACAAGCAATTTTTACATATATCATAAAGCATAAGAACACTATATTCCATATATTACACCACACGAATACAACTATCTTATTCCGACTCGCTCGTTTCTTCTTCTTCGGTTTTGGTTCGTTTTGCCAAGTTTCTAGGGATATATGATGTTCCCCTAATACGAGCCGTCGTTGTCCACATTGGTTTAGAAAAACCTGGTGGTTTAGAGGTTCCCGGGTCATTGTTACAACTTAAGGACTTCGGGGGTTGACGATACATATAAAGTTCATCGGGGTTGGAATTAGATTTCTCTATTTTTATGCCCTTTCCCTTATTATTTTCTTTTGCCTTTTTAAATTCAGTTGGGGTAATTTCTATAACATCATCGGAATTCTCGTCGGAATCCGATTCATCGGAGAATTGGTAATCCTCCCAATATTTTGCTTCCTTGGCGGAAACACCATTGACCGTAATTAACCTTGGTCGGTTGGTTGAGGATTTTCTTTTACTTAACCGTTTTATTATTTCCCCCACCGGTTCTATTTCTTCATCCGGTTCCGATTCTTCTTCCGGTTCCGATTCTTCTTCCGGTTCCGACTCTTCTTCCGGTTCCTCTTCGGGAACTTGTGAATCAGTCCACGAATCATTCCAATTTACATTTGACTCTTCATTATTATTAGGTGAGTCAATGGGACTTGTTCTAGAGGTAGACATCTATCACATAATATCAAACGTGTTAAGAGATTAATATATCACATAATATTCACATGTTAAAAATATATAGTTTCCAACAAAATTTGTTAAGCAATCATTTTTCAAGTAAACACGGTCGAAGTCCAGACTCACTAATGCATCCTAACAAACTCGATAAGACACACTAATGAAAAATTCTGGTTCTCTAAGACCAACGCTCGGATACCAACTGAAATGTCCCGTTCTTATTGATTAAAAACGTTCCATATTAATTGATTTCGTTGCGAGGTTTTGACCTCTATATGAGTCGTTTTTCAAAGACTGCATTCATTTTTAAACAAACCATAACCTTTATTTCATCAATAAAGGTTTAAAAAGCTTTACGTAGATTATCAAATAATGATAATCTAAAATATCCTGTTTACACACGACCATTACATAATGGTTTACAATACAAATATGTTACAACAAAATAAGTTTCTTGAATGCAGTTTTTACACAATATCATACAAGCATGGACTCCAAATCTTGTCCTTATTTAAGTATGCGACAGCGGAAGCTCTTAATAATCACCTGAGAATAAACATGCTTAAAACGTCAACAAAAATGTTGGTGAGTTATAGGTTTAACCTATATATATCAAATCGTAACAATAGACCACAAGATTTCATATTTCAATACACATCCCATACATAGAGATAAAAATCATTCATATGGTGAACACCTGGTAACCGACAATAACAAGATGCATATATAAGAATATCCCCATCATTCCGGGACGCCCTTCGGATATGATATAAATTTCGAAGTACTAAAGCATCCGGTACTTTGGATGGGGTTTGTTAGGCCCAATAGATCTATCTTTAGGATTCGCGTCAATTAGGGTGTCTGTTCCCTAATTCTTAGATTACCAGACTTAATAAAAAGGGGCATATTCGATTTCGATAATTCAACCATAGAATGTAGTTTCACGTACTTGTGTCTATTTTGTAAATCATTTATAAAACCTGCATGTATTCTCATCCCAAAAATATTAGATTTTAAAAGTGGGACTATAACTCACTTTCACAGATTTTTACTTCGTCGGGAAGTAAGACTTGGCCACTGGTTGATTCACGAACCTATAACAATATATACATATATATCAAAGTATGTTCAAAATATATTTACAACACTTTTAATATATTTTGATGTTTTAAGTTTATTAAGTCAGCTGTCCTTGTTAGTAACCTACAACTAGTTGTCCACAGTTAGATGTACAGAAATAAATTGATAAATATTATCTTGAATCAATCCACGACCCAGTGTATACGTATCTCAGTATTGATCACAACTCAAACTATATATATTTTGGAATCAACCTCAACCCTGTATAGCTAACTCCAACATTCACATATAGAGTGTCTATGGTTGTTCCGAAATATATATAGATGTGTCGACATGATAGGTCGAAACATTGTATACGTGTCTATGGTATCTCAAGATTACATAATATACAATACAAGTTGATTAAGTTATGGTTGGAATAGATTTGTTACCAATTTTCACGTAGCTAAAATGAGAAAAATTATCCAATCTTGTTTTACCCATAACTTCTTCATTTTAAATCCGTTTTGAGTGAATCAAATTGCTATTGTTTCATATTGAACTCTATTTTATGAATCTAAACAGAAAAAGTATAGGTTTATAGTCGGAAAAATAAGTTACAAGTCGTTTTTGTAAAGGTAGTCATTTCAGTCGAAAGAACGACGTCTAGATGACCATTTTAGAAAACATACTTCCACTTTGAGTTTAACCATAATTTTTGGATATAGTTTCATGTTCATAATAAAAATCATTTTCTCAGAATAACAACTTTTAAATCAAAGTTTATCATAGTTTTTAATTAACTAACCCAAAACAGCCCGCGGTGTTACTACGACGGCGTAAATCCGGTTTTACGGTGTTTTTCGTGTTTCCAGGTTTTAAATCATTAAGTTAGCATATCATATAGATATAGAACATGTGTTTAGTTGATTTTAAAAGTCAAGTTAGAAGGATTAACTTTTATTTGCGAACAAGTTTAGAATTAACTAAACTATGTTCTAGTGATTACAAGTTTAAACCTTCGAATAAGATAGCTTTATATGTATGAATCGAATGATGTTATGAACATCATTACTACCTTAAGTTCCTTGGATAAACCTACTGGAAAAGAGAAAAATGGATCTAGCTTCAATGGATCCTTGGATGGCTCGAAGTTCTTGAAGCAGAATCATGACACGAAAACAAGTTCAAGTAAGATCATCACTTGAAATAAGATTGTTATAGTTATAGAAATTGAACCAAAGTTTGAATATGATTATTACCTTGTATTAGAATGATAACCTACTGTAAGAAACAAAGATTTCTTGAGGTTGGATGATCACCTTACAAGATTGGAAGTGAGCTAGCAAACTTGAAAGTATTCTTGATTTTATGAAACTAGAACTTTTGGAATTTATGAAGAACACTTAGAACTTGAAGATAGAACTTGAGAGAGATCAATTAGATGAAGAAAATTTAAGAATGAAAGTGTTTGTAGGTGTTTTTGGTCGTTGGTGTATGGATTAGATATAAAGGATATGTAATTTTGTTTTCATGTAAATAAGTCATGAATGATTACTCATATTTTTGTAATTTTATGAGATATTTCTTGCTAGTTGCCAAATGATGGTTCCCACATGTGTTAGGTGACTCACATGGGCTGCTAAGAGCTGATCATTGGAGTGTATATACCAATAGTACATACATCTAAAAGCTGTGTATTGTACGAGTACGAATACGGGTGCATACGAGTAGAATTGTTGATGAAACTGAACGAGGAAGTAATTGTAAGCATTTTTGTTAAGTAGAAGTATTTTGATAAGTGTATTGAAGTCTTTCAAAAGTGTATAAATACATATTAAAACACTACATGTATATACATTTTAACTGAGTCGTTAAGTCATCGTTAGTCGTTATATGTAAGTGTTGTTTTGAAACCTTTAGGTTAACGATCTTGTTAAATGTTGTTAACCCAATGTTTATAATATCAAATGAGATTTTAATTTATTATATTATCATGGTATTATCATGTATGAATATCTCTTAATATGATATATATACATTAAATGTCTTTACAACGATAATCGTTACATATATGTCTCGTTTAAAAATCATTAAGTTAGTAGTCTTGTTTTTACATATGTAGTTCATTGTTAATATACTTAATGATATGTTTACTTATCATAATATCATGTTAAGTATATATATATCCATATATATGTCATCATATAGTTTTTACAAGTTTTAACGTTCGTGAATCACCGGTCAACTTGGGTGGTCAATTGTCTATATAAAACATATTTCAATTAATCAAGTCTTAACAAGTTTGATTGCTTAACATGTTGGAAACATTTAATCATGTAAATATAAATCTCAATTAATATATATAAACATGGAAAAGTTCGGGTCACTACAGTTAATAGTATTTCGTAGCATAATATGAACTCATTTATAAAAGCTTTTTCTTCATATTAGCGTTTTATAAGTTTAAATTCGGGTAGTACCTACCCGTTAAGTTCATACTTAGTAGCTAATATACAATTCAACTACTACAATTCTATATGAAAAACTGATTATAATAATATTTCGCGTTCAAACTTTTACACAATATTTTACAAACTTACAATACCGCTTATTTTACATATAGCATGAAATATAGCACACAATAAATTTGATACAAGATGGTTGTGAAGATAGTTCTAGCTAGTACACAAGTCGTTCAGCAAAGGCAATAAAGACACGTAATTCATACGTCCAGAAACAAGTCATGCATTCTGGTTTTACTAGGATTACTTCCCATCCTTGGTCTTGTGGAACATAACCGTTATGGCCGTTGATAAGACAGCGCGTTGTAACGTCGTCAAAGGGACGAGGGTTACGTAATGTCCAACAGTCCCGTAACAATCTAAAAACCTCATTTCTTACCCCAATTACCGACTCCGTCACTTGTGGGAACGTTTTGTTTAATAGTTGTAGGCCGATGTTCTTGTTCTCACTTTGGTGAGAAGCAAATATTACTAATCCGTAAGCATAACATGCTTCTTTATGTTGCATGTTAGCCGCTTTTTCTAAATCACGAAGTCCAATATTCGGATATATTGAGTCAAAATAATTTCTTAACCCATTGCGTAAAATATCATTTGGGTTCCCCGCAATATATGCGTCAAAGTAAACACATCGTAACTTATGGATTTCCCAATGTGATATCCCCCATCTTTCGAACGAAAGCCTTTTATAAACCAAGGCATTCTTAGAACGTTCTTCGAATGTCTTACAAACTGATCTCGCCTTAAATAGTTGTGCCGAATAATTCTGACCGACTTTAGACAAGATTTCATCAATCATGTCTCCGGGTAGGTCTCTTAAAATATTGGGTTGTCTATCCATTTTGTGTTTTTATACTGTAAAATAGACAAGAGTTAGATTCATAAAAAAAATACTTATTAATACAAGCAATTTTTACATATATCATAAAGCATAAGCACACTATATTACATATATTACATCACACGAATACAACTATCTTATTCCGACTTGCTTGTTTCTTCTTCTTCGGTTTTGGTTCGTTTTACCAAGTTTCTAGGGATATATGATGTTCCCCTAATACGAGCCGTTATTTTCCACATTGGTTTAGAAAAACCTGGTGGTTTAGAGGTTCCCGGGTCATTGTTACAACTTAAGGACTTCGGGGGTTGACGATACATATAAAGTTCATCGGGGTTGGAATTAGATTTCTCTATTTTTATGCCCTTTCCCTTATTATTTTCTTTTGCCTTTTTAAATTCAGTTGGGGTAATTTCTATAACATCATCGGAATTCTCGTCGGAATCCGATTCATCGGAGAATTGGTAATCCTCCCAATATTTTGCTTCCTTGGCGGAAACACCATTGACCATAATTAACCTTGGTCGGTTGGTTGAGGATTTTCTTTTACTTAACCGTTTTATTATTTCCCCCACCGGTTCTATTTCTTCATCCGGTTCTGATTCTTCTTCCGGTTCCGATTCTTCTTCTGGTTCCGACTCTTCTTCCGGTTCCTCTTCGGGAACTTGTGAATCAGTCCACGAATCATTCCAATTTACATTTGACTCTTCATTATTATTAGGTGAGTCAATGGGACTTGTTCTAGAGGTAGACATCTATCACATAATATCAAACGCGTTAAGAGATTAATATATCACATAATATTCACATGTTAAAAATATATAGTTTCCAACAAAATTTGTTAAGCAATCATTTTTCAAGTAAACACGGTCGAAGTCCAGACTCACTAATGCATCCTAACAAACTCGATAAGACACACTAATGCAAAATTCTGGTTCTCTAAGACCAACGCTCGGATACCAACTGAAATGTCCCGTTCTTATTGATTAAAAACGTTCCATATTAATTGATTTCGTTGCGAGGTTTTGACCTCTATATGAGACGTTTTTCAAAGACTGCATTCATTTTAAAACAAACCATAACCTTTATTTCATCAATAAAGGTTTAAAAATCTTTATGTAGATTATCAAATAATGATAATCTAAAATATCCTGTTTACACACGACCATTACATAATGGTTTACAATACAAATATGTTACATCGAAACCAGTTTCTTGAATGCAGTTTTTACACAATATCATACAAACATGGACTCCAAATCTTGTCCTTATTTTAGTATGCAACAGCGGAAGCTCTTAATATTCACCTGAGAATAAACATGCTTTAAACGTCAACAAAAATGTTGGTGAGTTATAGGTTTAACCTATATATATCAAATCGTAACAATAGACCACAAGATTTCATATTTCAATACACATCCCATACATAGAGATAAAAATCGTTCATATGGTGAACACCTGGTAACCGACATTAACAAGATGCATATATAAGAATATCCCCATCATTCCGGGACACCCTTCGGATATGATATAAATTTCGAAGTACTAAAGCATCCGGTACTTTGGATGGGGTTTGTTAGGCCCAATAGATCTATCTTTAGGATTCGCGTCAATTAGGGTGTCTGTTCCCTAATTCTTAGATTACCAGACTTAATAAAAAGGGGCATATTCGATTTCGATAATTCAACCATAGAATGTAGTTTCATGTACTTGTGTCTATTTTGTAAATCATTTATAAAACCTGCATGTATTCTCATCCCAAAAATATTAGATTTTAAAAGTGGGACTATAACTCACTTTCACAGATTTTTTTTTTACTTCGTCGGGAAGTAAGACTTGGCCACTGGTTGATTCACGAACCTATAACAATATATACATATATATCAAAGTATGTTCAAAATATATTTACAACACTTTTAATATATTTTGATGTTTTAAGTTTTTTAAGTCAGCTGTCCTCGTTAGTAACCTACAACTAGTTGTCCACAGTTAGATGTACAGAAATAAATCGATAAATATTATCTTGAATCAATCCACGACCCAGTGTATACGTATCTCAGTATTGATCACAACTCAAACTATATATATTTTGGAATCAACCTCAACCCTGTATAGCTAACTCCAACATTCACATATAGAGTGTCTATGGTTGTTTCGAAATATATATAGATGTGTCGACATGATAGGTCGAAACATTGTATACGTGTCTATGGTATCTCAAGATTACATAATATACAATACAAGTTGATTAAGTTATGGTTGGAATAGATTTGTTACCAATTTTCACGTAGCTAAAATGAGAAAAATTATCCAATCTTGTTTTACCCATAACTTCTTCATTTTAAATCCGTTTTGAGTGAATCAAATTGCTATGGTTTCATATTGAACTCTATTTTATGAATCTAAACAGAAAAAGTATAGGTTTATAGTCGGAAAAATAAGTTACAAGTCGTTTTTGTAAAGGTAGTCATTTCAGTCGAAAGAACGACGTCTAGATGACCATTTTAGAAAACATACTTCCACTTTGAGTTTAACCATAATTTTTGGATATAGTTTCATGTTCATAATAAAAATCATTTTCTCAGAATAACAACTTTTAAATCAAAGTTTATCATAGTTTTTAATTAACTAACCCAAAACAGCCCGCGGTGTTACTACGACGGCGTAAATCCGGTTTTACGGTGTTTTTCGTGTTTCCAGGTTTTAAATCATTAAGTTAGCATATCATATAGATATAGAACATGTGTTTAGTTGATTTTAAAAGTCAAGTTAGAAGGATTAACTTTTGTTTGCGAACAAGTTTAGAATTAACTAAACTATGTTCTAGTGATTACAAGTTTAAACCTTCGAATAAGATAGCTTTATATGTATGAATCGAATGATGTTATGAACATCATTACTACCTTAAGTTCCTTGGATAAACCTACTGGAAAAGAGAAAAATGGATCTAGCTTCAACGGATCCTTGGATGGCTCGAAGTTCTTGAAGCAGAATCATGACACGAAAACAAGTTCAAGTAAGATCATCACTTGAAATAAGATTGTTATAGTTATAGAAATTGAACCAAAGTTTGAATATGATTATTACCTTGTATTAGAATAATAACCTACTGTAAGAAACAAAGATTTCTTGAGGTTGGATGATCACCTTACAAGATTGGAAGTGAGCTAGCAAACTTGAAAGTATTCTTGATTTTATGTAACTAGAACTTGTAGAATTTATGAAGAACACTTAGAACTTGAAGATAGAACTTGAGAGAGATCAATTAGATGAAGAAAATTGAAGAATGAAAGTGTTTGTAGGTGTTTTTGGTCGTGGTGTATGGATTAGATATAAAGGATATGTAATTTTGTTTTCATGTAAATAAGTCATGAATGATTACTCATATTTTTGTAATTTTATGAGATATTTCATGCTAGTTGCCAAATAATGGTTCCCACATGTGTTAGGTGACTCAAATGGGCTGCTAAGAGCTGATCATTGGAGTGTATATACCAATAGTACATACATCTAAAAGCTGTGTATTGTACGAGTACGAATACGGGTGCATACGAGTAGAATTGTTGATGAAACTGAACGAGGATGTAATTGTAAGCATTTTTGTTAAGTAGAAGTATTTTGATAAGTGTATTGAAGTCTTTCAAAAGTGTATAAATATATATTAAAACACTACATGTATATACATTTTAACTGAGTCGTTAAGTCATCGTTAGTCGTTACATGTAAGTGTTGTTTTGAAACCTTTAGGTTAACGATCTTGTTAAATGTTGTTAACCCAATGTTTATAATATCAAATGAGATTTTAAATTATTATATTATCATGTATGAATATCTCTTAATATGATATATATATATATATATATATATATATATATATATATATATATACATTAAATGTCTTTACAACGATAATCGTTACATATATGTCTCGTTTAAAAATCATTAAGTTAGTAGTCTTGTTTTTACATATGTAGTTCATTGTTAATATACTTAATGATATGTTTACTTATCATAGTATCATTTTAACTATATATATATCCATATATATGTCATCATATAGTTTTTACAAGTTTTAACGTTCGTGAATCACCGGTCAATTTGGGTGGTCAATTGTCTATATGAAACATATTTCAATTAATCAAGTCTTAACAAGTTTGATTGCTTAACATGTTAGAAACATTTAATCATGTAAATATCAATCTCAATTAATATATATAAACATGGAAAAGTTCGGGTCACTACATAGTTCATTGTTAATATACATAATTACATGTTTACTTATCATTTATCATGATTAAACATAGTGTAACAATATCTTAATATGATTCATATGTAATTAGTAAGACGTTGTTATAACGATAATCGTTATATATATCGTTTCGAGTTTCTTAATTCAATAAACACAATTTTATGTATATAACTCATTGTTAAAATACCTAATGAGATACTTACTTATCATAATATCATGTTAACTATATATATAATCATATATATGTCATCATATAGTTTTTACAAGTTTTAACGTTCGTGAATCACCGGTCAACTTGGGTGGTCAAATGTCTGTATGAAACCTTTTTCAGTTAATCAAGTCTTAACAAGTTTGATTGCTTAACATGTTGGAAACACTTAATCATGTAAATATCAATTTCATTTAATATATATAAACATGGAAAAGTTCGGGTCACTACAGTACCTACCCGTTAAATAAATTTCGTCCCGAAATTTTAAGCAGTTGGAGGTGTTGACGTATCTTCTGGAAATAAGTGTGGGTATTTCTTCTTCATCTGATCTTCTCGTTCCCAGGTGAAATCGAGTCCTCTACGAGCATTCCATCGAACTTTAACAATTGGTATCTTGTTTTGCTAATTCTTTAAACTCACGATCCATTATTTTGACGGGTTCTTCGACGAATTAAAGTTTTTCGTTGATTTGGATTTCGTCTAACGGAATAGTGAGATCTTCTTTAGCAAAACATTTCTTCAAATTTGAGACGTGGAAAGTGTTATGTACAGCCGCGAGTTGTTGTGGCAATTCAAGTCGGTAAGCTACTGGTCCGACACGATCAATAATCTTGAATGGTCCAATATACCTTGGATTTAATTTCCCTCGTTTACCAAATCGAACAACGCCTTTCCAAGGTGCAACCTTAAGCATGACCATCTCTCCAATTTCAAATTCTATATCTTTTTTTTAATGTCGGCGTAGCTCTTTTGTCGACTTTGGGCGGTTTTCAACCGTTGTTGAATTTGAATGATCTTCTCGGTAGTTTCTTATATTATCTCCGGACTCGTAATCTGTCTATCCCCCACTTCACTTCAACAAATTGGAGACCTGCACTTTCTACCATAAAGTGCTTCAAACGGCGCCATCTCAATGCTTGAATGGTAGCTGTTGTTGTAGGAAAATTCTACTAACGATAGATGTCGATCCCAACTGTTTACGAAATCAATAACATATGCTCGTAGCATGTCTTCAAGCGTTTGTATCGTCCTTTCGCTCTGCCCATCAGTTTGTGGATGATAGGCAGTTCTCATATCTAGACGAGTTCCTAATGCTTGATGTAATGTCTGCCAGAATCTTGAAATAAATCTACCATCCCTATCAGAGATAATAGAGATTGGTATTCCATGTCTGGAGACGACTTCCTTCAAATACAGTCGTGCTAACTTCTCCATCTTGTCATCTTCTCTTATTTTCAGGAAGTATGCTGATTTGGTGAGACGATCAACTATTATCCAAATAGTATCAAAACCACTTGCAGTCCTTGGCAATTTAGTGATGAAATCCATGGTAATGTTTTCCCATTTCCATTTCGGGATTTCGGGTTGTTGAAGTAGACCTCATGGTTTTCGATGCTCAGCTTTGACCTTAGAACACTCCAAACATTCTCCTATGTATTTAGCAACATCGGCTTTCATACCCGGCCACCAAAAATGTTTCTTGAGATCCTTGTACATCTTCCCCGTTCCAGGATGTATTGAGTATCTGGTTTTATGAGCTTCTCTAAGTACCATTTCTCTCATATCTCCAAATTTTGGTACCCAAATCCTTTCAGCCCTATACCGGGTTCCGTCTTCCCGAATATTAAGATGCTTCTCTGATCCTTTGGGTATTTCATCCTTTAAATTTCCCTCTTTTAAAACTCCTTGTTACGCCTCCTTTATTTGAGTAGTAAGGTTATTGTGAATCATTATATTCATAGCTTTTACTCGAATGGGTTCTCTGTCCTTTCTGCTCAAGGCGTCGGCTACCACATTTGCCTTCCCCGGGTGGTAACGAATCTCAAAGTCGTAATCATTCAACAATTCAATCCATCTGCGCTGCCTCATGTTCAGTTGTTTCTTATTAAATATGTGTTGAAGACTTTTGTGGTCGGTATATATAATACTTTTGACCCCATATAAGTAGTGCCTCCAAGTCTTTAATGCAAAAACAACCGCGCCTAATTCCAAATTTTATTTTTGTCAAATGTTTTCTTTATTATGCCACTTGTTGGATTCTGATCGATCAAAATCCAAATATGAAATTGAATGAAAATGGTTATTCTGCGGTGAACGGATACGTATATCTGTGGATGTAAGTAGAATAGTAAATGACTGTTGAATCAGATTCAAAGAGTGTACAGTGTAACTTATTAATGTGGAATCTAAATATTCCTCAGGTATTACCTACCCGTTAAAATATTTTCACCATTAACAGTTTGTACAATAAAACTTTTAATTACAATCTTTATGAAAACATATATACATATATTTTTTTTCGGACGTAATCATGGATTTAATGAGTCAATGTGATATTAACTCATCAGATTTACGGCTAGAACTAGAGTACATAATCTCTAAAACATTAGAGATTACATAATTGCCATGAAGGACGAAGATAGTTTATGGAGAACGATTCGTAGAATGATGATTATGCTTGAGGTATAGATTGTGAGGTTGAGACGTGTAATGATGTTGTTGTTATTGGTACTGGTGTTGCCGGTGCTGTTGCTGAAGCTGGTAGGGTTTGCACTATATTTTCAAGGCTACAACTCGGGTGCGAAGCTCGTTGACTTCTTCTATTATACCGGGATGATTGTCGGTTCGGACGAGTGGATGAATAAGATTTAAAATTTTAGATAGAATATAAACGTGTCAAGCTACTCTGGAAATGAGGCTGAAAATGGTGTTTCGGATAGGTTTTCCGGTAAGTGCTTCAGGTTCTTCGCCAAGAGGTGAATTCGGTTGGTGGATGGGATCGCCTTCTTCGCGTCTCCATTGATTAAATTGACTAAGAACCCATCAGAGGACTTGTGGATGGATGATTGGTTGATTCATTCTGGTGACGCTGCCTCCGGAGCTTAGGTGAATATCCATGTCGGAATAACTGTCGGAATTTGAGGAATTCGAACTGGTTGAGGGATACATATCGTACGATCAAATGAAAGATTTTCGATAAGAAATAGATTATAGGATGTAGATTAGTACCCTGCAATACATAATTTACATATGCATATATAATACTAAAATCCCATAAGTTACGGAGGAATCTACGGAACTGTCAGGCAAAGGTAACAATAACAGATACGCTAAGATATGAATTGTCAGATACGCTAAGATATGAATTTTGTCTATACACTATTCATGCAATCATTGCAGTAAGATGTGTCTAGACTAAGAATGATAAGCAGATGATTTCTGACTAGAAATGATAAGCAAAACTTTTGACATGCAGACACGGTCGGAGTCCAGACTCACTAATGCATCTAAACAACTATCAGTTAGACACACTAATGCAATACCTGGTTCGCTAAGACCACCGCTCTGATACCAACTGAAACGACCCGTCCTAATTCATCCGGACGAAGTCCCTATCGATTATAAACGATTCACAACAGTTGATTACATCGCGAGGTACTTGACCTCTATATGATACATTTTACAAACATTGTATTCGTTTTTGAAAAGACAATCTTTAATTACATCGAAAGTTGACGGCATGCATATAATTTCATAATATATCTAACTATAATTGACTTAATGATAATCTTGATGAACTCAATGACTCGAATGCAATGTCTTTTGAAATATGTCATGAATGACTCCAAGTAATATCTCTAAGATCAGCAAATGCACAGCGGAAGATTTCTTTCATACCTGAGAATAAACATGCTTTAAAGTGTCAACCAAAAGGTTGGTGAGTTCATTAGTTTAACATAAATAATCATTTCCATCATTTTAATAGACCACAAGATTTTCATTTCTCATAAATATACGTCCCATGCATAGAGACAAAAATATCATTCATATGGATTGAACACCTGGTAACCGACATTCACAATATGCATATAAGAATATCCCCATCATTCCGGGATCCTCCTTCGGACATGATATAAATTTCGAAGTACTAAAGCATCCGGTACTTTGGATGGGGCTTGTTCGGCCCGATAGATCTATCTTTAGAGTTCGCGTCAATTAGGGTGTCTGTTCCCTAATTCTTAGATTACCAGACTTAATAAAAAGGGGCATATTCGATTTCGATCATTCAACCATATAATGTAGTTTCGATTACTTGTGTCTATTTCGTAAAACATTTATAAAAGCAGCGCATGTATTCTCAGTCCCAAAAATATATATTGCAAAAGCATTTAAAAAGGGATTAATGAAACTCACGCATATAAATATTGTAAAACAGTTAATAATGCATTTGCATGTATTCTCAGCCCAAAAACGTAAAGAGTAAAAGGGAGCAAATGAAACTCACGCATATAAGTATTGTAAAACAGTCTATAAAGCATTTGCTTGTATTCTCAGCCCAAAAACGTAAAGAGTAAAAAGGGCAAATGAAACTCACAGTACTGTATTTTGTAGTAAAAATACATATGACAAGATTGAACAATGCAGGGTTGACCTCGGATTCACGAACCTTGCATTCATACGTCAACTTTGTCACAGTAGTTGACCTTCATGCACCAATTGTATGTGTGATTCATATGGGCTAGTCATGAGCGCGAACTACCATGCTCGTCATGTGTGCGCTAGCTTCCATGCGTGAGACATATACGAACTGTATTGCTCGAACCGTATTGCGCGAATTGACATGTACATGCTGAAAGGGTTCCACCTTTCATGTGTTTTACTTGGTTGGACACACATTTCTTATACCACCGCTCGGTATAGTACAAGAAAGGAAATAGTTTTGCAGACTTTTCTCCGTTAACAGTCGGTAGTGGTAATAAGTAACGCCAAAGTAGAGAAGTTGCAATGCGACGTTGCGTGGAGCTGTTACTATAAGCCATTGCGCGTATGCGAACCAATATGCGCTAAATGTCGTGCACGAGTCAACATGCGTGTATCGTGTATGCGAATCGCGTGCGCTAGACCACCATGCGCTAACTGACGTACAAGAACCGTATGCGCTATCTTTTTGGTGTTGATCGTTAGGCACAGGCTATTTTAGCAAAACTAATGTCTCATACGGAGGAAACCCAATTTCTCAAGTTGAGAAGTGTAAATCTCTTACACAATATAGCTATGGATATTTTTAATTGGTGTTTTTGATTTAAATTGGTGAATAAGTCAAGCAAGTAAAACAAAAGTATCAAAAGGTGGTAGTGATTGATTAGAAAAGGAAAAGAAAATGGTGGGTGTCGTTCGTTTGGAGATGATCTAAGTGATGACGTTGTATTGAAACATTACACAGAATTTTTATAGACATATATTTGTAAGTATAGTCTACTCTATTTGATAAATAATAACAATTTAATAATAAAATATCTTAATACTAGTGGATGAATGAAAACGTTCATGAATTGAAAAGGACATTAAAGCAAAGCAGCCATAATTATTGGCACTTAGTTACCGACCGTTTTCACGGACTGGATTTCTTGTTTAATTAGTGGCGGATAAAAGTCTTCGAAAAAAAATCCCAAATTTTTAGATTAACTATATTTATTTATTTTGGTCATTATGGTATAAAATTCGATCATTAATTTAATAAATAAAAATTACATCAACTGTCCCTCTCATTTATGGGTAAAATATAAAAAGTGTTAAAATTAAATAACTAGATCCTAAATACATTTTTAGTAAGCCTAAAATTTATAGAACTCATTTTCGGATCACCGTTTATTTTTAAAATAATATAAGTTCGAAATTTAACTTGCTTAAGTAACCATCGAATGGTGAACGAGTGCTACTATCATTTACTAAATGAATTCGAAAACAAATATATATGTTCAATATACTTTATGTATATAGATTTATTTTAACAATAAATTTTATTATTACATACTTCATTATTCATACTTATTTCTAACAATTAAGTTGTATATTATTTTACATATTTATTTATAATAATAATTTCATACAACGATTAATAACATTTATTATGTACATATATTTATTTATATTTATATACATATCTACTCACAAATAGTTGTTCGTGAATCGTCGGGAATGGTCGAAGGTTAATTGGACATATGAAACATTTCAAAATTTTTGAGACTCGACCTAACAGACTTTGCTTATCGTGTCGAAATCAAATAAAGATTAAGTTTAAATTTGGTCGAAAATTTCCGGGTCATCACATTACTTGTTCCGACATTATTTGTTCCTTTAGTTCTATTAAACTTTGGTCCGTAGACCTCACACTTTGTCGCGCTATGACCATTTCTTTTACACCTGTTGCAAAATGTCGTGCAAAACCCCTGATGATTTTCTTCACACCTATGACATGGCTGTTTTTGGTTTTTGTTGTCGTTGTTGTTATTGAGGTTGTTGTTGGGATTGTTATTGTTGTTGAAACGGTTGTTGTAGTTGTTGTTGTTGTTGGGATGTTTGTTGTAGTTATTGTTAGGATTGTGGTTATTGTTGCGATTGTTGTTGCGGTTGTTGGGATAGTTGTTGCGATTGTGGTTGTAATTGTTGTTGTTATTGTACTGGTGACTCTTGTCACCGTTTTCCTCCCACTTCCTCTTGAGTTGTTTCATGTTGGCTTCTTCGACCGCCTGCTCTTTAATTCTTCCCTCAATCTGATTTATGAGTTTATGAGCCATTCGACTTGCCTTCTGTATAGAAGCGGGGTCGTGTGAACTCACATCTTCTTGAATCCTTACTGGTAACCCTTTTACAAACGCGTCGATCTTCTCTTCTTCATCTTCGAATGCTCCCGGACACAATAGGCACAACTCTGTGAATCGTCGTTCATATGTGGTAACGTCGAACACTTGTGTTCGTAACTCTCTAAGTTCTGCCTTGAGTTTATTGACTTCGTTTCTAGGACGGTACTGCTCGTTCATCAATTGCTTGAATGTCGACCACGGTAGTGCGTAAGCAGCATTTTGTCCTACCTGTTCAAGATAGGTGTTCCACCACGTTAACGCAGTACATGTGAAGGTATGCGTAGCGTACTTAACTTTTTCCTCTTCAGTACACTTACTTATGGCAAACACCAATTCGACTTTCTCGGTCCACCGTTTCAATCCAATTAGTCCTTCGGTTCCATCAAATTCCAAAGGTTTGCAGGCAGTGAATTCTTTGTAGGAGCATCCTACACGATTTCTTGCGCCGTTAGTTGCATTGCTAGATTCAGAGTTATTGTTGGTATGTAGCGCAGCCTATACTGCGGCTATGTTTGCAGCAAGAAAGGTACGAAATTCCTCTTCGCTCATATTCATGGTGTGTCGAGTAGTCGGTACCATTTCCTTCAAAATAGCCAACTGAATCGAGTTAATCATACAGAATATTAAGAGTAGTCAATAGCATTTCGTAGCATAATATGAACTCATTTATAAAAGCTTTTTCTTCATATTAGCGTTTTATAAGTTTAAATTCGGGTACTACCTACCCGTTAAGTTCATACTTAGTAGCTAATATACAATTCAACTACTACAATTCCATATGAAAATCTGATTATAGTAATATATCACATATAAATATTCTTCAAACTTACAGCATCGCTATATTACATATAACATGAAATATAGTACACTTTGATACAGGATAGTTTTGAATATAAATCTAGTTAATACGCAAGTTGTTCAGTAAAGAAAATAAAGACACGTAATTCATAAGTCCAGAAACAAGTCATGCATTCTGGTTTTACTAAGACGACTTCCCATCCTTGGTCTTGTGGAAAATAACCGTTATGACCATTGGCTAGGCAGCATGTTGTAATGTCGTCAAAAGGATGAGGGTTTCGTAATGTCCAACAGCCCCGTAATAATCTAAAAACCTTATTTCTCACCCCAACTACTGAATCCGTCACTTGTGGGAAGGTTTTATTTAAAAGTTGCAATCCGATGTTCTTTTTCTCACTTTGGTAAGAAGCGAACATACTAACCCGTAAGCATAACATGCTTCTTTATGTTGCATGCTAGAAGCTCTTTCTAATTCACAAAATCCTATGTTGGGATATGTTGAGTCAAAATAGGTTCTTAACCCGTAGCGTAAAATTGCATTTGGGTTCCCCGCATTTAACGCTTTAAAGAAAACACGGCGTAACTTATGGTCTTCCCAATGTGATATACCCCACCTATCAAAGGAAAGCCTTTTATAAACTAAGGCATTTCTGGAAAGTCTTTCAAATGCTTGACAAGTTAATTTCGCCATAACTAAATGTGCTGATGAATTCTGACCGACTCTAGACAAGATTTCGTCAATCATATCCTCTGGTAGGTCTTCTAAAATATTCGGTTGTCTACCCTTAACGTCCATTTTGTTTTTATACTGTAAAATAGACAAGGATTAGATTCGTAAAAGATAATTAACAAACAATATGTGACGATTGCTCCAAATCCATATGGACGAACACGTCATTCATCGATTTCATTGCGAGGTATTTGACCTCTATATGATACGTTTTGTAAACATTGCATTCTTTTGAAAAGGCACACCATAAATGAATATTTAAATCAAAGGTTTTCGACATCTGATGATTTCTACATATAGACAATCACCGTAAATAATAGTTTACAATAGTACTTCCGTTGACAATGCAGTCAAAATAAGATACATGGTGATGATTTGGTGAATGCAACGTTTCCTTGAAAAATATGCCATGTAAGACTCCATGCACATAGCTTGTATAACATATAAGCAAACAGCGGAAGACTTCTAGGGAACCTGAGAATAAACATGCTAACAAGTGTCAACACAAAGGTTGGTGAGTTAATAGTTTTAATGTTTTGCATAATCTGTACATAAAGGTGGATCACAAGATTTCAATTGTTTCATCCAGAAACGTTTATCAAAATATTCTACAAGATTGAGCACCCTGGTAACTAAGCTTTAACGTTATAATAAGTACCCCTGTTTTAACATACATGCAACCAACATGTACAATACACGCAAACCAACGTGTACTAAACTTAAATAGCATACGTCTGTTTTATAGTTCAGGCTAGGGTTTCTATACCTGGAACAGACGGGGATGTCAAACCCTATGGATCCATATATAACTACTCGCGCCCACCAGTTCTTATAACCGATAGTTACTAGTTACCAAAGCTAAGGGATTTTTGGTTTAAACTCTGTGTAGAATTTAGTATGTACTTGTATCATTTGCGTTTAAAATAAAGTGCATGTATTCTCAGCCCAAAAATATATATTGCAAAAGCATTTAAAAAGAGATCAAATGAAACTCACCTTAGCAGCACATAAGGTCATTTACCAAAAAGTGACCGAAACTCGGAATGCAAAATTAACCGTAGATCTCAACCTATAGAACATATGTTGGTCAATACATGTCTAATAAGCTAGGTTGGGTCATAGTGTATCACAATCCTAATGCTCGAGATTGACATACAAAAGTTATCAAAAGTCATTTCAAAAAGTCAACTTGACCCAATATGATCTTTTAAAATCCATATTATAGTTTGAATGATCATGGTAATCGAAAATAGTTTAACATTTCACATGGTTTCCCAATACTTGAATAATTAGACTATAGTTTTATAAAGCTTTAAAATATGATAAAACAATCAATTTTGACAATTGTTCAACAAATCGAGACGTGCCTTATATAAAAATTTATTTACTCGATTAGTAATATATGAAAATCCAAATTATCAATCTTATAAACAAGTTGTTTAAATACCAATTGCAGATTCAAAAGCAATTTCAATTAATGTTAATCATAATTCAGTTGTCCATATCTTTTAATTCGTTCATCGAAATTACGCGATCTCTAAATGAAAAGTTATTGATTTTTCGCCAGCTTTCCAAATACATGCATATCATATACCTTATATCAGTAATATATGTATTAAATTTGTGATCTATCATAAACTATTTAATGACAAAATTAATCATACTAGCATGCATAATCCTATATACTCGAGCACTAGTCAGGGATACACTATTAATATATAATAGATAAGATATAAATGCTTACGTATCAATGTTGTGATTCAATATTGTAGGAAAGTACGTAGACGCAATGGAGATGATACATACTAGTTTGACTCACGAGCAAAACCCTTAAACAATACCCAAAACCTCCTTAGTAATAACCCATAGTTTCCTTAGCTCTATCCCGCTTGAAAACCCATTTTGAAAGTGACACGCTCATGACCTCGTCGTAGTATTTTAAGTGATATAATTAATAATAATAAAATAATAATAATCTTAATCTTAATAATAATAATAATAATAATAATAATAATAATAATAATAATAATAATAATAATAATAATAATAATAATAATAATAATAATAATACAGAGAGTGTAATATGTATGTGTGTGAAAAACATTCGCAGAAAACTGGAGAATTTATAGTACATTTGCTGAAATTGAACCCCATGCGATCGCATGGGTTTTATGCCTATTTCTCATGCGATCGCATGGCCCCAAAATTCAGCTCACAATTTATTGTTATTTTGTTTGTCGACATATTTAAATATAATATATAATATATATAATTTAAATAATTAATTATATATTATATTAAATTCATGTACATAGTTGACTTGTAATTTTCGTTCCGATGACTCGTACGTTGTCACTCGACTTATATCCCGGTTCCGGTTTCTCGAACGCATTTTCGTACGCTTAGAAAACTCGCAATTTACGTTTTGTGACTTGTACATTTGTCAAAATATAGTCTTAAATTATCAATAAACTATATCATTCAAAGTGTATCTTAAACTTTCGAGTGTTTTGGTCATTTACTTTTATAAATCATTGTCTCGCTATTTGTTAATATATATATAATAACAAATCATTTTATGACCAAGTTAATATATATTTTCAACATTCATAAAAACGTTTTAAATATACGTCGCAAATTATTCATACAATTAATATTCCAACTTATCATATATATTCAAATAAATATTTAAACCAATAAGTTTAATGTACAGTATCAAACAATTAATACATTGTTGCGTTTTCAAGTTATAGTATATATATATATATATATATGTATCTATATACATATAATTGTTCGCGAATTATCAAGAACAACCGAAAGGTATTTGAATATATGAAAGTAGTTCAAAAATTTTGAGATTCAGTTTTACAGACTTTGTTTATCGTGTCGAAAATGTTAATCATACAAAGATTAAGTTTAAATTTGGTCAGAAATTTCCGGGTCATCACAGTACCTACCCGTTAAAGAAATTTCGTCCCGAAATTTGAGTCAGGCCGTCATGACTAACAATAAAAATGTTTTCATGACGTATATGTGTTGATAAATAGAGTTTTATCACCGTTGAATAATATGGATAAAACAATCCGATTATTCGAAGCGTATGAGAGAAGTTATCGTAAAAGAGTGAAATGAAGAATAGAGATTCGTCTTAACTCTTGACGTATTAACGATTGATTTCCGTAATTTAAGGAATAGAAAATCTTCATAATCTAAATAAGATTTGATTCTTTGGAATTTAAGGAAATTAAGATTTCTTTTGATTAAATGCGTAATTTTCCTTGATTGCTATGTTTGATATTTCGCTATAAATTGACCTCTTCCGTTTCATTATTTTCATCACTCTTACATCTTCTTCCTCATTTCCTATTTTCAAAAGATTGTGAAAAATGCTTCATCCAGTTCTGATTCTTGATATACTCCTAACTTTCATATCTGTCATTCTTCTTTTTCATCTACCACCGGAGGGATCTGCTTACTTCTACTTTACCCTTGGGGTTATAGTGCTTTTAATTCTCCCGTGTCTTTATGTTGCTATAAACATTGATATACACGGTTTGTAATTTATGTTTTGTTATCGGGCTTTATTCTCCCTTATATTTCAAAGTTCCTGCTTCTGTCTTCTATAATTATTATCATCCCCAGTTAATGCTTTCTTTTATTTGCTGCGATTTATACCCCAATTTCTATTTCGGAGTTTTGTCCCTTCGTTTCTTCTTCTTGTGACTAAGCATTGCTTGTAATGGTCCATAATTCGTAGGTATGGATTTTGAAATGAACATAGTTAATGTTCTAAGAAGGAAATTGTAATGGCACGATTTTGATTTGTCAAATTACCAGAATATCCGAAAAAGACGGAATCATCAAGAAAATATTTTCTTGATATTCTTAGAGATTAACTAGAATACAAGAGTAGTATGACATAGTACATGATGACGTTATGATCTGTGAATCATCACGTTCCATTTAGAAACTCAGCATGACTTACTGTAATATAATCACGTTGATCAAGTGTCATTATATTATACTAACTAATGCTTCAGCTCCCAACACCACTTCAAAAATATTCATATTTTAAACTCGAAGGTTTTAGAATTTAGAAACTAAAATAGTTTCTTTTATGATGTAACACAGATATCATAAGGAGAAAATTGATTTCCGATAAGAATGATTATGGAATTATCTCCAGAAATATGGAGGATATTTATAATGAAAGATATGATGATATCTTAGAATTTCTAATATCAGAGGATGATGAAGAATATTGTCCGCAAGGGTTTAGATTCGGAAGCAAGGTATTCGTTAATGGCTTCAGCAAATACTGAATCATTTGGATTCTTGGAAGGCAGGTTTCGTCCTTGTGATTTATCCACAGCCTCCTTCATACTTTGCTCAATCCGTTTTCCAGTTCCAAACCTTTTCTTTTTCTGAGCTTTGCCAACACACTATTCTTTATCATCAAACTTTTTACTGTTAAGGTTGTTTACAGTTTTTGCTGCTTCATCAGCACTTTTCAAAATTCCGAGAACTAGTTCGCAGTTTAAGGTGTTTTCGGAAACTTCACATCAAATTACGTAAGTATAGGAGATAGATGTTTTATGTACGCATATAACTGTTGGAGTAGACATGCTGCGAGATTTCAAAATACTGATTGCTGATTCACAGTAATTGGCAAAACAAATCTTGTTATAAGATGCAGATGAGTAAATGATGGGGTTTCGATAAATATAATGATTTTTTGGAAAGTCAAAGATCAATGAAGTTGTTGGTAAGTTTATTTGTGGTGGAACATAAACGGTTCCCCGGTAATGATGGCGAAAGAGGGAACGTATATATCAAGGTTATAATAAGGCTGTTTTGACTGAAGAATTGAAGTTGACTTGCTGGGGCTGTGACAAAACTGACTACTTTGTAAAGGGATTGCAAAGTTATTTTAGCTAATAAATGCCAAAGGGTCTAACACGGATACGTGTTAAACTATGACTTTGGTTTCAAGAGTTTTTCAGATACATAATTGTGGGTAACATGTGGTTGGATCATCATCTCAATGATTCATTATTTAAAGTGTCTTCAGGAATTTCGAAGGGTTTGAACACAGATTGTAATCGTTAATATACATATAATGTTCTAGCACAGGTTTGAAGTCAAAGTATAGCTTTGAAAGATTTAGGAATCTAATAATGATGTCTTTTGTTAAATCTTGGCTTGGATTCTGATTTTTTTTTTTAATCAGAATATGTAATCAAATTTGGATGAGGATGGTTGTTTTGATTTTTATAAAAGAATATATATTGTGTGAAAGTGGTGAGTATAGTTGATGATTTGTTGAATCAGAATCGAAGAATGTAACATATTAATTGTGAATTTATATATCCCTCGGGTATTACCTACCCGTTAAAATATTCTCACCATTAACAGTTCGTACAAAATAATTTTCTTAATTACAATCTTTATGAAAATATACCTATATATATAGTTTCCTTAGATGTAATCATGGATTTAATGAGTTAACATAATATTAATCTCATCTGGTTTTCAACTAGGACTAGAATATATAATCTCTAACACTTTTAGAAACTACATATTCTTTGCAGAATATTTCTTCGATGAAGTTATGAACCAATACTTCATCGTTTGTTGTTGTTGGTATTCCTTGGTATCTATGGTGCGTATGACGTTGATGTTCGAGGTACAGATTGTGATGTTAAGGTGTGGGATGCGGATGTTGTTGGTGGTGGTGGTAATGATACTGTTGGCGTTGATGATGGTGGTACTGTTGATGCTGGTGATGCTGCTGGTGCTTGTAACCTTTGTACCATATTCTCTAAAGTCACCACTCGAGCACGAAGCTCGTTGACTTCTACTACACCGGGATGATTTTCGGTTCAGACAAGCGGACGAATAAGATTTAGAATTTGAGATAGTATATAATCATGATGAGATACTCTGGAAATGAGAGAAAAAATGGTATTACGAACAGGTTCGCCGGTAAGTGCTTCAGGTTCTTCGCCAAGAGGGAAATGTGGTGGATGGAAGGGATCACCTTCTTCTTGTCTCCAATGACTAAGTAGGCTACGAACCTATCCCCAATTCATCCAGAATAGATGATGGCTAATTGGTTGATCCATTCCGGTTACACTGTCTTCAGAGTTTAGGTGAATATCCATATCGGAATAGCTGTCGGAGTTTAAGGAATTTGAACTAGATACGTGATCCATCTTGTATAATCAGGGAATTGATTTTTGATATAAGATAGATTATAGAATTTAGATTGGTACTCTTCAATACATAATTTACATATGTATATATAATACCAAAATTCCGTAAATTACGGAGAAATTTTCGGAAGATGTCAGGAAAAGTTTACAGTAACAGATATGCTAAGATATGAATTTTGTCGGTACACTATCTATGCAGTAAGACGTGTCTAGACTTAGGAATGATAAGGAAGTAATTTTCGACGATAAATGGTAAGCAAAACTCGGTAAAAACAGATACGGTCATAGTCCAGACTCACTAATGCATCCTAACAATTACCAGTTAAACACACTAATGCAAATTTTGGTTCCATATGACCTCAAGCTCTGATGCCAACTGTGACGATCGCTCCAAATCTGAAATGTCCCGTTCTTATTGATTAAAAACGTTCCATATTAATTGATTTCGTTGCGAGGTTTTGACCTCTATATGAGACGTTTTTCAAAGACTGCATTCATTTTTAAAACAAACCATAACCTTTATTTCATAAATAAAGGTTTAAAAAGCTTTACGTAGATTATCAAATAATGATAATCTAAAATATCCTGTTTACACACGACCATTACATAATGGTTTACAATACAAATATGTTACATCGAAATCAGTTTCTTGAATGCAGTTTTTACACAATATCATACAAACATGGACTCCAAATCTTGTCCTTATTTTAGTATGCAACAGCGGAAGCTCTTAGTATTCACCTGAGAATAAACATGCTTTAAACGTCAACAAAAATGTTGGTGAGTTATAGGTTTAACCTATATATATTAAATCGTAACAATAGACCACAAGATTTCATATTTCAATACACATCCCATACATATAGATAAAAATCATTCATATCGTGAACACCTGGTAACCGACATTAACAAGATGCATATATAAGAATATCCCCATCATTCCGGGACACCCTTCGGATATGATATAAATTTTGAAGTACTAAAGCATCCGGTACTTTGGATGGGGTTTGTTAGGCCCAATAGATCTATCTTTAGGATTCGCGTCAACTAGGGTGTCTGTTCCCTAATTTTTAGATTACCAGACTTAATAAAAAGGGGCATATTCGATTTCGATAATTCAACCATAGAATGTAGTTTCACGTACTTGTGTCTATTTTGTAAATCATTTATAAAACCTGCATGTATTCTCATCCCAAAAATATTAGATTTTAAAAGTGGGACTATAACTCACTTTCACAGATTTTTACTTCGTCGGGAAGTAAGACTTGGCCACTGGTTGATTCATGAACCTATAACAATATATACATATATATCAAAGTATGTTCAAAATATATTTACAACACTTTTAATATATTTTGATGTTTTAAGTTTATTAAGTCAGTTGTCCTCGTTAGTAACCTACAACTAGTTGTCCACAGTTAGATGTACAGAAATAAATCGATAAATATTATCTTGAATCAATCCACAACCCAGTGTATACGTATCTCAGTATTGATCACAACTCAAACTATATATATTTTGGAATCAACCTCAACCCTGTATAGCTAACTCCAACATTCACATATAGAGTGTCAATGGTTGTTCCGAAATATATATAGATGTATCGACATGATAGGTTGAAACATTGTATACGTGTCTATGGTATCTCAAGATTACATAATATACAATACAAGTTGATTAAGTTATGGTTGGAATAGATTTGTTACCAATTTTCACGTAGCTAAAATGAGAAAATTTATCCAATCTTGTTTTACCCATAACTTCTTCATTTTAAATCCATTTTGAGTGAATCAAATTGCTATGGTTTCATATTGAACTCTATTTTATGAATCTAAACAGAAAAAGTATAGGTTTATAGTCGGAAAAATAAGTTACAAGTCGTTTTTGTAAAGGTAGTCATTTCAGTCGAAAGAACGACGTCTAGATGACCATTTTAGAAAACATACTTCCACTTTGAGTTTAACCATAATTTTTGGATATAGTTTCATGTTCATAATAAAAATCATTTTCTCAGATTAACAACTTTTAAATCAAAGTTTATCATAGTTTTTAATTAACTAACCCAAAACAGCCCGCGGTGTTACTACGACGGCGTAAATCCGGTTTTACGGTGTTTTTCGTGTTTCCAGGTTTTAAATCATTAAGTTAGCATATAAAATAGATATAGAACATGTGTTTAGTTGATTTTAAAAGTCAAGTTAGAAGGATTAACTTTTATTTGCGAACAAGTTTTGAATTAACTAAACTATGTTCTAGTGATTACAAGTTTAAACCTTCGAATAAGATAGCTTTATATGTATGAATCGAATGATGTTATGAACATCATTACTACCTCAATTTCCTTGGATAAACCTACTGGAAATGATAAAAATAGATCTAGCTTCAAAGGATCCTTGGATGGCTTGAAAGTTCTTGAAGCAGAATCATGACACGAAAACAATTTCAAGTAAGATTTCCACTCGAAATAAGATTGTTATAGTTATAGAAATTGAATTAAAGTTTAAATATGATTATTACCTTGTATTAGAAAGATAACCTACTGTAAGTAACAAAGGTTTCTTGATCTTGGATGATTACTTGGAATGGATTTAGGAAACTTGGAAGTAAACTTGCAATCTTGGAAGTATTCTTGATTTTATGTAACTAGAACTTTTGGAATTTATGAAGAACACTTAGAACTTGAAGATAGAACTTGAGAGAGATCAATTAGATGAATAAAATTGAAGAATGAAAGTGTTTATAGGTGTTTTTGGTCGTTGGTGTATGGATTAGATATAAAGGATATGTAATTTTGTTTTCATGTAAATAAGTCATGAATGATTACTCATATTTTTGTAATTTTATGAGATATATCATGCTAGTTGCCAAATGATGGTTCCCACATGTGTTATGTGACTCACATGGGCTGCTAAGAGCTGATCATTGGAGTGTATATACCAATAGTACATACATCTAAAAGATGTGTATTGTACGAGTACGAATACGGGTGCATACG
Source organism: Rutidosis leptorrhynchoides (assembly GCF_046630445.1). Lineage (NCBI taxonomy): Eukaryota > Viridiplantae > Streptophyta > Magnoliopsida > Asterales > Asteraceae > Rutidosis > Rutidosis leptorrhynchoides. The sequence goes on along the minus strand of NC_092340.1, from coordinate 58,687,237 downwards.
AGTAAAATTGTTGATGAAACTGAATGAGGATGTAATTGTAAGCATTTTTGTTAAGTAGAAGTATTTTGATAAGTGTCTTGAAGTCTTTAAAAAGTGTATGAATACATATTAAAACACTAAATGTATATACATTTTAACTGAGTCGTTAAGTTATCGTTAGTCGTTACATGTAAATGTTGTTTTGAAACCTTTAGGTTAACGATCTTGTTGAATGTTGTTAACCCATTGCTTATTATAACAAATGAGATGTTAAATTGTTATATTATCATGATATTGTGATATATAACATATCTTAGTATGATGTATATACAGTTAAATGTCGTTACAACGATAATCGTTACATATATGTCTCATTTCGAAATCATTAAGTTAGTAGTCTTATTTTTACATATGTATTTCATTGTTAATACACTTAATAATATATTTACTTATCATTTAACATAATTAACCAAGTGTATCAATATCTTAATATGATTCATATGTACCTAGTAAGACGTTGTTATAACGATAATCGTTATATATATCGTTTTCGAGTTTCTTAAATTAATAGTCTCATTTTTATGTATATAACTCATTGTTAAAATACCTAATGAGATACATACTTATAATAAAATCATGTTAACTATATATATAACCATATATATGTCATCGTATAATTTTTACAAGTTTTAACGTTCGTGAATCACCGGTCAACTTAGGTGGTCAATTGTCTACATGAAACCTATTTCTATTAATCAAGTCTTAACAAGTTTGATTGCTTAACATGTTGGAAACACTTAATCATGTAAATAACAATTTCATTTAATATATATATAAACATGGAAAAGTTCGGGTCACTACAGTACCTACCCGTTAAATAAATTTCGTCCCGAAATTTTAAGCAGTTGGAGGTGTTGACGTATCTTATGGAAATAAATGCGGGTATTTCTTCTTCATCTGATCTTCTCATTCCCAGGTGAACTCGGCTCCTCTACGAGCATTCCATCGAACCTTAACAATTGGTATCTTGTTTTGCTTAAGTCTTTTAACTTCACGATCCATTATTTCGACGGGTTCTTCGATAAATTGAAGTTTTTCGTTGATTTGGATTTCATCTAACGGAATAGTGAGATCTTCTTTAGCAAAACATTTCTTTAAATTCGAGACGTGGAAAGTGTTATGTACAGCCGCGAGTTGTTGAGGTAACTCAAGTCGGTAAGCTACTGGTCCGACACGATCAATAATCTTGAATGGTCCAATATACCTTGGATTTAATTTCCCTCGTTTACCAAATCGAACAACGCCTTTCCAAGGTGCAACTTTAAGCATGACCATCTCTCCAATTTCAAACTCTATATCTTTTCTTTTAATGTCAGCGTAGCTCTTTTGTCGACTTTGGGCGGTTTTCAACCGTTGTTGAATTTGGATGATCTTCTTGGTAGTTTCTTGTTTTATCTCCGGACCCGTAATCTGTCTATCCCCCACTTCACTCCAACAAATTGGAGACCTGCACTTTCTACCATAAAGTGCTTCAAACGGCGCCATCTCAATGCTTGAATGGTAGCTGTTGTTGTAGGAAAATTTTGCTAACGGTAGATGTCGATCCCAACTGTTTTTGAAATCAATAACACATGCTCATAGCATGTCGTCAAGCGTTTGTATCGTTCTTTCGCTCTGCCCATCAGTTTGTGGATGATAGGCAGTACTCATGTCTAGACGAGTTCCTAATGCTTGCTGTAATGTCTGCCAGAACTTGAAATAAATCTGCCATCCCTATCAGAGATAATAGAGATTGGTATTCCATGTCTGGAGACGACTTCCTTCAAATACAGTCGTGCTAACTTCTCTATCTTGTCATCTTCTCTTATTTTCAGGAAGTGTGCTAATTTGGTGAGACGATCAACTATTACCCAAATAGTATCAAAACCACTTGCAGTCCTTGGCAATTTAGTGATGAAATCCATGGTAATGTTTTCCCACTTCCATTCCGGGATTTCGGGTTGTTGAAGTAGACCTGATGGTTTCTGATGCTCAGCTTTGACCTTAGAACACGTCAAACATTCTCCTACATCTTCCCGGCCACCAAAAATGTTTCTTGAGATCCTTGTACATCTTCCCCGTTCCAGGATGTATTGAGTATCTGGTTTTATGAGCTTCTCTAAGTACCATTTCTCTCATATCTCCAAATTTTGGTACCCAAATCCTTTCAGCCCTATACCGGGTTCCGTCTTCCCGAATATTAAGATGCTTCTCCGATCCTTTGGGTATTTCATCCTTTAAATTTCCCTCTTTTAAAACTCCTTGTTGCGCCTCCTTTATTTGAGTAGTAAGGTTATTGTGAATCATTATATTCATAGAATTTACTCGAATGGGTTCTCTGTCCTTCCTGCTCAAGGTGTCGGCTACCACATTTGCCTTCCCCGGGTGGTAACGAATCTCAAAGTCATAATCATTCAACAATTCAATCCACCTACGCTGCCTCATATTCGGTTGTTTCTGATTAAATATGTGTTAAAGACTTTTGTGGTCGGTATATATAATACTTTTGACCCCATATAAGTAGTGCCTCCAAGTCTCTAATGCAAAAACAACCGCGCCTAATTCCAAATCATGCGTCGTATAATTTTGCTCGTGAATCTTCAATTGTCTAGACGCATAAGCAATCACCTTCGTTCGTTGCATTAATACACAACCGAGACCTTGCTTTGATGCGTCACAATAAATCACAAAATCATCATTCCCTTCAGGCAATGACAATATAGGTGCAGTAGTTAGCTTTTTCTTCAATAACTGAAACGCTTTCTCTTGTTCATCCTTCCATTAAAATTTCTTCCCTTTATGCGTTAATGCAGTCAAGGGTTTTTCTATTCTGGAAAAGTCTTGGATGAACCTTCTGTAGTAACCAGCTAGTCCTAAAAACTGGCGTATGTGTTTCGGAGTTTTCGGGGTTTCCCACTTTTTAACAGTTTCTATCTTTGCCGGATCCACCTTAATACCTTTTTTGTTCACTATGTGACCGAGGAATTGAACTTCTTCCAACTAAAATGCACACTTTGAAAATTTAGCGTACAATTCTTCCTTCCTCAATACTTCTAACACCTTTCTCAAATGTTCACCGTGTTCTTGGTCATTCTTTGAGTAAATAAGTATGTCATCAATGAAAAAATGACAAACTTTTCAAGGTATGGTCCACACACTAGGTTCATAAGGTCTATGAACATAGCTGGTGCATTAGTTAAACCAAACGGCATGACCATAAACTCGTAATGACCGTAACGTGTTCTGAAAGCAGTCTTTGGAATATCATCTTCTTTCACCCGCATTTGATGATACCCGGAACGTAAGTCAATCTTTGAATAAACAGACGAGCCTTGTAGTTGATCAAATAAGTTGTCGATTCTCGATAGTGGGTAGCGGTTCTTGAAGGTAAGTTTGTTCAACTCTCGGTAGTCGATACACAACCTGAATGTACCATCTTTCTTCTTGACAAACAAAACAGGAGCTCCCCACGGTGATGTGCTTGGTCGAATGAAACCACGCTCTAAAAGTTCTTGTAATTGGCTTTGCAGTTCTTTCATCTCGCTGGGTGCGAGTCTGTAAGGAGCACGAGCTATTGGTGCAGCTCCTGGTACAAGATCTATTTGAAATTCAACGGATCAATGTGGGGGTAATCCCGGTAATTCTTTCGGAAATACATCGGGAAATTCTTTTGCAACGGGAACATCATTGATGCTCTTTTCTTCAGTTTGTACTTTCTCAACGTGTGCTAGAACAGCATAGCAACCTTTTCTTATTAGTTTTTGTGCCTTCAAATTACTAATAAGATGTAGCTTCGTGTTGCCCTTTTCTCCGTACACCATTAAGGGTTTTCCTTTTTCTAGTATAATGCGAATTGCATTTTTGTAACAAACGATCTCTGCTTTCACTTCTTTCAACCAATCCATACCGATTATCACATCAAAACTCCCTAACTCTACTGGTATCAAGTCAATCTTAAATGTTTCGCTTACCAGTTTAATTTCTCGATTCCGACATATATTATCTGCTGAAAATTAATTTACCATTTGCTAATTCGAGTAAAAATTTACTATCCAATGGCGTCAATGGACAATTTAATTTAGCACAAAAATCTCTACTCATATAGCTTCTATCCGTACCCGAATCAAATAAAACGCAAGCAGATTTATTGTCAATAAGAAACGTACCCGTAACAAGCTCTGGGTCTTCCTGTACCTCTGCCGCATTAATATTGAAAACTCTTCCACGGCCTTGTCCATTCGTGTTCTCCTAGTTCGGGCAATTTCTAATAATGTAGCCTGGTTTTCCACATTTATAACAAACTACATTGGCATAACTTGCTCCGACACTACTTGCTCCGCCATTACTCGTTCCGACACCATTTGTTCATTTCGTTCTGTTAACCCCTGGTCCGTAGACCTCACACTTCGCCTCGCTATGACCATTTCTTTTACACTTGTTGCAAAATTTGGTGCAGAACCCCGAGTGATACTTTTCACACCTTTGGCATAGCTGCTTCTGAATGTTGTTGTTGTTGCGATTGTTATTGTTGTTGGGACGATTGTTGTAGTTGCTGTTGTTGTTGTTGTTGTTGTTGTTGTTGTTGGGCCGTTTGTTGTAGTTGCGATTGATGTTGCGATTGTTGGATAATTGTTGCGATTATTATTGTAATTGCTGTTGTTGTTGTATTGGTGATTCTTATCACCGTTTTCCTCCCACTTTCTTTTGACTTGCTTCACATTGGCCTCTTCAGCCGTCTGTTCTTTAATTCTTTCCTCAATCTGGTTCACTAGTCTGTGAGCCATTCTACATGCCTGTTGTATGGAGGCGGGCTCGTGTGAACTTTTATCTTCTTGGATTCTTTCCGGTAATCCTTTCACAAACGCGTCGATCTTCTCTTCCTCATCTTCGAACGCTCCCGGACACAATAGGCACAATTCTGTGAATCGTCTTTCGTACGTGGTAATATCAAATCCTTGGGTTCGTAACCCTCTAAGTTCTGTCTTGAGCTTATTGACCTAGGTTCTAGGACGGTACTTCTCGTTCATCAAGTGCTTGAATGCTGACCACGGTAGTGCGTAAGCATCATCTTGTCCCACTTGCTCTAGATAGGTATTCCACCATGTTAACGCAGAACCTGTGAAGGTATGCGTAGCGTACTTCACTTTGTCCTCTTCAGTACACTTACTTATGGCAAACACCGATTCGACCATCTCGGTCCACCGTTTCAATCCGATCGGTCCTTCGGTTCCATCAAATTCCAAAGGTTTGCAGGCAGTGAATTCTTTGTAGGTGCATCCTACACGATTTCCTGTACTGCTAGATCCAAGGTTATTGTTGGTATGTAGCGCAGCCTGTACTGCGGCTATGTTTGAAGCTAGAAAAGTACGGAATTCCTCTTCATTCATATTCACGGTGTGTCGAGTAGTCGGTGCCATTTCCTTCAAAATAGTCAAATGGAACAAGTTAATCATACAGAATATTAAGAGTAGTTAATAGTATTTCGTAGCATAATATGAACACATTTATAAAAGCTTTTTCTTCATATTAGCATTTTATAAGTTTAAATTCGGGTAGTACCTACCCGTTAAGTTCATACTTAGTAGCTAATATAAAATTCAACTACTACAATTCTATATGAAAAACTGATTATAATAATATTTCGCGTTCAAACTTTTATACAATATTTTACAAACTTACAATACCGCTTATTTTACATAAAGCATGAAATATAGCACACAATAACTTTGATACAAGATAGTTGTGAAGATAATTCTAGCTAGTACACAAGTCGTTCAGCAAAGGCAATAAAGACACGTAATTCATACGTCCAGAAACAAGTCATGCATTCTGGTTTTACTAGGACTACTTCCCATCCTTGGTCTTGTGGAACATAACCGTTATGGTCGTTGATAAGACAGCGTGTTGTAACGTCGTCAAAGGGACGAGGGTTACGTAATGACCAACAGTCTCGTAATAACCTAAAAACCTCATTTCTTACCCCAATTACCGACTCCATCACTTGTGGGAACGTTTTGTTTAATAGCTGTAGCCTGATGTTCTTTTTCTCACTTTGGTGAGAAGCGAACATTACTAACCCGTAAGCATAGCATGCTTCTTTATGTTGCATGTTAGCCGCTTTTTCTAAATCATGAAGTCTTATATTCGGATACATTGAGTCAAAATAATTTCTTAACCCGTTGCGTAAAATAGCATTTGGGTTCCCCGCAATATATGCGTCAAAGTAAACACATCGTAACTTATGGGTTTCCCAATGTGATATCCCCCATCTTTCAAACGAAAGTCTCTTATAAACCAAGACATTCTTGGAACGTTCTTCGAATGTCTTACAAACTGATCTCGCCTTAAATAGTTATGCCGAGGAATTCTGACCGACTCTAGACAAGATTTCATCAATCATGTCTCCGGGTAGGTCTCTTAAAATATTGGGTTGTCTATCCATTTTGTGTTTTTAAACTATAAAATAGACAAGAGTTAGATTCATAAAAAAATACTTATTAATACAAGCAATTTTTACATATATCATAAAGCATAAGCACACTATATTACATATATTACACCACACGAATACAACTATCTTATTCCGACTCGCTTGTTTCTTTTTCTTCGGTTTTGGTTCGTTTTTCCAAGTTTCTCGGGATATATGATGTTCCCCTAATACTAGCTGTCGTTTTCCACAACGGTTTAGAAAAACCTGGTGGTTTAGAGGTTCCCGGGTCATTGTTACAACTTAAGGACTTCGGGGGTTGACGATACATATAAAGTTCATCGGGGTTGGAATTAGATTTCTCTATTTTTATGCCCTTTCCCTTATTATTTTCTTTTGCTTTTTTAAATTCAGTTGGGGTAATTTCTATAACATCATCGGAATTCTCGTCGGAATCCGATTCATCGGAGAATTGGTAATCCTCCCAATATTTTGCTTCCTTGGCGGAAACATCATTGACCATAATTAACCTTGGTCGGTTGGTTGAGGATTTTCTTTTACTTAACCGTTTTATTATTTCCCCCACCGGTTCTATTTCCTCCTTCGGTTCCTCCTCTTCCAGTTCTGATTCTTCTTCCGATCCTCTTCGGGAACTTGTGAATCAGTCCAATATATATTTGACTCTTCGTTATTATTAGGTGAGTCAATGGGATTTGTGCTAGAGGTAGACATCTATCACACAATATCAAACATGTAAAGAGATTAATATATCACATAATATATACATGTTAATAATATATAGTTTCCAACAAAAATGTTAAGCAATCATTTTTAAAGAAAACACGGTCGAAGTCCAGACTCACTAATGCATCCTAACAAACTCGATAAGACACACTAATGCAAATTTTCTGGTTGTCTAAGACCAACGCTCGGATACCAACTGAAATGTCCCGTTCTTATTGATTAAAAACGTTCCATATTAATTGATTTCGTTGCGAGGTTTTGACCTCTATATGAGACGTTTTTCAAAGACTGCATTCATTTTTAAAAAAAACCATAACCTTTATTTCATAAATAAAGGTTTAAAAAGCTTTATGTAGATTATCAAATAATGATAATCTAAAATATTCTGTTTACACACGACCATTACATAATGGTTTACAATACAAATATGTTACATCGAAATCAGTTTCTTGAATGCAGTTTTTACACAATATCATACAAACATGGACTCCAAATCTTGTCCTTATTTTAGTATGCAACAGCGGAAGCTCTTAGTATTCACCTGAGAATAAACATGCTTTAAACGTCAACAAAAATGTTGGTGAGTTATAGGTTTAACCTATATATATCAAATTGTAACAATAGACCACAAGATTTCATATTTCAATACACATCCCATACATAGAGATAAAAATCATTCATTTGGTGAACACCTGGTAACCGACATTAACAAGATGCATATATAAGAATATCCCCATCATTCCGGGACACCCTTCGGATATGATATAAATTTCGAAGTACTAAAGCATCCGGTACTTTGGATGGGATTTGTTAGGCCCAATAGATCTATCTTTAGGATTCGCGTCAATTAGGGTGTCTGTTCCCTAATTCTTAGATTACCAGACTTAATAAAAAGGGGCATATTCGATTTCGATAATTCAACCATAGAATGTAGTTTCACGTACTTGTGTCTATTTTGTAAATCATTTATAAAACCTGCATGTATTCTCATCCCAAAAATATTAGATTTTAAAAGTGGGACTATAACTCACTTTCACAGATTTTTACTTCGTCGGGAAGTAAGACTTGGCCACTGGTTGATTCACGAACCTATAACAATATATACATATATATCAAAGTATGTTCAAAATATATTTACAACACTTTTAATATATTTTGATGTTTTAAGTTTATTAAGTCAGATGTCCTCGTTAGTAACCTACAACTAGTTGTCCACAGTTAGATGTACAGAAATAAATCGATAAATATTATCTTGAATCAATCCACGACCCAGTGTATACGTATCTCAGTATTGATCACAACTCAAACTATATATATTTTGGAATCAACCTCAACCCTGTATAGCTAACTCCAACATTCACATATAGAGTGTCTATGGTTGTTCCGAAATATATATAGATGTGTCGACATGATAGGTCGAAACATTGTATACGTGTCTATGGTATCTCAAGATTACATAATATACAATACAAGTTGATTAAGTTATGTTTGGAATAGATTTGTTACCAATTTTCACGTAGCTAAAATGAGAAAAATTATCCAATCTTGTTTTACACATAACTTCTTCATTTTAAATCCGTTTTGAGTGAATCAAATTGCTATGGTTTCATATTGAACTCTATTTTATGAATCTAAACATAAAAAGTATAGGTTTATAGTCAGAAAAATAAGTTACAAGTCGTTTTTGTAAAGGTAGTCATTTCAGTCGAAAGAACGACGTCTATATGACCATTTTAGAAAACATACTTCCACTTTGAGTTTAACCATAATTTTTGGATATAGTTTCATGTTCATAATAAAAATCATTTTCTCAGAATAACAACTTTTAAATCAAAGTTTATCATAGTTTTTAATTAACTAACCCAAAACAGCCCGCGGTGTTACTACGACGGCGTAAATCCGGTTTTACGGTGTTTTTCGTGTTTCCAGGTTTTAAATCATTAAGTTAGCATATAATATAGATATAGAACATGTGTTTAGTTGATTTTAAAATTCAAGTTAGAAGGATTAACTTTTATTTGGGAACAAGTTTAGAATTAACTAAACTATGTTCTAGTGATTACAAGTTTAAACCTTCGAATAAGATAGCTTTATATGTATGAATCGAATGATGTTATGAACATCATTACTACCTCAAGTTCCTTGGATAAACCTACTGGAAATGATAAAAATAGATCTAGCTTCAAAGGATCCTTGGATGGCTTGAAAGTTCTTGAAGCAGAATCATGACACGAAAACAATTTCAAGTAAGATTTCCACTCGAAATAAGATTGTTATAGTTATAGAAATTGAATTAAAGTTTGAATATGATTATTACCTTGTATTAGAAAGATAACCTACTGTAAGTAACAAAGGTTTCTTGATCTTGGATGATTACTTGGAATGGATTTAGAAAACTTGGAAGTTAACTTGCAATCTTGGAAGTATTCTTGATTTTATGAAACTAGAACTTTTGGAATTTATGAAGAACACTTAGAACTTGAAGATAGAACTTGAGAGAGATCAATTAGATGAAGAAAATTGACGAATGAAAGTGTTTGTAGGTGTTTTTGTTCGTTGATGTATGGATTAGATATAAAGGATATGTAATTTTATTTTCATGTAAATAAGTCATGAATGATTACTCATATTTTTGTAATTTTATGAGATATTTCATGCTAGTTGCCAAATGATGGTTCCCACATGTTTTAGGTGACTCACATGGGCTGCTAAGAGCTGATCATTGGAGTGTATATACCAATAGTACATACATCTAAAAGCTGTGTATTGTACGAGTACGAATACGGGTGCATACGAGTAGAATTATTGATGAAACTGAACGAGGATGTAATTGTAAGCATTTTTGTTAAGTAGAAGTATTTTGATAAGTGTCTTGAAGTCTTTCAAAAGTGTATGAATACATATTAAAACACTACATGTATATACATTTTAACTGAGTCGTTAAGTTATCGTTAGTCGTTACATGTAAATGTTGTTTTGAAACCTTTAGGTTAACGATCTTGTTGAATGTTGTTAACCCATTGTTTATTATAAAAAATGAGATGTTAAATTGTTATATTATCATGATATTATGATATATAACATATCTTAGTATGATGTATATACAGTTAAATGTCGTTACAACGATAATCGTTACATATATGTCTCGTTTCGAAATCATTAAGTTAGTAGTCTTATTTTTACATATGTATTTCATTGTTAATACACTTAATAATATATTTACTTATCATTTAACATAATTAACCAAGTGTATCAATATCTTAATATGATTCATATGTACCTAGTAAGACGTTGTTATAACGATAATCGTTATATATATCGTTTTCGAGTTTCTTAAATTAATAGTCTCATTTTTATGTATATAACTCATTGTTAAAATACCTAATGAGATACATACTTATAATAAAATCATGTTAACTATATATATAACCATATATATGTCATCGTATAGTTTTTACAAGTTTTAACGTTCGTGAATCACCGGTCAACTTAGGTGGTCAATTGTCTATATGAAACCTATTTCAATTAATCAAGTCTTAACAAGTTTGAGTGCTTAACATGTTGGAAACACTTAATCATGTAAATAACAATTTCATTTAATATATATATAAACATGGAAAAGTTCGGGTCACTACAAAATCTATATGGACGAACACGTCATTCATCGATTTCATTGCGAGGTATTTGACCTCTATATGATACGTTTTGTAAACATTGCATTCTTTTGAAAAGGCACACCATAAATGAATATTTAAATCAAAGGTTTTCGACATCTGATGATTTCTACATATAGACAATCACCGTAAATAATAGTTTACAATAGTACTTCCGTTGACAATGCAGTCAAAATAAGATACATGGTGATGATTTGGTGAATGCAACGTTTCCTTGAAAAATATGCCATGTAAGACTCCATGCACATAGCTTGTATAACATATAAGCAAACAGCGGAAGACTTCTAGGGAACCTGAGAATAAACATGCTAACAAGTGTCAACACAAAGGTTGGTGAGTTAATAGTTTTAATGTTTTGCATAATCTGTACATAAAGGTGGATCACAAGATTTCAATTGTTTCATCCAGAAACGTTTATCAAAATATTCTACAAGATTGAGCACCCTGGTAACTAAGCTTTAACGTTATAATAAGTACCCCTGTTTTAACATACATGCAACCAACATATACAATACACGCAAACCAACGTGTACTAAACTCAAATAGCATACGTCTGTTTTATAGTTCAGGCTAGGGTTTCTATACCTGGAACAGACGGGGATGTCAAACCCTATGGATCCATATATAACTACTCGCGCCCACCAGTTCTTATAACCGACAGTTACTAGTTACCAAAGCTAAGGGATTTTCGGTTTAAACTCTGTGTAGAATTTAGTATGTACTTGTATCATTTGCGTTTAAAATAAAGTGCATGTATTCTCAGCCCAAAAATATATATTGCAAAAGCATTTAAAAAGAGAGCAAATGAAACTCACCTTAGCAGCACATAAGGTCATTTACCAAAAAGTGACCGAAACTCGGAATGCAAAATTAACCGTAGATCTCAACCTATAGAACATATGTTGGTCAATACATGTCTAATAAGCTAGGTTGGGTCATAGTGTATCACAATCCTAATGCTCGAGATTGACATACAAAAGTTATCAAAAGTCATTTCAAAAAGTCAACCTGACCCAATATGATCTTTTAAAATCCATACTATAGTTTGAATGATCATGGTAATCGAAAATAGTTTAACATTTCACATGGTTTCCCAATACTTGAATAATTAGACTATAGTTTTATAAAGCTTTAAAATATGATAAAACAGTCAATTTTGATAATTGTTCAACAAATCGAGACGTGCCTTATATAGAAATTCATTTACTCGATTAATAATATATGAAAATCCAAATTATCAATCTTATAAACAAGTTGTTTAAATACCAATTGCAGATTCAAAAGCAATTTCAATTAATGTTAATCATAATTCAGTTATCCATATCTTTTAATTCGTTCATCGAAATTACGCGATCTCTAAATGAAAAGTTATTGATTTTTCGCCAGCTTTCCAAAAACATGCATATCATATACCTTATATCAGTAATATATGTATTAAATTCGTGATCTATCATAAACTATTTAACGACAAAATTAATCGTACTAGCATGCATAATCCTATATACTCGAGCACTAGTCAGGGATACACTATTAATATATAATAGATAAGATATAAATGCTTACGTATCAATATTGTGATTCAATATTGTAGGAAAGTACGTAGACGCAACGGAGATGATAAATACTAGTTTGAATCACGAGCAAAACCCTTAAACAATACCCAAAACCTCCTTAGTAATAACCCATAGTTTCCTTAGCTCTATCCCGCTTGAAAACTCATTTTGAAAGTGACACGCTCATGACCTCGTCGTAGTATTTTAAGTGATATAATTAATAATAATAATAATAATAATAATAATAATAATAATAATAATAATAATAATAATAATAATAATAATAATAATAATAATAATAATAATAATAATAATACAGAGAGTGTAATATGTATGTGTGTGAAAAACATTCGCAGAAAACTGGAGAATTTATAGTACATTTGCTGAAATTGAACCTCATGCGATCGCATGGGTTTTATGCCTATTTCTCATGCGATCGCATAGCCCCAAAATCCAGCTCACAATTTTTTGTTGTTTTGTTTGTCGACATATTTAAATATAATATATAATATATATAATTTAAATAATTAATTATATATTATATTCAATTCATGTGCATATTTGACTTGTAATTTTCGTTCCGATGACTCGTACATTGTCACTCGACTTATGTCCCGATTCCGGTTTCTCGAACGCATTTTCGTACGCTTAGAAAACTCGCAATTTACGTTTTGTGACTCGTACATTTGTCAAAATATAGTCTTAAATTATCAATAAACTATATCATTCAAAGTGTATCTTAAACTTTCGAGTGTTTTGGTCATTTACTTTTATAAATCATTGTCTCGCTATTTGTTAATATATATATAATAACAAATCATTTTATGACCAAGTTAATATATATTTTCAACATTCATAAACACGTTTTAAATATACGTCGCAAATTATTCATACAATTAATATTCTAACTTATCATATATATTCAAATAAATTTTTGAACCAACAAGTTTAATGTACAGTATCAAACAATTAATACATTGTTACGTTTTCAAGTTATAGTATATATATATATATATATATATATATATATATATATATATATATATATATATATATATATATATATATATATATATATATATATATATACATATAATTGTTCGAGAATTGTCAAGAACAACCGAAAGGTATTTGAATATATGAAAGTAGTTCAAAAATTTTGAGATTCAGTTTTACAGACTTTGCTTATCGTGTCGGAAATGTTAATCATACAAAGATTAAGTTTAAATTTGGTCAGAAATTTCCGGGTCATCACACAATACAAGTAATTTTTACATAGAACATAAAAGTACAAGCACACTACAATACATATAATACACAACATGATTACAACCCTCTAATCTGAATCACTGGTTTCTTCTTCTTCGGACTTGGTTCGTTTTCCTAATTTTCTAGGAATATATGGTGTTTCTCTAATACGAGCCGTCATTTTCCGTAATGGTTTAGAAAAACCTGGTGGTTTAGAGGTTCCTGGCTCATTGTTACATTTTAGGAAATACGGATGTTGTCGATACATATAAAGTTCATCGGGATTGGAATCGGGTTTCTCTATTTTTATACCTTTTCCCTTATTATTTTCTTTCGCTTTATTAAATTGGGTCGAGGTAATTTCTATAACATCATCGAAATCCTCATCGGGATCCGATTCATCGGAAAATTGGTAATCTTCCCAATATTTTGCTTCCTCGGCGGAAACACCATTGACCATTATTAACTTTGGTCCGTTGGTTGAGGATTTTCTTTTATTTAATCGATTTACTATAGGTATCAATATTTCTTCCTCCGGAACCTCTTTTTCTTCTGGTTCCTCCTCTTTCGATTCATCCTCTTCTGGTTCCTCTTCTTCCGATTCCTCCTCTTCCGGTTCCTCCTCTTCCGGTTCCTCTTTGGGAATTTGTGAATCTTCCCAAAATATATTCGACTCTTCATTATTATTAGGTGAATCAATGGGATTTGTACTAGAGGTAGACATCTATCACACAATATCAAACACGTTAAGAGATTTAATATATCACATAATGTTTACATGTTAATAATATATAGTTTCCAACAAAAAATGTTAAGCAAAAGTTTTTGAAGAAAAACACGGTCGAAGTCCAGACTCACTAATGCATCCTAACAAACTCGGTAAGACACACTAATGCAATTTTCTGGTTCTCTAAGACCAACGCTCTGATACCAACTGAAATGTTCCGTTCATATTGATTATAAACGTTCCATATTAATTGATTTCGTCGCGAGGTTTTGACCTATATATGAGACGTTTTTCAAAGACTGCATTCATTTTTAAAACAACCATAACCTTTATTTTATCTATAAAGGTTTAAAAAGCATTACGTAGATTATCAAATAATGATAATCTAAAATATACCGTTTACACACGACCATTACATAATGGTTTACAATAAGAATATATTACATCAAAAATAAGTTTCTTGAATGCAGTTTTTACATAATATCATACAAGCATGGACTTCAAATCTTGTCCTTATTTTAGTATGCAACAGCGGAAGCTCTTAATAATCACATGAGAATAAACATGCTTAAAACGTCAACAAAAATGTTAGTGAGTTATAGGTTTAACCTATATATTATCAAATCATAATAATACACCACAAGATTTCATATTTCAATATACATCTCATACATAGAGATAAAAATCATTCATATGGTGAACACCTGGTAACCGACATTAACAAGATGCATATAAAAATATCCCCTATCATTCCGGGAAATCCTTCGGACATGATACAAACGAATTCGAAGTACTAAAGCATCCGGTACTCTGGATGGGGTTCGTTAGGCCCAATAGATCTATATTTAGGATTCGCGTCAATTAGTAGATCGGTTTACTAATTCTTAGGCTACCAAGCAAAATGGGCATATTCGGCTTCGATAATTCAACCATAGAATGTAGTTTCACGTACTTGTGTCTATTTTGTAAATCATTTATAAAACCTGCATGTATTCTCATCTCAAAAATATTAGATTTTAAAAGTGGGACTATAACTCACTTTCACAGATTTTTACTTCGTCGGAAAGTAAGACTTGGCCACTGGTCGATTCACGAACCTATAACAAATATGTACATATATATCAAAGTATGATTAAAATATATTTACAACATTTTTAATACGTTTTAATGTTTTAAGTTTATTAAGTCAGCTGTCCTCGTTAGTAGCCTACAACTAGTTGTCCACAATTAGATGTACAGAAATAAATCGATATATATTATCTTGAATCAATCCACGACCCAGTGTATACACGTCTCAGGCTAGATCACAACTCAAAGTATATATATTTTTGGAATCAACCTCAACCCTGTATAGCTAACTCCAACATTACTGCATATAGAGTGTCTATGGTTGTTCCAAATAATATATATACATGGGTCGATATGATATGTCAAAACATTTGCATACGTGTCTATGGTATCCCAAGATTTCATAATATATTAGAATACATGTATAATATAATATAAGTTAGCTAGGATATGATTTGTATAGAATTGTTACAATATTTCCCATAGCTACAACAATCAAAAAATATCCAATCTTGTTTTACCCATAACTTCTTCGTTTTAAATCCATTTTGAGTGAATAAAATTGCTATGGTTTCATATTGAACTCTATTTTATGAATCTAAACAGAAAAAGTACAGGTTTATAGTCAGAAATATAAGTTACAAGTCGTTTTTGTAAGAGGTAGTCATTTCAGTCGAAAGAACGACGTCTTGATGACCATTTTGAAAAACATACTTCCACTTTGAGTTTAACCATGATTTTTAGATATAGTTTCATGTTAATAAGAAAAATCATTTTCCCAGAAGAACAACTTTTAAATCAAAGTTTATCATAGTTTTTAATTATCAAACCCAAAACAGCCCGCGGTGTTACTACGACGGCGTATGTCCGGTTTTACGGTGTTTTTCGTGTTTTCCGGTTTTAAATCATTAAGTTAGAATATCATATAGATAAAGAACATGTGTTTAGTTGATTTTAAAAGTCAAGTTAGAAGGATTAACTTTTATTTGCGAACAAGTTTAGAATTAACAAAACTATGTTCTAGTGATTACATGTTCAAATCTTCGAATAAGATAGTTTTATATGTATGAATTGAATGATGTTATGAACATCATTACTACCTCAAGTTTTGTGGATAAACCTACTAGAAATGAGAAAAATAGATCTAGCTTCAAAGGATCCTTGGATGGCTTGAAAGTTCTTGAAGCAGAATCATGACACGAAAACAAGTTCAAGTAAGATTTCCACTCGAAATAAGATTGTTATAGTTATAGAAATTGAATCAAAGTTTGAATATGAGTATTACCTTGTATTAGAAAGATATATTACTATAAATAAGAAAGATTTCTTGAAGTTGGATGGTCACTTTACAAGATTGGAAGCAAGCTAGCAAACTTGGAAGTATTCTTGATTTTATGAAACTAGAACTTATAGAATTTATGAAGAACACTTAGAACTTGATGATAGAACTTGAGAGAGATCACTTAGATGAAGAAAATTGAAGAATGAAAGTGTTTGTAGGTGTTTTTGGTCGTTGGTATATGAATTAGATATAAAGGATGTGTAATTTTGTTTTCATGTAAATAAGTCATGAATGATTACTCATATTTTTGTAATTTTATGAGATATTTCATGCTAGTTGCCAAATGATGGTTCCCACATGTGTTAGGTGACTCACATGGGCTGCTAAGAGCTGATCATTGGAGTGTATATACCAATAGTACATATATCTAAAAGTTGTGTATTGTACGAGTACGAATACGGTTGCATACGAGTAGAATTGTTGATGAAACTGAACGAGGATGTAATTGTAAGCATTTTTGTTAAGTAGAAGTATTTTGATAAGTGTCTTGAAGTCTTTCAAAAGTGTATGAATACAGATTAAAACACTACATGTATATACATTTTAACTGAGTCGTTAAGTCATCGTTAGTCATTACATGTAAATGTTGATTTGAAACCTTTAAGTTAACGATCCTGTTAAATGTTGTTAACCCAATGTTTATTATATCTAATGATATGTTAAATTGTTATATTATCATGATATTATGATATATTAATATATCTTAATATGATATATATACATTTAAATGTCGTTACAACGATAATCGTTACATATATGTTATTTTTTCGAAATCCTTAAGTTAGTAGTCTTGTTTTTACATATGTAGTTCATTGTTAATATACATAATGACATGTTTACTTATCATTTATCATGATTAAACATAGTGTAACAATATCTTAATATGATTCATATGTAATTAGTAAGACGTTGTTATAACGATAATCGTTATATATATCGTTTCGAGTTTCTTAATTCAATAAACACAATTTTATGTATATAACTCATTGTTAAAATACCTAATGAGATACTTACTTATCATAATATCATGTTAACTATATATATAATCATATATATGTCATCATATAGTTTTTACAAGTTTTAACGTTCGTGAATCACCGGTCAACTTGGGTGGTCAATTGTCTATATGAAACCTATTTCAGTTAATCAAGTCTTAACAAGTTTGATTGCTTAACATGTTGGAAACACTTAATCATGTAAATATCAATTTCATTTAATATATATAAACATGGAAAAGTTCGAATCACTACACGTAGCATAGTTAGAATTAAACGAAAATGTGCGTTTTTGGACAGCCGGGGCCCGGATCGGCGCTCCAGGAACTTGAGCGGCGCTCAGACTATCTGTTCAGCAAATCTGGGCAGTTTTTGAACACTCAACGCACGAATCCAACTTCAAACAACCATAACTTATGAACCGTAAACATTCAAAACACGTACCTTATATCGTTGGAAAGGTATTTTGATGAGGAATACAACTAAACACATTTCATTTACCAAAAACATCATTTAAGAAAATCAAAATCCTCGTCGAATGATCGTTAAAGGTTCACTATCAAAGTTTCAAGTTCATAAAGTGCATTTCATGATTCGGGAATCCAATTTACACATACGATATGCCGTTTTGAAGGTAATTAAACATACATTGCAACTAAACACTTTCTAACAACATCCCATAGCATTCAATGCGTCAAAAATCCATTTTAAAGTTCATCAAACCCTAACCAAGAATCATGAATTCAACAATTTTGTAAATGAAGCTTTTCTAAATCAACCTACATACCAAAACGAAGCTAATGATGCTAGTAACACATTTAATACATGAACTTTAACATTTAAACAACATTTAATCATCCAAATTCAAATATTAAACTAACTCATTTCAAGTGTTCATGCTAGTTACTCCAAAACAACAAATCGAGCAAACAAATCATATATTCATGTTAGACTTGAGCCATAGACACTAACTAATACCATTTCAAGTTCATAAATCGAATTAGAGAAATCTAGAGTTTTTATAAACCTTACCCCAAGTAGTAAAATTGGTACCAAAATGAAGAGGACGATGAGAGGATCACGAATATGTAATTTGTTATGATGTTTGCTTGCTTGAATTGATTTAGATTATGATTCTTTGATGATGTCAAAAATGATGTTTTGGTAACTAGAGAGAAAAGAGAGAAGGAGAAGAAGAAGTGAATGAGTGGTGCTTGAATTGATTTAGTCAACTAGTTTGGCCCCTTTGCAACTTTGGTCCCTCAAGTTTGAAAGCAGGTGCATGAATTAACCGAACGAATATTTTAAAAATGCTAGAATAAACGGGAGATGTTATAATCGAATAACGGAAATATTAAGAACGTTAGTTAACAAAAGATACGAATTTAGATAACGAAAGATATTATCTAAAAAAAGACGGTGTTAAAAATAAATTTAACGAAAAAACGCGGGATGTTACATTATGTATGTATATTTTCATTGCAATAATATAGATTTTGAATCACATGTAACACATTCAATAATGTACTTGTATAATAACAACAATAGTAATGAAACTAAAAGGGATAAATGTTTGGAAATTGGGCCACCCTCCTGAATCTTTTCCAACCATACCTAACTAAGTACATTCATTTTGATCCGTTACCTGACAAAATCATTATTCAAGTATCAACATTGAAAATGAAATGTATTTCACAAATTTGACTGAAACAAACTATTAGTTATATACATTTCTTCATAGTATGTAACTGAAGAGGGTCTAAACAAACAATTCCTAAATTTCACCTATAAAGTCATGTTAAAAAATCAATAAGGATTCATAACGATTTGTGAAAGAAGAAAATTTAACTAAATCTATAAACCTTATAAAGAGATTAAAAAGCAATTTGAACGCCTTTCATTTCAAGAAAAAGTTTGAACTGGACGAATTATAAGTGTTACAAATGCAACATTTGACCCCGAATGAATGGGTCAGACTTTACACTTTTAAAGGAAACTTAATAAAAGAGTAAATAGAAAGAGTGGAAGATAAAGCAATTACCTTCAATATGAATAGCCTTTCTTGTTGAATAGACTTCAATTAAATCAACATTGAGGTATTTTGATTTAGGCTCTGCACGTTTAGCTTACTTATTAAGTTCACTAAAATGACTAACCTGACCGATAGCATCTATTATAAAAAGAAGATGTCAATTTAGCTATAAGTAAGTTTTGGAGAAGCATAATAATAATGTAACAAATAAGTATTTAAGACGATGCATAGATACCTTCTTTGTGTAGCTTTTTAAACCAGACCCTGAGGCTTTATCATAGAACCTCTTCACTTCAGTTTGTCTAATAGACCGGTTACAAAGATGCAATTATCGAAATAGAAAAATAGATTTCATAATTCATAATAAACAAAATTGAAGAAGATGACATCTGAAACATAGAAAAGCCATTAAATTTAATAGTAAAGTTTTTTTATTTATTTTACAAACCCACTATATGGATTTTGACCATACTATAACTATACCATTCAATTTCTTAAAATTGTGCTTCATGGTTTCCTAGATTGAAAAAGAGTTGTCACACAAACTGATCGAAGTTGTAGCTCAATAGAAAAGTCAGATAACACAAGTAAAAGGTACTCACCAATACACAAAACATGCAATGGTCTTTGTATCACCAAATAATAGGATCTTTAGAAAAGTAGTTTGTTTATCCAAAAGAACTTCACCACACCAAGAGATAGTTAGCACTTAGACATCTACATTCAATTTTGCTATTTATTAATAAGGAGAGGGATGAGTCTATTTAACATGTGCATCTAATTCAAAGTAAAAATAAATACACTTTTAGCTTTCGGGTCATTTAGTGTACTCACAAACGGGTTTCGAAAACTATATGTTTCACTTGACCCGATATCAATTCCTTTTTGAATAGCCAAAGCCTTGCAAAATGTAACATGACATTTATTTTAAAAAATTTAGAATCCTTCTTTATAACACCTGCAGATGCCACAATATTTAGCTCCAAGGCATACCATTTTGAGCTACTTAAAACCCATTTAAAGAAAGTTCTTTAAGTTGATAACTTGTTTCCAATGGTTACCTGTTAATATACCATACAATAGTTTCTCGTGTGTGTTGAAATTCCTACTTGAAATTATGTTTTGTTAGGTTAAAATTGTATTAAAATACTTTAAAATATGATCTACCGTATATTTACAACCGGTTGGATTTGCTACACTTCATTCCTCACTTGCACGGGTTCCTGGTTTCTTCAAAAATCTCTAACTCATAATTATTATAATCCGAGTGCAAGCTCAATGTTTATTTACATTCTTTACAATTCCCGCATCTTCATGTAACTACATAAATCTTAAATAATTCAAATCTCAACAGGGCATATATCATTTTGGATCTCAAAGTTAGCATAAAAACACACATATTCAAATTTTGCAATAGCACGATTTAAATGTAAAAACCATAAACCAGAATGTCAGTTAAATATATATATAGATCATGCCATGGTGTACAAACCTGTTCATAGTACATCAATAATGGTCGGAGAAAGGAGAAAAAGGTACCAAGTATATCAAAGTACCTCCACTCTCCACATTTTCTTCTTATTCCACATCTATAAAAAAATTCTCAGTTTTACATTTAAATACATCAACTTGAAGTACAATTACACATATCAATTCAAAAACAGTGGAAAGAAAGACAAGTATAACCAATCTTGCAAATCCTCAAAGCGTATTAATAAGAAAAATAAGCAAAACTGAAAAACTATAAAATGATATTTACATACAAAACCTCCTACTCAAAACATTTGCCACTACTAAACGGTAAACCTCCTAATCAAACACATTTTCAAACTAATATTTTATATACAAAATACAAAGACTTATTGTTCAGGACCCAATTAAACAAATACATCAGAAAAAATAAAAGATATGCAAATCTAAGTAAAAAAACCTAATAAATTAAACATACGCAGCAAAAATATAATTTCAATAAACCGATGTTATTTGGAGGCCATAATTTTGAAAAATATTCAGATGTAAAAAACTAATTAAAAGAACCCAATAAAAACCCTATTTCATCAAAATACTTACCTTGATTTTTCTAAGTAAAGCCTATGAATTCGTGGATAATCATTGTGAAGCTGTTTGATCGTTTGTTGATAGAGTCATCGTTCTCAAAGGGTGGATGTTGAAGGAGATGGGTTTAAGTTGAAGCGTATTTTTCCATGAATGAAAATAGGAGTATATGTTAATGTTAATGTTAATTAAGTAATTAAATCAGATGTTATTTTAGGATTTTTTTTTTAATTTTATTAATGGAATACTGAAAATCCTAAATAAATGCAATTATTTTTGAATGTTTCGTAAATGATGCAAATCATTCCGATGAAATGGATAATTTCAAATTTAAAAAAAAAAAAAACACGGCTAATGTGGAATTAAATGGAAATGTTGTAATTGTTAGTTAATTTATGGGTAATGATGTAAATGTAGTTTTTGCGAAATTTGTATTATGTAATAATGTTTTAACGATTTGATCCAAGGGCTCTGATGGTGTGATTATGTTTAATGGATGACTAAGATCTAATATTTGAAAAGAATATTACCTATTTAAGCTTATGCTTTAATAAGAAGAGAGAAGAGAGATGTGACATTTTGCAAGGTGAGGAGGGAGTGGTTCAAGTTTTAAAAAAAAAAAAAAAACTTTATATATATTAGTAATCCATGTTGTTGTTGTGTCACCATCTTGTTCATGTTCTATTATGGTTTTATAAAGGCACGGGTGTAAATTACACTTATACCAATGCTTCAAAAATTGGAGCATAGATAGGTTAGGTAACAAGTCCAAATAGGTACCTGTATTATGGCCAGCTTCGTAGACATGTAATGACAAGATCAGTAAAGAAAGCATAAGAAATAACATGGCTTGTTGCGAGATGTTTATATAAACAATATAAGAGGTTTCTGGATCACAGGTAGTAGTAAGTCGGGAAAGATGCCACCCACGTATACTTTCTTGACATCCGGCCTCTGTATCATAAATCTGTTTTCCCCATCTAAAGTAATATTTAGGCAATTCGACATGTATAACACGGATAATTTGCAGCAATTACCCAAAGGCCAGTAATCCTTTATCACAAAGGTCCTTGGAGTAGTTAACGTGTAGTGTCTCAAAATTTTGACAATGCAATCCGATCGAAACCCAACCAGGGAGCCCAATTCCAATACAACGTACTAAGCTCAACTCTTGAAGAAAGGGACACCCTTTTTAAATTTTCGTTACTTTACTCTCTTTAAGAAGATGGAGCAAGACAGTTGGACCGGACTCAAATTTCATTTGGATCCGATAAATCATCAATAATCGGCGAGCGACTTCCGGACTAAGCCGTTCATCATTAACGTGATCAAGATTGCACTCGTTCTTATCCGTGTCCAGAATAAGTACGATCATGTATATATATCATGTAAAGAGATTTTACTATTTTATGATTTCAGATACACTTGGACACAATACGATTCATTCACCCCCACAAGACCCTTAGACCTGTTAGTTAAAAAATGTTACTGTATCAGTCTAGACGGTTGATAAAAAGTAACCCAAATCAATATATTTGTACATAATTTGGTAGAAATTATCACCGTGAGCTATTTTGTGTAAAAAAGGTTAGGCTAAATCTTAGATAGGAGAAAGACACGACAGAAAAACTTGAAATATAGCTGCTTGAAATAATATAACCAATTTCTACAACCAAACAGAATGATAAATAACCGCTTTCGATTAAAATAAATAGTTGCTACAAACAAAGAGAAAGATAAATAACAGCAGAAACAAGAAAAGGTTATTCACATATGCATCATGTGTGATCTGAGACAACCTCGAAACATGGTTTCCCCATTGTCCAATTTGAGAAAAAAAATTATGTGTTACGATCACGCCACACGAGACATCTTTCAAGTTATTAATACCATGTCCAACTTGGGAAACCAGTCTTCCCCATTGCATCTTATAACTTGACATCCGGTCTCTGTATCATAAATCTTCGGATCCCATCTGAAGTAAGTTGTGGGCAATCCGACATGTACACCACGGATAATTTGCAACAATTACCCAAAGCTAGTAATCCTTTATCAGCGCACGTTATTGGACAAGTTAACATGTAGTTTCTCCAAATTTTGACAATGCAATCCAATCGAAACCCAACCAGGGAGCCCAATTCCTTTACAATATACTAAAATCAACTCTTGAAGAAAAGGACACCCTTTTGAAATATTCGTGATGCAGTCATCAGTAACATAGGAATCAAAGCCAAAGCAAAGGATTTTAAGATTTCTAGCAATGCCTGAACCAATTGCCGCCAAACCAGCTTCATTCATATTCTTAGACATATTAAGGTTTTTACGAAGATTAAAAACTATTAGATATTCAAGACCGTCTCCACTTAAAAGTCCAGTCGGATGAAGGGCGTGTGCATCTGCATCTAAATAAGTCAAAGTTGACGGAAAACCTTCTTTGGATGTTACTCCAACAACATTTTCACAACCTTGTAATTTGAGTAATCTAAGTTGAGGACAATTTTGTTTAAGAAACAAAATTCCAGTGTTTGTTATGTTAGGGCAACCTCTAAGAATCACGCTTATTAGGGATTTATTGCAATAAAAGGTTATCATTTCCAATCCAATGTCGGTAACGGCACAACCAGAAAGATCAAGAACTGATATCGATGAAAGATTAAGAACTGATATCGATGAAGCTAACTCTCTATACCTAAAACAATTACGATATCTAAAAAGCACAGTTGAATCAAGGTTGTGTGACTTGCGATACTTGGTTGAGCTTGTAACATCCAAGCATTTACAACTTACTAAAATTACGATATCAAGAAACCGATGACACGTTAACCTAAAAGATTCTTGATCGCACACTTCGTTTAATCTTCGGTAAATCAGGCTCAAAACGTCATCACCCAGTTGTGTAATACACAACCTCTGTTTTTTGTCACTTACGTCCATTCTTAAATCTCGATTAATCAATATTACTCCATATAGTACTCTGTAACCAGTGCTTCAATTCAATTTCAATTAAGGTATATATAACATAGACTGTAATTATAATTATAATTGAATTAAAATTAAATCGTTAAATTCGATTACTTGGTCAGGACCGCCGCAAACCAGTTCTCTTCGTAGAGTTTTGTTTCAGAAGTCGCAACTGAAGAATAGAATTCAAGGATAATAATGGATTGTCGATCGGTTGAAACCTAACCTTGAACTACCAATAAATTTCATGTTTAGTCCTTGGGCTCCTTCAGTTATTCAGGTTTGTACCCTTTTACCTTCTTGTTCACATTTTTAGTTCTCAAACTTACATACGAGTAATATTCTTGATCAATTATTTCTTTTTTATTTATCTTTTTTTTTTTTTTTTTGAACGGCAAATTTGCATCAGCGGATCATTTATTTTTACGACTTTCTCCTACCCGGGTTGCTTGATCATTTGCACCCACACACGCTAGAAGGAAACTCCTACCCGGGTTGCTTGATCATTTCCACCCACACACGCTAGAAGGAAACTCCTACCCGGGTTGCTTGGCAACTAATCGCGGGACCTGGGTTGCTTGGCAACTAATCGCAGAAAATTGGAGAGAAAACCTTCCGCCCGCAGGAATTGAACCCTGGTTGCTTGGTAATAATCGCGGGCCCTTCCACACTGAGGCATGGTACCATTGAAGTAAACGTTCGTTGGTTAACAAATAGGCCGTTAAAAAGTCCTTATCTCTGTACCGATGACGGTAAATTTGATACAAAATGCTAAAAACAGTTTTAACTTTTTACCATAGTAAGATTCCTCCCGAAGACAACCATCCTTGATTATTGGTCTTCCTGAAGAACTTTAACTTGTATGAGGGTGAAACTTGAAAGTGGATTTCAGCAGACAACCAAGAGAACTGATGCATATCAGTCACATTAACACAGTTGGAACCAAAAAAAAAAAAAAAACCAACTCGATGTGTGTTGTCTCAAATTAACAAGAAACGGATCATTGCTATATTGGCTACTCTTTTATGGGTGATATGGAGATACAGGATTGGGGTTGTTCATGGTGATACTTTGGTGAAAAAGTGTACTTTATTTGATTCAATTAGATTGTACTCTTTTTCTTGGTTAAAACATAGAAGTAACATAGTTTCTCTTTGGAATTTATGGCTTTTATATCCTTTGTAACTCTCCTCTAGCACCTTGCTAGGGAGTTTTTGTATTAATAAAATTTCGCCGTTAAAAAAAATAAAAAAATTCAATGTGTGTTGTAGTCATATTACTAGTGTCCGTTATTTCACAAAATACTGCAACTTTCATAAATGATAGTCTGGCTTCAAAACTAGGAGAGCACTATACATCAATCAATCAAGATGGTATTCAAACATACATCCTTTAGTAACTCACTGTTTTGCATCTCACTATTGAAAGTAACAACATTGGGAATTAACTCCTCGTTTAGTTTAGCGATTTTGAGAACGCTATAACCAAATAAAAACTATAACCATGTTTGAGAAATTAAAGCCATCTAATTGATGGGTACCTTGAACCGGTTCTGTAATCATGCAGATAATGAAGAAAAAAAAAAGAAGAAAGTAAATACCTTTTATAATCAATTTCAAAACAATAACAAGTAAGAAGAATTCTCGCGTAGATCGTTTTTAATATGATTTATGGTCTCATCATTTAAATAAGTCATTCTATTAGAATCTTTAGATTATATATATTTGTAATTGTAATCATAATTGATACGATACGGTTATTGATCATAAAACTATAAGATCTTTTAAACTCAAAATGTTCTAAGGTCAACCCAACCCACACAAGTCAAATTTGAACTATGCGTAATATGTGAGACCATTTTGAATGTCGTTTAAGCATATGTGCGCGCCAATTTCTAACTGAAAAAACCTCCAACTTAGAAGAAACAATGCTGGTGTTATGTTTTGCCTTTACAAACTATCGCAAGATGGTATATAGATGTGAATTGCAACCCATCATCTAGCTAGGTATCAAACGCTCGCTCACATCAATGTATAATAATGTTTATGTATTTTGATTATCATTATCATTAGTATAAGTGTATAACATTGTTTTAATTCTCAGGTCACTTCCACTTGACATACCTACTACTTGACAAGATGGAGGAAATCGAGGGTAGAATTGTAATTTTATCATTTGTAGCTCATCTCTACACTTATGAACAAGGGATATGATTAGATAAAATCAATGATAAAGATAGGTAAAAAGATCTATTAACAAACTTGTATTGATGAGCTATTATAGTATATATGTTGCTTAAAAACATTTTGTAATAAAACGTCTCGTAGACCAGCTACTCATACAAAAAGTCGTATGGTCAGCAAAGTTAGATAACATTTTGCACGCAAATGAGCTCTCTCGCCGCCTAAGGGAGCATCCAGCTAATGACAATATCACTGCAGAAAGCTTAAGAAATAACATGACTTGTAGCGAGATGCTTATATAAACAATATAAGAGGTTTCAGGATCACAGGTAGTAGCATAAGAACAATTAGTTTATGTACAATGAAGTTTTCTACCATGTCATGCGCAGTGGTGATTCCAGGATCGAAACTCAATGGAATTCCGATTTTTTTTCATTACTAATTATATTTGAATGCTATTTTAATGGTTGCTTACCTTCAAAAAACTACAAATTCGAAATATATATGGGTCCGACTAGTTAAATTTAGTGGGGTCCTATACAATTTAAAAGAAAAGCTATAAATTTGAAAAATATATGGGGTCCTGTAGTTAAATTTGGTGGTGTCCTATACATTTTAAAGGGTATTTTTTAAACAAATTTTTTATACTAGTGGTGTCCCGTGACCCCACGGGTCAAAGAGTAGATTCGCCACTGGTTACGCATGATTCATGAAGAGCATTGCACACAAAGGGTTTAACTGTGTCACGAGAACACCATCACCAAGAACACAAAACCAAGTCTTACAATTTTTGTAAGTAAAAGAGACCCAAAACCAAACAAAACATAACCATTATTAAGAACAAACTATATCATAATCAATCTCTAAACTAACGTTCTTGAAGTCATAAATCTGAGAGAACACTGCATCTGTTGGAGTGTGGAGATGTTTAAACAACAAGAAAACTGAAAAAGGGAAGTGATGCGGCGCATCATAGGCAGATGCGGCGCATTCATTGAGCAAAATAGTTCGAAGGTTTTGGATGCGGAGCATTGGGCTGATATGGCGCATCAAAGGGCAGAGATGCGGCGCATCTCCTTCAGATGTGGCGCATCTGCTGCTGGTTCTTAATTTCTGTCGTAGAAATTGAAGGGATGCGGCGCATCACCTTCAGATGCGGCGCATCCCTTGCTGCCTGCCACTTGCTCAAGTTGCAACCAAAAGATCCGTTCTTGATTGAGTCCACTTGCACTTTAGGTGCATGCTTGGCTGCTTTTGTCCACCATTTATGGCTGTGATCATGCCATAGCATGGGTGTAAAGCCTTACAACTTGTCCATGATGATTCCATGAAGATGATCAAGTTGATACACTTGTGTTTGTTACTTCTCCTATAAATTGAACTCATTGTATGCAATTGTAACACACCACTCTCAAATATTCAGTAAATAAACGATCTCTAGTTGGTCCGTGGACTAAAGCAATCACAACGATTGCATATAACCACGTTATATCTTGTGTCGATTTATTTTTCGCATTTATTATCTTTCTTTCATTAAGTGGGTTTGAGTAATCTTGATAGAATCACTACTCGGCTAGTAATCTTGTAGAATTACTAGTGTTGTTTGGGTCCTAATATCCTAACAATTGGTATCTAGAGTACAAGGTTTCGTTAAGGGAACAATGGCGGAAGATGAGAAGTTTAGAATCGACCGATTCGATGGGAGAGACTTTGGGTTTTGGAAGATGCAAATTGAAGATTACTTGTATCAAAAGAAGCTATACCAACCCTTGTTAGAGACCAAGCCCGAAAGCATGGACGATGCCGATTGGAGGCTTTTGGATCGTCAAGCTTTGGATGCTATTCGTCTTTCACTTGCTAAGAACGTTGCATACAACGTTGTGAATGAGAAGACGACGTTTGCTTGCTTGAAAGCACTCTCTAACATGTATGAGAAACCTACAGCTGCAAATAAGGTATTTCTCATGCGTCAATTGTTCAATACTAAGATGAAGGATGGTATGAGTGCAACGGATCATATCAATGAATTTAATAATATCGTTTCAAGGCTTGAATGGGTAGAGATTAAGTTTGATGATGAACTAAAAGCACTTATCTTGCTTTCATCATTACCGGAAAGTTGGTCGGGTACGGTTACCGCAGTTAGTAGCTCTACGGGAACTACTAAGCTAGCGTTTGAAGCTATAAGGGATTTGATTCTTGGTGAAGATACTCGTAGGAGAAACTCGGGAAAATCAACGTCCGGTTCTTTGTTAAGTATCGACAACCGGGGTAGGAAATTTGAACGCGGTGAGAAGAAGGGTAGGAAGAAGTCTAAGAAGAGGAATTCATCGAAAGATAGAAGTGAAGTTACTTGTTGGGGTTTGTAGTGACCCGAACTTTTCCATGTTTATATATATTAATTGAGATTGATATTTACATGATTAAATGTTTCCAACATGTTAAACAATCAAACTTGTTAAGACTTGATTAATTGAAATATGTTTCATATAGATAATTGACCACCCAAGTTGACCGGTGATTCACGAACGTTAAAACTTGTAAAAACTATATGATGACATATATATGGATATATATATATTGTTAACATGATACTATGATAAGTAAACATATCATTAAGTATATTAACAATGAACTACATATGTAAAAACAAGACTACTAACTTAATGATTTTTAAACGAGACATATATGTAACGATTATCGTTGTAAAGACATTTAATGTATATATATCATATTAAGAGATATTCATACATGATAATATCATGATAATATAATAATTTAAAATCTCATTTGATATTATAAACATTGGGTTAACAACATTTAACAAGATCGTTAACCTAAAGGTTTCAAAACAACACTTACATGTAACGACTAACGATGACTTAACGACTCAGTTAAAATGTATATACATGTAGTGTTTTAATATGTATTTATACACTTTTGAAAGACTTCAATACACTTATCAAAATACTTATACTTAACAAAAATGCTTACAATTACATCCTCGTTCAGTTTCATCAACAATTCTACTCGTATGCACCCGTATTCGTACTCGTACAATACACAGCTTTTAGATGTATGTACTATTGGTATATACACTCTAATGATCAGCTCTTAGCAGCCCATGTGAGTCACCTAACACATGTGGGAACCATAATTTGGCAACTAGCATGAAATATCTCATAAAATTACAAAAATATGAGTAATCATTCATGACTTATTTACATGAAAACAAAATTACATATCCTTTATATCTAATCCATACACCAACGACAAAAAACACCTACAAACACTTTCATTCTTCAATTTTCTTCATCTAATTGATCTCTCTCAAGTTCTATCTTCAAGTTCTAAGTGTTATTCATAAATTCTACAAGTTCTAGTTACATAAAATCAAGAATACTTTCAAGTTTGCTAGCTCACTTCCAATCTTGTAAGGTGATCATCCAACCTCAAGAAATCTTTGTTTATTACAGTAGGTTATCATTCTAATATAAGGTAATAATCATATTCAAACTTTGGTTCAATTTCTATAACTATAACAATCTTATTTCAAGTGATGATCTTACTTGAACTTGTTTTCGTGTCATGATTCTGCTTCAAGAACTTCGAGCCATCCAAGGATCCGTTGAAGCTAGATCCATTTTTCTCTTTTCCAGTAGGTTTATCCAAGGAACTTAAGGTAGTAATAATGTTCATAACATCATTCGATTCATATATATAAAACTATTTTATTCGAAGGTTTAAACTCGTAATCACTAGAACATAGTTTAGTTAATTCTAAACTTGTTCGCAAACAAAAGTTAATCCTTCTAACTTGACTTTTAAAATTAACTAAACACATGTTCTATATCTATATGATATTCTAACTTAATGATTTAAAACCTGGAAACACGAAAAACACCGTAAAACCGGATTTACGCCGTCGTAGTAACACCGCGGGCTGTTTTGGGTTAGTTAATTAAAAACTATGATAAACTTTGATTTAAAAGTTGTTATTCTGAGAAAATGATTTTTATTATGAACATGAAACTATATCCAAAAATTATGGTTAAACTTAAAGTGGAAGTATGTTTTCTAAAATGGTCATCTAGACGTCGTTCTTTCGACTGAAATGACTACCTTTACAAAAACGACTTGTAACTTATTATTCCGACTATAAACCTATACTTTTTCTGTTTAGATTCATAAAATAGAGTTCAATATGAAACCATAGCAATTTGATTCACTCAAAACGGATTTAAAATGAAGAAGTTATGGGTAAAACAAGATTGGATAATTTTTCTCATTTTAGCTACGTGAAAATTGGTAACAAATCTATTCCAACCATAACTTAATCAACTTGTATTGTATATTATGTAATCTTGAGATACCATAGACACGTATACAATGTTTCGACCTATCATGTCGACACATCTATATATATTTCGGAACAACCATAGACACTCTATATGTGAATGTTGGAGTTAGCTATACAGGGTTGAGGTTGATTCCAAAATATGTATAGTTTGAGTTGTGATCAATACTGAGATACGTATACACTGGGTCGTGGATTGATTCAAGATAATATTTATCGATTTATTTCTGTATATCTAACTGTGGACAACTAGTTGTAGGTTACTAACGAGGACAGCTGACTTAATAAACTTAAAACATCAAAATATATTAAAAGTGTTGTAAATATATTTTGAACATACTTTGATATATATGTATATATTGTTATAGGTTCGTGAATCAACCAGTGGCCAAGTCTTACTTCCCGACGAAGTAAAAATCTTTGAAAGTGAGTTATAGTCCCACTTTTAAAATCTAATATTTTTGGGATGAGAATACATGCAGGTTTTATAAATGATTTACAAAATAGACACAAGTACGTGAAACTACATTCTATGGTTGAATTATCAAAATCGAATATGCCCCTTTTTATTAAGTCTGGTAATCTAAGAATTAGGGAACAGACACCCTAATTGACGCGAATCCTAAAGATAGATCTATTGGGCCTAACAAACCCCATCCAAAGTACCGAATGCTTTAGTACTTCGAAATTTATATCATATCCGAAGGGTGTCCCGGAATGATGGGGATATTTTTATATATGCATCTTGTTAATGTCGGTTACCAGGTGTTCACCATATGAATGATTTTTATCTCTATGTATGGGATGTGTATTGAAATATGAAATCTTGTGGTCTATTGTTACGATTTGATATATATAGGTTAAACCTATAACTCACCAACATTTTTATTGACGTTTAAAGCATGTTTATTCTCAGGTGAATATTAAGAGCTTTCACTGTTGCATACTAAAATAAGGACAAGATTTGGAGTCCATGTTTGTATGATATTGTGTAAAAACTGCATTCAAGAAACTGATTTCGATGTAACATATTTGTATTGTAAACCATTATGTAATGGTTGTGTGTAAAGAGGATATTTTAGATTATCATTATTTGATAATCTACGTAAAGCTTTTTAAACCTTTATTTATGAAATAAAGGTTATGGTTTGTTTTAAAAATGAATGCAGTCTTTGAAAAACGTCTCATATAGAGGTCAAAACCTCGCAACGAAATCAATTAATATGGAACGTTTTTAATCAATAAGAACGGGACATTTCAGTTGGTATCCGAGCGTTGGTCTTAGAGAACCAGAATTTTGCATTAGTGTGTCTTATCGACCGTGTTTACTTGAAAAATGATTGCTTAACAAATTTTGTTGGAAACTATATATTTTTAACATGTGAATATTATGTGATATATTAATCTCTTAACGCGTTTGATATTATGTGATAGATGTCTACCTCTAGAACAAGTCCCATTGACTCACCTAATAATAATGAAGAGTCAAATGTAAATTGGAATGATTCGTGGACTGATTCACAAGTTCCCGAAGAGGAACCGGAAGAAGAGTCGGAACCAGAAGAAGAATCGGAACCGGAAGAAGAATCGGAACCGGATGAAGAAATAGAACCGGTGGGGGAAATAATAAAACGGTTGAGTAAAAGAAAATCCTCAACCAACCGACCAAGGTTAATTATGGTCAATGGTGTTTCCGCTAAGGAAGCAAAATATTGGGAGGATTACCAATTCTCCGATGAATTGGATTCTGACGAGAATTCCGATGATGTTATAGAAATTACCCCAACTGAATTTAAAAAGGCAAAAGAAAATAATAAGGGAAAGGGCATAAAAATAGAGAAATCTAATTCCAACCCCGATGAACTTTATATGTATCGTCAACCCCCGAAGTCCTTAAGTTATAACAATGACCCGGGAACCTCTAAACCACCAGGTTTTTCTAAACCAATGTGGATAACGACTGCTCGTATTAGGGGAACATCATATATCCCGAGAAACTTGGCAAAACGAACTAAAACCGAAGAAGAAGAAACAAGCGAGTTGGAATAAGATAGTTGTATTCGTGTGGTGTAATATAAGTAATATAGTGTGCTTATGCTTTATGATATATGTAAAAATTGCTTACGGATTAGTAATGTTCGCTTCTCACCAAAGTGAGAACAAGAACATCGGGCTACAACTATTAAACAAAACGTTCCCACAAGTGACGGAGTCGGTAATTGGGGTAAGAAATGAGGTTTTTAGATTGTTACGGGACTGTTGGACATTACGTAACCCTCGTCCCTTTGACGACGTTACAACACGCTGTCTTATCAACGGCCATAACGGTTATGTTCCACAAGACCAAGGATGGGAAGTAATCCTAGTAAAACCAGAATGCATGACTTATTTCTGGACGTATGAATTACGTGTCTTTATTGCCTTTGCTGAACGACTTGTGTACTAGCTAGAATTATCTTCACAACCATCTTGTATCAAATTTATTGTGTGCTATATTTCATGCTATATGTAAAATAAGCGGTATTGTAAGTTTGTAAAATATTGTGTAAAAGTTTGAACGCGAAATATTATTATAATCAGTTTTTCATATAGAATTGTAGTAGTTGAATTGTATATTAGCTACTAAGTATGAACTTAACGGGTAGGTGCTACCCGAATTTAAACTTATAAAACGCTAATATGAAGAAAAAGCTTTTATAAATGAGTTCATATTATGCTACGAAATACTATTAACTACTCTTAATATTCTGTATAATTAACTTGTTCCATTTGACTATTTTGAAGGAAATGGCACCGACTACTCGACACACCGTGAATATGAATGAAGAGGAATTCCGTACTTTTCTAGCTTCAAACATAGCCGCAGTACAGGCTGCGCTACATACCAACAATAACCTTGGATCTAGCAGTATAGGAAATCGTGTAGGATGCACCTACAAAGAATTCACTGCCTGCAAACCTTTGGAATTTGATGGAACTGAAGGACCGATCGGATTGAAACGGGGGACCGAGAAGGTCGAATCGGTGTTTGCCATAAGTAAGTGTACTGAAGAGGACAAAGTGAAGTACGCTACGCATACCTTCACAGGTTCTGCGTTAACATGGTGGAATACCTATCTAGAGCAAGTGGGACAAGACGATGCGTACGCACTACCGTGGTCAGTATTCAAGCACTTGATGAACGAGAAGTACCATTGATAATGCTAAAAACGAACATATATTTCATAGCATTATTCCTCAAGAAAGACAAGCTTTTAGTTGCATTTGTTCTATTTACAAGTGATATTCGTTTAAATAATAAAAGGTGAAGACAAAAGACAGATTCGACGAATTGAAGACGCAAACGACCAAAAAGCTCAAAAGTACAAAAGACAATCAAAAAGGTTCCAATTATTGATAAGAAACGTCTCGAAATTACAAGAGTACAAGATTCAAAACGCAAAGTACAAAATATAAAATTGTACGCAAGGACGTTCGAAAATCCGGAACCGGGACCAGAGTCAACTCTTAACGCTCGACGCAACGGACTAAAAATTACAAGTTAACTATGTATATAAATATAATATAATATATAATTAATTATATTAATTATATATATATTATATATATATATTATAAACCGTCGGCAGAGAAAGACTCCAAGGGTGTGAGCTGTAAATACATTCTCCGCGACTCGCGGAGTTTGAAGAGGATTTTGCGGCGAGTCGCGGAGCCCCAAAAATCGACTCTGGCTATAAAGCAAACCGAATTCTGATCATTTTTCATATTCTATTTCTCTCTTCTCTCATATATACGTAAAATATATATATATAATTTATATTTTAATTTTAATTTTAATTTTAATTCTAATAATAAGGGTATGTTAGCGAATGTTGTAAGGGTGTAAGTCGAAATTCTGTCCGTGTAACGCTACGCTATTTTTAATCATTGTAAGTTATGTTCAACCTTTTTACATTAATGTCTCGAAGCTAAGTTATTATTATGCTTATTTAAAACGAAGTAATCATGATGTTGGGCTAATTTCTAAAATTGGGTAATTGGGCTTTGTACCATAATTGGGGTTTGGACAAAAGAACGACACTTGTGGAAATTAGACTATGGGCTATTAATGGGCTTTATATTTGTTTAACTAAATGAAAGTTTGTTAATGTTAATATAAAGATTTACAATTGGGCGTCCCTATAAATTACCATATACACTCGATCGGACACGATGGACGGGGTATTTATATGTACGCATAATCGTTCATTTAACCGGACACGGGAATGGATTAATAGCCACTAGAATAATTAAAACAGGGGTGAAATCACATTCAAGGGTAATTGGTGTAATTGTTAACAAAGTAGTAAAACCTTGGTTTACACGCAGTCGATAACCTGGTGTATTCATTAAACAAAGTATTAAAACCTTGTTACAATTCGAATCCCCAATTAGTTGGAATATTTAACTTCGGGTATAATAATAATTTGACAAGGACACTTGCACTTTATATTTATGACTGATGGACTGTTATGGACAAAAACCAGACGGACATATTAAATAATCCAGGACAAAGGACAATTAACCCATGAGCATAAAACTAAAATCAACATGTCAAACATCATGATTACGGAAGTTTAAATAAGCATAATTCTTTTATTTCATATTTAATTTCCTTTATTTTATATTTAATTGCACTTCTAATTATCGCATTTTTTATTGTTATCATATTTAATTGCATTTTTAATTATCGTACTTTTTAATTATCGCAAGTTTATTTTATCGCACTTTTATTATTCACAATTTCATTATCGTTATTTACTTTACGCTTTAAATTAAGTCTTTTATTTATTTAATATTTTACATTAGGTTTTAACTGCGACTAAAGTTTTAAAATCGACAAACCGGTCATTAAACGGTAAAAACCCCCCTTTATAATAATAATATTACTTATATATATATATTTGTATTTTTATAAAAGTAAACTAATATAGCGTTGAGCTTTGTTTAAAGATTTCCCTGTGGAACGAACCGGACTTACTAAAAACTACACTACTGTACGATTAGGTACACTGCCTATAAGTGTTGTAGCAAGGTTTAAGTATATCCATTCTATAAATAAATAAATATCTTGTGTAAAATTGTATCGTATTTAATAGTTTTTCCTAGTAAAATATAAACTATTTTATATACACCTCGCATGACATCAAGTATTTTTGGCGCCGCTGCCGGGGATTTATCTTAAAAGCCGGAAACGCAACGCTAATATAAAAAAAAAAGATTTTTAGTTTACTTTTATAAAAATTCGTTTTTGTAAAAATACGTTTTAATTATTCGAAAATATAAAAAGAAAAACAAAAATATAATTATTTTTAAGATTTTGTTAAATATTTAAGTTTTATAAGTTTCTTTATTTTTATTTTAGTTTATAAAAATATAAGTTTTATTTTAATATCTTTTATTTATTTAAAATCAGAAAACAGAAAATAAAAAAAAATAAAATAAAGAAAAAACGCGTCGAATTTAAAGCTGTCAGCTGAAATTTGAAACCCCGCGACTCGCGGGGTTTGATGTTTTAAATACCGCAACTCGCGGAGCTTCTCTGACACGCGAACAGAAGCCCTAATTCAGCATTAATTACGGGTTTTAATTAATTATTATTATTATTTTACCCTAATTATTATTATTATTATTATTATTATTAGTTTTATTTTAAGATTTACTTTTTATTTAATTTGTTTTATTTTGTTTAAATTAGTTTTATTAAATTGTAAAATTAGTAGTTTTATTAAATAAATAATATAAAAATAATATTTTTATAAAAATTGTACTTTTTACAACTTTTTATATATTTTTATATTTTGACCCTTTTTAATCGTTGTAGCGTAATATTTGTATTTTAAGCTCATATTTAATTTTAAACTTAGTTTTTGCCATAGTTATTTTTACTCCTAGATTTTTAGGCTTTGCCGTAGAATTCCTTAAGTGCTTTTTCTTTAGACTAAGATTTAGGTGCTTTAGAATTTTGCGACGCCTTTTTAAGTTTTAGTTTCTTTTTAAGTTATTTCCATTTGGGATTTAGTTTTTCCTGTAAGCTTTAATATTTTTAGACTTTTTACTATGTACCAATTATCATTCCAATTAGTAATATCAATTTGCGATTATAATTTTAAGTTAGTTGTAGTAATAAGGTTAGGTTAGTCAACTATTTTTAAGTTTTTATAAGTTTCTTTTATTTTTCCGTCACCTTTTATTTTTCAACCATTTTTTCTTTTTCTACCTTTTGCGACGAACTCTTTTTCTCTCTTATTTCTCGCCATTCTAGTTTTTAGGACATAGATTTTTATTCTACTTCTTATCTAAATTTCTTAAAATTACGAAAATTTATTTTGAGTGGTTAAATTGATAGACATCAAAATTTTCTGGTTCGTAGTAATAGTTGGATTTGTACGTGGACCGGGTTATTGGAGCCAAACAGTCCTCAATTATATTGAGACCAAACGAATCCTGCCCCTCTGCTGCATATTTTGGCTATTCGAAACGTGGGCAAAATCAGAAAAGTCTATTGATTGGATAACTTATTATAATTTTTCTTTCCTTTTTAAAAAACTAATAGGATATTCAGTGAATGCACCGAGCAAGACGTTCATCACCTTTTGTACGTTCACCACCTGTAACTAGATCAAGACATTTAGCAAATATAACCGCCGTTGATTTTTCTTTAGAATCGTCATCCAGTAGACCAAGTACTTCAGTTCAAATTTCCGATAATCCATTTTTTGAACCCGACCTCACAATTGAGAATCCGGAAAATATTCAGGAACGGTTCATAGATCCTGAACCATTAAACTTTCCTCCGGAGCCACCAATCATTCAAACAGAGATTGTTGAGGAACGAACCATTAAATCAGAATCATCTAGTGATACCGATTCAACAAATTCAATTATGGAGAATCTGGAACCTTTAAGTATGGAAGACCGAATGAGAGCTAAACGCACTGGCCAAGGTCACGCAATTACTCATCCAGACATTAATGCGCCAGATTATGAAATCAAAGGACAAATTCTACACATGGTGACTAATCAATGCCAATTTAGTGGTGCGCCGAAGGAAGATCCAAATGAACATCTACGTACCTTTAATAGGATCTGCACACTATTTAAAATCCGAGAAGTGGAGGATGAACAGATATATCTCATGTTATTTCCCTGGACTTTAAAGGGAGAAGCCAAAGATTGGTTGGAATCGTTACCTGAAGGGGCGATTGATACATGGGACGTTTTAGTTGACAAATTTCTTAAACAATTCTTTCCTGCATCTAAAGCCGTAAGACTTCAAGCAGAAATTGTTACGTTCACACAGAAGCCAAATGAAACTCTATATGAGGCGTGGACAAGATATGGAAAGTTGTTAAGAGGATGTCCGCAACATGGTTTAGACACCTGTCAAATAGTACAAATATTCTACCAAGGATGCGACATCACTACAAGAAAAGACATAGATATAGCAGCTGGTGGTTCTATTATGAAGAAAACCGAAACTGATGCTTACAAAATTATTGATAACACTGCTTCCCACTCACATGAGTGGCACCAAGAAAAAGATATCGTTAGATCATCTAAAGCAGCTAGAGCCGATTCTAGCCATGACTTAGATTCCATTTCAGCAAAGATAGATGCTGTGGAGAGACGAATGGAAAAGATGACTAAAGATATTCACTCAATACGAATTAGTTGTGAGCAGTGTGGAGGACCACATTTGACAAAAGATTGTCTCAGTATTGAATTAACAATGGAACAAAGAGAGAATATTTCATACATAAACCAAAGGCCTGGAAATAATTATCAGAATAATTATCAACCGCCAAGACCGATTTACAATCAAAACCAGAATTATAACCGAAATATTCCATTCAACAACCAACAAGGTCCTAGCAATCAACAAGTATCCAATAATACTTACAATCAGCAAAGACCGAATTTTCAAAACAAACCACCACAACAAACCGATAATAAAAAACCAAATTTAGAAGATATGATGACGAAGCTAGTTGAAACTCAAACGCAGTTTTTCACATCTCAAAAACAAACTAATGAACAAAATGCTCAAGCATTTAGAAATCAACAAGCTTCTATTCAAAATCTGGAACAAGAAGTAAGTAACCTAGCAAGGTTAATAGGTGAAAGAAAACCGGGAAGTTTACCAAGCGATACAAATGCTAACCCCCGGAATGAAACTGCTAAAGCTATTACCACAAGAAGTGGTACAACACTTAAACCACCTGAAATACCTGTAACTTCTGATGAAACCATTCCTACTCCACAAGAACCACAACCTGATCAAGATAAGGAAAAAGAACCGGTAGTTGAAAAGGTTAATGAAAATAACACAGTTAAGGATAAACCTTATGTTAAACCATACCAACCACCACTTCCTTACCCGAGTAAAATGAAGAAAGAAAAACTTGAAGCCGAGCAATCCAAATTTTTGGATATGTTTAAACAGATAAATGTAAATCTTCCTTTCATTGATGTGATTTCAGGAATGCCAAGATATGCTAAATTCTTGAAAGATCTAATCTCAAATAGAAAGAAAATGGAAGAACTCTCGGCTGTTACTATGAATGCTAATTGTTCAGCAGTGCTGTTGAATAAGATACCAGAAAAACTATCTGATCCAGGAAGTTTCACAATTCCATGTTTTCTGGGTAGTCTTAGTTCAATAGAAGCATTGGCAGACTTAGGTGCTAGTATAAATCTAATGCCGTATTCACTATACGCTAAACTAGACCTTGGAGAATTGAAACCAACCAGAATAAGCATACAACTAGCCGATAGATCAATAAAATATCCTAGAGGGATAATGGAGAACATGCTAGTTAAAGTTGGTAATTTAGTATTTCCAGTAGATTTTGTTGTTTTGGACATGGAAGAAGATTCTCAAGTTCCTCTCATATTAGGAAGACCATTCTTAAACACGGCTAAAGCAATGATAGACGTGTTCGGTAAGAAATTGACCCTAAGTATAGAGGATGAGAGTGTTACCTTTTCAGTTGATAGAGCAATGCAATAACCACAATCTGCAGATGATACATGTTATTATATTCAAACTATAGATGCACATGCAGAATTATTAGAAGAATTTCCAGAATTACAAGGAACAGGAGAATGTTCTTTAGGAGAAGGTAATGAACCAATTGATGAAGCTGAAATGTTAGCTACACTTATAGCTAATGGATATGAACCAACAACAGAAGAAATTCAAATGCTAAAAGAAGAAGACAGATATCGATATAAATCATCGATAGAAGAACCTCCGAAATTAGAGTTAAAGCCACTTCCAAACCATTTGGAATACGCTTATTTACATGGTGAATCTGAATTACCTGTAATAATATCGTCTTCTCTTACTGAAAATGAGAAATCACAACTCATTTCTGTGTTGAAAGCTCATAAACCAGCCATTGCATGGAAGATTCATGATATTAAAGGAATAAGTCCTTCGTATTGCACACATAAAATTCTTATGGAAGAAGGTCATAAAACGTATGTGCAACGCCAACGAAGACTAAATCCTAATATGCAAGATGTAGTTAAGAAAGAGATTATTAAACTGCTAGATGCAGGTTTGATATATCCAATCTCTGATAGTCCATGGGTAAGCCCAGTTCAATGCGTACCTAAGAAGGGTGGCATGACTGTCATTACAAATGAGAAAAATGAGCTTATTCCTACTAGGACTGTAACAGGATGGCGTGTATGTATTGATTATAGAAAATTAAATGACGCCACCAGAAAAGATCACTTTCCCTTACCTTTCATAGATCAAATGTTGGAAAGATTAGCCGGAAATAGTTACTATTGTTTTCTAGATGGATTTTC
This sequence comes from Rutidosis leptorrhynchoides, assembly GCF_046630445.1. Classification (NCBI taxonomy): domain Eukaryota; kingdom Viridiplantae; phylum Streptophyta; class Magnoliopsida; order Asterales; family Asteraceae; genus Rutidosis; species Rutidosis leptorrhynchoides. Next base: position 58,645,992 of record NC_092340.1, on the reverse strand, counting down.
CGGATATTTTCAAATTCCAATAGCACCCGAGGACCAAGAGAAAACCACATTCACGTGCCCTTATGGTACTTTTGCTTACAAACGCATGCCATTTGGACTTTGTAACGCCCCTGCAACCTTTCAAAGGTGTATGATGGCGATTTTTCACGACATGATAGA